>NW_020699373.1:7927526-8162924 GCF_002925995.2 Terrapene triunguis | reverse complement strand
GTTTTGGCAAATTGTGTGCCTCATTTAAACTTTGGCTTCTCCTGTAGCCATCACTGAAAAGCAAAGCCCACATTTGCAGGTGCTGTGAAGTCTTTCAGAGTCTGGTTTGCACTTGCCAGGCAGAACCATCCACTGGAATGGAGATTCCCTGCTGAGCTCTGCAGTTACCTTCACTGCACCTGCAGAAATAAATGATACAACTTGTAGTGACAGCTGCTATACATATTTGGATTTCAGGAGAAAAGACACAATTTTACCCTTACAAAATCTTTGTAACTTACAGCAAAGCCAGCCAAACTGCTCCAAATGCAAAACTGCATTTTTCACGACACTGGAAAAAGTATCAGGATTCTTTCCCCTCGTCTAGCTGTAGGTTTTAAATTGTTTTACACTGTTGCGTCTATATCACCTCCATAGCACAGTAATGGTCTACTAATCTAGACTTGGTATAAGAGAGAGAATTTGTTGAATTTCTCAGTTTCCTGGAAAAGACCCAATCTGTTTTTGCTTGCTGGTTTCTTTTTAAACAATTCTAATGGTTAAAGACCTGGGGTGAGATCCTGGTTCCATGGCAAAACTTCCATCGACTTCAGCGGGGACAATATTTCACGCAGGGGACTCAACTCAATGAGAATTGAGGGAATTTTGCATCTTCCACTCTTCAGACACTAAGGTCCTGATTCAGTAAAACATACAAGGCCGTACCTTACCTTGTGAGTGAAGTTGCAGGGCAGCAGCAGGTCTAGGCTACAGGTGAGTTCTGCAGCCAACTCCTCACTGCTGGAGGCAGCCAGCAGGCGCAGCATGTCCCACAGAGCCCGGGTCCCAGAGGAGGGCAGAGCCCAGGGTGTCTGCAGGCCCCTGGCCCCGGCCGACATGACTTTGCTTGATGGTGGCAGTAGGTGGGCAAGGACCCTGGGCCGAGGGAGCTGCTGGCGGACTGAAGCAGAGGCTGCCCCTATCTCCTTCAGCCTGGCTGAGCAGGACAATGAAATCAGTGCCAAATTGGAGTCCGGTTTCACTGAGGTGCCGATGTTCTTTAGTAATCAGATTGGGGGACTTGCACCCAGAACTTCTATTCCCAACTCTTTCAGTCACTTGCTGTGACCTGTCAAATCACTTACACTCTCTGTGCTTTAATTTCCCCCCTCTGTAAAATGGGGATAATAAAACTCTTAGGAAATGTGGCATTGGGAGGCTTAGTTAAGGAAGGTTTGTCTTGCAGAACACTTTGAGATCCTCTGATGAAAGCTATTGGAGAGGAGCACATTTGGATTGTGGCTTAGAAGAAACCCTGTTCAGTAGCATCAGGGAATTTAAAATGGCAAGATGGAAAGAAGTAGTTAATAAGTAAAATATTTCTGGCACGTGAGTTATTCTTTTCTGGGAAGTCTGCATACCATTACTCAAGTACTTAGGCTTGAGGAGCGAATGTGTTCAGAAATGAAATTATCTCCTCGGCATTAGCACTGATTGTGGTTGGCAGTATTCGTCGGATGAGTCTACAAAGTTCATCTTGAAGCAGCCATCACAAAGTATCACTAATTAATTAGATAAAGGCCTTTTCCTTCTCTTTATTTCTTTCCCTTACACTGGACTCTGTAGGCCACATCAAGGTAGGATCACATTTTCAGCAAGCTAATCATGCTTGCCTCAGCCACTTCATAAAAACAATGCTGAAATAAAACCTAAAGAGCTTGATTCTCCTCTCAGCTTTTCTGCTGTAATCCTGAAGAAATCAGGGTTTAAAAAGAAGTGTTAGTGAGATCAGAATCTGGCCAAAAGCTTTTAGACAGGTCAATCTTATTTCCATTAAGACTGTGAACCATGGAGTGCTTAGAAGAATACAAAAGTTCTTTTAGTGAAAATGGTACAGTATGTGCTCGTTTGACTGTTTGTGGTAGCCTCTGGTTTTTAAAGACACCTGCAAGGATTTTAAGACCGCTATTTTTCTAGTTAGCCTATTGATCACTATTTCTGTGTCCATTTTACAAGATGCTAGAAGATTTAGAGAACACTGTTAAGAGGAATTTGATGGTTAATTTAAATATTAACCTGATAAACACCACCAACTTTTCAGGGTCCTTAAAAAGACCCTGAAAACCTTCAAACATGCTAGGCCTTGAAAATAGTTCACCTGTTTTTTCAGTTATTCTTTCTCTGTTTCCTAATTACTATAAGCAACACTGAATCCCAGCCAGGTTATGTCTAACTCTTGCAGATTCTTTCTGCATAACATCTTTAAGATACGCCCTTTACTATTGAGCCACACAGTTAAACCTCTTGTCCAGGCTTTCTTCATCTCAATTACTTTAACCTGGGCCATGGCAAATGCAAATATTTGATCTTGACGTATGCAAACTTACCCTGCTCATGTCCATTCTTATAGGCGCTACAGAGGTCATTCTTCTAGCCTGTCGCCTTGACCAGGTCACCCCTCTCTTTGAATGCTCCCTCTGGTTCCCCCTTCTCCATCGCATCAAACAGAAGTTGCTTGTCTTCACTTCCAAGGCATTTGATGGCCTGTCCCCACCCTACCTATTGTCACTCAATCACTATCAAAATGTTGATTCCTGCTTCTGATTGGCCTGTGATGCCAGCCTCAATTGCCCACTTGTTTAATTTTCAAACAACTTCCTTTGTATTTTCTCCCATGCTGCCCCTCACACTTGGGAGGCACTCCCTCATTATGCTCCTTTAAATCCCTCCTTAAAACTCACTTTGGCTGTGAGGCCTACAAAACTTTGACAATGGTTAGGTTGCTGGTGGGCGGAGACCACTGCCTGTCATGCTGACTAATACTGTCTCATTGTTTCTTTGAACTCCCCGCTCTGTTGGTATCCATCTGTTGTCTCTTGCCTTATATTTACATTACAAGCTGTTTGGGCCAGTCTTTGTGTTCTGTTTGTGTCTCAGTCCGTTCACACCTCCCTTCCCTCTTCCCTTTCTTCAGGCCAGCATCTTTAAGGTTTTTTGGTCTCTGAAGAATACACCTCAACATATTAGCTGGAGACTGAAAGGGAATATTCCCCCTCTTAATGGTTTCCCTATTATTTCCTCAAGGACTCTTGTATTAATTGAGATGGAATAAAGGGGCCCAAAGACTTAACTGTGTTAACATGACCCTGAAGCTGTCCAACATCAAGCAATTTTAAACAAGGTTCGGGATTTGGAATGCCAAGACTTCAACCTGCTTAGTACCATGGCAAACACCATTAAAATAGTCTTTTAAACCTGTTACTAAAGGTACAGAAAAGAAAGAAAAACAATGAAAATGTTTGAAATGTAAAGACTTACGTAAGGATTTTGTTTTGATAATATCCCTTGTTCCCTTTCCCTGTAGCTGTCAAGAGTCTTTAAAGGAAAACACCCCTTGTTTGGCATCCAGGATGGTATCAAAAAGACAATAATTGTCCTTTCTTGGGAAAAGGGAAGACATTATTTGAGGTGAGCTGGAGCTGTTCTTGTTGCTGCTGTTGAATTCTAATCCCATTTCCTAAAAGACACACACGAGAGAGGAAAGAAAAGAATAGCAAAAATAGAAAATTCAGCTTTTGTCTCTCGTGTCAACTCTCATTTGCAACTTCACTGCTGGGAAAACACAGACACAGCACATGCTCTTATCAGCCACTCTGAGACCTGGCAAACTAGTACCAACATCAGGCTGCTTAGGACATTACATTCAGTTGCCCCTTTCTGGTCACAGCAGTGTTGCAAAATATGCAGTTGTAGCTGGCAAAGCCAGACTCTTATTGGACAGAAAGTAAAAGAAGAGAGATAGGAAAGAGAAGAAATAAGGTGGAGAAGAAAAAGGACACACTCTGTGTGTCTGTGTGTGTGTGAAAGAGAGAGACACACACACATCCCAGGTATTGTTCGTGATTTAGCAAAAGCTAGTGGAGGTAGCGATGCCATCTGGGTCCCTCTCTCGGTGTGGTCTGATCAAAGCGTCTCAAGATTAGCACGAAGAACATCCGGGATCCAAAAGAGGGTGGGTGTGGCAGCCATGATGATGAAGCCCACTCTTTCCTCTTCTTTTAGTCAGCCAGCATTGGTGCTAGCCAGCCTTCCCCCAAAGCTTCTTTCTGAGGACCCCAAAAGGGCATGATGGGCAGAATAGCCCATCCATATTTGGGGTTAGGAAGGAATTTTCCTCCAGGCCAGATTGGCAGAGGCCCTGGGCGTTTTTCGCCTATCTACAGCATGGGGCACGGGTCACTTGCTGAAAGCTTCTCTGCACCTTGAAGTCTTTAAACCATGATTTGAGGACTTCAATGGCTCAGACACAGGTTTGATACAGGAGTGGGTGGGTGAGATTCTGTGGCCTGCGTTGTGCAGGAGGTCAGACTAGATGATCATAATGGTCCCTTCTGACCTTAAAGTCTATTATTCTGTGATTCTCTTATTATTTTCTTCACCAATTAGGCCTAATACCTGACGCATCCATTTTTGTTCATTGATAGCCAGTCCCACACTTGGGTTGTTCTCCAGGCATGATCTTAACACCGCCCTTGAATTATACCACTAGGCCTTTGGTTTGGACTAATTCAATTTTTCTGTCTTTCTTTTGCACCATTTCCCATCAACATTTATTGTTATGTTTTAGTGTAGGTTATATTGTGACATCTTATTATCTTTCATTCACTTTTCACAGTTGAGCTTAGTATTGGGGTACATTTGTAGGCCCAGTCATCACAACATGAATCTTGGTATACCGTCTCATAGCACTGTATCTTTGCTATTGTTAAATTTCCTGTTGGTTTCTCCCTTACAGCCTCCTTTGATTTAACTCTATGCACTCAGCCAGGATAATAGTACCTGGGTAACCCGAGGGGCTTGTAGCATTTATAAAATATACTACCCATATTATACCCTTGTTCACAACATTTGCCAAGAGAAGTTGTCCCTAAACAAGTCTCCGATCCATAGGAAAGACTCCCACATCATTTACTTCACACCTTCCGACAAGGGCCTGATCCGAAACCCACTGTCAATCTTTACATTGACTTTACTGGCTGTTGGATCAGGCCCACGTTGAGGCAAGATAGCATGTGATCATATTAAAGACTGCCCCACACAAAGGGGTGGGGGGATGATTGTGAGGGGACAATGGACCTTTGGGTGCTTCACTTTGGAGCTATAACTTCCTTTTAGTACTTTTTCTTTACTTAAGGATGCCTGAAATGGGGCAGAATGCAGCCACCCATCCTTTCACATGGAGCTGTGACAGGCTCAAGACTGAAATGTCCCATCTGTGTCGTGTGTCCTGTGTCATGCCGGTGTGTGTGTGTGGAGGGGCAGCGGTGGGTCAGGCTAGATGATCACAGTGGTCCATTTTGGCCTTAGAATCTATTAATCTTGATCTGATTTCTGTGATTTTTACCTGTGCGGCCTTCATGCTGCATTAAAATAGTTTTCCCCTTGTTTTTCCCAGGTATCTGATACATGAAGTGGAAGCCATAGTTTATTTGAACTATTTCCTCTTGTGTAACCCAGAGTGTTGGAATCAGGCTCTGAAACTATGGTGCATGGAGCAAACGAGGTCCAAGAAGAGCTGGCTTGTCAAGAAGTGCATGATTCCACCAGGTAAACCACATGAAAAGAAGCTACAAGTACATACATCACTAATGATGCTTTTCCATGCAAGCAATTGCTGCAGTAGCCACAGGGACTTTACCCCAATTCTGGGCCTACATTGGGAAAGTAGGGTGAGATGATCCAGGTGTGTGAGAATAGAAATAGGAAGTCTATGGGACAGCAAATGCTCATGGAATCCTTGCAACCGAGAGGGAGTGTGGCCTATTGGAAAGAACACTGCAGTAGGACTCCGGAGACCTTAGTTCTATTCCCAACCCTGCAACTAATCTCCTATGTGAACGTGGGCAAGTCACTTCAGTTCTCTGTGCTTCTTTCTCCCCTTCAATGGTTTGTTTGTTTGTCTGGCCTATTTAGACAGTAAGCTTTCTGGTGCAATGACAGTCCCTTGCTATGTGTCTGCACAGTGGGGACTGATCTTGGGTGCAGCCTTCAGGCTCTACTGAGGATGGAAGGCACTGATTGTGTCTGCAAGATGATCTCTCTGTTAAGATGCACTTCCTATGAGGATGTCTGAGAACCCCTGTTCTGCTATGTTTTCACTGAACTGAGAGTAAGTAATAAACAGAAATGTAAAAAGTGAGGATTTGATTTTCTGAATTGTTCTTGTTGGTATTTGATTTAAGGAGTGGAACTGATTCATTAAGGAATTGCTGGAGCATGATGATCATCATTTCCCCTCGTTATTTAGGAAAGCAGAACAGTAATGTGATGGAAGTAGGGAACGTGAATCTAGCCCAGGGATCGGCAATCTTTGGTACACGGCCTGCCGGGGTAAGTCCCCTGGTGGGCCAGGCCTGTTTGTTTACCTGCCGCGTCCGCAGGTTCGGCTGATCCTGGCTCCCACTGGCCGCGGTTTGCCACTCCAGGCCAATGGGGGTGGCGGGAAGCCGCGGCTAGCATATCCCTCAGCCCGTGCCACTTCCCGCAGCCCCCATTGGCCTGGGATGGTGAACCGCAGCCAGGGGGAGCCATGATTGGCAGAACCTGTGGACACGGCAGGTAAACAAATCGGCCCGGCCCATCAGGGGGCTTACCCTGGCGGGCCGCATGCCAAAGGTTGCCGATCCCTGATCTAGCCTGTCTGGATTAATAATAAGCAAGCTTTTTCACGTCTGAGTTTCTCCAGTAGGTTCTTTTCAAAGGTGTCCGTTCCCTTACTGATTACAGTTCTCCACTTGGTTTGATCAGTTGCTAGGAATTCCCAAGCGTCAACTCAGCAGCCATGCTAGCATCTTTAAGTGAATGCTTGAGGCTGTCTTTAATATACTGTACTGCACATGCAGGTAACTGATTGACTATACTGTTTTGATCTTCGACACCCTGTTACACTGTTAATGTGATCTGAATCTTGATTAGTGGAATACACCTCCAATAGTCTACTTTACTCCAGCTGCTGAGAAAGTGTTTACCATGAATCACTCTTGTACCAGGTTAGGTAACGCTGAATCTAGATCTTTGGAGGAGGGGAATGCAGTGTTAAAACCTGGGAGGAGATCATTCTTCCTCCAGATGAAACATTTTTGAACCTTAATGTGCAATTTACAGTGAAGTCTGCTGAAATATTTTGCCATATTAAAAATGCACCAATAATCCTTAATAGCACTTGTTTTTTTCCCTGCTCCTAGCTTGTACAGGACCTTCAGCGGTGGTCTGTTTTATAATGTGACATCAATAACAAATGATGTACTAAAGATAATGAGGTAATTTGAAAATTGGAGCTTCTGAAGATGCTCCCAGCATAGAGTGAATGAATGTAAATGCCACTGTCACTTGTACTTCAGGCATTATTCATCATTTGACATTGGTATCATTGGGTAAGGTGATAAACGTGCCTCCATCAAGTTTCCTCCAGAGATATAAATTGTATGGCTTTCTTTTTTATTTAAAAATATGAAGTTGCATCAATTCTTCCAAGTGAAAAATTTCCGAACAATCTAAGGGTGACAATTGCACGGCTTCATCAAAGTCAGAAAAAGTTATTTAAACAAATCTAAATTTCATTCCCATTAAATTGCCATTGGGCTATGTCTTTGAAGGTTTATGCAATGTATTTCTGTTGTGATTTCATGGGACAATGAACCTGCATTTCCTTGTTAGGACTACCAGTGAAGGAAGTTTGAGAGTTTCAGCTTACAGGGTATCATTCAGACAGCATTTCAGATGAAACACCAAAGTTTAGCTGAGCTTCAGATCAAAACTTAATTTTACATGTTTTTCACAAATTATCAGGTGTTTGCTTGAAGGTTGCCCTAAATTCTCTGAAAGATTTGCAGACGTTCAGGACAACTAGGCCAAGTTTCAGATTGCAATATATATCTCCTAATTGGGAAGACTTTGGGGTTTTCTGGAAAGATGTTGTTCAAATTGGAACTGGCTGCTGATCATCCACTCTCCTGGGACTTAACAGGTTTTAATATTATAAATGGTTCCTGAACTCCTTGTGGGACACAAAAGTAAAGCAAAAGGAATTAAACAAAGGATATATCTTCATTGCAGAGTTACCCGGAGTGATTGACATTTGGGTTAGTCTAGCCTGGGTATAAGCATTCCCATTGCAAAGCCCTACCTGGGTTACTGTGTCCTCAATGCTTCTGCACTTGCCTGTGTGCATCCGGGACGTATCCGAGAGTTCACTGAGTTGTGATACTCTAGGACTCTTTCCCAGTCAATTGTGGGAGAACTTGTCAGTCCTTCAGGGGAATTGTGGGAAGGGCATTAGAGGACTAACAGTACTTGCGTTATTTAGCCTGCATCCTCACTGCAAAGTGGGTGGGTTCCAGCCCGAGATAAAGCAGTGTGCAAGGTAGCCCAGGCTTAAAATACCTCCAAACCCAGATCGGAGTTTTTAATGTGTGAACAGTGTGTGGGGGGGAGGGTGGTTGGGCAAGAGCTTGGGTTAAAATTCAGTGAAGACATACCCTAACTTCCTTTTTCTGCTGAACAGCCTACAATAATAATCATAATAATTAATAAACAACCTACGGCCATGAAGCCATTTTCATAGCCCTGCATACAGCTCCCTTTCCATATCTGAGTAAGCATTCATTGTCTCACTTTGTTTATAGTAAGGACACACTCTAAATAATTTTATAAAAGGTTAATAAATTATTAATAGATGTTATAATTAGGGCTAGTCTATTTTTTTTTTTACATGTTTTTTCAGCTCCGCATGGTGCAGAGTTCCAGGAGAATGCTTTCTACACGCAGCCATTCGAGCACGTACCAATGTGTGACCCTAACTTGTTAATTCTCAGAACACTCTATGAGAGGGCTAGACAGGTTGGTGATAGTGAAAACAATATCCTGTTTGGTTATACTTTGCAATCTAGCCACGAAGTAACTACCATATATTTATTATAATTATACCATAATGACTCTGTGGTTATGCTTTTTGATATGTGTAATTACCACTAATTCATATAAGTTCATGTCATGAACTTATAGTAAATGTAAATACAATGTAGTTAATAAACCTGGATTCTGATAATATATGTGTTAAGAACATTGAAGGGTTCTTAAGTAATAAATATATCAGTCCGATAATTACTTTCTGGGATACTGGCTCTCTACACAAACATCCCACATACAGATGGAATACAAGCTGTCAGGAACAGTATCCCTGATGATGACACAGCACAACTTATTGCTGAGCTCTGTGACTTTATCCTCACGCACAATTACTTCAAATTTGGTGACAATATATACCTCCAGACCAGTGGCACTGCTATGGGCACCCGTATGGCCCCACAATATGCCAACATCTTTATGGCTGACCTGGAACAACGCTTCCTCAGCTCTCGTCCACTCACACCCCTTCTCTACCTACGCTACATTGATGACATCTTCATCATCTGGACCCATGGGAAGGAGACCCTGGAAGAATTCCACCATGATTTCAACAGCTTCCACCCCACCATCAACCTCAGCCTGGACCAATCTACACGGGAGATCCACTTCCTGGACACCACAGTACAAATAAGCAATGGCCATGTTAACACCACCCTATACCGAAAACCCACCGACCGCTATGCCTACCTTCATGCCTCCAGCTTCCACCCCGGACACACCACACGATCCATCGTCTACAGCCAAGCACTGAGGTACAACCGCATCTGCTCCAACCCCTCAGACAGAGACCAACACCTACAAGATCTTCACCAAGCATTCTCTAAACTACGATACCCACACAAGGAAATAAAGGAACAAATCAACAGAGCCAGACGTGTACCCAGAAGCCTCCTGCTACAAGACAAGCCCAAGAAAGAAACCAACAGACCTTGGGAGGCAGGCCAGTCCTCGCCCACAGACAACCCGCCAACCTTAAGCATATTCTCACCAGCAACCACGCACCGCATCATAACAACTCTAACTCAGGAACCAACCCATGCAACAAACCTCGATGCCAACTCTGCCCACATATCTACACCAGCAGCACTATCACAGGACCTAACCAGATCAGCTACAACATCACCGGCTCATTCACCTGCACGTCCACCAATGTTATATATTCCATCATGTGCCAGCAATGCCCCTCTGCTATGTACATTGGCCAAACTGGACAGTCACTACGCAAGAGGATAAATGGACACAAGTCAGATATCAGGAATGGCAATATACAAAAACCTGTAGGAGAACACTTTAACCTCCCTGGCCACACAATAGCAGATGTTAAGGTAGCCATCTTACAGCAAAAAAACTTCAGGACCAGACTCCAAAGAGAAACTGCTGAGCTCCAGTTCATTTGCAAATTTGACACCATCAGATCAGGATTAAACAAAGACTGTGAATGGCTATCCAACTACAGAAGCAGTTTCTCTTCCCTTGGTGTTCACACCTCTACTGCTAGCAGAGCACCTCACCCTCCCTGATTGAACTAACCTCGTTATCTCCACACTGATTTATACCTGCCTCTGGAGATTTCCATTACTTGCATCTGAAGAAGTGAGGTTCTTACCCACGAAAGCTTATGCTCTCAATACTTCTGTTAGTCTTAAAGGTGCCACAGGACCCTCTGTTGCTTTTTACAGATTCAGACTAACACGGCTACCCCTCTGATACAAAACTACTCAAGAAAGTTAAATCCCAGGCAGACTGTGAAGAGCTAAAAAGGATCTTCGAAAACTGGGTGACTGGGCTACAAAATGGCAGTTGAAATTCAGTGTTGATAAATGCAAAGTAATGAACATTGGAAAATATAATCCCAACTATACATATAAAATGATGGGGTCTAAATTAGCTGTTACCACTCAAGAAAGAGATCTTGGAGTCATTGTGGATAGTTTTCTGAAAACATCCACTCAATATGCAGCAGCAGTCAAAAAAGCTAACAGAATGTTGGGAATCATTAAGAAAGGGATAGATAAGACAGAAAATATCATATTGCCTCTATATAAATCCAAGGTATGCCCACATCTTGAATACAGCGTGCACATGTTGTTCATTTTAAGAACACTTTCACAGCAAATTTGACAAAATGCTAAGAAGATACCAGTGTGAGATTTCTAAAGATAGCTACAGCACTCAACCCAAGATTTAAGAAGCTGAACTGCCTTCCAAAATCTGAGAGGGATGGAGGTGTGGAGCTTGCTTTCAGAAGTCTTAAAAGAGCAACACTCCGATGCGGAAACTACAGAACCCAAACCACCAAAAAAGAAAATCAACCTTCTGCTGGTGGCATCTGACTCAAATGATGAAAATGAACATGCGTCAGTCTGCACTTCTTTGTATGGTTATCGAGCTGAACCTGTCATCAGCATAGAATCATAGAAGATTAGAGTTGGAAGAGACCTCAGGAGGTCATCTAGTCCAAACCCCTGCTCAAAGCAGGACCCAACCCCAACTAAATTATCCCAGCCAGGGCTTTGTCAAGTTGGGCCTTAAAAACCTCTAAGGATGGAGATTCCACCACCTCCCTAGGTAACCCATTCCAGTGCTTCACCACACTCCTAGTGAAATAGTTTTTCTTAATATCCAACCTAGACCTCCCCCACTGCAACTTGAGACCATTGCTCCTTGTTCTGTCATCTGCCGCCACTGAGAACAGCCGAGCTCCATCCTCCTTGGAATCCCCCTACAGGTAGCTGAAGGCTCCTGTCAAATCCCCCCTCACTCTTCTCTTCTGCAGAACAAATAAGCCCAGTTCCCTCAACCTCTCCTCCAAAGTTATGTGCCGCAGCACCCAAATCCTTTTTTTTGCCCTCCTCTGGACTCACACCAATTTGTCCACATCCTTTCAGTAGTGGGGGGCCGAAAACTGGATTCAATACTCCAGATGTGACCTCACCAGTGCTGAATAGAGGGGAATAATTACTTCTCTCGATCTGCTGGCAATGCTCCTACTAATGCAGCCCAATATGCCGTTAGCCTTCTTGGCAACAAGGGCACACTGTTGACTCATATCCAGCTTCTCATCCACTGTAATCCCCAGGTCCTTTTCTGCAGAACTGCCGCTTAGCCAGTCGGTCCCCAGCCTGTAGCAGTGCATGGGATTCTTCCGTCCTAAGTGCAGGACTCTGCACTTGTCCTTGTTGAACCTCATCAGATTTCTTTTGGCCAAATCCTCCAATTTGTCTAGGTCACTCTGGACCCTATCCCTACCTCCAGCATATCTACCTCTCCCCCGAGCTTAATGTCATCCGCGAACTTGCTGAGGGTACAATCCATCCCATCATCCAGATAATTAAGATGTTGAACAAAACCGACCCCAAGACAGACCCCTAGGGCACTCCACTTGATACTGGCTGCCAACTAGACATCAAGCCCTTGATCAGTACGCATTGAGCGTGACAATCTAGCCAGCTTTCTATCCACCTTATAGTACATTCATCCAATCCATACTTTTTAACTTGCTGGCAAGAATACTGTGGGAGACCATATCAAAAGCTTTGCTAAAGTCAAGGTATATCATATCCACCGCTTTCCCCATATTCACAGAGCCAGTTATCTCATCATAGAAGGAATCAGGTTGGTCAGGCATGACTTGCCTTTGGTGAATCCATGTTGA
This sequence comes from Terrapene triunguis, assembly GCF_002925995.2. Taxonomy (NCBI): domain Eukaryota; kingdom Metazoa; phylum Chordata; order Testudines; family Emydidae; genus Terrapene; species Terrapene triunguis. The sequence goes on along the minus strand of NW_020699373.1, from coordinate 8,150,323 downwards.
CTGTTCCTGATCATCTTCTTCTCCTCCAAGTGCTTCAAATTCCTTGAGGACCTGCTCCATGATTTTGCCGGGGACTGAAGTGAGGCTGACCAGTCTGTAGTTTCCCGGATTCTCCTTTTTCCCTTTTTTAAAGATTGACACTACATTTGCCTTTTTCCAATTGTCAGGGACTTCCCCCGATCACCACGAGTTTTCAAAGATAATGGCTAATGGCTCTGCAATCACAACAGCCAACTCCCTCAGCATCCTCGGATGCATTAGATCTGGACCCATGGATTTGTGCATGTCCAGCTTGTTCTTTCACCACTGAGGACTGCTCATCTCCTCCCCATACTGTGTTGCCCAGGACAGCAGTGTGGAGCTCACCTTGTCTGTGAAGACCATGGCAAAAAAAGCATTGAGTACTTCTGCTTTTTCCACATCATCTGTCACTAGGTTGCCTCCCCCATTCAGTAAGGGTCCCATAATTTTCCTTACCACCTTCTTGTTGCTAACATACTGGTAGAAACCCTTCTTGTTACCCTTAACATCCCTTGCTAGCTGCAACTCCCGTTGTGCTTTGGCCTTCCTGATTACACCCCTGCATGCTCGAGCAATATTTTTATACTCCTCCCTAGTCATCTGTCCAAGTTTCCACTTCTTGTAAGCTTCCTTTTTGTGTTTAAGCTCACCGAAGATTTCTCTGTTAAGCCAAGCTGGTTGCCTGCCATATTTGCTATTCTTTCTGCACATTGGGATGGTTTCTTCCTGCGCCCTCAATAAGGCTTTAAAATACAGTTGGCTCTCCTGGACTCCTTTCCCCCTCATATTAGTTTCCAAGGGGATCCTGCCCATCAGTTCCCTGAGGGAGTCAAAGTCTGCTTTTCTGAAGTCCAGGGTCCATATTCTGCTGCTCTCCTTTCTTCCTTTTGTCAGGATCCTGAACTTGACCATCTCATGATCACTGCTGCCCAGGTTGCCACCCACTTCTACTTCCCCTACCAATTCTGGTCTTGCTTTGAGCTGGGGTTGGACTAGAAGACCTCCTGAGGTTTCTTCCAACCCTGGTATTCTATGATTCTATGAGTCTATGATTCTTCCCTGTTTGTGAGCAGCAGGTCAAGAGGAGCATGGCCTCTTGGTTGGTTTCTCCAGCACTTGCACCAGGAAGTTGTCCCCAACACTCTCCAAAAACTTCCTTGATTTTCTGTGCACTGCTGTATTTCTCTCCCAGCAGATGTCAGGGTGATTGAAGTCCCCCATGAGAACCAAGGCATGTGATCTGGAAACTTCTGTTAGTTGTCCAAAGAAAGCCCCATCTACCTCATCCGCCTGGTCTGGTGGTCTATAGCAGATGCCCACCACAACATCACCCTTGTTGCTCTCATCTCTAAACTTAACCCAAAGACTCTCAACAGGATTTTCTCCAGTTTCATACTGGAGCTCTGAGCAATCATACTTCTCTCTTATATACAGTGCAACTCCTCCACCTTTTCTCCCCAGCCTGTCCTTCCTGAACAGTTTATACCCATCCATGACAGTGCTTCAATCATGTGAGTTACCCCACCAAGTCTCTGTTATTCCAATCACATCATAGTTCCTTGACTGTGCCCTGACTTCCTATTCTTCCTGCTTGTTTCCCAGGCTTCTTGCGTTCGTGTACAGGCACCTAAGATAGCCGATTTCCCTACTTTCTCTGTAAGAATAAGGTGGCCTCCCCTGTTGCACCCTCCTCCTTGTGTTTCCTCCCAGTATCACATTTGCCCACTTACCTCTGGATTTAGGTCACCGTCTCCCGGTGAACCTAGTTTAAAGCCCTCCTCACTAGCTTAGCAAGGCTGCCTGTGAAGATTCTCTTCCCTCTCTTTGTTAGGTGGATCCCATCTCTTCCTAGCATAGAGGCATGCCCTCTGGAATGATGGATTAAGCATCAAGGGACTTATGACTCTTTAGTGCATCTGGCATGTAAATATCTTGTGACAACAGTGCCATACAAATGCCTGTTCTCACTTTCAGGTGACATTGTAAACAAGAAGCAGGCTGCATTATCTTCTGCAAATGTAAACACACTTGTTTGTCTGAGCAATTGGCTGAACAAGAAGTAGGACTGATTGGACTTGTAGGCTCTAAAGTTTTACATTGTTTTATTTTTGAATGCAGGTTTTTTTTTTTACATAATTCTACATTTGTAAGTTCAACTTTCATGATAGAGATTGCACTACAGTACTTGTATTAGGTGAATTGAAAAATACTATTTATTTTGTTTTTACAGTGCAAATATTTGTAATAAAAATAAATATAAAATGAGCACTGTACACTTTATATTCTGTGTTGTAATTGAAATCAATATATTTGAAAATGTAGAAAACATCCAAAAATATTTAGATAAATGGTATTCTATTATTAACAGTGTGATTAATCGCAATTAATTTTTTGTAATCACTTGACAGCCCTAGAAAATATCTGTCCTGAAGGTTTACAGTCTAAAAGGCACAAAGCTGATATAAGGAAAGCGATGTACCAGTAAATGTAGATGGTGAGGAATTGGTCTATCTTTAGTTGTCCTTCTTAGCCACCATTTCCACTAGGGTATTCTAACCTCTAGATTTGCCCTAGTATTTATAACAATTTATGAAATTATCAGCCCATCTCAGATGCAGTCCACATCCAGCCCATAAATCCTGTCACTCCTAAAACTTTTCTTGGATATATTGCTTTTCACACAGTCATCCCTTAATTTATATCCAGGATGTTTATTCTCAATGGTTAGGTGTGTGATTTCACATTTATTTCTTCTGAATTTCCCTTAGCTGTATCAAGCCCACTGTTCTAATCTCTCATGGTCATTCTGAATTAACATTTAATTCTTCTGTATGTTTCTATTCTACAAATGTTATCCTTGCTCCAAAGTTGATTATAATTTACATCTTCTCCTTGATCTTCCATGAAATGATTGTCAAATCATATATGGCCTTATAGTAACCACTGCAGTCTATAACTGTTTGCACTGGAGTTGGTCATAGAATATACAATTAAAGGGATACCACTAATGTAAAAATCACACTTCTATCTGAAAAAAAGTTTTGCCTACTATTTTACAGGTAATGACTAATCTGACCTAGAAATTAAAGGGATTGGAGAAAAAATATTTTTTCTTTTGTTCAGTTTGTTAGTGTTGTGCATTCAACAGCATATTGTATATTGTCAGTTTCACTGTTTCTCCTGTAGTCAGTTTCCTTTGTTTTTCCAGGGAGAAAAAATATCTTTTAAAAAGTGGGAGGAGGAGAATGTGGTTATAAATTACAAAAATTGCTAGGAGGATTCAGGGTCAGGTATATTATTACTAATACTGTTTATTTATCTATTAAAAATGGTCCCTGCGCACAATGACTTACAATATAAGTAGGTGTTGTATCTGAAACTACTTTGAATTTATTTTTAAAAAATGACTAGATTTCAAAATTAATGATGTCCTTTTAAGTTTCAGCCCAAGTGTCAGTCAAAGCTTACTGAGGATGTCAATATTTGCATCTATTCAAATGCAACTGAAATCTAGTCTAAGCAGCCTGAATAGATATGAGTTTATTGTTTCATTTGAAAAAGAGTGAAAATTAAATATGAAAGCGAGCATCTATCTCCACCTGCTAATCTATTCACCAAAATATTATCTACTACATGAATATGCATTTTGTATATCCCTGATGATAGGCTAATGGTTTAATATTGTTCAAACCTTTAGCTCTTTTATTCTGTTTCCAGCTTTGTGTGTATGTGTGTGTGATTTATAAGTTTGAAATCCAAAAATATTATAAAATATTTTTAATTCGCTAATTTAACCTTACTGGATGTGAGGAGATTTTAAAACACATTTTAAGAGACTAGGCAGATTAGGCCCAATTTTGATTTCATTCTGGCTTTACACTGTTCTATTTTCATTGATTCAAATTGAGTTCTCTCTGATTTACTCCATTGTGAGATTAGAACCAGATCTGATGTTTTATACTTTATAGTAATGAAATTTTTTGGTTTCCCCCCACCCCAAATGAACATTGCTTAACATGAATGGGGTGTAGCTGCTGTGTGCTCCATTGCCCTGAGTTTCTACAGGAATGATGGTGGCTCTGCACTGGCCATGCTGGATGCACAAAGATTGCAGGATTGGGCCCAGAGGTTCTATTGGGGTAAATATACTCATGAGTAAATCAGTAGAGACAAATCAGAAAGCATGAAAAGATTCCAAGTGCACAGTGGATTAAATGAAGATTGATTATTTAAATAATGGTCCCAACCCATCCATCAGTTCACATACAGGAAACTCATATTGAAGATAAAGGCAGGATCAAGCTTCATGATCAAAGTTTATATCATAAGGGAAGAACAGAGAGAGCACCGTTTCCCTCCCCAAAAATCTTTCTGCATCTTTAGCAAGACTTTCACATGTTTGTTAGCTGAGTGGAGGCCAGAAATTCCATTTTGTGAAGGATTTTGAGATTTCAAAATTTGGCTTTGCCCTGAATCAGAGCGAAAACCAAAACATTTGAAATTCTCGCCAAGGAAGGTTTTTTTTGGGGGGGGAGGGGAGGGGGAATTCTTTACAGGCTGTTCAAAACATTTCTTTTGATTTTTTCAGTTTTTAAAAATGTTGTATGACATTCATATATATAATACAAAATATAAATGAAAAGCCATTTCAAAACAAAAGATTGAAACAGTTCATTCTGAAAATGTCCAGCACAAAATTCTGTTTAAATAGACCCATTTTGTGAAGCATTTCAGTTTTGCTGGAAATGCATGTTCCAATGGAATATGGTTCCACTGAAGTTTCTCTGACCAGCTCTTGTTTCGGGTCCTAATATACATTCATGGAAATATGTCTGTCTGTTTATCTACATTCATATACATTATGTCCATTATGCAGTCCATTATTCTCAGTTTTTTTCATAGAGAAGGTCACTTGCAAAGATAAGGATCCTTTCATGGAACTGAGTTCATCATCATTGAACTTAATGGAAAGATTCCCATGGATTTCAATGGGAGCTGAATCCAACTCTGAACTGCCTCCTTCTCCTCCTCTGAATCTAGATTCTCTGATTTCCCTGAAGCATGAAGTGCCTGCTTTCCTGATCAATATAAGGGCAGTATTTTTTAAAAAAATAAAATAAAATAAGTTTGCTTTACTGAGATGTAGGTGGCTGCTTGGCTGTTCCCATAGTATCAGTGCTTTACATTTCTTCTATCTGGGTGCAGGACTTTCCATTTAATTGTAACCCAATCCCATTTTTTCTACCTTTAGCCCCTCACTACTCTAATCTTTCTGGTTCACTTTGGAGTTTAGTTTTGCCCTTTGTTGTTTGCTGCATTTTTCTGCAAATTTGATCCAGGGTAAATTTAAGCCAAAGAAACATTCATGATGAAAGAAGCCACACACTAGATCTGATTGTTGATATGGATTATTTTAAAAAAGCTCTTTGGTTCTTGTTGTTTGAAAAGCGTCTGGAAAGCCTAAAACTGTCTTGGACTGGGCTACACATTAGCAGGCACTGACACTGTTTGAACTGACAGTCGCTTCCCGATTGTAACCAAAGCAGACCAAGTTGGAACTGCTACGCTGACCACAGCTGGAGAAACACTGCAGGGTGGCAACATAATAAAATGTTTACACACACACATGTCACTTGTGCAAAAGAGCAGTAGCTCATTCTTTACAACACCCTGGGACAGGCATAGCAACACAGGGGTGAAAATGTTTTTAATCAACTGAAATGCAAAGCCTTTTGGTATTGAGAGTAATCATTAGTAACAAAAGCCAGTCAATTAACTAAACCAAACCAAACACACAAAAAAGAGGTACATGTATGATGGGGAATTTAATTCTATTTCTGTGTTTGCAGCTGAGGAAACATTGCAGAGTGTTTGTCACTGCATCAGCTCCAGACCAGGGGGGAAGTTGAGGCTGAATGGCTCTCTCATCATTCTGTCTATTCTAATCTCTATTTTAGGCTTACCTAAGGCATCTGCCACTGTGATGCCTGTGGATAGAGCATGAGCGAGGGTGTGGAATCCTAGGGTTTTGTTGTGAAAATGAATGGGGGTGCTACTTGGGGGTTGGACTACTTGACCTCCTGAGGTCCCTTCCAATCCAGATATTCTATGATACTTGGCAAAAGCTATTCAACTATCCTGAAAGTGATCAAACTAGTATTTGTGTATATCAGAGGTGGGCTGCTTCTTGTAATGAACCTTTAAGGAATCCAGTGAATTCCCCACTGCCCTGTAATCCTTTCATTTCTCCCTCTCCCTTTCCATCCAGTCTTTTGCACAGCCTTTGTCATAGTACATGGAAAGGGAAGAGGATCAGAGAGGAGACTAGAAAAACAAAATCTTAGGGTATGTCTACCCTTCGAGCTGGAGGTGTAATTTCCTGCTCAAGAAGACATACCCATGCCTGCTCTAATAGAGCTAGAGCACTAACTATAGAGTGTAGCAGCGGTGTGGTGAGAGGCACGAGGGGATCCACTTGGACTGGATCATACTTGGGCCAGCTCGCCCCTCTGACTGCTCACACTGCTGCAGCTACGCTTCTATGTTTAGCTCACTGGCTCAATCAGAGCTAGCATAGGTATGTCTCTATGAGCTGGAAAAGAGACTCCAGCTCCAAGTGTAGATGTACCCTTAGAAGGGCTGCATTCTGAGCGACCAGACCTTCCTTTCTCTGGATTACAGAAATGTTGGTGACCAGACTGAAAACTAAGCCCACTACCTCAGAATCCTGTATTTGCTGGAGACGGGGTGTTTTTGTCGTTTGTCTGCAGCCGCTTTTCTGCATATTTGGCTCTGTGACAGGCCTATAAATATAAATATTTATAAAGTAAATGTAGTGCTGGTGCAAGATGTCAGGATGGCAAGCTGAGAAATAGAAGCTGTCTGTTTATCCCCACCGCTGATACAGCACTGACAGCAGTTGGATGCTTTTCTTCCTGACACCTATTCGGACCACTGCAAGTGAGGAGAGAGCAGATTTTATGCCCATTCAAAATTATTTCTGCTAAGAATGGCAACAAGGGGTGGCAGCCACTGGGATGCTAGCCAGTGCCAGGAGTAGCAGAGACTGTAGTGGCGTGGATGCCTGTGCGCTAGAAGCTGAGCTGAGACCATCAACTCATTTCATACCAGCTCTTGAACAGCTATCACATGGCACCATCATGGGCTGGCGGGAATACAGTTCGGTTTTCTGGCCCATTTGCAGGGTCTGAAATTGGTTTTCATTCTGACACAGAAAGAAAATTAGATCTTTCAAAAGTTGGAGAGAGAGGGTTGTAATCACAGGGCAATTGCAGCTTGTGTAGACATACACATGTTCGCTTTCTAGCTAGCTTGGGTACAAATAGCAGTGAAACTCAGGCCACTTGGAACGCTGGGTAACTACTCAGGCAGCTAGCCTGTGCTGAAGCCCATGTCGCTGCTGCTTCACTGCTACCGGTAACCAGGCTAGCTAGATTAAAACTAGCTCTGGTATGTCTACATGAGCTGCAGTCATATACCTGATCTCAGTGCATACATTCTCAGAGACTCTGACTTTTTATAGCTGAGAAAGAGTGAGACAGACTCTCTGACTCTGTTTAGCTTAGGGGTCTTGGGATAGGAAAGACCTGCTCCAAATCAGTCTGGGACTTGAAGCATTTAGGACAAAAACCTTCTTGATGAAAGCGTCATCAAAACCAATCCATTTCTGTGAAGTCTTTTGGTAGAAGATATCTGCTGATGTGGACACAATTACAGGATTGGTGCCTATGTCATGAACCAGATTGAAACTAACTGCCTAGATGGGAAAGTTTCCAGATCCCATTACCAATCCCTTGACTTCCCGGTCCCTGCTGCCTCCTACTCCTGTGACGCACTAAGATTTTTCTCTACGTCCCATCCAAAGGTCAATAATATGCTGCATGCTGAATGAAACACATTTGTACAGGCCATATAGTGTTACCCATGTGGCAGTGTGTGTTTCTGTGCCCAATTCACAGAGGCTACAAATCTGTTACACTCCCAGCTACTGCTGTAGCAGCCCATGCTGTTAGCTCACAAGGTCCCTGGTTCAGTGCAAGATGTGTTGGCCAAGATAGTAGTTGTTACAATAGCTCTGAAAATTACCTCTGGGTTTTGTTCTCTGGAAACAAAGCCATAGCGATGTAACAAACTCAGACTTTACAAAAATATCTACCCTCCAGTACTGGGCGGCAGTGGTGTGGTATGAACATGAAAAGTGCTTCTCTGTGCTAGAACCTCTGAGGAAAATTCTGAAGTGAGATTAGAGGAGAAAAGCTAATACATTCTTTAAGTCTGTACTTCCAGGCTTTATCCTGATCCAGCAACTGCATCCTCTTCTTCAGGTGTTTCATGAGCAGCATGATTTGTGGAAATGGGTCATCAAGTTATTATGAGTAACTGTTTCCCATTTACTTTATCCTTCTCACCGTTCTTAGTGCTGTTTGTTTTCTCTCCCCGTGCTGTGGACTACTCAGTTCCAAGGTTAAAGTCCTGGGCCATGTACATAATAAGCATGAGTACTCCTACTGAAGGAAATGGGACTATTCATGTGCTTGAGTGCTTACTGCATTGAGGCTTAAGTGTGGGTCAAGACTCAGTCGAGGCTAAAAGCTTTATTGGGTAAAAGGGGATCTGAAGAGGGACACAGCTAGGAGAGACAGTTATGCATTATCTCACTATCCTTCCAGTTCTCACAATGTATCCCCTGCTCCTACCAAGGTGGGCAGGTCTAGCTGTTCAATTCTGCAGTCAGGTGCTGAGGGAAGCACTTAGGGTAGGATTCAAAGAGCACATGTAATTTAGGAGCACAGGTGCCATTGTGGGGGCAGAGAGGAAAAGAGCTCAAGTGATTAGTGCACCAGTCTAGGTCACAGGAGATACAGGTTCATTCCCTTGCTTTGCCACAGACTTCCTGGGTGACCTTGGGCAAGTCTCTTGATCTTTCTGTGCCTAGGTCCCCATCTATAAAATGGGATTGACAGTGGTACTGCCCTACCACACAGGGGTGTTGTGAAGAAAAATACAATAAGGATTCTGGGGCTGTGACATTGTGCGCAGGACACCCAGAACTGTGATCCTCTGTGTTACCACTCTGTTTTAGCAAGTTTGCTGCTGCTAAGTTGTGTGTCAGTTCTGTGTCTTGCTTGCAAACTCTTCAAGACTCTGTCTGTCTAAACTTTGCCTTGAAGGTAACAGTTAGTGAACCCCAGTTCCTGAATTTCCCAGAGACAGCTCCCTGCCACGTCCGGTCCCTCTTACTGGACACCGAGATAAATTATTAAGTTTGCTGCCGCCAAAGAGCCAGAGCACTCCTCAGCTGTTAAATTAGCTGAAGACTCACACTTCTCTGAATACACGGCACTGAGAGGGTTTTGTAATAAAGCAAGGATAAGTTTATTAACAAAGAAAAGAGATGTATGTGATACTAAGCAAAAATAAAAGACAGGTATGGTTACAAATAAAACAAAACACAGCTTCAAGTTACTAAAACTTGATTTTAGCAAGGTACAATCTTTACCTAAGCAATTGCCTTACTTACTTCAAGTTAGCAGCAGCACTAGCCCTCCAGATTAGAGGATACAACTTTCACAGGCTCAAAGGGGCTGCACCCTATGTCCCCTCAGTGATGGATAACTAAAAGGTCTTTTTGCTCCCCTTATATTACTCAAAGTCCATTGTCTTTGCCTCAAGAGCCAGGAAGGCTTCCAGGGTTGCAGACTCTGATTCCCAGCATGATCCTTAAATAGTTTTCTTCTCTGCTTGGTAATCTTAATGACTTTGTTTATCTTATATGTGAATGTTCGTCCATTGTCCTCTGCCTTAACCAGGCTGGTCAGACAGGTAAATAACATTACTTTGTCTAGGACAGGCTGGTTTTATGCCCTGCCTCCCAAACACATTTTAAGAACCTATTTTCAGCACACATCTGTAACTCTTTGTACTCAACCCATATATACATCATACAGTGATTTTCAGGGCCATTGTATCACCAGTTTATATATGACACCTTACTTAGGGTTGCCAGGTGTCCGGTTTTCGACCAGAATGCCCGGTTAAAAAGGGACCTGGCGGTTCTGGTCAGCACTGCTGACCAGGCCATTAAAAGTCCCGTCGGCGGTGCAGTGGGGCTAAGGCAGAGCCCTAAAGCAGAGCCCTCTTCCCCTCGTGCCCCAACCCTGATCCCCCTCCCTCTCTTCGAACCCCTTGGCCTCAGCCCAGAGCCCAGTCCCTCACTCTGAACCCATCATTCCCAGCCCGGAGCAACCTCCTGCACCGCAAATTCCTCATCCCCGGCCCCACACCAGAGCCCTCACCCCCAGCCAGAGCCCTCACCCCCCCCACAACCCAATCCCCTGCCCCATCCCAGAGCCCCCTCCTGCACCCTCAACCCCTCATTTCTAGCCCCACCCCAGAGCCTGCACTTCCAGCCGGAGCCCTCACCCCTTCCCACATCCCAACCCCCTGAGCCAACACAGTGTAAATGAGCAAGTGAGTGAGGGTGGGGAGACTGAGCAACAGAGGGATGGAGTGAGTGGGGGCAGCACCTCAGAGAAGGGACGGGGTGGGGCCTCAGGAGGGGCGGGGCGGGACAGGGGGCGGGGCAAGGGTGTTCAGTTTTGTGCGAGTAGAAAGTTGGCAACCCTATACCTTACAATAGTGGTCCCCGAACTGGGGGGCACAATCCCTAGGAAGGCATTGAGGAACATCCAGGGAAGTGCGGCAGGGCACTGGCCAGCCCTGCTCTGCCCCCAGCAGCACACCAGCACCGACCCTGGCCACAGCCGCGGCCCCGGCTCTGCTCCTGGCTCCCGACCCTAGCTGTGTCCCCGCTCCCGGCTGCAGCTCAGCCCTCGGCCGCGACTCCACTCCCGGCCCGTGGCTGTGATTCCACTCCTGGCCGGGGGATGGGAAGGGGGGCACGGACACATTCCATTACAGGTAAGGGAGGGAGGGGTGAGAGGAAAAGTGTGGTCACCACTGCCTTACATGATACCTTTGAGATCTTTGTTATGCCAACAGTGTGTTCGGGCAATGATGTGTCAGGTCTGATGTGAGTTGGCCTTGAGGGGCTCCCAGGATCGCAGGGGCACTCACATTCTATGGTAATGGGGGCCATATAAATTACCTTAGATTAGGCACTTATGAAAATGCCATCCTTAGGTCTCTAAAGTGGGGCTTGGGGTACCCAGGTGCCCAAACTTAAAGACCCACGTTTGAAAACTGGGCCCTGAGGGCCAAATGAAACCATGGCAACAGGAGAGCATAGCTGCAATTGGTGACAAGGGGATCTTCTGTGACTACATATTGCAGGGCTGAATTTGGTCTGTAAGGTTTTGTGGGGACACCTTTCCTGGAAATAGGCAGGGGAAATGTATTTCTGTTTTTTTCTGTGCTCCGTTCTGTTTATTTTTCCATGTTCAAATAACTTTTCCAGCTGTTTGTTTTGCTTTTGCAATCAGACGCTCCTAGGAGTTTAAACCTAATAGACTCTTTCCCCACTTGAGAACAGTACCTATGCTTAAAAGAAAAATGCCTTTTGAAAGCAATTGTGTGGTGAGGGAATTGTAGGTAGCAACACAGCTTAGAAGTAAATTGCAACTATCGTGTTGGTTTTTTTTTTTTAAATTAACATTTCATCTGAATAGAAATGCCTAAAAAGTCCCATTAAGATTGGTTCTGCTTCCTAGCTGTGTACCATAGAACTAATTCTGACATTGCTGACATTTTATATACTGCTATCACGAGCTAGGAAAGATAATAAAAATAGGTTATGTACTATAGTAACTATAAAATGTGATATTGATATAATATGAACATCACATTTGATATATGCCTGTTTATCACTGGAACAATAAAGAAAAGGATGCTGTCTAATTCCCACCCCTACAGCTGCCAAATCAAATATCTGCACCCTCTTTATAGCTTGATAATAAAATGTATTCCCTCCTGATATTGTCCTTTGCCAAGTGGAGAAGATTTCTAATTCTTGTGCTCTTCTAATCTGCTGGTCCTGTTTAGTTTACTATCTTCGTTTATGTCCAGACAGCATCAGCATTAGCAACACAGATCTGGGGAGAGAATGTGGTAAGTTAACGTGGATTCTCTCAACCGGCTCTGATCAAGCCGAACACAGAAACATACATTAGGAATCACTCTCCTGTCCCTTCCTTGCCTCCCATCCTTCCCTTCCCATTTCTTTACCTTTGTGTTCCTTGGTTGTTTTTTTTTCCTTTCCTTTCCTTATTTTTGAAAAAAAAATCAATAAAATATAAACAAAAAATATTGTCTTATTAACTGTATTACAACAGCACCTAGATCAGGGTCCCATTGTGCTAGGAATTATATGTACCCACAGCTAGGTAAGGGGCGGTCCCTGCCTCAAAGAGCTTACACTATAATAGATGTGACAGGTAAAATGAGGGGGAAACTGAGGCACAGAACAGGGCTGTCACTTGACCAAGGTAAGGCAGCAGACCAGTGCCAATGCTGGGATAACGTCCAAGTTTCTGGAGACCTAGGCCACTGCACTACCTGCTAGCCCGTGCTGCCTCCGCTAAGTGCTTTTCTGAATAGACAAAACCCCACTTTCAATATAATTAACAGGACATCGGGACACCCATTCAAAACTGGGATGTGTGGTGATGTAGCATAAAATATACTCCATTATTCTGAATTCATGCTCTTTCCTCTGTCAGGAGAAATTTAGTTCAAGACAGCTGCAATCCACATACAGATAACAGGATGTTATGCTTCTGACTGTAAGCCAAAGAAATGGATGTCCATTATCCTGAAGAATGATGAAGCATTCCCCTTGATTATACAATGACATCTACAGAGAAAAAATTAATACAATCAGGAACATCAACAATTGGATACAGTCAGGAACATCAGAAACTAGAAATGTGGGTCCAACTTTCAAAAAAGGCTAGAAGAATTGTTCTGACACTTACCATCAAGGAATTCTAATCTATTTCTCACTGGTAAAGTAATGAATGAAATATTAAAGGGGGAGGATGAGGGGATTCACTAAACAGGGAGACAATTTAAGTAAGAACAACAAGCATCATGAGTTTTAAGAGAAAATCTATTAAATGGACAGTTGACAACAATCCTGCACTAAGTGGGATGGATTAAATCAGCAAATAGATTTTTTTCCATCTCTGATTTCTGCAGTTCTGTAGACCTTCTGGTGCTTTCCCTATGAACTCATAACAGCACCAGGAACTAAGACACAAGTAACAAAGTCGCTGGACTGTGGAACTGCCTCTGTGCCAAAAAAAGGCTGAACATTTGAACATTTCTACTTCAGTGTTCAGTCCAGGGCTGTATGGGCCAGAATTTAAACACCTCTGGTCCACAACATGCTGGCCAACTTCTCCTCCCTGGTTGAAGTAAATCCAGGCCATTTTGCAAATCTATTTCATTGTGGCCTCCTTGATTATTAGGCTCAAGATTTTAATGTGCAACTTCCTTCCTCACCCCACACTCAACTGCTACACCTTGGCAGCTGGAGAGAAAGGAATCGAACCGAAGAACGGGTAATGTGGCCAGAATTGCAGACAGGGTATATGTGTGAGACAGAGAGTGAGAGACATTGGAAAATAGAGGATACAACAGGATGAAAGAATAAATCTAGCACGTGTCCCTGTGTGATTTGTAATAGAAACAGAGACATCCTGATTCCCTAGAGAATTTAAGTTACTATCATCACTAACCTCTGTCTGTATGAAGGATCTCTTTCTTCATACCATAAGGGAAGGACCACAAGCCCTAAAAAGTCACACTACAGCTGGTGGGACTTCATGACCTGATAGCACAATCCGAACAGGTCCTGTTACATACTTTGCACTTGGGTAATCCAGTTCTCTCCTATTGCAGGAAGTATCTGAATCTCCTGCAGGTGATGCATGTCAACAGCCCTCTGTGTTTATAGGCTACAATTGTCTTGACACAGTTTTGCAGTTCATGGCCAGTGGATGCCAATGTATGAGTTTATTTTGGAATGGGATCATCACTCCAGAACTGTGCAAAATGTGGTCGCTTCTGTCGAGTTTAAGGCTGAAATTTTCAAAGGTACCTTGAAAATCTGAATGCCTCATTCCCATTAGGAACTGGGTATCCTTTTCAAATGTATCTAAGTGACTTAGAAGCCTAACAGTCACTGACTATCAATGGAACTAAGGGTTCTTAAGTGCTTTTGAAAAGTTTATTTCCAAACTCCTTAGGCAGCTTTAAAAACTCTCAGCCTAAAGTTTTGCTCAGCTCAGTACTGAATGAGGTCCCCCACCATATTAGCAAGGGGAAAATGTCTCACTAGGATCCCTTCCAGCTGATGGGTTTGTTCAAAATGCGCTGTCAGAAACTTGAACTCATTCCCTCCTCTTTATGCAGTGAGGTTGACTCGACTACTATTAAAATTCTCCACTAACGCACTGAGACATGATGTCTATCTCCCTACAGGCAGAGCAGTAAATCATTTTCACAAGTTAGCAATTAAAGTGCCTCGTGTTTTGTTTTGTAATACGAGGATGAGGCTGGCTCTTTAGAATTTTCGCAACCTCCGGAATGTCATGTGCACAGTGTGAACTACAAATAGTCACATTTTTAAAATAATGTAGCTAGAGCTGATTGGAAAAAAAACAATAATTTCTAAGTGGCTTCTGTTTCACAGGGCTCAGAACAGTTCCCCCCTCCCCCTACCCAAAAAAATATTTTTCCAAAAATTTCAAAATTTGGAATGTTTGAAATTTGGAATGTTTTCCCCCTTCCATTCCCTCCTGATTTATTTATTTATATGTTTGTTAGCAAGTGCAATAAAATGAATGATGGCCAGGCTTTTGTTGCTAATTTTTTATTCATTTTTTTTCCTTTTGCCCCTCTGTAATTTCAATATGTCTCCAAATGTAGAAGTTGCAGAGAGGTAGAGTTAGTTTTCTTTTTCTTTTTTGTTACTCTGTACCTTTTCCAAAATCTGAGGGAATTTTCAGCAATTACTGAGTGGCATAAAAAGGAAAAAAAATGGAAAAAGAAAAATGTAAAACTGGATAAATTAACCCTAGACATCATGCATTCTATTATAGTCAATGGCAAAAAAGGGGGGAGGAAGAGGGAAAGCAGAAAGGATGTAACAAAAATGCAAAAGTTCAAATTTTTGACATTTAACATGTCAAGATTTTAAATTTTTATGAAAAATGGGAAAACTTAAAAAAAATGATTTTGACCTTTAATGTATTTCATGTGAAAATAATAACTTTCATTTTGAAGTACAAAAAAATTGAAACATCCAGTTAAAATGTCAAAATGCGACAATTTGACACTATCATTTTGGTTTTTTATAACAAAATATAATCAAAATCACACCGTTTTTGAAACTTTCCAATTTAGACAAAAATGGCTTTTGTTGTTGTTGAAAAACTCTTTAAATGAAAAATTTTCAACCAGCTTTAGTCACCAGTTCCCAATTTGCTACCTCCTCTGATGAGCAGCCAAAATGGCTTACGGCCACAATAGCTTGAACCTGAGGCGGGTCAATTAGTCAAAGTACTTCCAGTTCTTATAAAGACTTAGGACTGGTTCCCATGCTGTGGCTTTCCACAAACTTTCTGCTCCTCACCTCCCAATCCTGGGGGATACTGAGGACTAAACCAGACCCTGGTGCACATAACATATGCTTCAGGAAAGGAGCTGTTCCACCAGCCAGGATTACCAGGAATCAGTGCACTCAAGCCCCACCCCCATACTCCACCCTGTCCTGAAATGCCCCTGGAATACGGTGGAGTTGGCATGTAGGGCTAGGTATACTAGCCCAAGGCCTGCTATGGATTCAGGGGAATCTTCAACTGCTGTCTTAAGGCTGCTTTAAGTTTCCTTTATGTTACTGCAGTGACTTGCACAGGAACTGCCAGGGCCTGAGGATCTGGCCTGGACGTCCAATTCCATCTTTTGCTAAGTCTTGTTTAGTCTTTGTTTGTACTATGCTTAGGTAGTTGCATCTTATTGTGTTCACTGATCCTGTCTAGGTTCTGTTTCCAGTTGCTGCATAATTCTTAAGTGGCCCTCTTAAGTTCAGTTGTCTGTCACAGCAAGGGCTCGCTGATCCTTGTGAATGACAGCCCATGTCATATCAAATCAATCCACATCTCTGTCTGCATCTCATTTTGTGTCAACACACACATGGACATCGCAGTGCTCGGAAGTCCATCCTCCAATCCACTGTGGAATGAACCTGTTTGACCCATTCTCCTCATCAAAACAGTTCAATCTTAATCTTAGTTTGGTACAACAATAATGCAAAAAACATGCCCTTGGTGTTTTATTAACTTGAAGGATTATGCTTTCAGCAATGTATCAGAAAGCATTTTATCTAAGCTGTATTAGCTGTTAAATTTGCATTTGAATTTCAATACCCATCATTTCACATGCAGAAACGACCCCAGAGAAAGCAGGGACAACATTCATCATGTTATACCGCTTTGTCACTGGGAGGAAACCAGAAGAGCATTCCCATTCCACTTCATCTATATTCTCATCATCAAATTTTCTTGCTTTGGTGGATACCTTCACTAAGTACTTTGTAATTCTTTTGGCCGGACGTGCCCTTAAAATCTATTTTACGCATAAAAAATGGCATCTTTAAGGGTGATAGTTAAGGGCTGTATTTCTCCCCCCTACTGCCTGACTCATCTATGTAGATTGTAAGATCTTTGGAGCAGGGACTGTCTCTTACTGTGTGTATGTACAGTGCTTAGCACAATGAAGCCCTGATCTTGGCTGGAGCTTCTAGACACTCCTGTCGTGCAATTAACAATAATCCTGGAATGTTATAATCCCCTTTTGTAAGATGCTGAGCACTCTCCAGTCCACTGATGCCAATGGGAGTTGAGAGCTCTCAGTACTTTACAGGATGAGGCTGTTGGTTACTTTTGGGTAGCGGTGCTTTTTAGCATTTTGGGGAAACCACAGCTTACACCATTGTCCAAAGGAGTAACCAAAAAGATACACAGATCCTTCCACATGTTGACTTTACCAACTAGGGCCCAGCTGTGGCAATGAGCTGCATGTGGGTAGACCCTGTGCCTGCGCAGAGCCCCATCGATTTCAGTGGGTCTCCATGTGGGTACAACTGTACTGAACTCAGTGCAGGATTGGGGCCTACACCTCCAAAAGCCTGTTCCACTCTTGCTCTCCAGGTGGAAAAAGAAACTAATAAAAGGCCTGAAAGTGCTTAGACATTTGGATGCTTTACAAAAGGAGACAAATAATGTTCTTTGGTTTTATGTGGTACAAAGAGTAAGACTGAAATAAATGGGAAATTGTATATTGGGGAATATTTAGCAAGAAAAGAGCCTCTAGGCCTCCATAACCACTGAAATTCCCTCCTGTATATTCTGAGAGGTGATGGCAGTTACCCAGGTTGAAACAACCTGCAGGTGCTATAAAATTCTCCTGTAGGCAGTTTGAGGCAGCTTAATGTATTTCAAAGCTTGCAGAATAAGCTAAAAATAAAGAGTGCTGTAATTCGAGTGTTAATATCCCATTACGTTTTATGAGCATGAGGGAAGAAGAAAAAAAAGAGGTTGCTTTGTGGGCTCTTTTCACAAAGCCTACAAAATAGCAATAAACAGCCAGCTTGCCATTAGACTTAGAGACTATTTATAATACTGCTGTGAGGCATCTCTCCTGCTTCATGGAAATATTAAATCAGCGGAAGGGTGGAAATTTGAGGGGTGGGGGGACTGGTGTTCCTTTTTGTTCCTCCCCCTCTACCACCTTCCCTGGAGATACTGACTACAGCCATTAGAGAAAATGACATTCCACACAATGAGAATGCAACTTCACTTAAACCAGCACGGCTCTGTGCGCTGGAGGATGTGGGTGGGTGGGCAGGGAGTTCAGAGACAAATTGCAGGGCAACACATCCCAGTCCCATTTTGAAATAAGTAAGCATTTGCTTAAGATTTAACAAGTCAATCACTGTATGCTAATTGCTGTAAATGGTGAGGATTAAAAATGATAAAAGCAATACATTTCATTCCAAATTAATTAGTTTTAATGACATGTTTGTGCAGCACACGGAAGGAGCGTGTTAATGGAAAGCAGCCCACTCTCTGTATGTATATATGACTGTATTGTAATATGAGGCACTTTTATACAGTGCCTTGCAGACACTGGCTAATCAGCTATGGTCATATTTTCAAAGGTTCCAAGCAGATCCCATTGATTTTGATTGGGTATGAGGTGGTCAACACCTCAGAATATCAGGGCATTAGACCTGACCAATGTCCTGTCAGGTAAATATTATTATCCCTATTCTGTATGTGCCAAAAGTGAAATCCAGGCAAGCTGCATGGAAACTTTTTAAAGACACCATAATAGAGACTTAACTTAAATTATACCCCAAATTAAAAAACATAGTAAGAGAACCAAAAAAGAGCCACCGTGGCTAAACAACAAAGTAAGAGAAACAGTGAGAAGCAAAAAGGCATGCTTTAAACAGTGGACATTAAACCCTAGTGAGGAAAATAGAAAGGAGCATAAACTCTGGCAAATGAAGTGTAAAAATATAATTAGGAAGGCCAAAAAAGAATTTGAAGACCAGCTAGCCAAAGACTCAAAAAGTAATAGCAAAAATTTTTTAAGTACATCAGAAGCAGGAAACCTGCTAAACAACCAGTGGGGTCACTGGACAATTGAAATTCTAAAGGAGCACTCAAGGACAATAAGGCCATTGCGAGAAACTAAATGAATTCTTTGCATTGGTCTTCACAGCTGAGGCTGTGAGGGAGATTCCTAAACCTGAGCCATTCTTTTTGGTGACAAATCTGAGGAACTGTCTCACATTGAGGTGTCATTAGAGGAGGTTTTGGAACAAATTGATAAACTAAACAGTAATAAGTCACCAGGACTAGATGGTATTCACCCAAGAGTTCTGAAGGAACTCAAATGTGAAATTGCAGAACTACTAACTGTTGTCTGTAACCTATCATTTAAATCAGCTTCTGTACAAAATGACTGGAGGATAGCTAATGTGACACCAATTTAAAAAAGGGCTCCAGAGGTGATCCTGGCAGCTACAGGCCGATAAGCCTGACTTCAGTACCCGGCAAACTGGTTGAAATTATAGTAAAGAACAAAATTGTCAGACACATAGATGAACATAATGTGTTGGGGGAAGAGTCAACATGGTTTTTGTAAAGGGAAATCATGCCTCACCAATCTACTAGAATTCTTTGAGGGGGTCAACAAGCATGTGAACAAAGGGGATCCAGTGGATATAGTGTACTTAGATTTTTCAGAAAGCCTTTGACAAGGCCCCTCATCAAAGGCTCTTAAGCAAAGTAAGCTGTCATGGGATAAGAGGGAAGGTCCTTTCTTGGATCGGTAACTGGTTAAAAGATGTGAAACAAAGAATAGGAATAAATTATCAGTTTTCAGAATGGAGAGAGGTAAATAGTGGTGTCCCCCAGGGGTCTGTACTGGCACCAATTCCTATTCAACATATTCATAAATGATCTGGAAAAAGGGGTAAACAGTGAGGTGGCAAAATTTGCAGATGATACAAAACTACTCAAGATAGTTAAGTCCCAGGCAGACTGTGAAGAGTTACAAAATGACCTCACAGAACTGGGTGACTGGGCAACAAAATGGCTGATGAAATTCAATGTTGATAATGCAAAGTAATGCACACTGGAAAACATAATCCCAACTATACATATAAAATGATGGGGTCTAAATTAGCGGTTACCACTCAAGAAAGAGATCTTGGAGTCATTGTGGATAGTTCTCTGAAAACATCCACTCAATGTGCAGCAGCAGTCAAAAAGGCGAACAGAATGTTGGGAATCATTAAGAAAGGGATAGATAAGACAGAAAATATCAGATTGCCTCTATATAAATCCATGGTACACCCACATCCTGAATACTGCGTGCAGATGTGGTTGCCCCATCTCAAAAAAGATATATTGGAATTAGAAAAGGTTCAGAAAAGGGTAACAAAAATGATTAGGGGTATGGAATGGCTTCCGTATGAGGAGAGATTAATAAGACTGGGGCTTTTCAGCTTGGAAAAGAGACGACTAAGGGGGGATATTATAGAGGTCTATAAAATCATGACTGCGGTGGAGAAAGTAAATAAGGAAGTGTTATTTACTCCTTCTCATAACACAAGAACTAGGGGTCACCAAATGAAATTAATAGGCAGCAGATTTAAAACAAACAAAAGGAAGTATTTTTTCACAAAACACACAGTCAACCTGTGGAACTCCTTGACAGAGGATGTTGTGAAGGCCAAGACTATAACAGGGTTCAAAAAAGAACTAGATAAGTTCATGGAGGATAGATCCATCAGTGGCTATTAGCCTGTTTGCCAGAAGATGGGAATGGGTGATAGGGGATGGATCACTTGATGATTACCTGTTCTGTTTATTCCCTCTGGGACATCTGGCCACTGTCAAAAGACAGGATACTAGACTAGATGGACCTTTGGTCTGACCCAGTCTGGCTGTTCTAATGTTCTTATGCATAGGGGGAAATAGAAGAAGAGACGTTCAGTGACTTAATCTAAAACATTGAGGGAGTCACTGACACTGAAATTTAGGAGTTCCTGGCTCCTAGGCTCATGTTCTAACCACTAGACTATGCTGCCTTTCTTTTCCTTTTCCATATCATATACACCCAGGGATTGACTCTTTTCTACCTGTTGATGTGTGACATTGACTCCCTTAGTGACCAAGGGCAAGTCACTTAGCCTTTCTGAGACTCCTTTTCCCCGTATACAAAGTGAAGATAATAATATCATTATTGTGTGTATTACAATAGCATTTGTCTAAATCAGTTTTGGTGCAATCTAAACAGGGTTAAGTGTGTGTATAGTGTGTGTGTTGGGCGGGGGTTCACCCACATAACTAGATTGATTTTCATTTCACAGATGGAAATTTGGCAATTAAGACAAAGCCCGAGTATTAATTATTATGTTAAACTCTCATAAAAGTCAACGAATGTAAAACACAAAGACTCAGAAGAAAAGGATAGGTTGGATATTAGGAAAAACTTTTTCACTAGGAAGGTGGTGAAGCACTGGAATGGGTTACCTAGGGAGGTGGTGGAATCTCCTTCCTTAGAGGTTTTTAAGGTCAGGCTTGACAAAGCCCTGGCTGGGATGATTTAGTTGGGATTAGGTCCTGCTTTGAGCAGGGGGTTGGACTAGATGACCTCCTGAGGTCCCTTCCAACCCTGATATTCTATGATCCTATGATAATGAGTCTGGTTTTGGGGGTGATGGTGGTAAATATGGAGTTACTGGACTAAACAGACCTGTCCATCTTAAACCACTTTGACTTGTGTAATAGTCTGTGTCTTAACTAGTGATAAAGGACTGAGTTTTACAATGTATGGCTGGACTAACCTTATCACTAGCCTGTAAATTGGAAGGTCCAAAGGGTGTGATTAATGCAGAATGAACGAGCTACCCTAGTTGCTTCCTTCATCTTAGCCCTTTATCGTGAGGATGGAGTAGATTAGTGTTTGTTTTATAGCTAATACTGCCCTTTTGCTGCCATCCTTGCACTGCCTCTGCAAATGAAAATGTCTCCACAGACAGCAAAATAAATGGACTTTCATTAAGAAGCTCTCTGTTGATCTCACAGATTTATGCAAACTGCATTGAAAAGGCAACACACATGCATGCCTGGGATGATATTAATTGTGATCTATCCCAGAGAGCTAGATCTTTTAATTTGCTTTGTCTCCTTTAAAACTTCAGTTGATGCTGGGTGGGAACTGTATCTGCTTCACCTGGAGAGGTAGATGGAGGCCTCTCAAATGGTGGCTGCAACACCCACAGAGGTAGGAGCTAAGAAAGATGAAGGGGGTTAGATATAGTGTTAGCTGGCAGCCTCTTTATTGCAGCATGGAGTCCTGGGTTAGACCCCTTGCTAGAGTGCTCCTGGCACTACTTGGTCTGATTCTATGGGGGGCTGCTGCAGCTCTGGTCTTTGGTGGAGCTTTTGTGATCCTTACATACAAAAATTATAAATCCTTCTTTTGGGATTGTTTCCTGCTTGTGCCAGGCTGGCTGGCTATTGCGTCTGCCTTTCTGCTGCTGCCCACTGGTGCTTTGGCTATCTGTATCTCCACAAGGAACTCCCGCTATCAACAGGGGACTTTCATGTACTTGCTTGTTGTTCTGCTTTGCCTGGAAGCCTCTTCAGCAGTCTTGGCACACGTCTATTCTGACAGGATGAGCTCTGAACTGAACCGCACCATGGGTCACCTCTTCCATCAGTACAATGGGACTTATTCCCATCATCCGGGCAGTAGGGCTGTGGATGTAATCCAGAGACAGCTGCAGTGTTGTGGGGTCCACAACTACACAGATTGGGCAGAGGCAGCAGCTTCACAACCTGTCCACACTGGAAATATACGTGCTCCTGAAAGCTGTTGTAAAGAGACTTATTCAGATTGTACTGGTGACATGCGCCAGTCAGAGCAGCTCTTTCAGGGGGGCTGTCTAAGGAAGCTGGGCTATCGGCTGCAGTTTGTCATGGGCTATGTGTTTTGGTGCTGCGTTGCTGTAGGTTGTCTGGAGATGTTAGCTGCCATTAGCAATGGGATACTTATGAAGCATAGGCCATTCCAAGACTTCCGAATTCTGGACTCTGCCACGTTTTCATAGACTTAGGTGGCAGATCAAACAAATTCCTGCTTCTTATCTCCTGAGGATGTAGGTCAGCACCAGTTACAACTGTACTGAATGCAAACTATTTTTTTTTTTTTTTAACACAAGAAACCCATCCTAACCCCATGCTAATTTTTCCTAAAATGGAAAACCCTCTCTTAAAGAATGGTCAGGTCCTGGATTTGATTTTATAAAACTGATATTAATAAATATCTTGTATTTGCAAATCCAATTCAGTTAATTGAGTGGGCAATTAACCCCGTGAGAAGAGGTGCACGTTTGAGTATCTGCAAAGCTGAAACTGCTGAAAATAAAGGAGTGGCCACAGGTCTAGTTGGAGACTTAATTTGGCTCGGGAAAGCAGCATTAGCCAAATCAATGGGATTAGCCATGGTACTAAAGTTAAGCACATGCCTAAATGTTTGTAGGATCAGGGCCTAAATCACTAGAATAAATCTGACAATTTAATTGACCTCACTGGAGTCATAGAGCTTTAACTGAGATCAGAAACAGTTCCTATTACTTAAATATCAGTTCAAACCAGCAGACTAATATCTCCAGCCTGTCACATCTGGCATTATGCTACAGGCCCGAGAGAGAAAAGGATCAAAACAAGAGGACTGTATTTGGATACACTTTTATTACAGGCTAATGTCATTCTAATATTTAACATCTACTGTACCGAAACCAAGAGACCTGGAATAATACAGGGGTACCAGTGTTTCTGCTAAAACAAGTCCCTATCTATACGTTGTTCATCAGGAATGGCAAACTGCATGGATTATGAAATATCTGTGTGTGGGAGGTGGAAGTAAAGCACTGGAAAAGCTAGTTCGTGGCATTTAAGCAACTACAGAAGAAGAGTGGTTGGGAGGGGGGCAGTCAAGCTCAGGTGTTATGGAGATGGTTAATTTAACAAACCCTCAAGTTTCCACTCTTTACTTAATGAAGAGTGTTTGAGACTTGTTATGGCAAAACTAAAGAAGGAATAAATTGTTTTTAATCCTACTAAATGATTAGCTTTTGAAGATGATAAACTATAGTTGGTAAATGGTGGCAAAACTTGAAGTGCAGTATTACAAAAAAAAAAAAAAAATTAGGGGAATATCTTCTGAGCCCAACCCCCATCGCTTACAAAACATCATGTGATCTTTAACATTCCTGTAGAATAACCTGGAACCTATCTGTGTAGACTTTCTCCTGAGATAATCACTGGGGAATCAATGGGTTCTGAAGGATTAACCTCTTTTCTAACAAAAATGACTGAAGTAAATGTAAACAGTGAAAGAAGTCACCCCTTCTCAAAGGGAAGGAAATATAATCAAGATTTAGTGATGACAGACAAGACACCTTCTTTGATACCTAGCTAATCCCTCTTAATCCTCCCTAAAGCAGGATTGCCCTTTGATAAGAATCTTTTTCCCAGCAAGCCTTTCTGGGGCTATCTTCTTAAATTTGGCTGAGACCAACAGCTGTAGCCCTAAGAAGTGGCCATTTTAGAACTAGCTGCTGTTCACTGACTCTTCTACACCTTCTACTGGTGAGTATTAACAACTCCTATTATTTTCTTTTCTCTTTTCTGAAGTGATGGTATGTTATCGTAGAGGGAATTTGGCCCTTTAGATTGAACGGTATTTTGTTTTATTCCTAGCTCAGGAGCCACTAACACTAGAAGTTGGTATTTGCCCTGATGCAATAACTGTCCCATCCCCTGTGGGGGATGTTAATACATGGTACTAAAAATACAAAGCGGGCAGGGCACGTACAGGGGTTGGTGGAGCAGTGGAAAGTGTTGTGTTTTGTGTCCAAGTGGTTAAAACTTCATGTCCTGCCTGCTTTGTCACTGAAGTGGTGAAAAATCACCTGAAGTTTAATTTTTCCAACAGGAGTTCTGGGTTTGATGCAAAAACTAGTGAGTGAGGTTCTCTAGCCTGAGTTATGCAGGAGGTCAGACTTGATGATCTTAAAGGTCCCTTTTGGCCTTAGACTCTATGGAAAAACTGTGAGGCCTTAACACTTCAGCTGGGTGAGCTGCCCCAGCTAGGAAAGTTTCCATGCAACAGCTGCAGCTTTAGTAAGTAAACAGAATCTTGCATGCAGAGTAACACCACCAGGGACAGAACACCTGGAAGAATCCCCATTTTGTACAACTATCCCACGGGGAACTGCATTGTTTAAAGCAGCAGAATAGTTTCTGAGAGGCTTTCAATGGGGAAGTAACATGACAGTGAGTTCACAACTGTTTGATGTTCCGTTACAGTCTGAAGGGTGAGGATGAAGGGTTAGAAACACAGTTGCCAACTTTCACGTGGTAAATAAGCACCCCGACTTTCACAATAAACCAAAAATCAAGCTAATCCCATTTCAAAAGAAGCCAATCCCTAAGAACCCCAACACTCTATGTGACTAGATCCCCCACCCCCCCACCCCCGGCGTGCAGTCTGGGACTGTGGTGGGCCCACTGTGCACCCCTGACTGTCTTCCCCCTGCTTGCCAGGAGCCGATTTAAAAAAAAAAAAAAAAAAAAAAAGCTACAAGCCACACAGGCTACAAACCAAAAACTAGCCAACAAGCACCTCACAAGCCAATTAAGCCAAAAACAAGCCCAATTTCTGCATTTTTTTTTTTTTGGTGGGTTTGGCATGTCTGGTTAGAATATGCTAATATTAAGATATTTAGCGTGCTCTAAAACCTGGCTTTCTTCTGGGTCCCCTTTTGTCTGCTTTTTTTTCTTTTTAAAGGAGGTAACCTTTTCAGAAAATCTGCTATTGTTTGCTGTTTACTGTGGGTCATTAGGGAAACAGATACCCTTGCCACAATCTAAATAGAAACTAAGGTTAATTGAAAAGTTCAAAACACATGATACACTGGGTTTAATTGCCTCCGTGATGGGCTGTATACAGGGATGGGTCTTTTTCTTCTGTGTTTGTATAGCGCAGGGGTCGGCAACCTTTCAGAAGTGGTGTGCCGAGTCTTCATTTATTCACTCTGATTTAAGGTTTCATGTGCCAGTAATACATTTTAACGTTTTTAGAAGGTCTCTTTCTATAAATCTATAATATATAACTAAACTATTGTTGTATGTAAAGTAAATAAGGCTTTTAAAATGTTTAAGAAGCTTCATTTAAAATTAAATTAAAATGCAGAGCTCCCCGGACCGGTGGGCAGGACCCGGGCAGTGTGAGTGCCACTGAAAATCGACTCGTGTGCCGCCTTTGGCACACGTGCCATAGGTTGCCTACCCCTGGTATAGCGCCTAGCATAATGGGATCCTAGTCCCAAATGTTACAGTAATACAAATAAATAATAATGAATAATCACATGTGCACTGTAACTGCATGTGAAATCATAGTTTGGTATTTCAACTCAGGGATAATTGCAAGGAAAGGGTGGGGGAGAGACCTTTTGATAACTTACATTTGCACAGCTCTTACAAAACACTTGTCTTCTTTGGTATAAGAATATAGTGGTACTTTACCTGGAATTACTCACTTTAGACTTTAAGGGACCAACCCTGCAAACACTTGTGCACGTGAGTAACTTGACTCTGATGGAATTACTCATCTAACTAAAGTGACTCAGATTTGTAAGTGTTTGTATTTCAAGTACCTAAGACTCCACCAAAATTCCCAAATATTCACTGTTTCCAAGGAATTAATATAAACATAAAACACAAAGGGGATGAAAAATAAATTTATAAAAATAAATAAATAAATTTAAATTAAATAATAAATAAAAGTAAACAAATCAATTCAAAGATATTTCCATTCTGCTTTTCAGAGCTGTGTGAATAACAAGCTGTTTGACAAATTTAGCAGGTGTTTAATTTTCCACTAAAAAAAAGTCTTGTACTTAAGGCACAGGACTGGTTGTTAGGAGATTTGTTTTTTTCTGCAAACTCCTTTAATGGCTTTTGCCAAAACACAACCTTTCTGTACTTCACAATCCCTGCCTACGAAATGGGGATAGTAACCTCCCAAGCTTGCAGAGGCGTGGAGGCTTCATGCGTTCGTGATACACACAGACGCTATGGCTGAACATCACAGAAATGACTCCAAATACTTGTGTTTGCAAATTTACTGCAAGCAGTGTTTTGTTTTTTTAAATTATGCTCTTGTTAATATTTTAGAAAACTCAATAATTAGGGAAGAAAAATAGGCATTCCAAGAGAAATCCTACCTTGGAAAAAATCTATTTAAAAAATTTCTTGCTAATATTTGAAGCCAACTCATCAGCTCTTTGAACTTTACTAATTGCAGAAAAAAACTTAGGCTATGGCTACACTCCCAGATGTAGAGCGCTGGGAGTTAAATCAGCCCTCGGAGACCGCACCAGGTAAAGCGCAGTCATGTGTTCACACCGTCAGCTGTAAGCGCAGTGGCGTGGCCACAGTAGCAGCTCTTGCAACGCCACAAAGAGCAGTGCATTGTGGTAGCTATTCCAGTGTGCAAGTGGCTGCAGCGTGCTTTTCAAATGGGGCGGGTGGAGTGTGACAGGACATGTGTGTGTGTATGTGGGGGAAGAGACAGTGTGTTTTGGGGGGCAGAGTGTGTCAGCATGCTGTCTTGTAAGTTCACACAGCAGCAGGGGGAAACCCTGACATCAGCGCCCCCCCCCCCTGCCTCTCTCTCTCTCTCTCATGCACACACGCACAAACGCCTGCCGTGGCGGCAGCAGCATTCCACAGTAATGATTACTTTGTCCCGGAGCAGATAAGCATGCCGGCTGTCAGAAACAGAGCTTTCAAAGGGGATAGCCGCATGCCTGCAGCTGAGTTCAAAACAGTGACGAGAGTGGCCACTTGACTTCAAGGGATTATGGGACATTTCCAGAGGCCGATCAGAGCACAGTAATGTAACACGTCATCCACACTGACACTCTGGCATTTCAGCCAGGGCGCAGCGAGCTTTATGCTTCTCCTGGAGGTGGATTACCAGGAGTGCTCCAGCTGCAGAATCCAGGCGCTCCAAGTGCCTTGCCAGTGTGGACACCTCAGGAATTAGGGTGCCTGGGGCTGATTTAATGTACTCTAACTTGCAAGTGTAGCCAAGCTCTTAGGCTAGTTGGAAAGCCACTAAGGTATTCAGGTTGTGTACTCCTCTGAGTTTTTCCACTCTTAAATTTTGTATGGATCCTTAGAAGGGGAAACATCTTGCAAAATTGTGTGTGTTTGGAATATGCAACGTGTGATTTGTGTGTCTGTGCATAAAAACATGCACATGTATACTGAGGGGTGCTAAAGTTCTATTGAAATAAATAAAAGCATGATTATCTGTTCTATGGTATTAGGCAAGTAATTTAAAAAAAATGTATGAGGATCCTTTAGAGATTTGCACAGATGTTCACTGGGTGATAAGGCTGAAAGTGGGTAATAGTACTGCAATTGTTCTTAGATGTCCCTTTTAAATTAAGGGAACTTCATGTGGTAGCTGTTGATCACATGGAATGCCTGAGAGACTTAGAATCCTAGAATATCAGGGTTGGAAGGGACCTCGGGAGGTCATCTAGTCCAACCCCCTGCTCAAAGCAGGACCAATCCCCAACTAAATCATCCCAGCCAGGGCTTTGTCAAGCCTTACTTTAAAAACCTCCTAAGGAAGGAGATTTCACCACCATCCTAGTGAAAATTTTTCCTAATATCCAACCTAAACCTCCCCTACTGCAACTTGAGACCATTACTTCTTGTTCTGTCATCTGCTACCACTGAGAACAGTCTAGATCCATCCTCTTTGTAACCCCCTTTCAGATAGTTGAAAGGTAGTTTCAGGTAGTTCCTGCTCACAGGAAATTTCTCATATGTTGCTTCATCCTTTTAAAATATGCCAACAAGTGTCTCCTCGGATAACCATCAACAGATGCAGCAAGCATGCCTTTTTGATTAGGTTTGAAACTGTTAAATTTCTTATCAAGGCTTATTTGCTACCTCCTAAGAAGATTAGCCAAAATTCAGCTTTGTTACTGAAAGTATGAAGTTTGAATCTAAATTAATAAAAAGGGGTTTTGATGCTTCATTGGCAATGAAAAAAGTACTCTAACCACACGGTCTGAAAACATCCTTTTGAAAGAGGGAAGAAATCACTCAAATCTAAACAGTGTAGTGTAACCCTCCAGGGTGTAATGTGTGAACTCTGTTGTCTCCTAAAAGCTGCTGGATATACGTTAACATCTACCAGGATCGTGGATCTTTCATGAAAGAAAGAGACATATTACTATTTGCTAGTGCTGCCAGCTCTTCAATCTAAGGCTACGTCTTCACTACCCGCCGATCCGGCGGGTAGCAATCGGTCTATCGGGGATCGACTTACCGCGTCTAGTGAAGATGCGATAAAATCGATCCCTGATGGCTCTACCGTCGACTCCGGAAATCCACCGCGGCAAGAGGAGGTAGCGGAGTCGACGGCGGCGCGGCAGCAGTCGACTTGCCGCCATCCTCACAGCCAGGTAAGTCGACCTAAAATACGCCACTTCAGCTACGCTATTCACGTAGCTGAAGTTGCGTATCTTAGGTCGACCCCCCACTGTAGTGTAGACTTAGCCTAAGGTGCAGATCTTCAGCTGATGTGAACTGGTTTAGAGCTTGTCTACACAGGGAACCTATTTTGGAATAAGGCAGAGTGTGGGTATGTCTACACTACAAAATTAGGTCGGATTTATAGAAGCCGGTTTTATAGAAACCGGTTGTATGCAGCCGATTGTGTGTGTCCCCACATAAAATGCTCTAAGTGCATGAAGTCGGCGGACCGCGTCCACAGTACCGAGGCTAGCGTCGACTTCCGGCGCATTGCACTATGGTACCTATCCCACAGTTCCCGGAGTCTCCGGCGCCCATTGGAATTATGGGTTGATATCGCAATGCCCGAATGATGCAAAGCAGTGCCGCGGGGGGTTCTGGGTACATTGCGTCAGGCCCCTCCCCCGCCGTCACAGCAACGGCAGACAATAGATTCGCGCCTTTTTACCTGGGTTACCTGTGCAGACAACATACCACGCCACGCATTGAGCCCGCTCAGCTCAGCTCACCGTCACCATATGTCTTCCGGGTGCCGGCAAACGTGGGACTGCATTGCTAAACAGCAGCAGCAGCTTACTGCCTTTTGGCGGTAGACGGTGCAGCATGACTGGTAGCCTTCATTGGCGATCTGGGTGCTGGCAGCTGTGGGGCTGGCAGCCGTGGGGCTGCATTGCACCAGCCCCTTGCCTTTTGGTAGAAGATGGTTTATTACGACTGGTAACCGTCGTCGTCGTACTGCAGTGGCTGTCGATCATGGGCACCCGGGCAGACAATGATGGTTATCAGTCGTAGTATGCTATTTTCTGCCAAGTGCCCAGTATTGTCTGCTAAGCACCCAGAAGAGGCCGATGGCGATCTGGGTGCTGGCAGACATGGGGCTGGCAGACGTGGGGCTAGATTGCTACACAGCAGCAACCCCTTGCCTTTTGGGCAGAAGATAGTATATTATGACTGGTAGCCATTGTTGTCATACTGCAGTGGGTATCAGATGGTGCAATAGACCTGAAGGCTAACTGCCAAGCGCCCAGTATTTGCTGCCAAGCACCCAGAAAATGCCAAGGGCTATCAGTCATGCTGCACCGTCGTCTTAAGATGTAAAAAATAGATTTATTCTGTATTCATTTGCTTCCCCCCTCCCTCCTGCTAAACCCAGGCTTTTGAGTTCAATCTTTGGGGGGGGGCCATTCTGTGTGACAGTTGTTTGTGTTTCTCCCTGATGCAAAGCCACCTTTCTTGATTTTAATTCCCTGTACCTGTACGCCATGTCGTCACTCGCCCCTCCCTCCCTCCCTCTCTCCCTCCCTCCCTTCTTCCCCTGGTCCGTCAGATACTACTTTCGCACCTTTTTTCAGACCAGACGCCATAGCCAGCACTGGGATCATGGAGCCCGCTCAGATCACCGCGGCAATTATGAGCACTATGAACACCACGCGCATTGTCCTGGAGTATATGCAGAGCCTCCTGGACATGCCAAAGCAAAACCAGGACCAGCTGAGGAGGAGGCGATTGCAGCGCGGCGACGATAGTGATGAGGAAATTGACATGGACCTCTCACAAGGCACAGGCCCGAGCAATGTGGAAATCATGGTGTTACTGGGGCAGGTTCATGCCGTGGACCGCCGATTCTGGGCCCGGGAAACAAGCACAGACTGGTGGGATCGCATCGTGTTGCAGGTCTGGGACGATGCCCAGTGGCTGCGAAACTTTCGCATGCGTAAGGGCACTTTCATGGAACTTTGTGACTTGCTTTCCCCTGCCCTGAAGCGCCAGAATACCAGGATGAGAGCAGCCCTCACAGTGCAGAAGCGAGTGGCGATAGCCCTGTGGAAGCTTGCAACGCCAGACAGCTACCGGTCAGTGGGGAATCAATTTGGAGTGGGCAAATCTACTGTGGGGGCTGCTGTGATCCAAGTTGCCAGGGCAATGAGAGACCTGGTGATATCAAGGGTAGTGACTCTGGGAAACGTGCAGACCATAGTGGATGGCTTTGCTGCAATGGGATTCCCAAACTGTGGTGGGGCGATAGACGGAACCCATATCCCTATCTTGGCACCGGCGCACCAAGCCACCGACTACATAAACCGCAAGGGGTACTTTTCAATGCTGCTGCAAGCCCTGGTGGATCACAAGGGACATTTCACCGACATCAACGTGGGCTGGCCGGGAAGGGTACATGATGCTCGCGTCTTCAGGCAGTCTCTTCTATTTCGAAAGCTGGAGGAAGGGACTTTCTTCCCGGACCAGAAAATAACCATTAGGGATGTTGAAATGCCTATCGTTTATCCTTGGGGACCCAGCCTACCCCTTAATGCCATGGCTCATGAAGCCGTACACAGGCAGCCTGGACAGTAGTCAGGACCTGTTCAACTACAGGCTGAGCAAGTGCCGAATGGTGGTGGAATGTGCATTTGGGCGTTTAAAAGCGTGCTGGCGCAGCTTACTGACTCGCTCAGACCTTAGCGAAAAGAATATCCCCATTGTTATTGCTGCTTGCTGTGCGCTCCACAATATCTGTGAAAGTAAGGGGGAGACATTTATGGCGGGGTGGGAGGTTGAGGCAAATCGCCTGGCCGCTGATTACGCGCAGCCAGACACCAGGGCGGTTAGAGGAGCACAGCAGGGCGCGGTGCGCATCAGAGAAGCGTTGAAAACCAGTTTTGTGACTGGCCAGGCTACGGAGTGAAACTTCTGTTTGTTTCTCCTTGGTGAACCCTCTGCCCCTCCCCCTCCCACCCGGTTAACTCTACTTCCCTGCAAACCAACCACCCCACCCTCCCCTACTACCCTCCCCCCTTCGAGCACCACTTGCAGAGGCAATAAAGTCATTGTTACTTCACATTCATGCATTCTGTATTAATTCAGCACACAACTAGGGGGATAATTGCAAAGGTAGGCCTGGATGGGTGGGGGAGGAGGGAAGGAAAAAGACACAGTGCACTTTAAAACTTATTGCACTGGAAATCATCTAGGCTGGAGTGATTGGGTGGCCGGAGGCCCCCTCACCGTATTCTTGAGCGTCTGGGTGAGGAGGCAATGGGACTTGGGGAGGAGGGCTGTTGGTTACAGAGGGGCTGTAGCGGCGGTCTCTGCTCCTGCTGCCTTTCCTGCAGCTCAACCATACGCAGGAGCATATCACTTTGATGCTCCAGCAGCCGGAGCATCGACTCTTGCTTTCTGAGTACAAGTTGACGCCACCTCTCCTCTTCAGCCCGCGTTTCAGCATGCAACTTCTCCTCTTGAGCACGCAACTTCTCCTCTTCAGCCCGCGATTCAGCACGCCACCTCTCCTCTTGTTCATATTGGGCTTTTTTAAAATCAGTCATTGACTGCCTCCATGCATTCTGCTGTGCTCTGTCAGCGTGGGAGGCAGTCTGTAGTTCAGTGAACATTTCGTCACGCGTCCTTCGCTTCCTTCTTCGAATATTCACTAGCCTCTGCGAAGGAGTAAGATTTGCAGCTGGTGGAGAAGGGAGAGGTGGTTAAAAAAGATACATTTTAGAGAACAATGGGTACACTCTTTCACATTAGATTTTGCTGTTCACAACATCACACAGCACATGTGCTTTCGTTACAAGGTCGCATTTTTCCTCTTATATTGAGAGTCTCCTGGTTTGGTGTGAGAGATCACTCACGCAGTGCCAGGACACAGATTTCAGCTTGCAGGCAGCCACGGTAAGACATACAGTCTTTGGGCTTTTTTAACCTTCTTAACATGTGGGGATGGTTTCAAACAGTACTGCCCTCATTTCCCATACCAAGGACCCGTTGGGTTGGCCATTTAAAATGGGTTTGCGATGTAAAAGGAGGGGCTGCGGTTTCAGGGTTAACATGCAGCACAAACCCAACTAATTCCCCTCCCCCCCCCCAATTCTCGGATGATCACTTCACCCCTCCCCCCACCGCGTGGCTAACAGCGGGGAATATTTCTGTTCAGCAGACCAGGAAGGGGCACCTCTGAATGTCCCCTTAATAAAATTGCCCCATTTCAACCAGGTGACCGTGAATGATATCACTCTCCTGAGGATAACAAAGAGCGATAAGGAATGGATGTTGTCTGCATGCCAGCAAACACCGGGACCATATGCTGCCATGCTTTGTTATGCAATGATTCCAGACTACGTGCTACTGGCCTGGCATGGTAAAGTGTCCTACCATGGCGGACGGGATAAGGCAGCCCTCCCCAGAAACCTTTTGCAAAGGCTTTGGGAGTACATGAAGGAGAGCTTTCTGGAGATGTCCCTGGAGGATTTCCGCTCCATCTCCATACACGTTAACAGGACTTTTCCAGACTTTTCGATTGCCAGGGCAAATTAATCATTAATCATTAAACACGCTTGTTTTTAAACCATGTGTAATATTTACAAAGGTACACTCACCAGAGGTCCCCTGTGTGCCCTCAGGGTCTTGGGTGAGTTCGGGGGTTACTGGTTCCAGGTCCAGGGTGACAAACATATCCTGGCTGTTGGGGTAACTGGTTTCTCCGCTTCCTTGCTGCTGTGAGCTATCTATGTTCTCTCCATCCTCATCTTCCTCGTACGCCGAACCCGCTTCCCTGTTTCCAGCGAGGGACTGATAGCACACGCTTGGGCTAGTGGTGGCTGCACCCCCTAGAATGGCATGCAGCTCCTCGTAGTAGCGGCATGTTTGCGGCTCAGCCCCGGACCTTCCGTTTGCGTCTCTGACTTTGTGGTAGGCTTGCCTTAGCTCCTTAATTTTCACGCAGCACTGCTGTGCGTCCCTGTTATGGCCTCTGTCCTTCATGGCCTTGGAGATCTTTTCTAATGTTTTGCCGTTTCTTTTACTGCTTCGGAGTTCGGCGAGCACTGCTTCATCTCCCCAGATGGCGATCAGATCCCGTACCTCCCGTTCGGTCCAGGCTGGAGCTCTTCTGCGATCCTGGGACTGGGACTCCATCATGGTTACCTGTGCTGATGAGCTCTGCATGGTCACCTGTGCTCTCCACGCTGAGCAAACAGGAAATGAAATTCAAACGTTCGCGGGGCTTTTCCTGTCTACCTGGCCAGTGCATCTGAGATGAGAGTGCTGTCCAGAGCGGTCACAATGAAGCACTGTGGGATAGCTCCCGGAGGCCAATAATGTCGAATTCCATCCACACTAACCCAATTCCGACCCCCTAAGGCCGATTTTATCGCTAATCCCCTTGTCGAGGTGGTGTTAAGAAACCGGTTTAAAGGGCCCTTTAAGTCGAAAGAAAGGGCTTCGTAGTGTAAACGTATCCAGGCTTAAGTCGATTTAACGCGGCTAAAGTCGACCTAAACTCGTAGTGTAGACCAGGCCTGTGAATTTAAAGCTCAGTAGCTCTTCCGGAGTAGCTTCTCTTGTGGAGACACTTATTCTGGAATAAGTGTGCCTTATTCTGGTTTAGCTTAATCCACTTCCAAAGTGCAATAGCTATTCCAGTCACTTTCCCCGTGTAGCCATAGCCCCACAGACATCAATCGTGCTTGGCTGAGCTGCACCAGCTGAGGATCTGGTCCTATATCTCCAACTGACTTTTAGTATATGGACATTTTTTTTTTCTTGCAAATGTTAAATAGTTCCTTTCAGTCTCATTTTTGAGAGGGGAAAGAATGGCCCAGTGGCACTGGCCTGGGACTCAAGAGACATGAGTTCAATTGGTTGCTTTGCCACAGCCTTCCTGTGTGACCTTTGGCCCTAAGTGACTTGCCCAAATTTTGAAGGAATTTAGAGCTCGGTGCCTAGGGGCTTTTGTAAATTCCACTAGGTGCCCAGCTGTATCTTTAGGTGCCTAAATTCCTTTAAAAACCTGACCAATAATCTCCCCGTGTCTCAGTTCCTCACCTGTAAAATGAGATAATTGCACTCCCCTACCTCACAGGCATGTTCTGAGAATAAATAAATGAAATCCTAGCCTCCTGATTTTCAAAACTGATCAGTACCCACGGGCTTAACTGGAAGTTGCTAGGTACTCAGAACTTCTAAAAATCAGGCCACTTGTTTAGGTGCCTGACATTTTGAAAGTCTTGGCTTATGGTGGTGGTAGCAGGTCATTTCTAAGGCTCTAGTGGCCAGATTCTGCTGTCATGTATGCCAGCATAAATCAACTGAGTTACCTATAGAGGAGAGGAGAAACCAGGCCCAAGCTTCTTGTTTTACAATACGATTCCAGTAGATTATAGAAAAGCAGCCTATCTTTGTGGTATGAGAGGAGGAGAGTGCCAGTTAAACTTCTTATTCAATTATGTCAAATGATCGACATTCATTAAATGAAGTAAAGTGAAATTAAATTACAGCAAGTAAGTAATTATATTAGGTAAAGTGATGTTTTAAATTGGATAATGTGATCTCCATTCATTTATTGCAATACGTTCAGAATGTTGGGTATCAATGCTGTTACTGAATCCTTGGAAAAGCTTATAAAGAGAGACTAGTTAAAACAAAAAATAAACAGCTCGTCAGTGAAGCTACTCTCTCTTCAATCAAGTCCCTCCTCATGATCCACTTACTTTATGAGGTCCACAAATGCTAGGTCAGAAAAACCTGTTAAATCTCCTTTTATCTGCCCATAAGTAAATATAACAGGTAGGCTTGCCCTGTGCTTTGGAGAGCCTAGGACTAAGCCAACCTCATTACAGAATGAGCCCAGCCTGAGGGGAATCAGACAGTTTCTCATAAAGAGCAGAAGGTGGCTACACCAAAGAGGAAGAGTCAGGCATAACTGATGATAAAGCCCAGCTGGGAAAAGAGCTGGAGTGATAGCCAGGTGGGCAGCTTGGAGCAGGAAGGAAAGCTCTCCAGGCAGGGAGGCCTGGGAGAGACCCGGCATAAAGCAGGAAAGAAAAGAAAGGGACCTAGAGGGGAACTTAAGAGGCTGGGTAGAGAGTGGCTTAGGGAAAACGGAAGCCTGGCTCAAGGAGCAGAACTAGCTGTTCACCCCAAGGCCCTGGGTTGGAACTCTGAGTAGCGGGTGGCATGGGGTTTCCCTACTGGCCCCAAGGAAGGAGGTCTACAAGCCTATGCAATGGTTATTGATCCCAGCAGGAGTACTGCAGGCTTAGCCCAGAAGACAAGCTGAGGAGAAGCCCAAGAGATGGTGGAAGGATTTTGTTTTAGACACTTTTCATTTGGATAGTTGTGACCCCCCGAAGAGGTGGATTTAATACGGTGACCTGGATGGAGGGCAGAGGAACTGGAAGAGAAGCCAGTGCAGCACCAGATCGATCATTGACAAGAGGGTGCTAGGAAAGCAAGAGAGCTGCTATGCCATGCCTGGCCACGACGGAGTGCCTAGCAGTGAGTGGATTCATTTACAGTATACAGACCTGTGAGTTAGCCCCATGCTCTGGATTGCCTGGTGTCTTGTGTGTCCTGCCTATTTATGGTATCGTCTCTTTGGGGCAGCACATCATGCCTTTTCTTTTTTTATAGGCTGAATTCTGTAACTCTTATTCATGTGACTGTGGTCAAGGGGACTATGCAGTAGTTCTGTGTATGAGGCCCAAGGTATTTCCTGGTAGCTGCAAAAATATGTATGCAGGTACTTAACATTAGGGACCCAAGTCTGAAAACCTGGCCCTTTTCTATCTGCCTATCTTCTGTGGCCCCCATGACTGTAGTATCTGAGCACATGACCATCTTTAATGTATTTATCCTCAGAACACCCCTGTGAGATAGGGAAGTGCTATTATTCCCATTGTACAGATGGGGAACTCGTAGAGAGACTAAGGCTAAGATCCACAAAGGTATTGTAAGTCTCGGCATGATGGTGCCTAGACAATCACGGGAACAGCACTGTGATCCACAAAGCCTGAGTTAGGTACTTAGGCTCCCTATAAAATGCCTGGGGAGAAATGGCACCTTTGAATGCGATCCACAAAAGCCAGCATGCTAGATGGGGAGTGGCCCAAGCTTGCCAATGGGAGATAATGATAATGGGTGTGTGCTAAGCCTCACCCTCTCTGAAATGGAGTCAGGCAGCTTAGGCACCTGAGGCGTTTCTTGTGGGAATGAGTTAGACACCTGATACACTCCACACAACATGGCGGGAGGAGGAGGAGATGGTGATAGGGATGCCCATTTTATAACTTTTAGCCCAGTGGTTAAAGTAATCACTTGGGATGTTGGAGACCCAGGTTCAATTCCCTGTTTTTGCCAGAGGGAGAGAAGCTATGAACAGGGGACTCTCACCTACCAGAGGCACAAATTTAGGTACTGAATGAACTTTTATCCTGATGATTGAGGCAGTGAGAGAGTTTAGGCCCCTTCAGGGTTTAGTGGGAATTC
The DNA here is from genome assembly GCF_002925995.2 of Terrapene triunguis. Classification (NCBI taxonomy): domain Eukaryota; kingdom Metazoa; phylum Chordata; order Testudines; family Emydidae; genus Terrapene; species Terrapene triunguis. The sequence continues at coordinate 8,112,848 of NW_020699373.1, read as the reverse complement.
TGTGGGTCACAGTGGAGCCAGTACTGGGACTTAGGTGCCTAAGTACTTTTGCAGATCTGGGCCTAACTGGTTTGCCCAAAGTCTCACAGGAAGTCTATGGCAGAGCAGAAAATTGAACGTAGCTCTCCCGAGTGCCAGACTAGTGCCCAAAGCACTGGACCATCCTTCCTCTCATGCCAGGATGAGGTCCTTGGTTTTAATGATCTGATCCAGAAAAGCCACATACAGTAAATGACATGGAACTCAATTTACCAGTCATAAATTGGAAGAATAAAGGCCTGGGATGATCCTACTAGGAATCAAATCTGTTATCGCAGAAGGTTAATAGTTAGGCCACTAAGTCCCCTGCCATTTACAGTAAGATGCAAAACTATGAAGTCATCCCGACAGCCTACAGCTGCTACCATCAGCTCCATCTGCCTGAAAAACATTGTTTCCATTGTGATTGTTCCTCCATTTGCCACTATATAAGCAACTGTGTCTTTCCATTCTGCGTTTAAAATAGCTTTAATACTCAGCAAATGAAAACAGGAAGTGTTCTGTTTCAGTATTTCACAGTAAGAAATGGCAGGTGATGGATATCGGGGCTGTCACATATTGCGCTGGGTGCTGTGGTAAACTTACAACTTGAATTTTGTTGGTGGAAATGCAGGTTCAGATCCATGAGCTCTCCGTGTTAGAAGCTCTGGGTTTGGGTTCATAAATAGAATAGCTTGGGTGGGATTTTCAAAAGCCTCTCAGTGATTTAGGAGAACAAGTCCCATTGAAAGCCAGAGGTGGTTGTATAAATCCCACACCATATCACTCCACATTCACTGGGAGTGTTGTCTACAGCGAGGAGTAAATCCTTCTGTCTGTTTGGCTATCTCAGAGTCTGAGCACCACTTTACACTCATTCCTGGACTTTTGCCTCACAACATCCCTGTGACACAGAGCAGTATTATCTCCATTTTCCCAATGGTGAATTGACCTGCAGGATAGGTTGAGAGTCTCTTGCCCAAGGTCATGCTAGAAATCTCTGACTGAATTGAGAATTGAAACCAGATCTCCTGGGTCCCTGTCCAGTGCCCTACTCACTAGATCATCCTTTCTGAACAGAAAGGTTAGGGTAGGGAAGCCAGAAAGCTTCAACTATGGATGACTAATCAACGTATTGGGCTTAATTCAATATGGGAGAAAATGACACTTTACAATCACATTTTACTATATTTTAAAGTCCACAAAAATTGGCAAAAACTGTTGTGGAAATCTTTATCCATGCAGAGCAGACAGGACCTCATTTTTAAGGACTAGTCTAAAAGAGAAATATAAAATAAATGACAAGGTCGCCCAGTTGATCTCCCTTGGAACACTCGGGGCCAAGTTGGCCTTGCCGGGATTTGAACCTGGAGTATTTTTCTGTGCATTGTAAAACAGCTGCTGCATTTTTACCTAAGAGGTGGTTGCATTTTCAGTGCTGCAGTTATTTGAATTTATATTTATTGATTCATATAAAAATCTAAATGTTTATTAAAATGAACAGAGAACATATGAAAACCTAGAGTATAAAACTCAGGGGGCTATGTATGCAGGTAGGGACCCACCTGCATGATTCCGACTGGAGGAATGGAGCTTAATTATGTGGAAAATGGTGAAAAATTAAAGTTTTTTTTTTTTTTAAATTTTTTTTAAAACTGAAGACATCCCTTAAGCTATCATCACAACTGCAGTAAGATTTAAGTATAGACTAGATTAGCTTCAAAATTTGTAGGGTTTGACAAAGTTCTTAATGTTTTCTGGAAAGCATTTAAAAAAAAACTGTTTGAAGCAGTTCCTGTGGAAAAACTTTGATTGAAGAAATGTATATTGTTCACTTTTATACGGGCAGCATATTTATTCTTTCCTCCTCCTACTTCCTAATGGCTTATTAGCAAGTAGGTTAACACCAGTTTATAAACACGAAACTGAACTGCAAAACATCTATAAGCTTCTCTTAGATGGACAAAAAAAAATACATTTGTAAATACTAAATTGTAAGAAATGTTAAAATGAAAACTAAGCTTAAGTACTGTCTATGACGAGTGACAATAAAAAATGACTGCTACTAGAGAAATATTTTTAATGGCTTCAACAGCTATTCTCTTCTCCTTCATGCAAATTGATAGTCATTAATATCCTCCGGCCTAATCGTAGGATCAGAATACGCTCACAGCAATTGATGATCCTAAATTAATATTATGAACAGTTATTGCTATAAAATGAATTCATTTGCTATGATGTATTTGCAGCATCATGTTAAAAAATACATAATAAAAAATATCCGCCTTACTCTGAGCTAATAGAGTATGATCAGAGTCCCTTCTAAAAGTCCACATCCTGGTTTTGTTGTCTTTACAACTGGCAGGTGATAGAGATGGGGAGAGTGGGGAGGAGATGCGGGAAATGGCCTGCGAGTCACATCAGTAAAAGTAGAGCAGATCTTCCTAGATTTGAAGGCCAGAAGGGACCATTATGGTCATGCATAACACAGGCCACTGAAGTCCAGGTTTTGGTGGTATTACTACCCTGATCTAACTTGGACTATCAGTAGCATAATCTTATGCAAAGGGATATAAATGGCCCATCAACAAGTTTAGGCTTGAAATTAGATGAAGGTTTCTAACCATCAGAGGTAGGGTTGCCAACTTTGTATTTGCAGAAAACTGGTCCAACACAGCACTAGTCATGAATATTCTCTTCAAAAACAGGATTCTCAGTGTCTGTCATCTAGCAAAAATACCATGCAGTGGATAGCTCTGAACAAAACACGGAACTACTCAAAATTAGAGATGATCCAACTGCTGGAGCTGGGAATGAGGGGCTGCTACACATCATGGCCCAAGTCTGGCCCCTAATCCAGTGGGACTTGATTAAGCAAGAAGAGGGCACTTTAAAAAGAGCCGTCCAGCTGCACTAGTGATAGCAGCATTGGAAGCCCTTTTGTAACTGACTGGTTCCAGCAGCTGTACTCAGCTGTTCCCATGTTAATTCTGTCTGGCTATCAAAGGTTCTTATATGGTTCCCATTACCTTAGTATCTGAGCAAGTCACCATCTTTATGTATTTATCCCTCACAACACACCTGTGAGGTAGGGAAGTGTTGTTATCCTTACTTTGCAGATAGGCAACAGAGAGTAAGGCACAGATTTTAAAGGTTTATAGGCACCTAACTCCCATTGAAACCACTGTAAGTTAGGTATCTCAATACCTCAATACCCTAACTGACCTGCCAAAGGAAATCTGTGGCAGAGCAGGGAAGTGAACTGAAGTCTCTGGAATGTTAGGCTAACGCTCCAATCACTGAACCATCCTTCCGTCATTAAATTGTCTCAGATGAAGTCTAATATATACTGAAAACAGCCAGAGTCTGTTTTACCCTCCCAGTGCGGTGAACACTAGTGGAGCAAAACTGGTGCTAATGGTGAGAGCCATTTTGTGTGTTTATATAATCCCTTGTGGACACGGCTCTAGAGAGCTACATTTTATCCAAACATCTCAAACCCCTGAAGAAAATACCTCGAGACAAAACTTTCTCAGGGCGATAAAAGATGATGATGTTCAAAAATCAATTTGTTTGTCATTATGTCCATTTGCTCCAATGTCACATTGTCCTTTAATAACACCATTAGTGCACAATTGGCCTGACCAGAAAGCAATCAGGTACCAGGACACAGTGACTATCTGTGATTTGTTGACAGTACTGTGTGTGCTTTTAGACCAGCTGCTGGCAACAGTAAATAACCATGCACGTACTGCTTTCAAAAGCAGGGCACATAGAACAGGCACATATCTTGAGAGGTAGATTAGGCAGACATCAGCAAATAAAAGTACTTAATTTTACTTTGTTCTTTTTTTCTTTTCTTTTCTTTTTTTGTGGTGGGGGGAGGGAATTTTGCATGTTTCTTCATTAAAACTGACTTTTCACCCAGCATTAGGTGAAACTCCTGGGAAACAACCTTTCCCCACCCTTAATTAATCCAGAGAATGAACACAGGGATGACTAGACAGATGGGATATAATTTGAGTATGGAAAAATTGTCATCATCCTACTTTAATTAGTGTTATAGGATGCCTCTCTCTTCAGATATAAGTAGATATGACAAAGATGTGTTTCACATTTTCAAGAGGGTAATTAAACTGCCACATGCTCAAACCAATGTACATACAGCCCTGATTAAAAAGTTGAATCTCCAGAAACAATGATGGATGAGCTTTTAATGCGCATGGGTATTGGAGATACAGTGAGAAGGGGAGGGGTGAGGAGTGAATTGCTTTGGTTCTTTTCTTACATAAAAATATGTGCAATTATTAAAATTAAAGGAGGGAAAAAAATATCAAAGTAGTGGCTGAGAAAACAGCAGGGCTAATACATAGAGTACAGTTCAATGCAATGTTTAATTATAAAGACAGGAAAGCAGACAGGCAAGAGAGGTGAGCTTGAAAGTACCAGTGATCAAAAGAACTTTCAGTGCCATTGGTAGTCTGGCTTATGTAGTCATGTCCGACATGGCTATGTATAGTCTCCTTCTATTTGTTGAGTCAATGGGACTGCTCCTTTAGTTCAATGCTGTAGGTTGAGACCTGTGTTTCTAGAGCCCTGTTTGTGAGTTTTGACTAGAGAGAGGCCCAAAACAAACTCAAATTCTGATCCCCTGGAGCTAAATTGTAGGTCTGGAACCCATATCTAGTTCTAACTCTGACCTTCCATGTGTACACTTGGTTGATGTTTCTGATGTTTATGTGGAGTTGTGATCCTAACCATAAGGATAGCTTGTAGCAGCCATTTATTTCTAATGTGTACTGTAACCATTGGTTTTTGTCACAGAAGAAAAACATGCTGTAGAGTTCAGGTTTGATTCAGTCCTAGGTAAACCCAGGGTTGGAACCCCTGAGAGTATGTCTACAGAGCAAAGAAAAAGCCATGGCTGGCCTATGCCAGCCAAGTCGGACTCTCAGAACTCGGCCTGTGGGGCTGTTTCATTGCTGTGGAGACTTCCGGGCTTGGACGGGAGCCTGGGCTTTAGGACCCTCCCACAGCTCAGGGCTTGTCTACATTAGCCACTGGATCGACAGGCAGTGATCGATCCGGCGGGGGTTGATTTGTCTAGAAGCGATAAATCGACTGCCAAGTACTCTCCCATTGACTCCGGTACTCCACCAGGCTGAGAGGTGCAGGCGGAGTTGATGGAGGAGCATCAGCCATCGACTTACCAAAGTGAAGACACTGCGGTAAGTAGATCTAAGTACGTCGACTTCAGCTACGTTATTCACGTAGCTGAGATTGATTCTCCCCCCCCATGTAGACCAGGCCTCAGGACCTTAGAGCCTGGGCTCCAATCTGATCCTGGAAGTCTACACAGCAATGAAACAGCTCCACAGCCCCAGTCCCGAGTTGGCTGGCACAGGCCAGCCATGGCTTTTTCCTTGCTGTGTTGACATAACCTGAGAGCATAGAGTCTCCTGGAAATGATAGGAGAGAGGGCTTTTCCTTCAAGTAAATCATCTGGTTGCTGAGAGAAGGGACATAAGATGTGAAAAGGTTCTAGTAAGTGCTCAATAACCATGTGAAATATGTGGTCAAGTCTGCTGACTGCACTCTCGCTAACAGCCATGACAGTGGGACGGTTTTAGTTTCTGTTCCATCTGCCCTATGAAGAAGACCTTTATCCTTAACCAAAATCTGAGGAAATGATCTTAGGGCACAAGGCTCTGTCTGACAGACTGCAATCCCATAATTTCTTGAGGCGCTGCCCCTCTTTCTTCTCTGTTCTAGCCATAGAAACAGATTTGGGTTTCTCTTGTGTGGATGATGTAAGGTGGGAAGGTGACTACACACAGCTGGGTGCACCTTCATGGGGAGGAGTGAGCATTGTGTTCTGTGAGTGCAAGGGAAATGGGACAGGCTAGTGAGAAAAATCCCTCAGATTTTGGGGAGCGGAGCCCCACTGGCTTCCCAACCCATGAGCACTTGTAGTCTAGTTCTGGGAAGAATAGCTGCTGCACCCTTTGTCGAAGTGTAGCAGTTGTCTTTGCTGAGAGTACTCCTTCAGTGCCACTGAAACAATTCTGCCTGTAACAGCATGCTGTCAACACTTGGGCATTGCACGTCCACATATCCCCTCCGCATGGCTGCAAAGACACTACATAGCCAGAGTCGTCATAAACCTCTGCGAAGGCTCAAAGCTGTGGGTCGCTGCAGCTATCGGAGCCAGAAGGCTTGGTTCTTGGGGCAAGCTTGCCAGAGCAGGTCCTGAAGAGGAAAGGGGCTCCTAATGCACCATTTTAATTATATGAATTTCTGGCCATAGCGTCAAGTGCATCCTCTGGCAAATGACAGAAAAAGAATTAGATCCGCAGAAGAAAAAGGTACCCGCTTGAACGAGTAAACCTGCCAATTGGAGTATTGCTGTTTAATCACATTGGGTTGCTGTTTAATCACATTGCTTCCATCCAATCTCTCTGTTTAGGAATGTGCCACCACTTGGTGCATGCTGAAGGGAAGGAAGCCAATTACTGCTACTATCTGTGGGCTGAAGCAGTAAGTGAGACTAATAGCACCAGCTGTGTTCAGACAGAGTGTGGGCTGCTCCTGTGCAAACTCCCTTACACAGCTCTGCCAGTGCATCCCGCTCCTAAATCTGCACCATCCCTGCTTCATCCTGTAATGGGCCTCGTGATCAGTAAGCTGCCAAATGGGCTTTTTTTTTTTCTTTTTTCTTTTTCACACTTAGGATGATGCCTCCAGCGTCTCTCTTCATTTTTGAACTAATCGAGGATGTGAACCCAAGTCCTTGGAGATGTCCACATTGAATTGTGGGGTGATTTTTATTGGGCTAATCTCTATTTTGATGCACAAGGCCTCAGATACCACTCTTCACGACCCACTCTGGGAAACAGCCTCCTGATTTAATTTGGATTGCTATTTTCCAAACAAGATGAATCGTCGCATTCTGTTGGCACTGAATATCTTGGCACTTGACATGTGAGAGCAGAACAGAAATCCGTGTCCATTAAAGCTTGGATCTAGATTTAAAAAAAAAAAAAAAAGCAGTGTAGTATCTCTTTGCCACCTGCCTGAAAGAGAACTGGCAAATTTATTCATTCACCTGGCAGAGTGTCCCATCTATTTATTTGCTGGTACTTTGCTTATGATTTATTCTCCCCTAATAAATAACGTTCCTGTTATGCTCACTGAGTTGTTTCATTTTTTGGGAGATAGAAATCATTCATTTCCTGCCAATGAAAACTGATGAAACAATACATGACAATTGCAGCCGGCTGAGTTGGTGATTATGAGATTAATTATTGTCTGGGTGATGGTGCTTAGTTGTTTTAGGTTTCTAGCTATTTTAACATGGGGCGGTTTCTCTGGGCAGAAGTCAACTCCTGATATGGCATCTTATGCTGAAATAAAGTTGTTAGAACTGTGGGTACGTCTATACTTACCTCCGGGTCCGGCGGCAGGCAATCGATCTTCTGGGATCGATTTATCGTGTCTTGTCTAGACGCAATAAATCGATCCCGGATCGATCCCGGAAGTGCTCGCCGTCGACGCCGGTACTCCTGCTCTGCTAGAGGAGTACGCGCAGTCGACGGGGGGAGCCTGCCTGCCGCATCTGGACCCACGGTAAGTTCGAACTAAGGTACTTCGACTTCAGCTACGTTATTCACGTAGCTGAAGTTGTGTATCTTAGTTCAAAGTGGGGGGTTAGTGTGGACCAGCCCTTAGAGGTGGAGTTTACTCACGCACAAAGCTGAGCAGTTCTGTGAAGTGCTGAGAACCTTCACTTCCCACCAACTTCAACAGGAGTTGCGGGTGCCCAGATCTTTTAGGTTTGAGTCCCTATAGTTTGCCCCAACTGGGAGTGGCACTCAGTTTCTTCTTGGGCAGTCGGATGCTTTGTAAGGGGGACTCAAAACTAACTTGATTGTAATGATTTAAAGTGGGATTTTTGAGCGGGAAAGATGGGTCTAGCGTAGAGCTGAGTGGATTTTTCAGTTCACTAGCAATTTCAAAAAGTAAAAATAATAATTTTGGTCAGACCAAAAATGGAAATTTCTGAAATTTTTAGAAAATTGAAAGGTCAATCTTTTTTGTCTAGGGTCAAACTAAACATTTTGTTTCAACAGAATCAAAATATTTTGTTTCAGTTTTGCCCATTTTAAAACATTTTTGTGGTTTTAATATAATTCAAGGACATTTTGAAACAAAGGCATTGAAAAACTGCAACATCAAAATGTTTCATCTTGACAATGTCAAAATGAGACATCTTGATTTCTTTTTTTAAGAATTTGGGTTTGGTTTTTTATATGAAGAATTTGGCAAATCTCTCTCTCTCGTTTTGGTGTTGACAAAACTGCATTTTTGCCCCCACCCTTTCCCCTGCAATAGGAAAAAAAGGTTTAGGCCAAAAAATTCTCCCAGCTCTAGTCTCATGTGCATGTATGGATGTCTCCTATAAATTGAAGGAGGTTTAGCATTTAGCGTCAAATGTGCTGCACTTTGTAGTCATCCTGAGCTCTTCTGGGAATTCCAGATTTGAGGTCAGTTGCCAATAAAATGGTTTCCTGCATGCATGAATCTCTCAAGTGACACTGACCGTGTCCTTGTTCCCATGATATGTAGCTGTTGCCATTATCAAATGTGTATAGTCTTCTGAGGACCATTGCGCCATGCATTGTAGAGTGAAGTTCCTAGACCTGGCTCAATCCTGTGCACCCATGAATCTCTGGGGGTGTCCCTGTGAGTGATGCCAGGTATGGTCAAGCCATGCACCCCTTTGTACGTCAATGAAGAGATTGAGAGCATGATGTGCTGGAATCTTTTCTCCATCCTAGTGATATGGCCAAAGAGCACACAATGCCAGTTTTGGATGTAGTGAGTGACTGGAGGAAGACTAGACCTCTGCAAGATTACAGGATGCATTTTGCACAAAGTCAAGCCTCTTTATGTTCAGGATTTGGTGCTGACAGTGGATATAGAATACCTTTTGTCTCTCCAAGTCTGCTTGTAAGAGGGTCCAGGTTTCTGACCCTTATATCTGTACAGGTACTACACAGGTTGGATAGATCCTGAACTTTGTCTCAGCACAGAGAGATTTTGCATCCATAGGTGAGAATGGACTTCATTCAGGAGGTGGCGAGACCTATTCATTGGAGGACATCTGGGTTGCTGGAACTCATTTGAACTCTTCTTGCTGCCTAGGTCGATGAACTTGCCAACACTCTCCATGGTGCCTGACCCACTGCATTGGTGGGGCTGGTGGCCCATCTCTGAGATTCTGGACTTTGGTCTTCTGCAATGAAATTCTCTGGGTTCTCCACAAGCAAGGCAGAGTTGTCAGCATAGCCTTGGTTGGTGAACATTTCTTGTCCAACCTTGATTCTGACGTGTGGAGTGGAAAGTCCTAGTATCCAGTCAATAGCTCAATGGAGAAGTGCCAGGGCGAGATGCATCCCTGCTGCACACCATCTGAGTTTGCTGGTGCTTCTGTGCCATCAAAGACCCAGTGAGGTGTCACTATGTAGCTGAGCTGGAAAGTTATAGTCCTGCAGGGTGAGGCAGTCCTCAGGTAACTTGGGCACCATGGAAGGCCCCATTGAAGATGAGGACTGAAATGTTTTTAAATTTGAGTCTCTATTTAAAGAGGAGCCAATTTAGAAAGTGGAGCACTAGGAAAATGTTCTCTCTGCACTCTGCTGCTGAGCAAATGATCTAAATAAGAATTGTAACTTTCTAAGATCAGCATATCCAGAAAATACTACACTTGAGCCCTGGAGGTCACAAATGTGTGGAACAGTGTGTCTAAGTCTGATTGTAGTAGTATTGGGTGATAGAGGGTCTGTGCCAGCCATAGAGAAGGAAAAGGCCAATGTCATGGCCCTGACTATCTGCATATCCTGACGGTGCCTGGGTGAATAGGTGGTGCAGATGGTTCTAACAATATAAGGATAGAAGTCTTCAGTGGAGGGTGATGTTGCAGATGTCTTTCCAGGATGTAGCTCCAACCGGCTGATCTCAGTCAAGTCCCAGGAGATCAGGGAAATGCTGCACGTTGCATCTGATGTGAAGGTGATGAAGAGCTGAGTGATGTCTGTGAGACAGCCTGGAGTAAAATGTCAGCGGTCTTCCCTATGGTTTCATACAAATGTTAAACAAGATGGCAGAAAGTTTGGGTCTCCACTGGTGAGGGCTTTGGAGATGGAGGAGCAAGCTCAGTGGTTTGAGCATTGGCCTGCTAAACCCAGGGTTGTGAGTTCAGTCCTTGAAGGGATCATTTAGGGATTTGGGGCAAAAATCTGTCTGGGGATTGGTCCTGCTTTGAGCAGGGGGTTGGACTAGATGACCTTCTGAGGTCCCTTCCAACCCTGTGATTCTATGAAGTGCGCTCAGTGAGTTACAATGGGTGTCCTGAAAGCAACGATAGAATCCATATCAGAGTGATTCCCCTTAGGTTCTGCTACGTGAGTGAGGTGGGACAGCAGGATTCTATGGTCAGCCCTGCTAGATATGCAAACAGGTCCAGCAGCATGGGTATAGGGTTATGGCTCTCTTCTGTGCTCAAGAGGAGATCATTTCCCAGTGCCATGATGGCTATCTCCTAAGAGGTCCAGCACAGCATCTAATCCAATGTTTTCTTTGTCATTGGTATGTTTGGCTGAGCCTTAAAAGACCATTTTTAATGGACACCAAAATTGTTAAGTCATGCTCCTAGAACCCTGTAAATCTTATGCCAATTACCCCTTTTTGAGTATACTTACTTGGGTCGCTAGTGTTAGTCACGTTCCATATAGTATGTGGCCACTAGTGGCAGGGGCTGGGGGGAGAGAAGGGTCTAATGCTTCATGGGAATGAGGAGGGAAGTTAATGAAATCTAGAATATTCGTTTGAGTGTGTCCATGCATGTAGAACTGGTGCCTTGAATTGTGTTTAGCTTTTGTAGAAACCAGGCAGTGCAACCAAAATCACCCTACTCAATATTATTGATGGTCAGAGATTTTATCATATGCCATCATTGATCTTAAAGTGACCATTAAAATGCTCTAAAAATATGTCAGGGCTTTACAATGTCTTTTCTTCAATCTACATAACTGCAGACCAGAATATTATGAGCCATTTAGATACTACATTGTGCTACCGTTGTAGCTTGATGGATCACAAATAATAATTAGGGCATTATGCTGGAGAGCCAGGATGCGAGCTGCATGCACCAGATAGAATAGGTTTAGTTAGTGAGACACTATTGATAATGCAATTATCTTTTTTACTGAATTGTATTTATTTACATGACAAGACCTGCCACACTTACTTTTACTGGCCAGCACCTGATAGAGGTAATGATACCAGACCAGAGAAAAGCCAACTTATACCAATGCCTGGCATCAGGAAGGATCCCGGTCCACTTCTCTCTTCCCCCAGGGAAATGTAGTAGCTTTAATTGGCATTCAGGAGGAGTGGTTGATTTACCAATGGGGATGACATGCAAATTCTTTGTCAAAATAGGCATTTAGTCTGAGGTTTTCCCAGCCTCTGAGGGAATTTTGGTGCCCATTTAATTTTTTGAGCACCCAAATCCCTCAGATGGCTTTGAAAATCTTAGCCTGGCTGTAAAGTTAATAGAATCCAATTTGGGTCATGCCCCCACATGCACATCTATCCGAAACAGGTCTAGTTTCAAACAAATCAATATATCCTGCAGGGCAAACCACTGAATAGTCACCCAATATAAGTGTCTCACACCAGTTGTTTTATGCTCTGGCACTGCATTGTTACTGCCCAGATTACACATTGCAGAATCTTGGAGAACTCATGCAACGATATATTTTTTTCTAAGTAGTTTTCAGTGTCTGACCTTACAGGTAAAAGGGACACTGTCAAACTGAAATCTAGTCTATTAAAAAAAAAAAAAAGTAGTTTCACAAATTGCACCTGTCTCTGAGTCCCTCGGCCTATTTTGTGGGCTTGCAATCTATTTTTTCCATCTTTTTTTTTTTTTTTAAAGTTTTCCCCTCTGTTGTTAGGTGAAAGATACATACCAACATCAAGGGATTCTAACAAACTAAGGCCCCAATTGTTCAAATGGATCTTTGAGTGCAGATACTGTTTCCGTGTGGAGTCTCATTGAAATCCATGGGGCTCCCTTGGCTGCAGGAATCTGCTCATGTGGATCAGATTGCAGGATTGGGACCTGAGTGGTTATGCAAGAGAAGCAGGGAAACTGACTATGCAAAGTGCTGTCAAATGCTCAAACAAACTGAATAGAGGGAGTAAAATAGCTTCACTCTCATCTTACTGTTGCAGTGATATTGAGCGTTACCTGTGACAGAGCAGGGTGATAGGTGTTCAGGCAGAAGTGTGACTATTTTCAAGCTGCGCTTGTCCCTTTAAAGGCAAATGCTGTGGACACTGCTCGATATTGAACAATTTCTGCCCCATTTTTAAATGGCCCTGCCAAGAGCCAATCTAAATGTCCGGAGTGGCTTGCTTCTCTCAACAGCAGCCTCTCCTGCTAATCAAGGAGTCACTGATGTGCTCCAACAAAAGCAAGTTCCCTTATTCAGGAGCTCCCATTTTCCTTGAATTGGGGAAGAGGCTGTTGAAGTCGAGTAGTAGTATTGGGCAGCCCAGCTGAGATCGGGTTTACCTTGTGCTAGGAAATGTACAAACATGGACTAAAACAGTCCCTTCCCCATGATGCATGTCGGCAAGACAAAGGGAGGGAGAAGCAGAAGCCGAGAGAGGAGAAATGACTTGTCCAGGGATATAAAACAGGTCAGCAGAGGAGCCAGAAATAGAGCCCAGGTCTCCTGGCTGTCAGTCCAATGCTCTCCTGGCTGTGTCATGCTGTCTTTTAATCTACTGCAAGGCAAACCGCTAAAGGAAGAATGTGGAAGGAAGAATAAAGAAGAATGTTAAAGATACTAAAGTAGCAAGTGCCACAGAAACAATAAAGGTCTCTGGGTTGGGATTGGGGCAGTAAAGGGGATGCATTATGTCCTGGTGGGTGTCTATCACATCCAAGGCAAACTGAACATCATTATTTTATGAACTACTCATAAGGAATCCAGCTCCCTTTCCAAGTGTGGGGACATTTTTAAAGCAATAGGAGCAATTAGTAGTAGTCAGGAATCTCTAGAAAGGCCGGGGTATGTTATTTCTCTCTTTCAGGTTTGTGTCAGTTTCATTATTAGTCATTGTGAGTAAAGCAATTTACTGAATAATAAAGCTACTGAGTAACAGATGAGTGTCACATTCATTTTGTGCTGATTCATGGTGTCGTATTGTTTCATCATTTGCAAGTATTTGGATGACCACTATGAATTTAGGGAAATTATTATGGAGTCCAAAAGTTTATAGGTTTTTAGCATGTTTCTATTCATTTGAAAATACATTGTCATCCAATCAGGTGAAAGAAATAATGCCGTGAGACTGAGATGACCAAGCATGCAACATAGATGTGTACACAACACTAAATAGTTCGTAAACAGCCCCTGGTCTGAAAACTTTGTAGACAATTACTTATGAACACTGGGACAGGATCTGCCAAGGACAATTTGGGGTGACTATGTGGTCACCACCAAAGAACAGGCGCTTCAGCCACATACTTTGTATGAACATCCCCGTTTGTTGCAACTCCTGCTTCCCAGTGTTTATAACTTGGTAGTACACAATTTACTTCTGAAACTTGACATCCCATAATATATATGCCTTAATCCTCTGCTGTGTTAGTCCAGTTTTACGACTGCTTAATGCCACTGAAATCAATAAGATCACACTCATAAAAAACTGCAGCAAGGCAATGGAGAATCAATCGATAGTATATACTGTATAGTTTTTGTTTATCAGTACTTTGACCTTGGTTCCTGGAGACTTTAAAGGAAAGTCTATATTTAAAATACTGTTGGACGTTAGGAGACTAGAGAGAATAAGATAAAAGAGCTCTGTAATGCCAAATAACTTATTTCACAGTCTAATTTTATAAAAAGAACAATATAGATTGTCTCAGGAAGACAAAAAACAACAACCAATAAGTGCTGGGATTTGCTAGAACTAACTTGACTGTATATGTCTAATAATCAGAATTGTACCCAATGCCTCTGTCATAGGAAAACATGTGCATGGTTTCTTATCATTGCATGTATCACAGCTGGGTTGAAAAATCCTTCGCTGACCAGTTCTGATGTTTAGGTCACATAGTTCACGTGTTTGGCAATGAGTACTGTTCCCTACAGTACATTTAGAACTGCTTTGTGCAGTCTGATTTTAAATGTCCTATGTGATGGGATTCCAGAATTTCCCTTGGGAGATTCTTTCTTACTGGGTACACAAAACAGTAATCTGTCCTGGAAAGGAAGATAGTTTTATGTGATTGGTGGTAACAAGCTTTCAACAAACAAAGGCAGAATACTGTGCAAGCCAGAATAAAACACACTGAAGGTCAAATTGTGGCTGACACCTGGGTAAGCATATAAAGGAACCTTGCACTGCTGCAGGACTGCCAATCACAGTGGTATTCCCTGAGCTTTCGGAGGGGGAGTGGAGCACATGCTGCATTTTCTGGCTCCCCTCTCTTCCGTGACATGAGACAGTAGAGGGTGGTGCAGGTCCACACCAGCTTTTAGTTCTTCAGGGCCAATTCAGATAATGCATCAAAGCCTGCAACCCCAGCCAGATCAAGCTGAAATGCTGGTATGGTGTTTACTGCTTAGGCTTCTGTGCTGCGTGGTGTGGGGTCTGAGCTGCTTCATGCAAAATGAGAGCTCTGTGGTGAAAATAACTTGAGCCTATGGAGAATCAGAATATCTCCCCCCTTTATCACAGTACAAGCTGCAGGACATCACAAGTTTTCTCCTCCTCCTGTTCAACAGAAAACCTCCTTTCACAAAGCCCCAATTCCAGACCCATCACCTGTTCCCCTTGTTCTTTGGTGGGCTAGAACCTCCCTCCCCCACAGGGCCGGCTCTGGCTTTTTTGCAGCCCCAGGCAAAGAAGCCTCCCGCCGCCCCCCCCTCCCAGCAGGGGAGGGCGGCGAGCCCCGCCGGGGAGAGCGGAGCGCCGGGGGGAGGGCGGCGAGCCCCGCTGGGGCTCCGCTCTCCCCGGTGGCCAGAGGCAGTGCCGGGGGGAGGGGGGCGAGTCCGGTCGCGGCCCCGCTCGCGGGCTGGAGCGCCGCGCCGCCCCCCTCCAGGTGCCGCCCCAAGCACCAGCTTGGTGGGCTGGTGCCTGGAGCCGGCCCTGCTCCCCCAGCCGACACAATAGAACGTAGGGGAGAAGATTGGTGTGCCCATGAACACCCAGTAACACAGATAATTGTCCCAAGTGTATCTGAACCTACCATTTTGTCAAAACTGGGCTGGAAGTCTCCTCAGAATGTAATAACTTCTCTCACGGTGATTCTGCACTGCTGATTCCAAATGGAACTAGGAAGCCCCCAAGGCCCAGATCCTCAAATATATTTAAGCATCTCAAGCACACACAAAAAGAGAACTTTTTCAGATCTCAAATGTGTGTTTCAAATTTATTCTGAATGTCTGAAGAAGGCCCCCAGTAGCTCTTATTCATTAAAACTACTTAGCAATACCTTTTATACAGTATAACGCTTTTTCATCTTGACACGTTAATTATTTTATCTGCATTTGTAGGCACATGCATGGTACCATACAATGTCCTTTGATAAATAATAGCTGCCTGTCTGTTTCTTTTGCTTCAGAAAGATGGCAATAGTCTCATTTGTTACTTTGTGTTTTGTTTACTGCAGGTAGTTATTTAAGCAACAGCAAAGAGTAGGGAAAATGCCCTTCACTGACTTGTAGAGTTATCTAGTGTTTTTTGCTGCCTCTGGCAAAGCGGAAGTAATCCATGGAACGGATTCCAACACTCCTATGTTATGTTTGTATATCAGGGTCCTAGGGTGGGAAGCTTATGGTGCATTTAATGGCAAAGCTATTTCATTTTGCCAGCTCTTTTGTTAGTTGTTAGACAGGAACAACAGGCAGGAGGAGTGTCTCAATCTGATTCTGTATGGGAGAAACCACTGAATTGTTTTAGAAAGGGGAAGAAGGAATTGCTTTAGGTTTAGCATATAGTTCAGTAACACAGAAAATCTGGAGCTATATTAGAATCAAGCTTAGAATGTCATGTCCTGTTTCTTCCCTTTTCACGTTTACTAGTTATACAAATATTTTGCACCATCGTATTACTTCTATTATTTTTATTGGTATTGAGCTCAGGTAGCACTGAGGAGCCTGAGTCATGGACCAGAGCCCCATTGTCCTAAGTGTGCTGTACAGACACATTATTTCTGATTATACAACGGGCCAAATTAATCCCTGGTGCAGGCAGGTGAAACTACTGAAACCCGTGATATTCGCAATGAAATCTGAGTTGCAGTCGTTCACCATAGCAAAGTTTAGTTCTTAATTAACACACTTCCCATATAGCTGTGCTGATTTTAGTAATTCAAATAGGTATGTCACTTGCTTTGCTGGTGGTTCTCCTAAATCCAGTGCCTACTTCTATGGGAAGTGAAGATTAAAAGTAGATGGTGGGGCTTGACAATCTGTGTCCCTGTGCCTTGTGTAGTCATTTAGACCAATTCAAAGGGAATGTACGATGGTACCATTTTGATCGGGAAGCATTTTATACCCACTTTGCACTGGGGTAAATATCTTCACAAGGCGCAGGGTAACAGTGAATCAGGCCCAGGAACTGAAATATTTTGCTTCGTCATCCAAAGGCCTAATCCAACACCAACTGATATCAATGAGTCCTTCTAATGACTTCTATCAGCATTGGGTTGGGCTTAAAACCACCTCAGTTTCAAATCTCTAAAATATCTATTTACCTGAACTATATTCTACAGAAAGCTGCTATTTCTTATGTACCATATGAAAAATGATCTGGGATTTTGTGGCCTCACAATATAATTGCCATAGAAATGGTATAATTGACCATGGAAAAATAAATCACTTTGTCACTAGGTCAGCCGTGACTGAATTTTGTTACTAGGTGAGATTCTTTGGTGTCCTCCTACATCAACTGAGTTTGGCAGCTCCAGATCCTGGATTTCACATCACCAAAACAACCACCATATTGGCACCTTGGATGATGGTCTCAGCAAGGAAACCAAGGACCTTCCTCTGCACTCCCTCACTAGCATAAATCACATGCGTTCCCCGGGCTCTTCTAATGGGGATCAGAGCACGTGGTATCTGAACTAACCCTTTGGGTCATGGTTTAAATATACTGGCATGTCAATGTGTAGAAACTTGAATTACTTCTTGTCTACCTCTTCAGCGGACAGAGAACTTCACTGTTCCAGGATTGTCAAGTTTTCTATTATAGATGCTCTAAAAATTGCAGTTTTCCAAAACGCCCTTCCCCAAAACGGAACGAGCTTTCCCAAACTCTCTTCCATCTACCTATCCAAAGCATTGACTCAGTAACTCACCTCCTGAATGTTATGGATAGTTAGGAAGTAAAATTTACTTTAGAAGGACTTTTGTTTGAGATCTCCTTATCTCTCCCAAATTAAATATAGCCAGTGCTCATATTTTTGGACCATTACCCATTTATATGTCAGAATTGCATATCTTACCTGATCCTATACAACAAATATTTCCTCATTGAGTTTTACTGCAGCGATCCTTCATTCTGATCTCTCTTTCATTGCCTTCTGGTAACTTGAGCTATAAATTTAATGCCAAAACTATTCCATTTTTTTCCTGCTTCCTTGGCTTTGCTACCTACTCCCACTGCACACAGACGGTCCAATGGTTTCATGTCGTTATTCATCATGTTACTTGTCTAATTTAGAGAATGAGCTCTTGTCTGCTTATAAATAATAGAACTTCCCATTTGGTGGGTGTGGTTAAGCTAAATAAGCAGAGGCTGGAACTATGTGCCAGAAGTTAGAGATTCTCCCCAAGATTTAATAGCAGTCTTCAGAGAGGGGAGATACCTTTAATGCTGACTCTAACTTAATAAGCATTAAATGCTACATTATTTGACTTCGACAATTTGCTGAGATGGTCAGCAGGGGGGAAAAAGAGCAGTTTAATGCTGACTAGAGCTAGTATCAGAAATGCATCCTGTGTGGTCATAAATATAGTCTGTTGAGTTATTCATCATAAATAATATTCAATGAATATTTCATCCTTTTTACTGGTCACAAGTGATTCACAAACTCATCCCAGACCGCAATCCTGTGCTGTGATCGCAGTGGATAAGCTGCTGTGCCTGTATGAAGCCCCACTGACTTCATGGGAGAGGAGCATTAATTACTGCCCGTGTGCTGATTATTGATAAATATTTGTCAGATAGCCCAGGGTACCTTATGGGTAATTCATTAATTAACTCTATTTCCTGTATATTCAAGTTCTGCAATTTGTTACCAAAACCAGATGGCATTGTTTCTACTTCTGGATTGGATTATTGGAATTCTTTAGTAGCAGTCAGTTTAAATTTGGCCCAAAATATAAATTCTATAAAACAAAAATATTTTTAAATAAAATTTGAGATCAGTCCATATTTCCACATTAAAAAAATAATTCCAGTGAAAATAGTTTATAGACACATGTTTCTTCCCTTGGTGTTTTTGAAATCCAAACATAACAACATTAAGAATCTGAATATGAAATGGCCAAACAGCAAAATTTGTCACGTTGTTGACCCTGTTTTTTGTCTGCTTGGGTCTATTCAGTAAGCAGCAGTTTTGCATATAAGAAATTATTTCAGTCAGATCTTTGTATAGTGAATATAACCAATCAAAATATTTTTTACAGAAAAAAATTCTTGTCAAAAATAGTTCTTGTAGAAAAGTTCCTTTTTGATATTTATTTTGATTTTTTTGTCTTAGGGAAATTGTTTCTAATTTAAAATTTTCATTTCATTTCAATATTTGGAAACTGATTCCTGTCCCCTTCCCCCATTCCCCTTTTGTTCCGTTTTGTCTCTGAATGGTATAGAATGAATAATTGTTTAGGGTTTCCCTCTCCGCCCCCCCCACATATTTTGCATTTATGTCCACTTTTTCCTCCACACTCTAACTTTTCAAAAACTTCTCCGGAGGTGGAAAAGTTAGAGAGAAACAAATGGAAAAAAATGCAATGGTGGTCAAAGATGTATGGATGTGAGGAAAAAAATCCAACTTTTTTCAGTTTTTTAGAAAGCTGAATTAAAAAAACGTTTGGTTAGTTTTGAAACTTTCCAAGGAGAAGAACATTTAAAGA
Source organism: Terrapene triunguis (assembly GCF_002925995.2). Lineage (NCBI taxonomy): Eukaryota > Metazoa > Chordata > Testudines > Emydidae > Terrapene > Terrapene triunguis. Next base: position 8,093,604 of record NW_020699373.1, on the reverse strand, counting down.
AAAATATGAAATACTTTACTGTATTCTTTCATTTGATCATGTGGCTTAGAGACCATGAGACTGAGTTGTTGGCCCAGTTACTGTTACCAATTTGATCAATTTCAGATCCAGACTTGCTCTGAGACAAAGCACTGATTTTACAAGGCAACGTTTTGCATGCTTTGTGGTCCTTATTGTGCTTACACATCTCAGTACGTATACTTTGCATGCCTGGTGGGTCACATACACAGCTAAACAATTTCTGGACGATGAGCATGAGTGCTTTAACTTTGTATATACTATGTGTGTGTAATACAAACATGGGCACAAGTAACCAATTTTAAATTGATCTGGTGACTTTTCTCTCCAACTGGGAACCTATGTGAAGACTTGGTCTGTTGCAGATGGAGTTGCTGCAACTCAGGTTCTTGAGTAGGACATTGCTTCCTCTAAAACATTGTCTGTGTTGTATTACAGATTCTTATCCATTCTCTGGATGTGCGCATTTGTGACACATTTTGCCTGTGTGTCTCTGTTTCCCACAGGCTCTCCCTCCGTTTACTGGTTTATAGCCTGCGTGCTTGTCTGAATTAGATATTTTGCATGGAATCCTGGTGAAGTCAATGGGATTATACCATTGATTAACCATCAGTGGAACCAGGATTTACCCTTTTCTTGATTTTGAAGCTGCCTGAAATTATGGTGAGGCTTTGCTACTCTGTGTACTGTGTCCTCTGTAGCAGGATTGCCAATTTAGGCAATGTTATCACAAGACTCACAATATTTTGTCATGTTCTTAAATCCCCAGCCCCTGGAGTCATGTGATTGTATGAGAATCTCAGCTTTCATTTAAGTAAATTTCTAGCTCTCATGGCAGGCTTGAAAATATGAACCCTAAAAGTTCAAAACCCAGAAGGTAAATAAAAAGAACCCCAAGTTTATTATTTTTAAGAAGTCTCTCATGTTTTTTAGTGGCCTGGCTTATGACTTTTGAATGTTTGAAATTGACACTATGGCTGTAGATATAGATTTTTAGCTGGACTTATGCTATTTCTTGTGTTCTAGCAACGTTTCATTCAAGCGCTCTCCCTGAGTAATCAGCTTTTAACAGACTTCTGGTGAATTTGTGTCAAACTCTTCTCTGTCCTGAATCATTTTCTCCATGTCAGTAAAATGCATAGCCTTTAGCCAACAACTTTAAGTATGACACAAACTATTTGATGGGTTTGTTCACACCTAGTAATTTGTTATGAAATTTATAATGCGTACACAATGGATACATTTCTGAGATGATCTATTCATCCAGCCTATTGTAAAATGACCCCGTTCCCCTCGCTAGAAGGATCTGCAGAAAACATGAGTTGAAACACTGTTTCCTGGCTCATCTGTAGGCTATTTCCCAAGCAGGGGACAATCCTACCATTTGTTTGCTAGTGTATATTATTGGAGTATGGAAGATGATCCTGATGGTGAATGTATAGTATAGGCAACTGTCGATCCACTGGATCATGGTGTACACATAAGAGGTCTAGTCAGGTGTCTTCTGACTCTGTTTACGGCTGACAAGCCCAGTTTGAGAGTGATACAGCTTGTTACAAATTTCACAGATCCAAGTGTTGTCTGCATTAGAATCCAAGTTTACACACGCTGCTTTCTTCTTTCTCGCTTTGCTTCCATCCTCTGGATCAAGGCAGCTTCATGTTGAGCGACACCCAGTGCCAGATATTTCCTCCAGATTGGATGGGATTCTCTGCGCACCTCCCAGCTTTCTACATTGATGTGAAATGACTGAATAGCATTTTTGCACACATTGTGGTATCACCACGAAGGGGTGCTGAATGAAAGGCAGCCTAAATCAGCTCCGTGGTAGTGGATCAGTTTAAACAGAGGGTGTCTACATGTACAACACCAATGGGCCAGCACAGAGGATTTTTCTCCAACTGTGATTCAGGATTTAATGCTTTGGCAGCAATCCTGTCAATTTAGATAACGGCCGTTTGCTTTAAAACATTTGGTGGACAGAGTAAGACAAACAATTTGTGCAGAGCATGTAATTTCCCTATCTTTGCAAACTGCTCACCAATCCGCATCTGGCATTATTATATGTAGAGGAGAGATTGGCAGATGATTCATTTGAAATAGTTATTTCTTAGCAGAAGTGATTGTTTTCTATAATGCACAGGGGGCTTTGTTGATTAATTATGTTTCTATGGTAACGTTTCATGTTATCAGGGACAAGTTTGGGTTAAGCAAAGGAATTAGTAAGACTGTAACGAAGCAGTTTAATAATTAAAGAGATTGGTTCATATATGGGGCATGGGGAGAAAAAAAGATAAAGTAAAATCACTACCTAGCTTTCTTCAGAGTCTGATTTTTGTAGTGCTTGAATATAAGTAAGGTGAGTGGACCGGAGCTGGTTTTAACATTTTTGGGCAAGCATCTGAAATAATTTTGTGCCATTCCCCACTGGCAGCATAATAGATTCCTGTTCCATTATTGTCCCATTATGTACACTGTTGGCACAATTGTAATTCTGCCCTCAGCAAGGTTATGATGTTACTGTGTGTGTACTTTTAATACAAAAGCCTATCATTACTACTTCAGCAAATCTGAGGGTAGGCTTTAGTGTTGTCTGCCTGCGTTTGACTTTGAGAAACTGGACATGTGGAAAGTGGGTGGTTGTGTATTGTAAATGAAAGGCTGTTTGTTGAGGGGAAAAGAAGTTGGTGAGTGCATTTGGATGTTAAGATATTTGAGCAGTAACAGGCATGTGAAATGAAGTAGGTCGTCTTGACATCTTAATGGGTGATTTCTCGGATTTGAGTGATTGTACTGAAAGAAAATACCTGAGCAAACTTCACTATAAATCAGTGACCCATTTTTGGAGGTATGATTTCCTTGGTTTAAGGTGTGGGGAAGTGTAGAAGGTGTTGAGTGAAGGACATAGAGGAGTGTGTTTTGGATGGGGGGGAGACAGGGTAAATAGGGAGGGCAGAAAGAATTGCTGAGTGTGTGTGGTTGGGGAGTTGTGGAGGTTTATTGATTGGCGTGGGGGAGGCAATGGGAGGACTGGATGGGCTGGGGGATGCCAGGTACAGCAACGGGTGATGGATGGAGAAGAGGGATTGTAGGGTCTCAGAGTCAGCGGGGGCATGGTGCTGGTAGAGTGGCAGGGAGGGGTATGTGGAGACAGGGAAGAGGAAAGTAGAGATTGCAGTTTAGGTGAGGGGTTGTTGGGTAAGAGAAAGCAGCTAGGCTAAGAGATGATGGCTGGGGACATGAGGGGAAGTGGAGGTGTGTGCTGGTGGACGTGGGCAGTGTTGGTGAGGGGAAGCAGTGGAGGTATAGGAAGGGGGGTGTCATTGGTGGGGGTGGACAAGGACTGTGTGGCCTTGGTAATGGAAACCTCACTGCTTAGTGTGCCGTGTGGAATTAACACATGACAAAGGTCTGAGGGGCTCCTGCCAAAAATAAGCTCCACTCCCTAATGGGGGAGAAGCCAAGAACAGCAAGGAAGAGTCAAGGAACAGGAGCATCACATCTAGTGCTCCAGTCTTCCCTCACATGCTGATCATTTCCAGTGAGTTGATGTTGCCAGAGAACAATTGCTGTTTGTGGTGCCTGCTCTGTCAGTGTGATTTGTACAGAAGTCATCCTGCTCAGGGAGCCACATAGTTGGGCTGAGGTCGGGGGCGGGGGATGGATGTGAGGAGAGAGAGAGAGACCCTAGGTCAGTAATTGCCATCCTATATGATAATTTCAGGCTCTGTCCCCTTCCCTGTACATCTGCAAGGCCTGCGCACATAAATGAATGATGAACTGCAATTACTAAATCCCATGGTAGTTTTCAGAAAAACTTTGCCTTTCTATGTTTGTTTGGGTTGGAAGGAATTGTATTTCTGCCCCGTGACGTTCCTTCAAGGACCAAACCCTCTTGACTCCAGAATTAGCTTTGTTTCTCAGCCAGATCTGCTGTTTCCTGCAGGCCCACTTCTTTTGAGTCAATCTCTTCTTCTGAACAAGAACCCATTGGAAAATTCAAGCTGCTTTCTTGCTTCCACCATGCACAAATTAGTGGTGCGTAACTCCTCCTTGACTGCATTGGAACCAGTTTCAGTGTCATTTCTTGAATTTTTTCTTCACCTCCACTTCCTCTAATTCATATAGTATATAATAATGTCTGATTAGGTAAGGGGAAAAAAAAAACTTTCAGCCAACCTCCTCTTCTCTCCCAACCTTCAACCAACTGTAAAAGAGCCCATGCTACTAAATCCAATGGCTTTGGCTCTATATGAGAGGAATGATGGTTTTAAAGCAATGGACTGGGTTACGTTACGACTGACTCTGTGTGACTGGGGATCAATTTTATAGTCTCTGTGCCTCAATTGTCCATCTGTAAAATGGGGCTAAGATTTCTTTTGTTTCACACCTTCTCAGTCTTGTCTATTTGGATTGTAAATTCTTTGGAATAGGTTGTTTGCACAGCACCTAACACAATGGGGCCCTGATGACAATGATATTGGTTCATTGGTCCTAGATGGAAATGGAAGAATTATCAATAATACCGAAAAGTCAGAAGTGTTCAATAAATAATTGTGTTCTGCATTTTTGGGGGGGCGGAAACAGATGATGCAGTTTCATGATGTGGTGGTGATAACTCTTTCCATTGCACTAGTATCTCTGGAGGATGATAAACAGAAGCTACTAGAGTTGGACATTTTTTAATCCACACGTACAGATCACTTGCATCCAAGAGTTTTAAAAAAGCTGGCTCAGGAGTTCACTAGACCATTAATGTTGGTTTTCAGTAAGTCTTAGAGCACTGGGGAAGTTTCAGAAGACAGGAAGGAAGCTAACGTGCCATTTTTTAAAAAAAAGTGTAAATGGGAAGATGCAGTTAATTATAGGCTTGTCAACCTGATATTGATCCTGGGCAAGAAGTGACTCATATGGTGCTCAATTAATAAAAAAAAAAAAAATGAAAGGAGGGTAATGTAATACAGACCTACACGGGTTTATGGAAAATAGATCATGTTAAACTAACTTGCTATCTTTTTTGATGAGATTACAAGTTTGGTACATAAAAGAAAATAGTTGTTGACATACTATACTTAGACTTCTGTAAGGTGTTAGATTTGGTATCACATATTTCTGATTAAAATAACTAGAAAGATATAAAATTAACATGAGAGTTAAGATGGGTGAGGTAATATCTTTTACTGGACCAACTTCTGTTGGCAAGAGAGAGAGGCTTTCAAGCCACACAGAACTCTTCCGCCGGTCTCGGAAAAGTACTCCTCATGTCACAGCAAAATGGGAGGTGGAACGGATTGTTTAGCATAAGTCGCTAGCACCTACTGTAAGGGACCATTCAAGATAGAGTGGCCCATTAATGCTAAACAATCTGTTCCATGTTGCATTTTGCTGTGATGTTAGGAGTACCTTTCCCAGACCTGAAGAAGAGCTCTTGTAGCTTGCAAGCCTCACCCACTTTGTCTCTCTAGTGTTCTGGGACCGACATGGCTTCAGCTCCACTGCACACATAAAATTAACATGGCACACATTAAATTGATTTAAAAACTGGTTAATGGATAGGTCTCAAAATGTGCTTGTAAAGGGGAAATCATCAAGCAGGTGTGTTTCCAGTGATATCCCACAGAGAGAGGTTCTTGGCTCTACTCTATTTAACATTTTTATCAATGACCTGGGGAGCGGTAAATAAGGAAGAGAACAGCTCACTGATTCAAAGTGATCTGGATCGCTTGGTTAAGTAGGTGCAAGCAAACACTATATGTTTTAATATGGCTAAATGCATACATCTAGGAACCAAGAATGTAGACCATACTTACAGGCTGGGGGACTCTATCCTGGGAAGAAGTGACTCTGAAAAAAGATTTGTGGGTTGCGGTAGATAATCAGGTGATAATTAGATAATAGGCTTCCGATGCAACGCTGGGGCCAAAGGAGCTAAGGCAATCCTGGGGTGCATAAACTGGAATCTCAGGTAGAAGAGGAGATGTTATTTTACCTCTATATTTGGTGCGGCCGCTTCTGGAATACTGTGTCCAGTTCTGGTCGCCACAACTCAAGAAGGATGTTGATAAATTGGAGAGGGTTCAGAAAAGAGCCATGAGAATGATTAAAGGATTGGAAAACATGCCTGATAGACTCACGGAGCCCAATCTATTTAGCTTAACAAAGGGAAGGTTAAGGGGTCACTTGATTACAGTCTCTAAGTATTTACATGGAGTTCAAACATGTAATAATGAACTCTTCAATCTATGAGAGAAGGTATAGCATGATCCGATGGCTAGAAGTTGAAGCTAGACAAACTCAGACTGGAATAAAGCATACATTTGTAACAGTGAGAGTAATTAACCACTTACTAAGGGTTGTAGTTAGTGATGGAGAATCCACAATTTTTAAACCAAGATTGGGTGGGGTTTTTTCTAAAAGAGATGCTCTAGGAATTATTTTGAGGAAGTTTTATGGCCTGTGGTTTACAAGAAATCAGAGTAGATGATCCCAGTGGTCCCTTCTGGCCTTTTAATCTCTGAATCACACCTGGAAACCTATGAGCTACTGTAATACAAATAATAACAAATGGAAATTTCAAGACCATTTTGAATGGAGCTGAAAGTCCCCAAAATATAACCTTATCACATCCCTATGGGAGTTTGTTATGCTTTCTTTAAATGAACTAACTGGGTTGAGTTTTAAATCCTCCCAGTGCTATCGCAAAGGCTGAACATAAAACCCAGCTGCCCTTCTCCCCAAGTATTATCATCTTCCAGTCAATACATTAATCTGCTTATCCTAGGAGTGATATGTAACAGGAATTTCCCCCCATTGAAATGTAATGAACTCCTAATCATGTACTATTATCTTAAAGTAACTTGCTGCACTTGTAGAATTTATATTATTTACTCAATAGTTCAATATTTTTTAACTGTCACACTGGGAAAGGGCCTGCATGGCTCGCTATCTCAGCAAACTCTCTATGCCAGATGTTATCAAATTTAAATGAAGGCCTAATCTAGAAAGACATGCTCATGGGGCTGGCTTGCAATCCTTTTCTAGTGGCTACCGTTGAGCAGAAAACTGTCTAAAAAATAGAACACCCACCAGAAAACAGATCAAGGCCCAAGAAAATATTTTGTTCCCTTCATTTAAAATGACAAATAATGCCACATAAAGTATCAATCTAGCAAAGTGCATATGCAGCTGCATAACTTGAAGTATACGATACAAGTGTTCCTGTGGAAGCCATGTGCTTTCCAAAGTGTTTAGGTGCTAAAAGAGGCGGATAGTGAGATTTTTCAAAAGCATCTAAGTAGGATAGGCACTTAACTTCCACTGGAAATCAATGAATTAATTGCCCAACTCACTTGGGTGTCTTTGAAAATTCCACTAGGTGCCCAAATGCATCATAAGCTCAGTACATCCCTTGGAAAATCTGGCCTTAGATGCTTTCCTGGATGGGAACCTATGAGATTTGAATTAGAAAACATCAAAGAGGGATTGATGAGTGGTTTGGATTGGATAAGAACTAGCCACAAGCTTTGCCACAACTCCAACTGAACCTAAACTGATTTTTTCCCAGGTTTGCAATAGTTTGTTACATTTTCTTTAACTTATTTTATGTCACCACATTTCTGGACAGGAGCAGAAGTGAAAGATCTGAGGTACGACAGCAAGACTACGGGAAATTTTTTGGGAAAGCTTATTCTCATAGGACATCGGGCCCAGATATTCAGATCCAAGAGACTCAGATAGTTTGGATAAAGTTCACATAAGCATCCAAAAACTCGGTGCTTATCTGAACCAATGCTTCGCCTCTCTCATATCCACCCCTAAGTACAGGCTGCAACTGTGCTCAGTCCATGCCCACTGATGTCAATGGGAATCCTTTCATTGACATCAGTATGCAGTGGATTGGTCCTATTGCGATTTACCATTCCGCAAGCCATATAAGCTGGATGAGTCAGCAGTGTGCCTTTGTTGCCAAGAAGGCTAACGGCATATTGGGCTGCATTAGTAGGAGCACTGCCAGCAGATCGAGGGAAGTGATTATTTCCCTCTATTCGGCACTGGTGAGGCCACATCTGGAGTATTGCATCCAGTTTTGGGCCCCCCCACTACAGAAAGGATGTGGACAAATTGGAGAGACTCGAGTGGAGGGAAACGAAAATGATTACGGGGCTGGGGCACATGACTTACGAGACGAGGCTGAGGGAACCGGGCTTGTTTAGTCTGCAGAACAGAAGAGTGAGGGGGGATTTGATAGCAGCCTTCAACTATCTGAAGGGGAGTTCCAAAGAGGATGGAGCTCGGCTGTTCTCAGTGGTGGTAGATGACAGAACAAGGAGCAATGGTCTCAAGTTGCAGTGGGGGAGGTCTAGGTTGGATATTAGGAAACACTATTTCACTAGGAGGGTGGTGAAGCACTGGAATGGGTTACCTAGGGAGATGGTGGAATCTCCATCCTCAGAGGTTTTTAAGGCCTGGCTTGACAAAGCCCTGGCTAGGATGATTTAGTTGAGCAGGGTGTTGGACTAGCTGATCTCCTGAGGTCTCTTCCGACCCTGATCTTCTGTGATTCTTCTATGAGTCTATGATTCTATAAAGAGTTGAGGTACGGGTTTTTTTTGCTTCCCCCACAATACACACCCACACAAGAGCTGATCACATTCTGCACCAAATTACCCCATTTCCTATAAATGAAATGAATAGTGGGATGAGGAGGGGGATAGTTTGTCAAATCTGTGAAAATTGTGAATTTCTTGAATAAATAATTTGATGGCTATTATTCAAGTAGTTTCTTGTACTGATGCCTGATTCGCACATGCCCATGATGCACTTAGATAAAATAAATAAAAACCATGATATAGGCTCAGTAACACTGACAGCTTTGACATATGTTCCATTTTCACTGGGAAACCTACTGGTTATCCATGTGTCATTGGCAGGGTTTGGATTCCATGTTACACCTTGGGATGTTATGGACTACAACAGCATAACCTATGGGCTGTGTTTTACAGGAGGTCAGACTAGATGAACACAGTGGTCCCTTCTGACCTTAGAATCTATGAATCACCAAAGCTGTTACATCCCAAGTATTTGTCCTTTCAATTATTTATATACCTCCCATAGGCAAACCCAGATACTCTATTAGTTGTGCTGAAATATTGTGTTGTGCTAGACAGCAGTTCGATTGAGTCCATTCTCAGCTATGGTATTATGTCACAGTGCTCAGTTTTGTTCATTTGGATGTGGTGAGAAAGGCAGATCCCTGAGATTGCCTATGTAGACTCCATGCAGATCAGCCAGCTTGGGGTTTATTGAAGAGGCACTTTCTCCCAGTTGAGCTAAGCAAGAAATTATAGGAACATGTTACATAAATGGGAAGCTGTTCCTTAATTGCATAGAGAAAATATCAGTTTTAATGACCTTGGCAAGAGTTATTGTATTAATAAAAAATTAAGCATCATGAAATTACTTTTACACATTACCTTATTATGAGTAAATTTATTTTTTTTATATGATGCAGCTTTTAGTGGGTATATGAAATGGAATTTGAGACTTAATAATTGAAATGCTTCATTTAAAAACATTGTAGTGGTAATGGTAATTGCTACTGATTTAGTTTCTTTAAAACTGCTGCAACTATAACAACACAAGTGTGACATATTATTATTAGGTGCTCAGTGTAATGTTTTTCCAATTAGGCTCACAAATATAATCTAGGTCATACTCCAATACACTTGATGCAAAAGCGCCCTAAAACTCAATCAAAGCATTAAAAATGTAGTGAAAAGGAAAACTTTTAATTTTACTTTTGAGAAATCCTACCCAGGTAACGCATAATATAACAAAACATCAGCTGTGAGACAGAAAAAAAACAAATGATCATTTGGACTTAAACAGTGGCTTTAACTGGGGGCTTTTCCAGCATTTCACACAGTTGGCTGCTTTTATTATCCCCACTTTACAGGGGAAACTGAGGCAAAGTGTCTGTGTACATGACAAGTTATGTCATGCAAACCAGGGCATGAATCTATGGTGCACAAGCTTGCCCTCCCATAATGTACTGTGCAGATACTGCTGCAGCACACTGAAAATCCAGGAGTGCCGCTTGGTGCGCTGCGCTGTCAAACAGTACTCCAGCAAACCGCACTCTGGGATTTTAACTGCTGTGGTGTTCACACAGGGTGTTGTGCAGTAGGCCGGTGTACTGTAGAGTCACACCCTGACTTGCCATGCAGCAATTTGCTGTTTGGAGACCAGCTGTAAATCTTGTGTCCAAGATCAGTGAGTCACCTGCAAACTTGAGAATCAAATCCATGTCCTCTGATTCCCTGTCCCACGCTCTAACCCTTGCTTCCCTTCATCACGTTAGGCTTCGGTGCTTTTTTTAGCACCTAGCCCTGAACAAAGGGAACAGTACAACTGTGCTGCTCAGGAGGAGCCTTGGGAATAATGGTGACTTGGCCACAGTTCTTCCCCCACCTTGATTCATGGGGAGGACAAAGCTAGCTCATCCATTTTCATTGAGCAGCTTATACCCTGCAGTGTAGCCAGCCAGCTGCTCTGGCTGACATATAAGGGGTGGAGCCAAGTCCCTTGCCACTCCCCCACCTCCTCTACATCTCTCCATCCCTACCTGTTTACCCACAGCCAGGGAGTATTGTGTTAGCAGCAGGCCTTAGGAGCTAAGTAAGGGAATGGCGGTGGGGTTACTTCTCCTTTTTCAAACTGCATGGCTGAGTATGGGCTGTACCAATCTAGCCCAGGGTGTTCTGATGGAGAAGCTTTCTGAATTCAGTATTTTGTAACAGTCTGGTAATTTTGGATGTGTGGTTACATTGAGAACGATATCTTTAAGATGTATGAAAGAGAGGCAATAATACCATGAATGCTTTGCCGCAGTTGCTACCTCTTGCTTGGGAAAGTACAGCTAAGATTGCAATGTCAACTTTTTTGCTGATCACATCATACTCAATGACTGAGGTGTGGGGCATTTCCTGGGAATTAATGACTGGCTGGGAGTAGTTGATGGCACAAAGAATAGCAGAGCCATTGATCTCCTTCAGCCATTAATTCCCAGAAAATGTCCTGTGTCTAGTCATTATTGCTAATCTATAGTGGAGTGGTTTTTTTTGTCGGGGTGATGGCTTTACTTTCCATTGGCATGTACAAGGCATTCTTAAAGAAAGAAATATGAATATATCTCAGTTATTTTGAGAGCCAAGTTTTCAGAGTTGTATTGTGCATATTTGCTTCAATGAGAACTCTAAAAAATGAACCCAGCTCTTAAGTGCTCACCAAACAGATGACAGGTTGAGGCAGCCTTTCCAAAACTTTTGACAGATGAGCTTCCCTTCCAGAAAAAAGCATTCACATTCTCCTTCGGGCCTGATGTGTTAAAGGCCTTCCCAAAAAGAGGGGTCACTCAGAGTAGATTTTGTACATCTTCATAATATACATCCTCAGCATTGCCGTCTCTTGTGATTTTACTGTGAGTCTTGTGAATTCTGGACTCTCTTTATCTTTAACATGAAAGCATGCTTCTTGACTTCATCTCATGAATTTTCATTTACTCAACATTGTTGCTATCTCCGTGACTTTCAATGGAGCTGAAGTCAAGGAAGATGACCACCATTTTGTTAAAGTCCTTGAATGTGGAAGTGAAGCTGCCCCTAGTGAGATGGCGACCAATTGCAGAGTCGGAATTGTGACCCTGAGTCAGTTCGTTCTCTGCTCCACTCCTGTGTGCTGCCCTTTACTCAGGACAGATTGTAACGTTACAACAATCTAGCCTTGTATGAAATGAATCATGATTACAAAAATATAACAGATAACTGATACAACATACTAAAATACAGCTGTAAGTATAAGAATAACATGTGAAATGTCCCATAGATTGTACATATTAGCATAGTTTGGCAATGTAATAAGAGTTAACTATAAAATGTTGGTAATATATTTTCAATGTGTGTTCGGTGCATTCATGCTGCATTCATGGTGGATTCATGGTGGATTTCAGAGGGCAGGTCTACGCTAGAAGCACTGCAGCTGCGGCACTGTAGCGCATCTGGTGAAGATGCTCTATGCCGACAGGAGAGTGTCTACCATGCTCTATGCCGACAGGAGAGCCTCTCCCACCAGCATAGCGCTGCTGTGGACAGCGCTTAGGTTGCTGTAACTTATGTCGCTTGGGGGGGGGTGTCTTTTTCACGCTCCTGAGTGAGTACATTACAGTGACTTAAGTGGTAGTGTTGACCTGCCCAGAAAGTCTGACCTAAGCCAGTATAAGATGGTGTATCATTTGTAGCAAAGCTTGTTACTGTCTGAACACAGAAATCACAACTAGGCTTGCTATGAAACTAAGTGGGCCACACTAATTTGTTTGGGTAAACCCTCCAAATACCTGTACTTGTGCATGGGCGGGTGGGCAGGCACGTACATATGTGCAGGGAGGTAGCTTGGCTTGAAAATGTAGGCACCTAGGCCCTCTTCTTGGGTATTGTGCCAAAAGCAGACTGAATAGGGGAAGATTTTCAAAGACGTAAAAGGGAGTTAGACTCCCAACTCTCACTGAAAGTCAGGGTTTGGAGTGTCAGACTCCCCTTTGCAAACATCCCCTGTAAAGCCTGTTATCAACCCCATTGAAGTCAGTGGGAGTCTTTCCATTGACTTCATTGGACTTTGTATCAGGACAATAAACAGGGAGTTTCCTTTTGAAAATCTGTGCTTTTCAGTGCCTAATGCACAATATAGCTGTTTTACAATGCTAGCAGTTTATGGTCTGTCAAAGAGTGGGTCCCATGCTACTATGGAATGTTCATTACGGAATGGAGGAAAGTATTTGCAGCCATGACTATGTTGGCTTTGAAAAGCATCAAGCCAGATTCTTCCTGCACTCCCCAAATAATGAAATACAGTGTTGGATTATCCCCCTAATGTGCATGCCTTAAAAGTGACATTCCTAAATTCTCTGCAACTTCCTTCCACTCTGTTTTCCTGACTTTCTCTATTGTTTTCAACCCCAACTCAAAATCTCTTTCTTTCTCTCCTCAGTGTAATTTCTTTTAGTGATTTAATGTGTCTTCCCTTCCCTCTGTTTAATCACCACTCTGTTTTGATCTCCATCTCTTTCAGGATAGCCGGTTGCTGGCTTTTTTTTACTATGGATATCGTTGGGTTATTTGGTTGTATTGTGGTTCCTTTCTGTTATTCTTTCCCCTCACTCTGGCCAAAGGTGCTATAAAAATAAATCCAATGGAATGGATCTGTCTGAGTAAGTCAAATGAATCAGAGTTTGTGCATATTCATTGACCAGCTCTACCAAGATAGTGCAATGGATGCACTGTTTCTAGATATGTCTCTGCTAATGCGAAAAGAGGTGAATGTGGTGTTCTCTACAGTATGTGTTCCTTAATCTGTAGCCCGGTGTATCTAAGGTAATAAAACAAGCATTCAGGCAGACTGAGCACAAATATTTATATCCCAACAATGTGAGCATGTGGAAAAAGCACCGGACACTCTGAATGTGATGCAGTAGCTTATTGGGTATAATTCTGAAGAGGATTTATTGGTTTTAAGCTATTTTCAAAAACCATCTGCACTCTGTATTTCAGGAATTAGCAGAGTAGTAGTCATGTTAATGAAAGCTTAAAGACTAAATACATGTGATTTAACTCCCTCTGTTGGGTTTGGTGGTGACTGGATATGTGGTCAGATCAATGTGATTTGGACTTGCATTTCACCCAGTCTGAAAATTTATATAATTCCTAGGGCTGTCTGATTTCAAGTCATTGAATAATAGTAGCTGGGATATGGTAGCAAAGTTAAAGTTCGCATGCTGCCCCTCACACTTGGAAAGAGTTCCCCATAAACCTCCGCAAAGCTACAACTTTGTCCCCCTTCAAAATCTCCTTTAAAACACTCTCCTTTGCTTGATGCCTAAAGCCAATTGACAATGGTTACGCTGCTGGTGTGCCGAGACCATGCTGACCTCTGTTCCCCGTCTGTAATATGGTGATTAGTCTCTTTCTCCCACCCAATCAATTTAGATCCCAAGATTGCACGTAGCTAAAGCAGGATGCAGTTGGTAGCCACCAATCACTGTGGAGCCGGCCTTGCTGCAGTCGCTGGCCCCAGCATCTTGCCTGCTGGGCCTATGCTATGCTCAGTCCGTGTTGTTCCCCATTCCTGAGCTTCCATTCAGCCATTGAGCATACTTGTGGGGGCTGAGCAGGAGCAGCTGAAGGTGCTGTCCTCCCTAGCTCTGCCTCTGCCAATAGCGTGCGCTATGCGTAATGCACAGCTGTGGGCACCACTGAATGTGGGAAATGTTCTACTTCAACCAGGACAAGAGGTTTTGGGGGGCAGAGTGGGACAGTCCCGTGAAACCTGGGACCGCTGGGAGATATGAGCTGTATGGGGGCTGTGACTTGTGTGTGTTCCTTCCTAGCTGGCTCCAGTACATTAGATATAATATTTGCTGTCACTAAAAAAGCTATCCCAGACCTCTGATCCTGCAATAAGCTTTGCAGCAGTGGGCTCCTGTGCCTTTATGGGCTTCAATTCAGGGAATGTATTTGTCTGTCAAAATGGTTTTAAAAGAAGAGTGCCGGTTGGGAGGTGGATATACATCATGATTTTTAACTTAATTTGAGCTCTGCATGGGCAAAGGCAGACCACCCACATGGAGCTTGATGCAGGATTGTAGCCCTAGCAAGCAGCATTGTTAAGCTGATTTGTTAGTCAAGCACAAAGAGGAGCTCCTCCTTCCAGCAGCCAGTTCAAAATCAGATCCACGTTGTGTATGGTAAGTCTGTAAGTATTTCTTGCCTTATGGCAGGACAGAGGAGCTGTATCCACTAGCAAGTTAGAGATCAGGAAGTTAATGAGATTCTCACTGAATAGTCCTTTTCTGCTAAAGAGATCCAACTTGTATATTACACTTCAGTACATCCAGTTCCTGAACTTAAGGTAGTTCTTGCCTTCATCTTTTTTTTTTTATTATTATATGTACATCTGGGCCCAATGTATAGCATTTTCAAAGAGGCACACTATTCTTTACACTAGGAAGATCTGCTGTAGCTAAGCCCTTTAAATGCTCCACCCTTTAAGCAACAAAGTTGTTGTTGTTGTTGTTGTTTCTCATTCTGAAATATGTTTTTCTTGCCAGGAATACATTTAGATGCAGGGCACTATGAAGGATGACTAGACTAAACTGCTGAAGGCCAACTAATTTTTCATACACTTTATCAGTACTACCAGGACCTTGCATAGTGGTAATTCTGCTCTGGGGTCATGATCATACTTGATTTTTCCTTGTGCCTGAAAACTTGTTGCCGTTGGCTGAGTGAATCTGTTGTAATACAGGAAGTCGAAAAATGCCTTTTTAGCTGGCGGGTAGCGGGCATGCAACAGACTGCACATCTGTTATGAAATTTCTTCAGGATAATAGGAATGAGCCCAAAAGCAGGGAGGGAAATAATGGGAAGGTGGGTGTATGGCAATGGACAAGGGTTGAGGGCAGGGTGGCTTTTTTGCTACTATTCTGACGTTGGTTACACACTGGACTCTGAATCATTCCAAGAAGTGTAGTCCCCTGATTTGGTCCTTGCAATAATGTAAGAGGGATACCACAAACAGCCCTCAAGGTTGTGATTATTTTTACTATAGAGAGGCCTGATCTGCAAAACGTGGATCCAGATGTAGTTTTGAACTTCTGCAAATTTGGCATTATTCTGATCCGGGGTTTTGTCTCAATCTGTTATAGAGAGAGTGACTAGTCAAAGATTTCTGTCCTGATCAGAACATCATCCAAGTTCAGGGATGTTCAGATTTGAGGGTTTGATTCAAGCTCAGATCTAATTTTAAAGATATTTGGATGTCCTAGGTGATGGCTCGGAATCTTCTTGGTGATTCTTTGTAATGCTAGTTTGATTATAGTACTTTTATAAGCTAGTCTGGTGCAAAACTCCAAAGATTGGTATCTGGTTGTTGGGTCATCCAATGTTAGACAATCTACGCTCCATTGATCTCCAGAGGCCACAGTGGCCCCTTGGAGCCATGGGCAACCAGATATAAAGTAGACAGCCCAGCGGCCTCTAAAGTTAGAGATACGCAAAGGTGCTGTAGAACCACCTTTGCCAATGCAACTCATTCAGTATAGTTCAGCCAATTGCAAGATTTAGGGTTTTCATGTCTTGCTGATTCCTGTACCATTCCTGAAAACCCACAACACCCTCTGCAGCTGGAGTTCATTCTTGTCTTATATAAGCTGAAATCTTTCAATACAAGCAAACGTGTACTAGGCCTTCTGGAGTTTACCTCTGTCAAACCTTTTCTCCTACTTGTTGTAAACTTGTGACCAATTCTTCTCTGGTGTCTTATTTTCTAACACACGTAGTGTCTAACTTAATTTCTATTGTATGCAAACCATGTTGCATATTAAGTAAAATGCTTGATCATATTTTGTATGAGCAGGGACTTGTACATCCTCTCTTGTAGGCGATGACAAAAACGTATTGAAACTTGAAAGAAAAAGGAAAACTGCAGCAGTGGTAACAAAAATATGGTTCATATTCACTGGAAACTGGTCATGAACTTCACCATAATTAAAATACTAGAAATAGAACTGGTTGACATTTTTCAAGCGAAGTGGTTTTTTAGTTGAAAAAGGCAGTTTGTCAAATTGTTTCAGCTAAGCAGTTCCATTTCAACACTGTTTTAATGTTTTTCGAAGACAATAATTTGAAATGACATGAAAATTTCATTTCAACATCAAGCAAGAATCTTGACCTTCTTTGCATTCCCGCTCCTTTTGTGGTTTTGGGGGGAAATAAAATTGAGATGTTTTTCGACAGCTCTAGTTAAAAAGCGGGGACAAAAAAATATTTTGTTCATTCTCTTTCAAGGGTCAAAATGAAAAGTTCATTCTACACACAAGGAGTAAGGCAGAGGAAAATCAGGTCCAAACATATTTACAAGCATCCCGAAATACACGGTTCAGAGTTTTCTTCTGCACTCAGGGCGTACAAGGCTGCTGGGCTCTCTGGATGTCCATTGCTGCTCTATCATAAAAAAAGTGTGTGTAACAGTACTCGGAGCAGCAGGGGCAGTGCACTGCATCAAGAAAGAGTTGACATTCAGTAGAGCACATGGATTAAAAAGGGTCTTTGTCATTAGCCTTAGAGTGAAGCAACAAGACTGAGGCAGAATCAATCTGCATTTATAACACTGGAAGAGTTTTTGCTTGATGGCTGGCCCATAGGCTCAAGGGAAAACACTTCAATGTATTAGGAAATGAGCAGCCAGCTGTGGCACAAAGTGCTGTTTTGTACCTGAGCTGCCTGCCAAGTGGGGTTAGTTCACAACAGATATTTAGTGCTGCTGATGGAACTAAAAAATATTTTAGGTGCCTCACTTGAGTAAAACTTGCACTGAGAAACTTCCTAGACAACAGAGGGTGCTTCCAAAGTCTCCCTTTTAATATACAGCTCAAAGGAAGAGGTACAAGAGGGAGGAGGAAGATTTCATAAATGGATGGCTGCTTAATGTCTTTGCAGATCAAGGTTTGAAAAAGTACCTTGCGTGGGCTGTGTGCACAGCTTGTTAGCACTCCACAGGGGCTGATGTATTTTTATCACTGTTCAAAATGTTTTGTTTTGTTTTAAAACATTCTGGGTAATAGGGTGAGATTGCAGACTGGAGGCGGGGACTGAGAAGTTTGGAACCCCATTGTGAATATGGGGTTTCCTCATATTCTACATAACCGTGCTTACTAACTATAGATAAACAGACAGGCCCTACCTACATGGATACATTGCTGCAGGTTATAGCGGCTCAGTCTATTCCATAGTATTCCTGGATTAGGATCCCATCCTTGTTCTCAGTTGTATAGACAACAAAGATGCAACTGGGAGTCTCTCTCTCAAACAGTCCAGATTGAGCATGGCTAGTCTGTATGCTGGTGAGGGGAGGGAGGATGGAGAAGATCTGGATGTTCCTTCTCCTCCCGAAGCAAATCACCCAAAAAGGGACTAGGAGGAATGCAGAGAAAGCACAGCTTTGGCTTTTCTCCTAATATACTGACTGCTCAGTGGGGGAATATGCTGCAGTCCCTTAAAGGGGCGTGTCACAATATGTTTCCCACTGTGCAACCACTACATCATGGAAGGCGTTCTCTTTCTCCAACCCTAGTGCTCCCCTTTGTGTACTGTAGTGCTACTTCGCCTCTTGCTACAAGCTAACAACTAGGGGCACAGTCTATTCCAAATCCCAGAACCTGGACAGTTATTCCATAATTTCAATGTTTGAGCATCACATAACAGACTATTATTATAACAGAGGCAGGCATGCACTCACTATAACTAAGGTTATGTCAGGCTTTTCATTATAACCCACTACTTTCAGGATCCCAGAACTTTCTGAAATTTTTTACCTTTTCAAAAGAAAGTTGCCATGCTTAACCTCACTGGAGAGGTGAAGTTTTCTGGAAGGGTTGATCAAAATCTGTTTAGCTGTTTGTGAGTTTATGGGACAATAAAGCTTTTTTTTAAACTCGCAGTTCAAAAATAAATTAATTTTCAACGGGTAGTTTTCAGGGTGGATAATAGAACTGGGTGTTCACAAATGATTCAGCCAACAAATGGCATGCGCTTCTAAAAATGTTTCTCAACTGATATATTTGTAATTGTTTGCTGACCAGTTAAATACTAGGTGTCCGTCTGCAACCTTTACTCCCAGTGAGGAATATCTCCCCATGGGACTGCTTGTGGAATAAAGTGTTAGTTGGTGGGAATAAGCGTGGCAGAATATTTGCAGAAAAAGAATATAGAATTTGCCATTGTAAGTAGAGTATTTGCACCAGAAGTATGAGTTTAATAGTTATACTCATCGAATCAGAAAACAAACGCATGAGCAGTGCTAGGTTAAAGAATTTTGTGGCTCTGTGCACTGTGAAAATTGCCCCCCTTCACTCAAATTAGGCCTGCTACTCCCTCTTTCCTCCCACATTGGTGACGGAGGGATGGCTGGGCCAAATCTGAGCATTGTGACCTCATGCTCCTGTTTGCACTGCCACCCACCCAGATCTGGTGGCTAGGGCAAGTGCAAATTGGTTAATCCAGGCTTGCATACATTTGAATACTCTCAACCATTTCAAACAAGCGGTATACAAACCAAAAATTACTTGTTGAATCCTTGGGAATCATGGATACATTTGAGAAAACTGCAAATTGTTCGTGGCCAATTGAGACAGAAGGAAGGATGAAACTTAATTAGTAATATATTTGATAACTTGCCCAATTCTAGTGCTCCTGTAATTAAAGAAGTACTCATCACTATTGCTTTCTGGTGGCATCCATCGTTAATAGTTGTTGGTTTTGTCACATTAGTTTTGTGTGTGTGGAAAATGTTGACAACAATTACTTTTTAATTGTTAAGGTTTTCATTGGAAAAACATCAACATTTTAGTGAAAAGTTAAAAATGAACATTTTTCACTTTTTGGTAAGCAAAGCTGAAAATCAGCAGCTGAATATGGAAAATGGTTTGGGTTTTGGCTGAAAATGTTTGCTTTTTGAGTTTTCAGTTTTCCAAAGGGGGGAAAAACATACATTGTTTGAGGAAAGCAGATCCTTTCCACAAATATTTTCATTTAGTCAAAAACACCATCAAGCAAGTTTTGAGGGAAAATATTCAATCAGCCCCATTAATTGCTTTCCAAACAGAAGTAGGCAGAGTTCCTCCTACTCAGAATAGAAATATATTCTAGAAACTATATATATCTTTGTTAACAATTTCTTAAAAATAGGATTTGCAAAGTATTCCCATTTTGTCCTCTATTACAAGGGGCTTAGTTACGGCTGCTTATTGAATCTTAACTTTGGCATTTCCTGACTTTTGAGAATGAAGCTCCAGAGAGAAAGACCATATCCCATCAATGATCACAATCATACTGCACAAAAAGTGTGAAATCCTTTCTACATTTGCAAATGTGCTAATTCAATGATGCTGTTCAGTTATATTTGATCCAGATATTCAAGTTTGTTTTAGATAGTGTTGTCAGTTGCTGGCTACGTGTGTGTTCTCGATGTGTGCTGTGCCGGCTCGGTGCAGATAGCTGACACAGCAGACCTCAATCAAACTGCCCAAGAAGACCACACCCAGGAGATGTGTGGGTTACATTAGCAGGGCCTGACTTTAGTTCAGGCCTGAGGCCTTACAACAGGCCCCTTATACCAGACCTCATGTCTCAGACTCTCTCTTTCTACTACAGATAGGATATGAAATAGAGAGGCTGGGAGCACATCCTCGTGTCGATTTTTTTTTTAAGTTTAACAATAAGGTTGGTTTCAATTTTAAGATCCCTCTTAGGCTATGTCTACACTATGAGCTGGGGGTTGCCAACCCTCCCAGTTTGGCCGGGAGTGTCCTGGAATCGAGCTCAATCCCCCGGAGACTACTGAAGCCAATCTGAGAGATTTTAGGCCGCTAAAAGTCTGGTGGCGCATTGAAGCTGAGGCAGGCTCCCTACCTTCCCTGGCTCCGCGCCGCTCCTGTAAGCGACCAGTATGTCTGGCAGTGGCCTCAAGGAGGAGGCGCAGTCAGGAGGTCTCTGTGTGCTGCCCCCACCCCAAGCGCTGACCCCGCAGCTTCCATTGGCCAGGAACGGCGAACTGCAGCCAATGGGAACTGCAGGGGCGGTGCCTGCAGGCACGGACAGCACACATAGCCACATGGGCACCCATGATCCTAGGAACCACTGCCAGACATGCCACCACTTCTGGGAGCCACCCAAGGAAAGCGCCGCCTGGCCAGAGCACCCCAAACCTCCTCCTGCATCCCTGCCCCAACCCTGAGCCCCCTCTCATACCCAAATTTCCTCCTGGAGCTGGCACCCCCACCTGAACCGCAGCCCCCTGCCCCAGCCCTGAACCACCTCCTGCACCCAAAACTTCCTCTCAGAGCCCACACCCCTGCCCCAGCCTATAGCCCCCTCCAGCACCCAAATTCCCTCCCAGTGCCCGCATCCCAAACCCCCTCCTGAACTCCAACTCCCTGCCCCAGCCCTGAGCCCCTTTCTGCACCCAAACTCCCTCCCAGAGCCTGAACCCCCTACCCCAGGTCGAAACCCCATCCTTCACCCAAACTTCTTCCCAGAGCACGCACCCCGAGCCCCCTCCCACACCCAACCCCGCTGTTCCATCCCTGAGCCCGCTCCCGCACCCAAACTCCCTCCCAGAGCCCTCACCCTGAACCCTCTTCCGCACCCCAACCCTCTGCCCCAGGCTCAGCCCGGACCTCCCTCCCACACTCCGAACCCCTTGGCCTCACCCCCCCCATCCCAGAGCTCACACCCCTCCTGTACCCCAACTCCCTGCCCCAGCTCAGTGAAAGTGAATGAAGGTGGGGGAGAGCGAGCAATGGAGGGCGGGGAGCTGGAGTGAGGGGGCGGGGCCTCAGAGAAGGGGTGGGGAATGGGTGTGGCCTGGGGCAGGGGTGAGCAGGGGGCAGGGCAAGGGTGTTTGGGTTTGTGCAATTAGACAGTTGGCAACC
This sequence comes from Terrapene triunguis, assembly GCF_002925995.2. Classification (NCBI taxonomy): domain Eukaryota; kingdom Metazoa; phylum Chordata; order Testudines; family Emydidae; genus Terrapene; species Terrapene triunguis. The sequence goes on along the minus strand of NW_020699373.1, from coordinate 8,072,048 downwards.
CTAGCTGGGGCTGTGATTCCCCTGCTCGTGTACACATACTTGCAATAGATCTCATCGAGCTAGCAGACATATCAATAACAGTATAGCATGGGTAGCAGCAGTGAAGGTACAGCTGAGTTGGGCCAAGTACATACCCGCCGGTTTCAGGTGGGTTTGTACTCAGCACAGTTCAGCCTTGCTGTTTATGCTCAAGTTAGCTGAATGCAAGCTAGCATGAGTATGTGTACACAAGCATGGGATTCACCCCCACTAGCTTGTAGCGCTGATGTAGCCTTTGAGTACAAAACGTTTGAGTGCAGAGGCATTTGAACAGCTAGGATTGAAAAATGGCTGCAGGGGAATCCTGTTCTTAGGAGAGCAAATTGAAAATGTCTGCCATAAGGTGGAGGGTGAGTATGGCAGTTGAGGGGTGGGTGTGTGTGAGAGAGAGAGTGCAAAACTCATAATACAAGTTGTTCTGGGACCTGTGAATCTACTACTACCTTTTTAAAGTGATGGTACTGTAGATGTAGGAGAAAAAACCAGAATACTTAAAGTAAGGATTGAATGCCATTCTTCCGATGTGGTTTTTTTTGTCATATTAATCAGTATATTTTTAGAAGCAACTTCATACTTTATTTTCCCTCAAAAGAGATTGCAAAAGATTTGCAACACAATAGCACACTGAAAAACATGCCCAGATACATTGTATTAACTAATGTCGAAATACATCAACATTTTACAACACAACTCTCTTTCAAGGTTTTAGCAATTATGTTTCTTATTCCATATATCACAAAGCAACAATAATGGATTGAGCCTGTCATTTATTAAAATTGTTTTTAAAGTGTAGGAGAGGGAAATATATATTACAAAAAAAAAAAAGAAACCCTTTAGTTTCCAAGGACATGGACAAGCTGGTCTATTACTGTCATATTTTCAATTGCAAATGTCTATGGGCCTGAGTCCTTCTATTGACTTCAGTGAGTTCTGGATGATTCTATGTACAAGTATTACTATGTCTGACCAAAACCAAACTAAACACAAACTATTGCCTGTGAAAAAAGATGTGTACAAAGAAAAGCAAAAAACAATATTGTATGACCAATCATGAATAATGAAAAACGAATAGCAAATAGCTGGTGTGAACATTTGGTGAACAACCCATTGTCTACAAATTACTCATCTGAGATATTGGCAAATACTTAAAATTATCAAGAACAGATTCACAATAATTCATGAATCAAAGACTGTATCAAATTTAACCTCTTCATTTAATGTTTGACTTGAATTATAAGAAGCTGAAGAAGCAACATCAGTTTCTCTCCCAAGAGAACACAATAATGCAAATTACCAAATAACCTTTTTATAGAGGAAAAAAAATATTAAGGTATGTCCAAAATATATTAGAGATGGTCTGAACCAGCACCCAAGATCTGAACACTTCCTGGAGAAATTTGGATCCAGATTCAATTTTCCAGGATAAGGCCCGTATCTGTCTATAATTGCCTCAACCAAAACATCCAATATGAACATCCACCTTAGAAATGTAGAAGATGTTGGGTGTATAGGTGTTTGAATATCTAAGGGTCTGTCTACACAGCAAAAAAACGCCCTTGTTGGCTTGGGTCAACTGACCTGGGCTCCTGGGGCTCACGCTACAGGGCTAAAAATAGCAGTGCAGATGTTCAGGCTTGATGTGGAGCCCAGGTTCTGAGACCCTTGCCAGGTTTCACATCCTGAGATCCAGCCCAAGCGGCTATTTTTTTGCCCCATAGCGTGAACCCCACAAGCCCAAGTCAGTTGACCTGGGCTCTGAGAATCACTGCAACAGGTATTTTTTTGCTGTGTAGTACCCTCAGGAAACAGATGTGGGATGATGATCAAGTATATAGGGAGGGGCTATAATCAAAAATATTTGTAGAACTTAAACTACAAGACTGAAATTGAACTCAATGGCGAACTCTCATAGAGTTCGATGGTGCCAGAATTTTATCCCAAATGCTCTTGACTTTCAGTCATCTAGATTTGTAAGGCCATTTCCTCTGCTGGCATCAATCAACCTAACCCTGTTGACATGAATTAGATGCGGTGTAGGAGCCCACTCATTCTTATTGGTTCTTTTCTGTATAAGGTAGGCATATTTAAAACTCCTGCTTAAACAAAGTTGTTTAGGAATTACTGAATTTCCTGCCTTCAGCCCAGGGAATTGGGGGATGACTAAAAGAACAAAAAAGTCAGGCTTCAATAGGTATGACCTTAACTATGGTCTCAATTTCTTTTTTCATTGCATTAGTATTTATTCTGAATGGCTCTTGATGTGGGTTAGACATTACTTTGGCAGATTTCTTTAGTAGGTGGGGAAAAGGCGAGGGTTTTTTTGTGCTGGGTAGTTTTTGAGAAATTCTTAAATATAAAAGTAGACCAGGATAACTATTTCAGACAGTGTCACTATGTTCAGTGTGTTGTCTTATTTTTACAGCCTGTTTTCCTAAATCTTCTCGTCTAACAATCACAATATATAGTTCCCGGAGAGATTTATTCAGGCTCTATATTATTTCCATTACATAATATTTCATTAAACTTTATTTGTGTGTCATTAAACTCGCACACTCTCCGTTCCTGCACTGTAGTTATCTTGTCATCATAAATCCTCTGTTAATGGGATTTTATTTCTGTACTAACAATAAAAAGTAATGAAAAAATGAAAATTTTGTAATAAATGATTGTATCATGCAGAAACTGAGCCAGTGGGCTGGAAAAATGAGATAAGTATATTTCTTCACTTACCCAGCAATATATTAACAATTTATGTGCTATCAATTCAAATCATCTAATTGGATGGGAGGAATTTGGACAATAAGTCTGAAGTGCTATCTCCGAGGAGCCATTTTCTATGATTTTTCTGCCGTGTTTCAAGATCTGCCATGGTGGTGGGGTACAGGGGGACAGGCCTCTGAACTTTTTATAAAGGCTGTTTTAAGGAACACTGCTATCTATTGCAGGTCCCTGATCCTGCAATAAGTGCTGACTGGGCAGACCCCTGCACCCACATGGAGCCCTGCTGATTTCAAAGAGAAGTCACACTGGTGCAGGAGTTTGCTTGTACAGAGCTCATTGAGGATGAAGGCCAGGATTATATATAAGGGTTCACATCTTTTAAAAGGGCATTAATTTCAAAATTAGGATTAAATATAAAAATAATTAACTTTTTATAAAATGTAGTTTTAAATAATTCCTAGAAGTGATTTTAAAACGCCAGGGCACCATTGTATTCCGCTAGTATATGAGAACCAAAAAGTGAAATGGACTTTTTTTTAACCTTCTTGGATTTTTGGGAAGAGAGTGGGCTTAATTTGGGAGAGGTATGGTGGGTTTTTATGGACAGCTGTCTGCATTGGTACGCCACGGGGAGAGGCTTAAAAAAGTTCAATCAGTTAAAATGATTGAAAAGACGATTGAGAGGTGACTTGATTACAATATATACGGACCTTCTTGGGAAGAAAATACTGGGAACTAAAGGGCTCATTAATCCAGTGGCGAAAGGCATAACAAGAACCAATGGCTAGAAGCCGAAATCGGAGAAATTCAAATTAAAATAAAGCACAAATTTTAACTGTGTAGATGATTAACCATTGGCACAAACTAACAAGGGAAGTGGTGGCTTCTCTATCTCTTGAAGTCTTGGCTTTTGCGAACAGGGGCTGCTAACAGGGAGTTTCACAAGGGAGTTTGGGAAGGGGAGTGGGAAGGGAGCGGGAGTCCCTTTATTCCCTTTAAAACCTATAAACCAAACTACATTCAAAACCTTTTGCTTAAACAACCCTTTCATTAACTAGGAGACAATGCAGGCAGAAGCCCAGCTGCAGAGTGGGGGCTATCCAGTTTATTGCACTGAGTGCAGCATGTATGATTACCTGCCCTGTGGGCAGGTGGCGTATGTGTGTACTCGGTGCAAGGAGCTCCTGGACCTCAGAGACCACGTACGGACTTTGGAGGCCAGGGTAGCGGAACTGGAGGAGCTAAGGAAGGCAGAGAGGTATGTTGATGTGTCCCGGAAAGCCTCTGTAGAATTGTCCCACCTCCGGTCAGACAGCCCCTTTGCTGTTGAGGAGGATGAAAGGCCCAGGGAAGCAAAGCAGTCAACAGGAGCAGAGGGAAACCTTCCCATAGTTGGGACCCTCCTTCCAGATGGTGCTGGGGTTGCCTCTCGCACTGAGGTTACCTCTCCGGGAGAGGGAACTCCAGTTGCTAGGAAAAGGCAGGTATTAGTATTGGAAGATTCGATCATTAGAAAAGTAGATAGCTGGGTTTGTGATAACCGGGAGAACCGTATGGTGACTTGCCTGCCTGGTGCGAAGGTTGCGGATCTCTCGAGGCATCTAGACAGACTTATGTGTAGTGCTGGGGAGGAGCCGGTGGTCGTGGTACATGTAGGTACCAATGACGTAGGGAAGGGTAGGAGAGATGTCCTGGAGGCCAAATTTAGGCTGCTAGGGAAGAGACTGAAATCCAGGGCCTCTATGGTGGCATTCTCAGAAATGCTCCCAGTTCCACGCGCAGGGCCAGGTAGGCAGGCAGAGCTTCAGAATCTCAATGCGTGGATGAGACGATGGTGTAGAGAGGAAGGGTTTACATTCATTAGGAACTGGGGAAACTTTTGGGATGGGGGGAGCCTATACAGGAGAGATGGGCTCCACCTAAACCAAAGTGGAACCAGACTGCTGGCACTAAACATTAAAAAGGTTGTAGAGCAGTTTTTAAACTAGGAGATGGGGGAAAGCCGACTGCTGCAGAGGAGCATGTGGATCGGACAGAGACTTCTCTTAGGGGAGAGTCTAATGATAGAGAATCTCCAGGTTATAGTCAGGAGCAGAAGATGGAGGAGGATAATGTAAGGGCCAGATCAGATGATAAACATTCACATAAAAAAGAATCTGACACATCAGAAAAGGGCAGACAAATAAACAGTGACAAGTTTTTAAAGTGCTTGTACACAAATGCTAGAAGTCTAAATAATAAGATGGGTGAACTAGAGTGCCTCGTGATAAAGGAGGATATTGATAAAATAGGCATCACAGAAACCTGGTGGACTGAGAGCAATCAATGGGACACAATCATTCCGGGGTACAAAATATATCGGAAGAACAGAACAGGTCGTGCGGGGGGGCGGGGAGGGGGGACGGGAGTGGCACTATATGTGAAAGAAAATGTAGAATCAAATGAAGTAAAAATCTTAAGTGAATCCACATGTTCCATAGAATCTCTATGGATAGAAATTTCATGCTCTAATAAGAATATAACATTAGGGATCTATTATAGACCACCTGACCAGGACAGTGATAGTGATGATGAAATGCTAAGGGAAATTAGAGAGGCTATCAAAATTAAGAACCCAATAATAGTGGGGGATTTCAATTATCCCCATATTGACTGGGAACATTTCACTTCAGGACAAAATGCAGAGATAACATTTCTCGATACTTTAAATGACTGCTTCATGGAGCAGCTGGTACGGGAACCCACAAGAGGAGAGGCAACTCTAGATTTAGCCCTGAGTGGAGCGCAGGAGCTGGTCCAAGAGGTAACTATAACAGGACTGCTTGGAAATAGTGACCATAATACAATAGCATTCAACATCCCTGTGGTGGGAAGAACATCTCAACAGCCCAACCCTGTGGCATTTAATTTTAAAAGGGGGAACTATGCAAAAATGAGGGGGTTAGTTAAACAGAAGTTAAAAAGTACAGTGACTAAAGTGAAATCCCTGCAAGCTGCATGGGCGCATTTTAAAGACACCATAATAGAGGCTCAACTTCAATGTATACCTCAAATTAAGAAACACAGTAAAAGAACTAAAAAAGAGCCACCGTGGCTTAACAACCATGTAAAAGAAGCAGTGAGAGATAAAAAGGCTTCCTTTAAAAAGTGGAAGTCAAATCCTAGTGAGGCAAATAGAAAGGAGCATAAACGCTGCCAAATTAAGTGCAAGAATGTAATAAGAAAAGCCAAAGAGGAGTTTGAAGAACGGCTAGCCAAAAACTCCAAAGGTATTAACAAAATGTTTTTTAAGTATATCAGAAGCAGGAAGCCTGCTAAACAACCAGTGGGGCCCCTTGATGATCGAGATACAAAAGGAGCACTTAAAGATGATAAAGTCATTGCGGAGAAACTAAATGGATTCTTTGCTTCAGTCTTCACGGCTGAGGATGTTAGGGAGATTCCCAAACCTGAGCCGGCTTTTGTAGGTGGCAAATCTGAGGAACTGTCACAGATTGAAGTGTAACTAGAGGAGGTTTTGGAATTAATTGATAAACTTAACATTAACAAGTCACCGGGACCATATGGCATTCACCCAAGAGTTCTGAAAGAACTCAAATGTGAAGTTGCGGAACTATTAACTAAGGTTTGTAACCTGTCCTTTTAAATCAGCTTCTGTACCCAGTGACTGGAAGTTAGCTAATGTAACTCCAATGTTTAAAAAGGGCTCTAGAGGTGATCCCGGCAATTACAGACCGGTAAGTCTAACGTCAGTACCGGGCAAATTAATCGAAACAATAGTTAAGAATAAAATTGTCAGACACATAGAAAAACAAACTGTTGAGCAATAGTCAACATGGTTTCTGTAAAGGGAAATGATGTCTTACTGATCTATTAGAGTTCTTTGAAGGGGTCAACAAACATGTGGACAAGGGGGATCCAGTGGACATAGTGTACTTAGATTTCCAGAAAGCCTTTGACAAGGTCCTTCACCAAAGGCTCTTAAGTAAAGTAAGTTGTCATGGGATAAAAGGGAAGGTCCTTTCATGGATTGAGAACTGGTTAAAAGACCGGGAACAAAGGGTAGGAATTAATGGTAAATTCTCAGAATGGAGAGGGGTAACTAGTGGTGTTCCCCAAGGGTCAGTCCTCGGACCAATCCTATTCAACTTATTTATAAATGATCTGGAGAAAGGGGTAAACAGTGAGGTGGCAAAGTTTGCAGATGATACTAAACTGCTCAAGATAGTTAAGACCAAAGCAGACTGTGATGAACTTCAAAAAGATCTCACAAAACTAAGTGATTGGGCAACAAAATGGCAAATGACATTTAATGTGGATAAATGTAAAGTAATGCACATTGGAAAAAATAACCCCAACTATACATACAATATGATGGGGGCTAATTTAGCTACAACGAGTCAGAAAAAAGATCTTGGAGTCATCGTGGATAGTTCTCTGAAGATGTCCGCGCAGTGTGCAGAGGCGGTCAAAAAAGCAAACAGGATGTTAGGGATCATTAAAAAGGGGATAGAGAATACGACTGAGAATATATTATTGCCCTTATATAAATCGATGGTACGCCCACATCTCGAATACTGCGTACAGATGTGGTCTACTCATCTAAAAAAAGATATACTGGCACTAGAGAAGGTTCAGAAAAGGGCAACTAAAAGGATTAGGGGTTTGGAATGGGTCCCATATGAGGAGAGATTAAAGAGGCTAGGACTCTTCAGCTTGGAAAAGAGGAGACTAAGAGGGGATATGATAGAGGTATATAAAATCATGAGTGATGTGGAGAAAGTGGATAAGGAAAAGTTATTTACTTATTCCCATAATACACGAACTAGAGGTCACCAAATGAAATTAATAGGCAGCAGGTTTAAAACAAATACAAGGAAGTTCTTCTTCACGCAGCGCATAGTCAACTTGTGGAACTCCTTACCTGAGGAGGTTGTGAAGGCTAGGACTATAACAGCGTTTAAAAGAGAACTGGATAAATTCATGGGGGTTAAGTCCATTAATGGCTATTAGCCAGGATGGGTAAGGAATGGTGTCCCTAGCCTCTGTTTGTCAGAGGATGGAGATGAATGGCAGGAGAGAGATCACTTGATCATTGCCTGTTGGTCCACTCCCTCTGGGGCACCTGGCATTGGCCACTGTTGGTAGATAGGATACTGGGCTAGATGAACCTTTGGTCTGACCCGGTAAGGCCGTTCTTATGTTCTTAAGTCTTCAAATCAAGACTGGATGCCATTCCGGAAGACCCGCTTTAGTCAAATACAAGTTATTTTATCTTGGCAGTGTCCCCCTAAGAGAACTAGTCTCATTCTTAAACATTTTCTACACTGTAGCTAAACAAGAACTGTAAAAAAGATCTGTTCCCAAAAGGGACATATTTTTCTCTCTCCGGCTCTGGTTAGCAGGATTAGGCTATCATCAACCTTTCTGTTTACCAAGGTGCTTGCATTTCTATTCTCTAGCTGAGAAACAACCATGGTTTCCTTACAATTAATAGGCCCATGGTGTCTTATGCTCCCTTAATCAACTGCTTCTTACTCTCCTTTGCTCCTTACTCTCTATATCACAGGTAAAAGTGATGGCCTCCATCTTTGCTAAACACTGAGGATTGACCCAGTGGTTTCCAGAACTAGAAATACAAGTCTCTACAGCTTGAGTAAGAGAGCCAGGCTGTCAAACTGGAGCTGCAACAGATACATATCCTTTGTGAACTGGGAAATTCATAACGAACACACTGCTTGGTGGGTTACAGAAGCACAGTGAGGTGAGCTGTCTGATGTGTGGCCAGGGAAGGGAGTAGACAGAATCTTGGTACAGAAATATAGGTATTGATAATATGCAGAATACAAACAATTCCTCCCATTTCTTACTGCTTTGCCGCCCATCAGATGTGTGCAACAGCAACTCTGTTTTGGGATAGGTTTTCTTTTATGTATGTTAATGATTTGTATTGTAAGACACTTCATTTCTGTTTGTAGAAAGAAGGCTAACTGCATAAATGAAAAACAGCTATTAGTCAATTTTTATGGTCTGAGGCGAAAATAGTAGACTAATCGGTGTCAGAAGAAACTTACTGACAAATTTTGCATGACTTTCTAATCTACTTGAGGTTCTGCTTCACTCTGACTCATAAATAAGTCAGGCATAGCTCACATAAAAATCTAATATTTAGTTGCAGAATATCTGATTTTATATTTACATTTCTTTCTGCATATATAGACATTAACATATAGTGCAATTCACCCTGTGCAGAGGGCAACAAATGCTTACAAACCATTTAAATCCCACTTAAGCCTTATTTGGGGGACATAAATTGGATTAAAGTGGCACATAGTCTTTGTGCCAGGTCTCTGCAGAGGGGTCAGCTGCACCCACTGGTTTGATATTACATAGGTAATAATAAGTGAAACCTACTTTAGAAGTTCTGAAATCTGGACTAGCTTATTTCTGATGATCTTCTCCTAAACCATGTGTGTATTATCAGTACTTGTTTATTAATGTGCTCGGATGGGTGTGAAGTATGTCACAGGAGGGCTTCTCCTGCTACTGCAGTACAAATAATTGCTCTGAAAAGTGTATTAAATTCTAGGTTGGAGATGTGTGTGGGTTACAGGGACTAGGGAGGGGATGAGGTTGAAGGAGGATCAGGGTTGTCGAAATATGTTCCTGTGGTTACTCATCTTAGATCCATTTACATTTGGTGCATCTTCTATTAATTGTCTATTTATTATTAAACCCTGTTTTCAAGCGTATAGGAAGTCAGTGAGCTCTAGAGGAATAAGCGTTAGTCTGGTGCCTGAAACTTTCCAGTGCTGCCTCGGCCACTGATTAGCATGTATAATTACCTGCCCTATGGGCAGGTGGCGTATGTGTGCATTCGGTGCAAGGAGCTTCTGGCCCTCAGAGACCATGTACTGGCTATGGAGACCAGAGTGGCTGAGCTGGAGGAGCTAAGGGAGAGACAGAGAGGTACATAGATGAGAGTTTCCGGAACGCAGAAGAACGGTCCCACTCCTGGTCTGACAGCCTCTGTGTTGTTGAGGAGCATGAAAGTCTTAGGGAAGGAGAACATCCAACTGGAGCAGAGGGAAACGATCCCATAGTTGGGATCCTCTGTCCAGATGATGTTATACTATCCTCTCGCATTGAGCACACCTCTCCGTGGGAGGGAATTCCAGTTATTAGGAAGAGACCGGTATCAGTAATGGGCGATTCAATCATTAGAAACATAGATAGCTGGGTTTGCGATGAGCGGGAGAACTGCATGGTGACTTGCCGGCCTGGTGCAAAGGTTGCGGATCTCTTGAGACATCTGGATAGACTTATGTGTAGTGCTGGGGAGGAGCTGGTGGTCGTGGTACATGTAGGTACCAATGACATAGGGAAGGATATGGGAGAGGTTCTGGAGCCAAATTTTGGCTGCTAGATAAGAGATTGAAGTCCAGGACCGCCATGGTAGCATTCTGTGAAATTCTTTCAGTTCCACATACAGGGCCAGTTAGACAGGCAGAACTGCGGGGTCTCAATGCGTGGATGAGACGATGGTGTAGAGAGGAGGAGTTTAGATGGGCTCCACATATACCAAAATGGAACCAGATTGCTGGCACTTAAAATTAAAAAGGTTGTAGAACAGTTTTTAAACTAAGGGCTGGGGGAAAGCCGACAGGGGAGCAGGAGCACATGCTTCGGCCAGAGACATCCCTTAGGGGAGGATCTATTAAGAGAGATTCTCTTTGTCCTAGTAAGGAGGAGAGGATGGAAGGTGATAAAATACAAGTGGGATCTGATGAGAAACAGTCAAATGAAAAATGCAAGGAGTCTAAATAATAAGATGGGTGAACTAGAGTGCTCCTATTAAATGAGGATATTGATATAATAGGCATCACAGAAACATGGTGGAATGAGGATAATCAATGGGACACAGTAATACAAGGGTACAAAATATATCAGGACAGAACCGTGCTGGTGGGGGAGTGGCACTATATGTGAAAGAAAGTGTATAATCAAACGAAGTAAAAATCTTAAATGAACCAAACTGTACCATAGAATCTCTATGATAGTAATTCCATGCTCTAATACAGTGGTCTCCAAACTTTTTTGATCACTCACCCCTATCAGTATAATTTTTTTGAACACGCACCCCCTGCCGCGCCGAACTGCTGAAGCAAAAAAGCCGCTCCTACCTGACGAAACAAAAAAAAAAAAAAAGTGCTCCTCCTGCCATGCACCCCTAAGGATCCTCCTGCGCACCCCCATGGAGATCACTGCTCTAATAAGAATACAACAGTAGGCATATATTACCGACCACCTGACCAGGATGGGTGATAGTGACTGTGAAATGCTCAGAGATTAGAGAGGCTGTCAAAATTTAAACAACTCTAATAATAATAATGGGGGATTTCAGAAATCCCCATATTGACTGGGCACATGTCACCTCAGGATGGGATGCAGAAATAAAGTTTCTTGACACCTTAAATGACTGCTTCTTGGAGCAGCTAGTCCTGTAACCCACTCAAGGGGAGGCAATTCTTGATTTAGTCCTAAGTGGAGCACATAATCTGATCCAAGAGGTGAATATGGTTGGACCACTTGGTAATAGTGACCATAATATAATTACATTTAAACATCCCTGTGACGGGGAAAACTCCACAACAGCCCAACACTGTAGCATTTAATTTCAGAAAGGGGAACTACACAAAAATGAGGAAGTTAGTTAAACAGAAATTAAAAGGTACAGCACAAAAAGTGAAATCCCTGCAAGCTGCATGGAAACTTTTTAAAGACACCATAATAGAGACTCAACATAAATGTACACCCCAAATTAAAAAAACATAGTAAAAAACCCAAAAAAGTGCCACTCTGGCTAAGCAACAAAGTAAAAGAAGCAGTGAGAAGCAAAAAGGCATCCTTTAAAAAGTGGAAGTTATATCCTAGTGAGGAAAATAAAAAGGAGCATAAACTCTGGCAAATGAAGTGTAAAAATATAATTAGGAAGGGCAAAAAAGGATTTGAAGAACAACTAGCCAAAGACTCAGAAAGTAATAGCAAAAAAATGTTTAAGTACATCAGAAGCAGGAAGCCTGCTAAATAACCAGTGGGGCTACTGGAGGATCGAGATGCTAAAGGAGCACTCAAGGACAATAAGGCCATTGCAAGAAACTAAATGAATTGTTTGCATCTGTCTTCATGGCTGAGGAAGTGAGGAAGATTCCCAAACCTGATCCATTATTTTTAGATGACAAATCTGAGGAACTGTCCCACATTGAGGTGTCATTAGAGGAGGTTTTGGAAGAAATAGATAAACTAAACAGTAATAAGTCACCAGAACCAGATGCTATTCACCCAAGAGTTCTGAAGAAACTCGAATGTGAAATTGCAGAACTACTAACTGTAGTCTGTTACCTATCATTTAAATCAGCTTCTGTACCAAGGGACTGGAGGATAGCTAATATGATGCCAGTTTTTAAAACAGGGTCCAGAAGTGATCCCGGCAATTACAGGCTGGTAAAAGCCTGACTTCAATACCGGGCAAACTGGTTGAAACGATAGTAAAAATTGTCAGACGCATAGGTGAACATAATTTTTTGGGGAAAAGTCAACATGGTTTTTGTAAAGGGAAATCATGCCTCACCAATCTACTAGAATTCTTTGAGGGGGTCAACAAGCATGTGGACAAGCAGAATCCAGTGAATATAGTGTACTTAGTTTTTCAGAAAGCCTTTGACTTTCTGAAGGTCCCTCACTAAAGACTCTTAAGCAAAGTAAGCTGTCATGGGATAAGTAACTGGTTAAAAGATAGGAAACAAAGAATAGGAATAAATGGTCAATTTTCAGAATGGAGAGTGGTAAATAGTGGTGTCCCCCAGAGGTCTGTACTGGGACCAGTCCTATTCAACATATTCATAAATGATCTGGAAAAAGGGGTAAACAGTGAGACGGCAAAATTTGAAGATGATACAAAATTACTCAAGTTACACCTCTACGCCGATATAACGTGACCCGATATAACACGAATTCGGATATAACGCGGTAAAGCAGTGCTCTGAGGGGGCGGGGCTGCGCACTCCAGCGGATCAAAGCAAGTTTGATACAATGCGGTTTCACCTATAACGCGGTAAGATTTTTTGGCTCCCGAGGAAAGCGTTATATCGGGATAGAGGTGTAGTTAAGTCCTAGGCAAACTATGAAGAACTACAAAAGGATGTCTCAAAACTAGGCGATGGGCAACAAAATGGCAGATGAAATTCAATGTTGATAAATGCAAAGTAATGCACATTGGAAATCATAATTCCAACTATACATATAAAATGATGGGGTCTGATTTAGCTGTTGCCACTCAAGAAAGAGATCTTGGAGTCATTGTGGATAGTTCTCTGAAAACATCCACTCAATGTGCAGCGGCAGTCAAAAAAGCGAATAGAATATTGGGAATCATTAAGAAAGGGATAGATAAGAAGATAGAAAATAGCATATTGCCTCTATATAAATCCATGGTATGCCCAAATCTTGAATACTGAGTGCAGATGTGGTCACCCCATCTCAAAAAAGATGTATTGGAATTGGAAAAGGTTCAGAAAAGGGCAACAAAAATGATTAGGGGTATGGAACGGCTTCTGTATGAGGAGAGATTAATAAGACTGGGACTCTTCAGCTTGGAAATGAGATGACTAAGGGGGGATATGATTGAGGTCTATAAAATCATGACTGGGGTGAAGAAAGTAAATAAAGAAGTGTTATTTATTCCTTTTCATAACAGGAACTAGGGGTTACCAAATGAAATTAATAGGCAGAAGGTTTAAAACAAACAAAAGGAAGTATTTTTTCATACAATGCACAGTCAACCCATGGAACTCCTTGCCAGAGGATGTTGTGAAGGCCAAGCCTATAACAGGGTTCAAAAAAGAACTAGATAAATTCATGGAGGATAGGTCCATCAATGGCTATTAGCCAGGTGGGGCAGGGATGGTGTCCCTAGCCTCTGTTTGCCAGAAGCTGGGAATGAGCGACAGGGAAAGGATCACTTGATGATTACCTGTTCTGTTCATTCCCTCTGGGGCACCTGGCATTGGCTACTGTCAGAAGACAGGATATTTGGCTAGGTGGACCTTTGGTCTGACCCAGTATGTCCGTTCTTATGTTCTTCTGGACTTGTGCATGTCATCTAGGCCAACACTTTCAAACTTGTGTGCCAACATCCGTGGCCTAATTTTCTGAGGTGCTGATGTGATTTTCCAGCTTTGAATTTAAGCAGAGCAAATGTGTAATATCCATTACCAAATCAGGTTTGTTCACAGTTTTAAGTACACAACCCTGTAGTCTTTAAAGTTCTACCTGTCCAGTGAGGTGAATTCTGGGCTCCTGTAAAAATAAGGTCCATCCCCATCCTATAAGGGAGGTGGAATTTAAACTCCAGGACTGTAAACAAATCAATACCATGAAAGAAATCAATATTTATAACTATAAACAACACAAGAAGCTTGGTATGAAACTTTAGACACCTGACCAGCAACTGTAAATGCAGGGAAAGGAAGACATGTCTTCTTGACACTGTCAGACTGTCATGGCCCAGGAGCTCAGAGATTTCAAAGGACATGAAGCAGGTTAAGCAGTGAATCAACAATTTTAAATGTAAAATCAAACTCCTGCTCTATGGCTGCAACCCAGGAATGAAGTTGAGTGCATATGAAATATTGAAAATGCAGTTTGCTGCTCTACGCTTGTTGCTATCATCAGCTAGGTAACAAGTTGTCATAGCTTTCCATTATTTCAACATGTTCGCATTTTTTATTGTTCGTGTAAAACTAAGCAGTATATATGGGGAAGGGCAAATAAATGCATGTTTATTTTAGCTGATTGTTTGCTTTTTTGAAGACTGATCCCTTTTCAAAGAGGGTAAAGTTAGCAGGACTGTGCTTTGTGACTAGCTTGGTGTGCACAATGTGATACATTAAACAATAACTTTTCTCAGGGTCTGAAGATATAAACAAGTTGGCCTGCTAAACCCAGGGTTGTGAGTTCAATCCTTGAGGGGGCCACTTAGGGATCTGGGGCAAAATCAGTACTTGGTCCTGCTAGTGAAGGCAGGAGACTGGACTCGATGACCTTTCAAGGTCCCTTACAGTTCTAGGAGCTAGGATATCTCCATTAATAAAAAACAAAAAAATTACAGTGCCCTCTCCTTTTAGCAGTAGGTACTTTTTTATCATTTTGGTTACTTCCATTACAGCCTCTGAAGTAGTTACAAGAACCCAGAGCCCTTAATCTCTTTCCAGTAAGAAGACTGGAAGACAGGCATGGGGGTGCAACACAATAACAATTAGAGCACTAACTGCCCTAAATCTATGCATGGCGGGAATGGAACATGCTGGCTCCCTCCATCCCCCAACTAGCCCACAAATCCTCCTCAAAGCACACCTCCTGTGTCTGAGATCCAGAGGCTTTTGGGTTCAGAGCCAGAAATGTGGGAGGGGGATAGCATCTGAGACTCTGGGAAATTTCTGGCAGGCTGCATAACCTGAGTCAGAAAGGGGCCTGTAATGCAGAGGAATTGGGTAGTGTCTCTTTTAAGAGTCCTCTAATGATCCTCACTTGTCTGCTATGTTTAAGAAGCTGCCAGAAGCTGTTGTGTATATACTGTAGTTACTAAACAAGGTTATTTGCGCCCAACGGTTACCACATGGTTCCTCCACATTATGTATGATTGTGAAAAGAACAAAAAATGCAACAGGGCTCTGATTTGGGATTAAGAGGTTCCCCCACAAGGGGCAAAGAAGACTGGTCTGAGCATGCTCATTTCCTCACATCACATACTAGGAGTGATCTGCTCAGCTTGGAGCTGGATCTGAAGCCTCCCGGGTCTCATGAGGCATGTGATCTAAGCCCTCAATAGTGTACTCTGTGCTGTAAAGATTCCCCCATGAGAGATGAGGGGAAGGGGATTTCAATGGGAAATGTACTATGTGAAGTTTTGTAGCATTATTTACTTCCTGATGACATTAAAAACTAGGTTGCCATTTCTTGTGTGAAGATTATGTTGAGATTTTTAACGGTGAGGGTAATTAACCTTTGCAACAGCTCTTCTAGGGACAGGGTGGAGTCTTCATTACTTAAACTTGTTTAAATCAAGACTGCCTGGCTTTGAGAAGTGATGGACTTGATGCAAAAATTACTGGGTGAGGTTCTGTGGCCTGTGTGTTGCAGGAGGTCAAACTGGATGATCATAATGGTCCCTTCAGGCCTTAAAATCTATCATTTTCTCACCTGGAAATTCCATTAGACTGTTGGAATCCTTCAGATAGTCCCTATAGAAGTTATTTGTTGATGTCTACTAGTCTTTGTTGGTTTCTACTGAAGCTCAGTAGGTCCATTGCTCTGTTCCAAAACTTAGCTGGTAACTGAGGACAGCTAAACATATTAAACTTGATTTCCACTCAGCTCTTTAGAGTATGTGTATGATGGTAGGGCAGCATTTTTATGGGTTTCTCATTCATGAGGAAGTGAAAGAGTCTAACAGATTCCTGTACAAGAGTATTCCAGAATATACATAATATAACTTCCTGTGGTATATTGGGTTTCAGGCAATATATTGGAGGGTGTAAAAATGTAATAGTGTACTGTGCCCACTTTTTACTTCCCATCCCATCTCCTAGAACTGGAAGGGACCTTGAAAGGTCATTGAGTCCAGCCCCCTGCCTTCAGTAGCAGGACTAAGTACTGATTTTGCCCCAGATCCCTAAGTGGCCCCCTCAAGGATTGAACTCACAACCCTGGGTTTAGCAGGCCAATGCTCAAACCACTGAGCTATCCCTCCCCCTTGTACCTCCTTAGGTCTGTGTGTAAGGCAATGGAGAATAAAGTCTATAGTTTATATTCCAAGTATATAAAACAGGCTATTTCAATACAACTACTCATAAGGCATCAGTTATTAATTGGGTTCTGCCAGTCATAGGTAGAACAGATTTGTCAATTTAGCAAGTTTGATTAAGTTGCTAAAGTTTAAAAAAAAAATACAGAAAACAGAGGTCTGTTCAGTATGGACATTTACATGTATGCACTCTTTTAAAAGCAGTTACTTCTGAATCTCTTATCAAAAAAGCCAACCGACTATATTGTTAGCGAACAATTTCACATGTTGAAGCTAAAATATTCTTTTGCACTTTTATGTAAGTGGTGTAAATGCGGCTCACAGAGCTGTTCAGCTAACTCATTAATGTCGTGTTCTGCCAGCATTTTCTGTAGCTGTCTAGAAATATACTTTTGTATTAAATCTTTCTTTTGAGAATATGCCTAATAATTCATAATCAAAACACTTGTTGCAAACTTCCCTGGTTTTTTTCACTGCCTTGCGTAGTACTTGTGGTATTGTTATATCTCTGCTAAGTGACTCGAAAACTCTATGGGCTGATTTGCTTAGGATGAAGAAAAGCAAACAAATAAGTGTGTGCTCAAGAGCTAGGGAGGAAATGATATTGAGAAAGGACATACATTATGCATTCTTTATAAGTACCAGTAGGTCACTGTTCCTTGCTGCCAAGCGACCCAAGTGAAACCAGAGGTTAGATTAGGTGGCAGGGGGAAGGTGATCGTACTCTTCCAAGCTCCCCCTACAAAATAAATTCCATCCGCAGGAGACACCACTCACAGTAGATTGTGCAGATGATCATGTATAATGGAGCAGATTGCGCAATCCCCTCACTGCTGTGGGCAAGTGGCACCCCTGCTAAAAATTGCAGCATATATGTTCAGGCTGGAGCCCTGGCTCTGAGACAACCCCATCCCCGAAGGGGTTTCAGAGCCTGGGCTCCAGTCCGAACATTTACATTGTGATTTTTAGCCTTGCAACCTGAGCCCTGTTGGCCTGAATCAGTTGATCTGAGCCACCCACAGCTGTGCCTGTGGGTCTATTATTGCACTGCACGTGTACCCTTAGAGTCTGTCTCTCTGGCGCTCCTTTCACTGGTGGTTTGGCTTTGTATCACCACTTACTTAGGGCACTGGCTTTTAAGCCACAATTTAGCATTGTATTAACATTAGGAACAGGAGGAAAATTATAGGCATGAAGAAAAAAATAATTATGGAGCCTTTGATTGCTGTGTGCCTTCATTTTTTTTTTATTGTTAAAATATATGATAATTGTCATCTGTCTTTTGTGGAATATTTTCACTTTTAGAGACCTTGAACAAGAAGCTAACTGTGTCTGGCGTGTAGATTGCAGCATCTATGTTTGTGTTCCAATTCTCTGAACCTTTATTCCTATGGTAAATGAGCTTTGTTAACTCTCTAGCTCTTATCCCATGAGGAGATACTTCACTAATCTAACATTAAATTGGATTTTGAATTCCATCATCTACACAGCAAAAGTTAATTTTGGAAAATAATTTAATTACAGTGCTAGGGTACACACGAGCATTTTGTAATGCATAATGAATGTGATATAAGTTTTATCTACAAAAGATTTCTGTTGCATTGCAAAATTTATTTACCAAAACCCTTCCCATGCATCATCCACAGAATTTAGTAGAACCCAGATCACTCTGAGCAAGCTCTATAATGTGAGCCAGAGAAAAAAGGAATAAACTCATATTGTTACCAAAACAAGCAGGCAGCTTGTTTACAGCTCATCAGAAAAAAAAATCCTCATGAAAAGCTTCAACATTTCAGCCAAAACCCTGAAATTTTTCATCATAGAACAAACATTTTGATTAAAAAATGAAGCTGTAGTGCCTCTTTCATGGGCTGAGTTCCCTCTTTGGATTACATCTTCCATTGATGGATGTACTTTTAAAAATAATTTAGTGAAAAACGTATATGTTGATTGATTTAAATCTGGTTTAGATTGATTACTTATTGACTTAAAATAAACCAATCATTTAAAACCAGATTTAAATCAATTAAATAGTGCCCTCACAGGGGCTTGTAACGCATGTAAATATATCAAAACTTTCACCACAAGTAAGCCACTGAAATCTATTAGCCTCCTCATGTAGTAAGGGGATCAGAATCTGTTCCTAATGACTATTTTATCACAGATGCAGAAACTGATAAATCTTCAATATTAGAGAAACAAGATAACAAGAGAGGTAATATGTTTTATTGGACCAATTTCTGTTGGTGAGAAAGAGACGAGCTTACACAGAGCTCTGAGTATGCATGTAAATAACAGAGCTCTGAGCAAGCTTGAAAGTTCATCTCTGTCACCCACAGAAGTTGGTGCAATAAAAAATATTACCTCACCCACTTTGCCTCTAATATCCTGGGACTAATACGGCTGCAACACTGCATACAATAAGAAAAAAAAAATATCTCCCATTGGGATATGCTTGCAGGATATTTTTCTAGAAAAAAATATCTAGACTTGGACATGGTGCACCGGAAGGAATGAATCACATGTTACCATTCGCAGGCTTTTAATTGGTTTATCAAAATTCAATACACAGGTCATGAAATGCTGAGTTTATCAAACTAATTATAAAAACACATCAGAAGATGGTACTTGTAAATGTATCTGCCCAATGATACCTTGGCAATAAAAACAAGCTTATAGCAATGTCCGCCTGCTTGCTGCTCTTCATTTCCATTTGTCCTGCTGACAATAACCCTATTTTAATATCATAATTAAGACTGTCAAATAATCGCAATGAACTCATGAGATTAACTCAAAAAAAATCAATCATGTTTAATCACAGTTTTAATCGCACTGGGAGGAGGAAAGGGGAGGAGGAAAGGGGACAGACTAAATTGATTAACTTATGAAAGCAGAATGAATGGGGACAACCAACTAGTGGCTATTCCCATAACAAAGCAAGTAGAAATTGGTTGTCTTTAATCTTCTTAGCCTCGTGTAATACAGGAGTATATGAAATGCCATGATGTAATGTTCTCAAGTGGTTGAGAAGAAACAGGACTCCACTGTAACAAATATAAAGGTAACTGTTGATTAAGGCTGCAGTTCAACAAAGCACTTGAGCACATGCTTAAGTCTGCCTCCATTCAGCAAAGCACTGCAGTGAGACTTAAGGATTTCAGTCAGATGGGAGACCGTAGTTCTCAATGGAAGATAGTTTAGCCAGGCAGTCCAGTCCCTAGGGGAGCATGGGGGTAATGAGACACTCAAACTACACCTCACATAGATGCTGTGGTGGCCTAGTGCCAAACCAACCCAAAGTGATTTATTTTTCCCGATGGAAACATTTAAAAAATCTTCTTCATCAAGAAAAATTTTGATATCCCAGAGACCACGGTTTCCATTGAAAAAAACATTTGGAAAGAAAATCCTGACCATCTCTACTAGGTGTCTTACTGGATCTTCCAACTGATCTGGATGGCCAAACAACCGTATTGGCCAAGAATCCTTTTCTTGTCTTCACTTGGCTAAAGGACTGTGGCCTTTACTTCTCTACCATTATTTATAGCTTTGTCTTCTCAGAGGTGCTTAACCTGAAAATCATTGGTAAACTTCAGCCAGTGCAGAATCCAGCAGTTTGCTTATTTAGTGGGGTTTCCTTTGGAGTAACTTTACACCTGTTCTCTGTGCTGGCTGCCAATTTCTGAGTTCAATTTAAGGTGTTTGTCCATTAAGCACTAAATGGGTTTGGAATATGACCTGCCTTTCCTTAGATCATCTGTCTCCTAATTTGACACTGCAGCATTTGAGATGAGACGTGGTGGTTAAGCTGACAAACCACTAGTCTAACTACAAGAAGGTATTTTCAGTTAATGGGCCTTGACTTTGAAACCTGCATCACACACTGGTCCTACACGCAAAATCTGTTGACTTTTGGGGGGCATTCTTGCTATTATTTCCCCCAGGCTTCTGAGAAGGGGGTTGATTGATTAATGAATGTGTATGGGACACTTATATGATGGGTATTTATTAGTCCCAACTGCGTGATAGGGGAGGAGTCCATAATCTATCATTGGCTAATTTGTTTGATTTCATTGTATATAAGCACTGACCATTGGTTGGGTGCATCTTTATTAACCTGTAGAAATAAGTATAGCTAAGGCATGGTGGCTCACCTTCCTCTCAAAGTGATGTTAACATAAACATAACACTGAATTGTTTAGCTGCTGATCATTTTAAGCAACACCCAGCTCCTCTGGGATTGTGGGTGCAGCTGAAGTAGTGTCACTCTTGTCTTTACCTCCAGTCTGACCCCTGATTCTTTGTATTATGTTATTCAATTAAGTATAATTCCTGAATATTTTTTTCTTAAAGTAGGAGAAACCTAAATGAATTTTTTGGAGGAATGTGCAGTTTCTACTATCATAAGTTGAAAGTGCATGCACAGATCTAGGGAAAAAAAGACCCCCTAACTAAAAATACACTGGTACATATCACTGTGACAGTGGAGATTCAGGGTAAAAATTTAAAAAGTGATTTAGGAGCCTAAGGAGATGTCTACGTTGCGAAGAAAAACTTACAGCTGGACCGTGCCAGCAGACTTGGGCTCCTGGGACTTGGGCTGTGGGGCTGTTTCATTGCAGTGTAGATTTCCTGGTTCGCACTACAATGGAGCTCTGGGACCCTCCCACCTCGCAGGGTCCTAGAGCCCAGGCTCCAGCCCAAAGCCAGAAGTCTACACTGCAATGAAACATCCCCTTACCTCAAGTCCCAGGAGCCCAAGTCTGCTGGCACGGGCCAGCCACGGGTGTCTAATTGCTGTGTAGGCACACACTAAGTCTCAGTGAAAATCACTGGAATGTAGGCTCCCAGGTGCCTGACTCACTTAGGTGCCTTTGAAAATGTTAGTCAATATCTGGTGCAGAGCCCTCAGGGATCAATAAATTCTTACGCTCCCATCTGTAGTTGCTGTATGCTTCCAAAGACCTACACTTAAATATCAGGAATGTCAGAAAATGGATGAGGCAACAGCTGCCTCAAAACACTTGTCTGTTTTTCCTTAGGAATGCCAATTTCTTTTCCATTTTATAACATTGCCTGTGATTCTGTCTACAAGAAATTAAATCATAATAGACCCAATAGGTTTTAGTCCATAAATATTTCTACAAGCTGTTGTACCAGAAAAGCACATCCATATGGGGGAAAGCCTTTTCCTTTCTCCTTGTTTACATGGTGCTCCTCCGTAATGAGACTAGAGTCCTGTAAAAGCACAAATAAGGTTTGTCAAGAAGAACACAGCCTTGCACACAGCTTCAGTCAAAAGTGAACCACGTTTCAAATACATATTCTGTACTGAAAAAAAAAATGTTGCTCTTTGACCAAACTGTTCTTGCTACTGAATGTTAAACAGAATTGAAGTGTGTATTCCATGTTGCATAAAGAAATGATGAAGTTGTTGGACACCATTCCCGTAATATCCACCGAAGCAAAATCTTTCAAGGTAGAGGGAGGCACTTCTGGCATTGCTCACTGCAAAACAGGCCAGATCTTCAGCTGGGGTGAGGTGTCACAGCTCCATTAATTTCACTGTGTTCTTCGCTGGCTTTCGCAGTATCAGCTTTAGGGCCATTGACTTTAGTGTGTAAGTGTTTGAGGGCACCTGGCACCTTGCAGGATTGGGCCCTTCATTAACTTTACTCTGTGCTACTGTGGTTTGTTAATTGGAATAATTAAAGACTTTGTATTCCATACTTGAAGAATGACACTAATTTGATACAGAATCAATTGGCTGTCAAATGATTAAAAAAATTAATTGTGCGATTAAACAATAATAGAATTCTATTTATATAAATATTTTTTGGATGTTTTCCACATTTTCAAATATATTGATTTCAAATACAATACAGAATACAAAGTGTACAGTGCTCACTTTATATTTTTTTTATAAATATTTGCACTGTAAAAATAAAAGAAATAGTATTTTTTCAATTCACCTAATGCAAGTACTGTAGTACAATCTCTTTATCATGAAAGTTGAACTTATAAATGTAGAATTATGTACAAAAATAACTGCATTCAAAAATAAAACAATGTAAAACTTTAAAGCCTGCAAGTCCATTCAGTCCTACTTCTTGTTCAGCCAATCAATCAGATAAGTTTGTTTACGTTTGCAGGAGATAATGCTGCCCACTTCTTGTTTACAATATCACCTGAAAATGAGAACTGGCGTTCGCATGGTACATTTGTAGCTGGTGTTGCAAGATATTTACGTGCCAGATGTGCTAAAGATTCATATGTCCCTTCATGCTTCAACCACCATTCCAGAGGACATGCGTCCATGCAGGTGATGGGTTTTACTCGATAACGATCCAGAGCAGTGCGGACCAATGCATGTTCATTTTCAATATCTGAGTCAGATGTCATCAGCAGAATATTGATTTTCTTTTTTGGTGGGTCGGGTTTGAAGTGTCCTCATTGGAGTGTTGCTCTTTTAAGACCTCTGAAAGCATGCTGCACACCCCATCCTGATCAGATTTTGTAAGGCATTTCAGATTCTTAAATCTTGGGTTGAGTGCTGTAGCTATCTTTAGAAATCTCGCATTGGTACCTTCTTTGTGTTTTGTCAAATCTGCAGTGAAAGTGTTCCTAAAACTAACATGCTGGGTCATCATCCGAGACTGGTATAACATAAAATATATGGCAGAATGCAAGTAAAAAAACAGATCAGGAGACATACAACCCTCCCCCAAGGAGTTCAGTCACAAATTTAATTAACACATTATTTTTTAACAAGCGTCATCAGCATGGAAGCATGTCTTCTAGAATGGTGGCCAAAGCATGAAGCGGCATACGAATGTTTAGCATATCTGACACATAAATACCTTGCAATGCCGACTACAAAAGTGCCATGTGAACGTCTGTTCTCACTTTCAGGTGACATTGTAAATAAGAAGCGGGCAGCATTATCTTTCGTAAATGTAAACAAACTTGTTTCTCTTAGCGATTGGCTGAACAAGAAATAGGACTGAGTGGACTTGTAGGCTTTGAAATTTTACATTGTTTTGCTTTTGAGTGCCGTTATGTAACAAACATCTGCATTTGTAAGTTGTGCTTTCACAATAAAGAGATTGCAGTATGGTACTTGTATGAGGTGAATTGAAAAAATACTATTTCTTTGGTTTATCATTTTTACAGTGCAAATATTTGTAATAAAAATAATATAAAGTGAATACTGTACACTTTGTATTTTGTGTGGTAATTGAAATCAATATATTTGAAAATGTAGAAAAACCTCCAAAATATTTAATACATTTTAATTGGTATTCTGTTGTTTAACAGTGCGATTAAAACTGTGATTAAACATGATTGATTTTTTTTGAGTTAATCTCATGAGTTCATTGCGATTATTTGACAGTCTTAATTATGATATTAAAATAGGGTTATTGTCAGCAGGACAAATGGAAATGAAGAGCAGCAAGCAGGCGGACATTGCTATAAGCTTGTTTTTATTGCCAAGGTATCATTGGGCAGATACATTTACAAGTACCATCTTCTGATGTGTTTTTATAATTAGTTTGATAAACTCAGCATTTCATGACCTGTGTATTGAATTTTGATAAACCAATTAAAAGCCTGCGAATGGTAACATGTGATTCATTCCTTCCGGTGCACCATGTCCAAGTCTAGATATTTTTTTCTAGAAAAATATCCTGCAAGCATATCCCAATGGGAGATATTTTTTTTTTCTTATTGTATGCAGTGTTGCAGCCGTATTAGTCCCAGGATATTAGAGGCAAAGTGGGTGAGGTAATATTTTTTATTGCACCAACTTCTGTGGGTGACAGAGATGAACTTTCAAGCTTGCTCAGAGCTCTGTTATTTACATGCATACTCAGAGCTCTGTGTAAGCTCGTCTCTTTCTCACCAACAGAAATTGGTCCAATAAAACATATTACCTCTCTTGTTATCTTGTTTCTCTAATATTGAAGATTTATCAGTTTCTGCATCTGTGATAAAATAGTCATTAGGAACAGATTCTGATCCCCTTACTACATGAGGAGGCTAATAGATTTCAGTGGCTTACTTGTGGTGAAAGTTTTGATATATTTACATGCGTTACAAGCCCCTGTGAGGGCACTATTTAATTGATTTAAATCTGGTTTTAAATGATTGGTTTATTTTAAGTCAATAAGTAATCAATCTAAACCAGATTTAAATCAATCAACATATACGTTTTTCACTAAATTATTTTTAAAAGTACATCCATCAATGGAAGATGTAATCCAAAGAGGGAACTCAGCCCATGAAAGAGGCACTACAGCTTCATTTTTTAATCAAAATGTTTGTTCTATGATGAAAAATTTCAGGGTTTTGGCTGAAATGTTGAAGCTTTTCATGAGGATTTTTTTTTCTGATGAGCTGTAAACAAGCTGCCTGCTTGTTTTGGTAACAATATGAGTTTATTCCTTTTTTCTCTGGCTCACATTATAGAGCTTGCTCAGAGTGATCTGGGTTCTACTAAATTCTGTGGATGATGCATGGGAAGGGTTACTGATCAGTTACCCCTGTGCAAACCCATTGACATGGATTACGCAAGTGCCAGTGAGGGCATAACCTGAAGAACTGAGTTTGCACAGACCTCATTGAGGGCATAGTTTTGCCTGAAGGAACCTTTGTTACAGGTGATATCAAATGACTTAGCTTATCTGTCAGAACTCAAGCTGAGTTTCCATGGTTAGAAAATGGAAAAACAAAAACAACAAACATTTCCAAGATGCCGTTTTGACCATTTCTCAGAGTAGAAGAAATGCACTTTCTTTGATTCACTTGTCAGAATGCCACAGTTCATCACAGCAAAGGTGAAATAGAACTAGCTGCAGATGGCTCCTACTGAATCATTTGGAGTTCTACTCACATCTGAAAACATCAACTGTATTCAGTTTTTAATGGTTAGCATTATGTCAATGTCTATAAAAATTGTATACAGGTACAAGTCATTTATTGTTAAACTTACCAATAGGGGAACTTCAAAACCCTTTAAAAAAATTGGTTTTTTTTTTGTTTGGTAGCATCGCCCACCCTGCTTGAACACGTTTCTTGAAGAAGGGTGTGAAAATCAAAAGGTCAGAATCTTTGAAGAAGTGCAGAGAATTCAAGCAAATGATGACAACAAAGAATTAAAACTCTGGCCTGAAGTCAATGAGGAAAAATCAAAGCAATAGCAGCAAGCAAAACTATTTCAATCAAGATGCAATTTCTGAAACCTTAAAAAGACAATTGTGGCTCTTCCCCCCCCCCCCCCCCCCCCCCCCCCGGTTGAATTGAGCCCTGGAGCGCAGCCCTGACAAGCAAAACTTCTTTGCTTTCTTCATTTCTTTTAGACTTACTTCATTTATCAAAAGCCTGGCAAAACAGTAAAACTCAATGAAAACAACCTTTCCTTCCCCCTTATCTCCCCCTCCCTCAAGAGGTCCCCCAACAAAACAAACACCCACACCTTGATTCTGACAATAGTTGCATTACTTAATGGCAAATCTCAGCTGTAACTAGTGGTAATGAGTTACCTCATTTGAGAAGAGCAGAGATTTGGGTCATTAGGTCCCTTCCCACCCCCACTATCCGTTGTGTGTATATTCTTTTTGAAAAAGTATCAGGGGGTAGCCGTGTTAGTCTGAATCTGTAAGGTGCCACAGGACCCTCTTTTTGAAAAATACATTAGAAGAACACCATTAAAGTTGAAAAGTCAAGTACTCAGAAGTCAGAATTAAATTGTCTCACATGCATTAGGATAGTCTTTAATTCCACGATGACATACTGCAGCTTCTCTCTCCCTCTGAGGATACGTCTGCACTGCAGTCGGAGGTATGATTGCAGCATGTGTAGCTATACCGAGACAGCTTTGATCTAACCATCATGCATACTGTTAGCAACGAAGCCATGGCAGCGTGGGCTCAGCGCAGACTAGCTTCCTGAATAATTACCTAGGGTCCTGGACAGGCTCGTACAGCTCCTGCTGCCACAGCTTCACTGCTCTCAGTAGGTGAGCTACCTAGATGAAAACTAGCTTGGGTATGTGCACACATGCTGCATTCACAAATACCAATTGTAGTGTAGACATACCTTGACTCTGCTGGTGACTGTCAGAAAACAGAGTCCAGCGACCTCTAGGGCAGGGGTTGGCAACCTTTCAGAAGTGGTGTGCCGAGTCTTCATTTATTCACTCTAATTTAAGGTTTCGCGTGCCAGTAATAATGTTAACGTTTTTAGAAGGTCTCTTTCTACAAGTCTATAATATATAACGAAACTATTGTTGTATGTAAAGTAAATAAGGTTTTTAAGAACATTTAATAATGTTTAAGAAGCTTCATTTAAAACTAAATTAAAATGCAGAGCCCTCCCAGACCAGTGGCCAGGACCCAGGCAGTGTGAGTGCCACTGAAAATCAGCTCGTGTGCCACCTTTGGCACGTGTGCCATAGGTTGCCTACCTCTGCTCTAGAGTAACCCTATTTCTGTGCTAAATGTAAGGATAGTGGGTTGGATTTTCCACAGCGTTTAATTTCAGCGGGACTTGTGCTCCTCATTCATTTAGGTGGTTTTGAAAATGCCACTCACTATAAGCAAAGGGAATGAGCAGAGCAAGAATTACTGCATGTCTTCAATATACAGTGTGATTAGCTCTTACATGTGGGAGAATGTGTCACATATTCTCATAATCCATTTAGACAGCTATAATTAAGAAAGGTAGTTAACTAACGAGTGACATAACTAACAAGTGACACAGAAAAGTACAGTGATATTGGCTTATGATAATCTTCTGATACCTAATCTGGTTATTTCATGTCTGGAAAAATGATGGCAATGTGTAAATCCATTCCATTTTCTAAATGAGAAGCAAAACATTAATCGTCTTTCAAAACTAACAAACTCTCTTCTGCATTTCAGGCCACTCATCTGATAATCTCTTCCTGGGCATGGAAGACTGGTTTGAATAATTGCTATTATTGGAGGAATTCCCTGGGTAATGATCTGCTTTACAAGCAGCTCTGACTAGATAGAATACCTGCCAAAAACTGAGTTTGGTTGATTGCCTGCCACAAAGATGGGTGATGAACACAACATGTTTATCTTACTTGGATCTGAACAGTTACAAGGAGGAGAAGTCCTTCTGATGTGACTTACCCTCTAAGCAAGTAGGAATGTCGTTCAAATAAATGAAAAAGTGATTCAAAACTGATAAAAGGAAAATACTTTTTTCATACAGTTAAACAAACTGTAGAACTCAATGCCACAGGATGTTTAGGCCAAGAATTTAATATAAGATTGAAAGAGATAACAATACTATCCAGAGCTGTTATACTTAATGATAACATTTTAATTGATATTAAATCTCATGCTAAACTAATCTCAAGGGTTTTGAAGGTTTCTTCCTCCAAAGCATCTGGCACTGGTGTCTGTTCAAGGATACGACACTGAACTAGATAGACTTCAGATCTAATCCAGGAAGGCTATCCACCAAAGCATCTGCCATTCTGTCACCGAAGTTACCGGTTTAGGTGTATTATCATCCCCGTTTTACAGATGTGAATGAGGCACCCCGTGGTTAAGTAACTTGTACAAGTTCACATGGGAAAATCTGTGGGAGAGCCAGGAATTGAACCCAGATTTCCTGAATTTGACTTCAATGCCTTAACCACAAGATTAGCTCTTCTGCAGTCTCCTCTGGCTTTCTGACAATACAGTCACCCCCCTGACAATGTTGCTGAAATGAACTGATAACTGTAATTTTCTCCAAGGATATTGGAAAAGGGGTAAACCAGGATACCCCTGTTAGTGTTCTCCCATTAGTATACTGTTTCAGTCATCCAATCAGGGAGGAGAAATAATACTTGTGACTGAGGTGACCAGGATATGGATGTTTGACTATATTTTATTCTTCTTGTATAGTTGAACACTATTTTTCCAAACCAACTGATTAGCACTTAAGAATAATAAATGCATCACAAAGATTAGGATTGATTTCTAATTAAAAAAGGGACTGATTTCTAATTTAAAAAGGGACTGAACTCATGCTGACCAATACTGTCTCACTGTTTCCTTGTACTGCCCCGTCGGTTTACCTGTATCCATTTTTTTTTGCTTATACTTACATTGTAAGCTCTTAGGGACAGGATTTTGTTTTTGTTCAGTGTTTGTACAGCACCTTGCCCAGTGCTATGATAATACAAATAAATAATAAATGTTGCTAATGCAGTGTTCAGACAGTACCACTCTTGATTATAGAAATCTGAATTTATGTGACATTTAAGAAATGTTGCTGAATACTTTAGATGGCTTTGTTTTGTCACTATATAAGAATGTGTTTGAACAGGGAGATAAAGTTTTATTCTTTACTTCTGCCTCTTAAATTTACAAAGTTCAGTGTGGGAGGGCTGAGCTAACAAAGGTAGGTATCGGGCCAAGCAATAGGCATAGATTTTTTTTTTTTAAGCTTGAGATCAAAAGGAATGTGATCAAGGATTGAGAAAGAAATTCAGATGGGTTAAACGAATATTTCCCACAATGGCTATCTGACTTATAGTTCATTACATTGCTTTTGAAATATTCTGTATGTGTTGTTCAACAGCTCAGCTCGCTGCACGCGTGAGCAGACCTGCAAGACGGTGTCTGATTCTTTCACCTGCATCTTAGAAATAGGTGTTTCTCTCCGTGGACTGTGGATTGTATTTAAAGACATATGCTCCTGACATTTCTTATCTCTGTAATTGGAAAGCATGGTTAGGGCTAGACATTCCATATTTCTCCCTGCAGTTTTTCCTGTGCAGAAAGCAGACATATCAATATTTGCAAACTGCTGTATTTATTATCATGGTGGATTATTATTTATTGTTTGCTAAGTGCCAACAATGAGAACTGCCTGGTAGAAAAGTTTCATGGGACTGAAGGCTGGATAGAACGGGAGACCCTTGCTCCTAAGGTGGCCCTTCCTTGCTTGACTAAAGGCCTCTAAATGAAATTGTAATGCCTCTGGTTTTCTGTGTAATACTCTGACGCTCTATGTGTGATGTGCTAGTCAACCCTGTGTGCAGGGTTCATCATTTTTCTTCTCAGAGGTCAGTGTGGGCCATCAGAAGACACACCCATTGCATGTGTCTGCGCTTCGGGCTGGAGTGGTAAATTCTAGCTGAAGGAGACAGATCCCTGCTAGATTTGATCAAACCAGGACACTAAAAATAGAGTGTAGCCATGGCAGCACATGTGATGGGAGGGGCTAGATGCCCAGAGTAGGTGATGGGTACTCTTGTTTTGTTGTTCAGTTTGTGCTGTGCTCAAGACTGAACGTGTCTGTTTACTATTTGCAGAAGGCAAAATTTAACACTGGGTATTTCATTGCAAAACAAACGTTTTACTGTTCTAGATTGAGAGAGGAGTGTGAGGCCCAGTGCTTTGATTTATAAATAGAGCGTGGGATGGGTTGTGCACCGTCCGCAGGCCCTGAATGGGTTAATGTGGCCCTGAGATGCCAATTATGGCATCTGTCTGCACTTGGAGGAGAGTCAGGGCTGAAACTGTCATTGGTGATGAAATCCAGCCGGGCAGTGGCAGGCTGGGCTGGTGTATGATCAGGAAGTGGAGAGAAGAGAGCACAGAGAGACACAGCAGTCACTCCCTGGGAGCAGACAGGTGGGGAGGAGACACCCCAAGGGGAGCAAAAGCCCTGGGATCCTAGCCCTGGAAGAAGGGTAAACCCCAGAGGAATTGTGAGGAAAGAACGCCTGAGAGGGTTGAGTAGGAAAAAGCCCAGGGAAACAGCAGCAAGGAGTAGGATGGAGCAGACCTTGGCTGCTTGTTATAGGGCCCCTGGGCTGGAACCCAGAGAAGGGTTTGGGTTTCCCTACCAGCCCCTAGGAAGTAGCAGAGGATAGTTGGAGGTGCCAACTAGGCAGCTGGTCTGGAGGGACTTTGTTACCCCAGAGGGGAGGACTACAGAGATCACCCCAAGTTGTGACGGGGGGGGGGCTCACAGCATGAGTAACCAATGGAAAGGGGCTCCAGACCAGGCAGGAGCTGATCCCCAGATGTAGCCACAAGGAGCTGGGTGTACTCCATCGCAGAGTGCATCAATATTTTTCAAATGTTAGAAGTTTCAGTCCAAATTTTTGGTGAAAACGTTCACTAAATTTTCAAATGATAAAAAATATTTTTCTTATTAGGAGTAATTAATCTGGGGCCGGTTTTGTTCAATATCTTCATTAATGATCTGGAGGATGGCGTGGACTGCACTCTCAGCAAGTTTGCAGATGACACTAAACTGGGAGGAGTGGTAGATACGCTGGAGGGTAGGGATAGGATACAGAGAGACCTAGACCAATTAGAGGATTGGGCCAAAAGAAACCTGATGAGATTCAATAAGAACAAGTGCAGAGTCCTGCACTTAGGATGGAAGAATCCCATTCACTGTTACAGACTAGGGACCGAATGGCTAGGAAGCAGTTCTGCAGAAAAGGACCTAGGGGTTACAGTGGACGAGAAGCTGGATATGAGTTGACAGTGTGCCCTTGTTGCCAAGAAGGCTAACGGCATTTTGGGCTGTATAAGTAGGGGCATTGCCAGCAGATCGAGGGACGTGATCATTCCCCTCTATTTGACATTGGTGAGGCCTCATCTGGAGTACTGTGTCCAGTTTTGGGCCCCACACTACAAGAAGGATGTAGAAAAATTGGAAAGAGTCCAGCGGAGGACAACAAAAATGATTAGGGGGGCTGGAGCACATGACTTATGAAGAGAGGCTGAGGGAACTGGGATTGTTTAGTCTGCAGAAGAGAAGAATGGGGGGGATTTGATAGCTGCTTTCAACTACCTGAAAGGGGGTTCCAAAGAGGATGGATCTAGACTGTTCTCAGTGATACCTGATGACAGAACAAGGAGTAATGGTCTCAAGTTGCAATGGGGGAGGTTTAGGTTGGATATTAGGAAAAACTTTTTCACTAGGAGGGTGGTGAAGCACTAGAATGGGTTCCCTAGGGAGGTGGTGGAATCTCCTTCCTTAGAGGTTTTTAAGGTCAGGCTTGACAAAGCCCTGGCTGGGATTATTTAGTTGGGAATTGGTCCTGCTTTGAGCAGGGGGTTGGACTAGATGACCTCCTGAGGTCCCTTCCAACCCTGATATTCTATGATTCTATGATTCTTTCATTGTTCTATTTCCTCCCCCTCCGCTCCTTCCTCTGCACCTTGGACCACAGCTTCCTCTCATCACCAGCTGCTGGGATCTAAATTTCTGTCCATTTCAGAATACTTAACAATGATATTTAGGTACTTAAGAATGATGTCACTGCCCGCAAATGGAGCCTTGAAGGAGGCCTCCTTACCTATTATTAATTATAGGAATAAAATGGACTCTTCCTTCAGCGTATTTCCATCAAGGCAATTATAATTTGCATTCTCTTAGAGTGCTTTATATGTATAGGGTGTGATGGCAAAGTCCTAACTCAGATGAAACTCCTTGGCTTTGGTGGAAGTTTTTAACCTGAGAACGGAGTACAGCATTCTGCTCACTATGCACTTTGCAGAAGGCTATCAGATTTAGATGGAACTCACCTTATGAGTGTATATTACTTGTGGGGAATTAATAACTGTGAAATAATATTAATATTTGTAGATCCTGTGCTGTTCTAGTCAGTAAATTTTCACTGTAGACATTTGTTGTACCTTGCTGTATTTCCATCACTGTGGTTTGACCTTTAAAAGCTTTTAGAATGCTATTGAAGGATATTGGAGCCAGCTGATAAGCCGAAGATAGATAGGCCAATCTTAGCCTTCAGTGCACGATGTATCACCTCTGTTTAACCTGGCTTAGTTTAGATGTCAGTTTTTTTAATATCCACCATCACTGATGTAAAACAATTTTATGGAAGATCCTTTTTGGGAAAAAAAAATCTAGTATCAGAAAATGCCAGACCTTTGAATTTATATCCTTGCTATGATTTACCTGTCAGGGGTTTTGGCATAGCAGTTCTAAAGCTGACATTGTCTCAAATTAAAATGCCAAGGTATAAAATATTTGCTCATTTCACAATGCTAATTGGCACATACAGCATATGTGCCAGTAGGACTCAGAAGCACTAGTACTGAATAATAGAAATGTTTGGCCAGGTAGCAGTCTGAGGGAGAACTGGGGAAGTACATGCACCAGGCCTGTATATACAAATACTTACCATGGATGAATCAAAATACGAGTACAAAGTTCACTAGGTCTGTCCAGAGTTCAGACTCAGGGGGAGCCTCGGGGTAGTGTTTGTGCAGGGTGTGGGAAATGCAGCTCTTAAAATAAAGGAACAAAGAAATTAGTTTATTACACGAAGTAAGAGAAGAGAAGCAAAACAATGTTCTTTTTGCTGTATATTTACCATGTAGGTCACTGGGTTTCTGTCTGTTTAGAAGGTGTCATATATTCACATGGCAATTTATAAATAAAGAACAACAATATAGGGAAGGATACATTATCTACATACATATCCAAGGAAACCTAAGGGCCAAGTTGAAAAGTGAATCTTTGAGTGTACCTTTAGACGTTCCTCTGGCCACTCGAAAGATTAAATTTTACCATGTTAGACTCGCTCTCTACTGTGACTCAGAGTCTCAGATCCTCTCATCAGTGTGTATCTTGCAACCCCCTTATGCATCTCTTTGATCTACTGAGTGATAAAGAAGTCTAAGGAATCTAGGTTCACACACTGAAGGATTATAAATCAGAAGTGTAGCAAGAAAAGCAGCTAACCAGGTGGTATAAGAGGGGTAACTTGATCAAGTCCACAGAGGAAGCTGGTGTGAGAACTGGGGCTTAGAAAGCAAGATTCCTTTACTTTTTAGGCCTATGCATTGTCCAATAGCTCAGTCAACTGCTCACTCAGTTGAGCTGTTTGGCCAGAAGCAACAATGGCTACTTAGTGCAGATGGCTGGCAGTGAGGAGAGAGCCTTAGTGCCATCGATGGCATCATAAGTAGCACAGCCTTTTCACAGTCACAGATTGGCCTTCAAACCTCTTCCTAACCCTTCCCCAAAAGACCAAACCCCTCGCCCACTAGTAGGCCAGCCTCAACAATCATCTTACCCTTGCAAAGATACCTTCCCAACAAAAAAAGGCTAGAAGTTGAGCATCCAATGCTGCAAAACTCTTACCCAGGTGAGACCTTGAGATCAATGGGAGCTCTCATGTGAATATGTTCTATCAATATAAAGTGCCTTTTCCCCAAAAAATTAGTAGTTGAGGTTAGCCTTGGCATTCATGGTGTATGTCCTCCAAATCAGATGGTCTAATCTACTGCTGCAGGCCCCAATGCTAGTTTGGATTGTAAATATCTTGGGTCAGGGACATTGTTCTTCTCTGTATGCTGAGTACTATCCACACCTCTGGCACTATATAATGCATAATGAAAACTCTGGGGACCTTCCTACATTTTAATAATGGCATAAACGTTATTTGATTTGTTTTACAGTATTTTTGAGTTTGTGGGCTGATATTACACACTCTTCGTAACAGCCAATCACTTGTTGATTTATATGTGGAACGACAAATTGAAATATAAGAAAATGTTATGTTACAGAAAATGGAAGATCCATCAGTGACCACTCTCCACTGGGATGTTGGTTTGCTTGTGGTCTTGTTCTATTTTTGTCCTGCTGGTTGTGTTTGTTTGGTCTTGTCTTTTGGGTTGTGAGGCTGTGCAATGCATGACACAGCCCTGTGCTGTCAGCTGCTGCCTGCCAGTAGCAGCAACTAAGCATGGGAGTTCTAGCTATGCCTGACTTGGGGAAGCAGAATAGTCGCTGTTGAATTCAGCGTACTCTGTGCTGGTGAGATGGATACATTTCTGGTCTGTCCAGGTGTCTGGGAAATGTGCGAGAGGATTGGGTTGTACCCTATTTTCCCCCGGTCCTTATAAAGGGGACATTGTGCTTGAGCTTCCCCATGACATGTCGTGACTCCATTCATTTGAAAAGTTGGTGCATACATCTAGTAGACAATGTCTTGTATATGGAGTCCAGTTGCTTTTCTGAGGCTGAAGAAAGGCTGACTATTGGTCTCTACTGGTGCCCTCACTTGTTCTGAGCCTGGGAGCCTACAATAAGAATAATTTTCTCGGTATCTGTCACGGACAGCATCTCCCCTCTACCGTCACCTTCATATCCCAATCCAAAGCTCCAGTCACAGAGAACCAAGCATGACTTACTGTATTTTATGTGTCTCTGTCCCCTGGGGCATTGTGATGTTCAGTGCTCTAAAATAGAGCTAGCAAAGGAAGTTATCAAACGCTTTCTTACGGTCTGTCCTGCTTCAGAGAGCGATGGCTGAAGTAGCCCTTTTTTTGTGGCATGTTCCTTTTCTGTGACATTTCTCCAGCAGTTCATAGAGGTTAGGTGTATTATAAATGAAGAGAGGCTTTGCCCCTCATGCTCTGATAACATGCATGCCAGGCATCTGGCTGCTTCTTTTATTCCTTTTGTCTGTGTACGGACTTTGCATTGCTTCCTGTCTACTTATTGGGC
This sequence comes from Terrapene triunguis, assembly GCF_002925995.2. Classification (NCBI taxonomy): domain Eukaryota; kingdom Metazoa; phylum Chordata; order Testudines; family Emydidae; genus Terrapene; species Terrapene triunguis. The sequence goes on along the minus strand of NW_020699373.1, from coordinate 8,036,899 downwards.
TCCATTCCCAGTAGCATCTGAGTGTCTCTCAAGCACCACTGAATTTATCCTTCACGCTCATGAGAGATGAGGAAGAGATGAGCCTCATTTTGCAGATGGGGGACTGCAGCACAGATTAATTGACATGCACAAGGTCATACAGGAAGCCTGGGGCAAAGCTAAGAATTGAACCCACATCTGCAGAGTCCCAGTCCAGTGCTTTCACCACAAGACCCTCTTTTTTCCCTTTCCTCTTTTTTTCCCCCCCGACAACAGACCCAAAGCAGTGCACAGAACAAAATATCTAGGTTTGTGCCCCAATCATTGGATACCATGTCATCATCTGATAGGTGCTTTATGAAAATCACAAAGGCTATGCATGCAGATAGAGTCAGAAGACCAAGATAGCCTGGTAACCCAGAAAGGCAGCAGAATTTTCAAAATGTTATCCCCACCCAGGCTCGCTTTTGAAAATTCCAAAGGTCTTAAGGGCAGCCAACACTGAGCACTTATCTTTTTAGGCTTCACGTGCACCCACTTGGAAAATCCTGCTGCAAAAGAAGAACTTACAATAAAAGACCTGGAAAATAATTACCATCTTGGAGAAAGTGATTCATTCGGTCACAGTGCATAATAACATCACCTGCTGCTCCGCTGTTGCAATCCTTGAACTGCTTTCCCTGCACAGGGGGAGGAATGAAAGGCAATAGAAAGCATAGCACCTTCTGATTAGTAAGCTGATGTCTCAGCACCACTGAGACTAGATCAATATCTGAGTCCACAGATAGGCTAGTTTTTCTGAGGTCTTTAAAATCTATAAAAAGGCAATGTAGCATAAAAATCCTCTAAAACCACAAATGTGTCTTGTTGATGATCCCCTCTCCCTGTTTTTTCTTTCCTACTTCAGGGGATTTATTATGGGAAGCTCCTTTTTCTTTTCTTTTGTAAAAGTACATTTTATAAGGGTTGGTAAAGGGACATCAAGATATAGGATCTGAGAATATTTTTATTTCTACCTCTGATTATAAAGGGAAGTAGATCATACAGAAGAAGAGATCCTTCACCCTTACCAACCCTTCTTGATGTTAGTTTGTAAAGGCACTGACAAACGTCAGAGTCAGGTATGCAAAATTATTTTGAAAATCTCACACACAAGGCTGATGTTTATTATTCCTAGCTAGATTGTATTTGATGGGGGAGAAGAAAGATGTTGAACAATGGGTGTGTGATACTCACTGTAAAATTCAGGATAGACTGAATGTGCTATAACAGCCGTACTGTGACCTTAACAAAGTATAGTGGTTTTGTTCATAGGAAAATCAAAATGCTGAATGAGCGCAAATTTGAGTATTATAGTGAGCTGAAGATGTAAAAAAGAAGGAATGTTCACACTGAAATTGCATATCACTGTTATTTCTTGTGGTATCATAGCACCTGACCAAGTGAACGTGGGATAACAGGAAACTAACACTGAACGCCAAGGTACGGGTCTACCAGACGTGTATTCTGAACATGCTGTTGTATGGGGTGAAACCTGGACCACCTAGAGAAGGGTGAACACCTTCCCCAAACACTGTCTTTGCTGTATTCTACATTTCTAGTGGAAAACCAGAGTTCCTGATGCTGAAGTACTTAAAAAAGCAAAAGTGCCAGGTTTAATCACTATTCTCAAACACCGTTGGCTTGGTCATCTGCACCGGATGGACACTGGATGCATTCCAAAGGATCTCCTGTATGGAGAACTTGCTCCAAGGCTGCTGGGCCAATTCAAACTCAGGTTCAAGGATGTTTTCAAGAGGGACTTGAATGCTTTTGACATCAACACAGCAACCTGGGGAGATGCAGCTAGCAAGGGGCCACACTGATACTCTGTGCTCCACCAGGGAGTCAGAGAGGCTGAAGGGAGGTGGTCGAGAGAGAGGAGAGTGGAGAGGAAAGTGCAGCAGATCTTAAGTGCTAGTAGTGCACTGGCGTCATCCTCTGTCCTGGTACCCTACACCTGTGCTATTTGTGGCTTGAGAATTGGAAATTTTAGCCACTTCGTGATGCTGCAGCATGACACACAGTAACTGAAATACTTTGGCACTTCAGCCACCGTCTTTCAAGTGGTCTGTTGCCGACTGCTATAGCATGAAGGAGCCCTAGTCATGGGCCAGGACCCCATTGTGCTAGACACTGTACAAGCACACAACAAAAAAGACACTCCCTGTCATCTTAACACGCACATGAATTCATTTTACCCTTCTTTTTCTAATAAGCACTGCTACGTTGTGATATGTACTCGCCTTTGTGTGTAGACAATCCGATGTGAGGTAAACTTGTTTCTATCCTTAAATTCCATTACTCAATGAAAGTGAAAGCACTGAAGATTCAGGCCTGTATCGGTGTCATGGGCTTGTATTAAAACATTCTAAATGTTAATGTAACTATGTTTCAAAAGGCTTATTTTACCATGAAATATCCTGACTTGTTAGGCCTGCAAAGATTATACTGAGAGTTGTCCCATATTGTAAGTCGTATCTGAAGGTTTCTGACTATGCATTTTGTTTTGAACCAATAAGTGATGTGTAGCTTCTTTCCTCTGAGTATCAGGAATCACTCACTGCTTTGTTGTGCATCCCAGGTGGGCCCTCTCTAAAAAGTGGATCATCTCGGCAATTATTCAGGGAGAAGTCTGATAATTTTGTTGAACTCAGCAGTTGGAAATTCATAAGCAATTCTCAGCATGAACAAACTGTAAAATGCATTTCAATAGAAATTTTATAATTGCAATTGACCTTTTGAAGATTATTTGAGATGGCATCCATCTTGCTAAAAAGGTGAGATCATTGTAAAAAACAGCAGTATGAAGCCCATTGTAAAAGTGAAAACTTCCAGGCAGCTGAAATTAGAAAAACAGATATTTTTTTGTCTCTTGAAGGGCATCCTATTCCCCAGTGCATGAGCAGTATGTTGGAAGGAACAAAGGTCCAGTTTAAAACAACATTTTTGCCCCAGTGATGTTCACAAAGGGCTCAATTCTGTATACCCGTATGTAAGCAGACATAACTTGTATGAGTAAAGGTTTGCAGATTACAAACCACAATATGAATAACCAACAGAGCATTCACAGTTACCACGTCCAATGGATGGTACCCGGTCTGTACTGGGGCAAAGAAGAAGAAAACATAGGACTGAGGCAGGAGACCAGGGTTTTATTTCCAGCTCTGTTACAGACTTCTTGCATATCCTTGGGAAAGTGGGAGCAAATCAGTTCTTTAATCTTTCTGTGTGCCACCTCCATTTCTTCATCTGTCAAATGGGGATGGTAATACCTACTTTACAGAGGTGTTAGTCCAAATCCATTAATGTTTATAAATCACTTTGAGAGCCTTTGAAAAACGATGGTGTTGGGTTGAAGGCACAAGACTGGTACTCAGAAAATCTGGGTTCATTTACTGACTCTTCCATAGGCTTCATCTGTGACCTTGAGCCTTGGATTTAGGTGTCTAGCTTACAGAAGTTTGAAAATATTGCCTATGTGAGATAGCAAATGCCTTAGAGAATCAGTGTCAGAATAGGTCCCTTGCTGTCAGTCTTGTGCTTAGTGCACTAGATCTTGCCTTCTCCTCAGAGGAGAAGCTGGTTCTTATATCATCAGTGGAATTCTGGTCAGAATTGTCGTCTATAGGCTGTATCTGTGACGTGATCTGGGGTCGTCTCAAAAAATCAAGGGACGTATTACGGTTGTATGCTGGAAGGCAGTGACTCTGAAAAGGACTTTAGAGATTATCACAGATAACCAATTAAACATGAGCTCCCAGTGTGATGCTGTCACTAAAGGGGTCACACGATACTTGCCTATATTAACAGGGAAATATCAAGTAGAAGGAGGGAAATAAATTATCTCTGTACATGGCATTAGTGAGACCAGTACTGAAATACAGAGCCCAGTTCTGGTATACACACTTCAAATCAATTCTTATAAATCCTTTTAGAAGTCTGTGTTTAAAAACAATAACAACAAAACCCTTTCGATGAGATTGAAGGAGCTCAGTCTGTTTTGCCTACTAAAGAGAACTTTCACAGATAACTTGATCTCCATCTATAAGAAAGGAAGGATGGTCCGTGGTGAGCGAGCTAGTATGGGACTTGGTTTGATTCCTTGCTCCACTACAGGCTTCCTGTGTCACCTTGAGCAAGTCTCTCTGTGCCTCAGTTGTCCAACTGTAAAATGGGGATGCTAGCACTGCCCTGCCTCCCAGGGTTGTGAGGATCAATACATTAAAGACTGCGAGATGCTCAGATACTAAACTAATGCGAGCCAGATATGTACCATGCATAGACAGATAAAGTACCTATGCAGGGGTACTTAATCTGGCAAATAAAAACATGATCAAATCCAGTGACTGGAAGCTTAGTTTAGAAAAGTTCAAGCTGGATATAAGAGATAACGTTTAATAGTGAATGTAATTAACCACTGAAACTATTTTTGCTTAAGCAAAACAAAAACTCTCAGTTGTTTTTATTTGCAAGGTTCATATATGACCCATTTTCAGTTTATTTTTTTAAAATCCGTGGTTTGATTGAAAACATTACTGAAATGATTGTTGACATTTTTCCTAAAAACGATTTATTAAACGAACTTATTGATAACTATTTTGATATTTCCAATTTTAAAAGTTGATAGAACAATTTTTGCAAAAATGATCTTTTTTAAAAAAGTTGACAATTTTGAGGCTATTTTTCAATTTAAATTTTTTGTTCCCAAAACATTGACTGGGTTATATAAATTAACATTACATTCTCACATTTTGAGAGTCACTCCTATACTAGTTATTTGATATCTATCCTTTCACAGATTGGAGGGTTTGAAATATTGGAAGGAAGAAACGTAAATATTGAAAATGCAGTTTGATCAAGATGAAAGAGCTATCACCTTAACTATTAAAAGTAGCAACATAGGGTTATTAATTTTTGTGTATTAAAATGCCAGTTTGTAAAATGTTGGCTCATTTCACATAAATATGCTGAACCATTTTGAACATGTGCCATGTGTTATGGGGCAGCTCAATAGGAGCAGTATTAAATAAAAGTAAAGTTTGAGCAAGTGCCAGTCTGACTGGGACCGCTGTGCATGCATAAGGATTGTACCTGCAGAGAGTTACCCTAGTTAATAAATCCAGGACTATGCTATTCCTCCTGACCTTTCTAGAGCAAAACTCAGGAGGAACATGCATTTGTGGGGCGGGGGGAGTGGTGCGTTGTTCTGTGGGTGGGGAGGTGCACTGATGTATGCGTGGGGGTATGTGAAATGCAAATCTTGTTGAAATAAAGCAATTCGTTTAATATACAAAGTAAGAGACAAGAAGAGGGATTGTTGGTTTGTTAAATATTTACTGTTCAAGACTTAAGTTTTCCTGGAAATATATGTACACATTTGATTTAATTATTAATAAAGTGCAGTAAGTGTATATGATGGGGTTTTGTTTTTTTCAAACACATAGAAGGACAAAGTCTTTGCCTGCTTTGTATAGTTTAGTTTATAATTCAAACAGAAAAGACATGCCAGGAAGTAATCACAGTTCAGTAGCAACTCTGGAGTCAGTGAGCAGTATTAAAGGATTTCCCAAAGGAAATGGATTTTGAAGGAGAGAAGACAGGGTGTTGGAGAGAGAGATGCTAGAAGCTAAAAGAACAAGTAAATTTGAGAATGGCAAGAGACATAGGGCAGGTCTGCACTACCCGCTTAAGTTGATTTAACTTACGTTGCTCAGGGGTGTGAAAATGACACTCCCTGAGTGATGCAAGTTACAGCAACCTAAGCACTGTCCACACCGGAGCTATGTCGGTGGGAGAGCACCTCCTGCTGACATAGCTTCCACCTCTCGCGGAGGTGCAGTAATTATGCTGACTGTATTAGCCCGAAATAGTTCATAAGGTGTTTACCTTCTGAGGCCGCTGAGAAGATGGGCTTATCTGCAGGCCCTTCCCCCTCCCCGTATCTGTTACCGGGATGATTAAAGATTAAACTAACAGGGTAAGGTGCAAATACAGTAAGATTTATTAGACCAACTTGGTCTTAAAAGCAGAATCCTTGTTACAAGTAATAACAAAGCACAAGCAATAACAAAACACAGGTAAATCCAAATAGCTCAGTTGTTAACAGCAGATGGAAATGGACTTAAAGTCCGGAGCTCACAAACCTGATACACTGGGATAACCAAAAGACAATAAAAGGAAACTACAGTACTATCTCTCTGCTTGTCCTAGACACAAACCCCGCCTGTCGAAGGGATGGACCCCGACTGTCCCATGGAACGAACCCTGACTACGACAAATTTGTTTCTGGAATCCTGAACAGAACCAAGGAAGACTGAAGATGCTGGAGCACAGGAACAGACACGATCACCAGGTAAGTGGCTTCTCTCTTCTTCCTTCTGTCTTCCGTCTCCTAGGTGTCGTCCTGAGTGGTAGTGTGCGGACTTGCAGGTGAAAATGAGAATGGGTGCGTGCAGTGTATGACACCGATGGAACCTGATACCATATGCTATAACCCTGGCCTAGCTGGACTCCTTCCACAGGCTGATAATGTGGGAGAGACTGGCTGCCTCTAAGATGGACAGCCCCGAGCAGCAGTGAGGCTGCCACCTAAATAGTCTGTGGTTGCTAGGCAGACTATGCAGTCACGTGATTCTAACCACTCCTTGCCTTTTCCCGCTCTAATTTGAAAAAGGCAGGGAGGAGGGGCAGGAAGTTCTCCATGAAGGAGGGCATTCCAAATGGCGTCCTACTTGTTGTTTTTACAAAACAAGATGGAGACTAGAGGAGAAATATACCAAAACAAGATTTTACCCCAACAACGGGAGAGTGCTCTCCCATCAGTATAGAGCGTCTTCACCAGATGCAGGGCCGGCTCCAGGCACCAGCTTAACAAGCAGGTGCTTGGGGCGGCCAAGGGAGAGGGGCGGCACCTGCGGCAATTCAGGGGCGGCAGGTCCCTCACTCCCTCTAGGAGCGAAGGACCTGCCGCCGAACTGCCACCGCCGCCGATCATGGCTCCCCCCCCCCAATTGCCGCCGCCGGTCGCGATTGCGATCGCGGCTTTTTTGTTTGTTTGGGGCGGCAGAAATGCTGGAGCCGGCCCTGACCAGATGTGCTACAGTGGCGCAGCTGCATCAGTGCAGATGTGCCAATATAGCACTTCTGGTATAGGGCCTGCCCATAGGCCCTGTCTAATGTTTGGAAAAATTATCTGAGCAACCCAGTCTCTTTTCACTCTTGCAACCAGTGTTGGAAATTGCTTAAGTGCTAGTGGGTCAAGAACAGGTGGGGAAAATGGCGGGAACAACAAATAATGAACTTCTTTTCAATTTATTTCTAATTTCAAAATTGTTAGGTTCCTGTGTTGAATTTTCTCAAACTGAGATACTTTTCTCCTTTCTTTATTTTGAACTGTTTGTTCAAAATGTCAAAATCAGAAAAAGAGTTGACTGTATCTAGGCAAAATGGTTTTCTGCATCATCACAGAAAGTGTGATTGAGATGATTGATTTGTTTTTCCCACCTTCACTGGCATTCGAGCACTCAGTGAGTGGGAGCTGTGGGTGTGGGAGACGCACTTTGCTGACAGCAGTTTCCAGCAGCAGGTTATTGATGGGCCTAAAGGAAGCAAATAGGAAAGGAGATCAGGAGAAATTCAGAGTGAAAGTGGGATGGTAGGGAAAGGCAAATTCCACCCTCCTGCCCTCATCTATTAAAAGCTTTAAGGATGAGGAAGGAAAGGAGGAGAGATTTTAATGAGCTCTAAATAAGAGGACAGGTTTAATCTCATGCTAAAAGATAGCTTCTCCTGTTACACCACTAGCATTGTTAGTAACCTAGTTCTGTACAGACCCGGAGCCTAGGGAAAGGAGCTCTGGACTGAATGGCCGATCCCATTTCCTACAGCACCTTACTTTACCTGGATGTCTCCTGTCCAAGTATTATAATGTGTATTGGGGCCTGATTCTCATTTACTGTAAGTCCACTTTACACTACCGCAGCAGGGTGGAGGGCCTTGAAGTTGAGGGTAAATGTAATTTATGCCCAGTTTAACACCCCTTTTCACTGCAGGAGCTGTGTAAAGTGATATTTGTATAAACGGGGAATACGATCCTGGGTATATAATTGCTAATTTGGCAACTGTGGAGTTGTGCTTTAATGGGAAAAAGAAACGCACTTTGTTTATACAGTGTGAGTGTCTGAATGATACAGTCTATGAGCAGAGTGCTTGCCGAGGTTATTTTTGTGCAAAATAATCAAGCTTTCACTGTGCCCTGTATAGACCTTTACAAGGATACAAACAAGAATCTCAACCACTTATTAAAAAAAAAAAGCTAGTGGTGTCTGACACTTCCAAAAATGGTCTTTTTTATTGCTGTTCACCTTGTTAAAGATCCTGGGAATAAATATTATAGATATAAAGCTCTCATCTGTATACACATAGATTTCACGCACAGCTTTATGTGCTGTAGAGTCATAATTGCAGAATAATTGCATTAAAGCGTAATCAGTTATTTCCCTGCCCTCCCCACCTCTTGTCTCTTCTTTTTGAAGGTGGTCTATTCCTCCACCAAATAAGGCAATAATACAAATAAAAGCCAAGTTAAAGGTTACCTCCCCCCAAACCCAAAAAACCTAGGCCAAGATTTTCTGAACAGTAACTAGTCATTTTGGAAGCCTCCATTCCGGGGGCCCCAGAGTAGCCTGATTTTTTCAGAGGATGGGTGCTCAACACTTTCTGAAACTCAGGCCTTTTTACAATGTCTTCTTATGGGCACCCACATAGGGAGACCCCTAAAATCACCAGCCACTAGAGCTGAGAAAAGAATTGATTTTTTTTCCGGTTCAGTTGCTGCCAAAAATAAAAATTAAAAAAAAAAAAAGGGTTCATTTCAAACTGAAAGTGAATTTTGGGGGTTTTTTTTCCTTGTTGAAATGAAAAAACTGGGGAAAAAATGCGCAGGAAGAACAAAATGTTTTGAATTTTGATTCGAAATGACCCTTCCTAAATGAAATGTTGATTTGAACTGACATTTTGTTTTGAAAATGGTGATTAGAGACCATGACTAAATGAACTGTTTTGACATTTCCAAAAAAAATTTCAGTTTTTTTTTCAGCCAAAACTATTTGCCTAATTCAAAGCAAATAGTTTCGCTGCCCCCTGAAATGCGTTTGTTGCCCAGCTTTATCCAGCTCTTTTGTAAATCTTTGTTTTGGTAGTTCTATTCCCCAGAGGATACAGTAAAAACTGAATCCTCATCAGATGAGGAAGAGATTCAAAGTTCTCTGAGAGACAAGAGAAGAATTCCATGAAAAGAGACAGCAGAAATTTTTCCTATAGTTAAGTAATATTTTTACTTTTTGTGTGTGTGTCCTATAATGTCGTCTTCATACAAAATGCTCTATTGTGCAGGACTTCTTGTTGGCTTGATATTTTTGGTGAGTGTGGTTTGGGACTAGTTCTAAATTTACAGGCAGGTTCGGGATGGGGAAAGTCTGGAGTTCAGTTTTTCTTGTGTGTTTCAGCTTTTATAGGAAAAAATATGACTGTAGAGTAGCATGCAGACTGGTAGTAATTGGCAGTAATTGTTTTGGAATGGTTTCCTCCTTCAAAGAGAGAGAAAGTGGGGTTCATGAAGCTGGAAAAGCTTTGAACACTAAGAGGAGTTTTATTTCTTAACCTTTCCTCTATTTGTGGGTGGCCTACACTGAGCTCTCCGGTGCTTTCTCCATGTGTTTTCTCTCTCTTTGATCACTGCAAAATGCACAAAATAGGTTGCTTTTAAACTTGTGTCCATGCAGTTAAATGAACTGTTTTCCCCCCCTATTGATCTGGCATATTCTTTATCAGCGGCACCTACGCAAAATGCTCGTTTCACAAAACATTAAACTACTGGGTAATAGGGACCATAATTCTGTTGTGTTGCACTTGTCACTGAAGGGTTGAATTCCTGTCACCTTGTTAGATGAACTCTGGGGGAGAAGAAGTAGATGCTGTTACCCCTGCCCTCGAGATGCTCAAATGGGAGACAATTGCACACTTTTCAGAAGCAAAATACACACATCCCTAATATCCCCACTTCATTCAAAACTTGCAAGTGTGCTTATGAGAATGGGGCACTGATCCATGATGGGGGCCCCTAGATGCTATCCCAAAACAAAGAAATAATGATGCAACAATAAAATGTTCTTGGGGAAAACAAATATAATTCCATTTCTCTTCCCCTTTTTCTTTATAAGCATGCATGCAGCCCTCCATTTTGGGATTTATAATAGGCTATGGGTGAGGAAACATTTTATGTGAACCACTTATTGAAATATTACTTTTTAAGGAGCTAGCTTAAATAAAGTCTTTGGCTGAGATTTTCAAACCCAGCTAGGCGATTTAGCCACTTTCGTCCAGCTTTATCTTCTTTAGATGCATCTAGTAAATAGATAACCACTCATTCAATTTTAGGTTGAAACTAATGGAAGTTGTGTCTAAATCCCCCAAGCTGGCTTGGAAAACCTTAACCCATGTATAACATAAGTGCCATAACACTTGGCCAAATAACTTATGCAAGTTAACAAACTGCAGTTGTACAGAACATTGGAGCAGCTTGGAACACAAGGGCAGTTTAAGCTTTCAGTGTGTATTGCAATGGATTTGGTGAGCTACAGTTTATTTGTGTATGTCTCTCTCTGCTTCAGGGGGGCTGGAACAGTTTGTATAATGGAGGCGCTGAAAGCCACTGAACCAAATTGTAAACCTGTATATGATGGAAACCATTTCAAGGCAGGGCGTTCTGCCATACCCCCATACCTATGCTCTGCTTTTCAGAACACACATTGGGCATTTGCTACTTGTGACAAACTGTTATATGCAGGTCTATGATTATAAAGTCTATAGCGTTTCTTGATGGATTACAGCTCATAAACAATTCTTTTTCCAAAATTTGTCTTTCCATTTGGTTAGACTAAAGATAACACATCAATGTACTGAAGTATATTTTCTCTTAAGATATCATGCCGTTTAATTAAATTTTTTTCATTTCTTTTGACATCTGAAATATGAGTTCTCTTGTGAAAAGCGACTCTTGATTACTGGGCACAGACTCTGACGGGGAAGATGTAATTCTCTCTGCATACAGTATAACTCTCATCTGTTCGGGGTTTTTTTCTCCCAGCATAACAGATATTCGTAACATTATATAGCCACCCTTTGCTGATATCAGCTGATCCCTGTGTGCAGATCCCTGTACCTGCATTGACTTCAAGCAGGGACAGCCCTAATGTATTTTGGAGTGGTATCAGATAAACCTTCATAAAAGGGTATGAACAGACACTCCTTGAAATTCACCTTCCCCAAACCCTTCCTTTCTTGAATTAATAAAAGGGAGGGTTAAAACTATCTGGCCTAATTTGGAACCCAATCAACTACTGTGGATGTGAAAGCTAGATTTGAGTGTGAGTGTTACTGGGTTGTCATTCCACTTGGGAGAGAAGGTGACAAGTGGGGAGGTGGGGGGAGGAAAGTCCAATTTTTTAAAAAATATAGTCCACTATACTATATATAGGGCACCTACTTGTGAGTAAGGAGATGTGCTATCCTGGTTGTGTCATACAGGCGTCTCCATCTATGACTATGATCGCCTCCGTTCTTCCGCTTTTTGATTTGTTATAACCTGAATCATCCTGGTGAACCCTCCAAAGCATATATTTAAATTAGAGGTTAAAAGATTTTTTAAATCCAGCTACGTCTGTGCCTCTCTCCATCCCTCATGGCTTAAATGGGTCTATGCATATGCAGGGGTCTGCCCAGGCAGGATACTGGCTGTATTCTCTCTTCTTTCTGTACGCATTGACTAGGCTTAAAACTCCTAGTTTGCGCTTCCACAAAGGCATGCTTCAGTGGGTGTATATACATGGCCTTATTACTTTAAAGCATGAATCCATTCAAATACTTCTTGGAATGCTCCTGTCTCATACTTGTCAAGTAACCTCTTAGCTTTATTAACTTTTCCAGTTTTATTTTCTTTCAAGGTGACTAACAAATAAATTTACCAAGGATCCAGAGATTTTAAAAGTATGAGCTTGACTGCCTAAATAAGCAGGTTAAAGGTTCACATCCAGCACAATAGTTACTGAGAATCTGATCTTGCAGGCTTTGCATATCCAAATTGCCTGGTTTGGGGATGTCAAGTCCCACTGCAGATTGCTGGACCCCATTGCCTACAGTCACCCAGCAGGCATTATGCTGGTGATAGCAGAAACACGTTCTCCTGCTACAAACTTGAGCAACTTACGGGGAACAGCAAACGCTTACTGGATAGGATGACCAGATGTCCCATTTTTAAAGGAATAATCCCATTTTTGGGGACTTTTTCTTATATAGGCGCCTATTACCCCCTAATCCCGTCCCATTTTTTCACAGTTGCTATCTGGTAACCCTACCACTGGACCAGTAGAAAAACTGGGAAAAATCTTGCTGTCTTTATTCAAGACTGCAGCTGAGATGGATATTTAAAAATACCGATCCTTCAATTATATTAAACTCTACTTACAATTTCTACAAGCACCTCTAATTGGCATTCAGTGTAATAATTCACATTGTTGGAACTAAGCTGAAGAAGCGTACTTCAAAGAACTCTTGAGAAGGACAGACTTCATGGCTGGCCTGGGGTCAGCTGGCACTGCAATTGGGGTGAAATTCGGCCCTTGGACAGGCCAATACAAGCTCTGTGCATCACTCAGAACAGAGTATAACTGGGATTAATGTTACTGCTCTGTAATTTAGATTACAGAGAAACAGGAAGGAAAACATCCTTTGAATTTTTAGGCCATGCTCCTTGCTCTCCTTGCTGCAGTCAAGCTGCAAAACTTCTCAGGCTGTGCAATTTTCACAGTGGCCTCTAAATTGTCCAACCCTAATTGCATAACTTTGTTTTTGCTCAATACCTGGCTTGCATGTGTGACTACTTTGGGTCCAGCCTAGTTACTGAGCAAATGTAAGGGCCAGATCCTCAACTGGTGTAAATCAGAATAGCTTCATTGAAATAAATGGAGCTACACTGACTTACATCAGCTGAGGATTTGGCCTTATGCTTTCATGTGTGCAAAATTTGTCCCAAACTGCATACCCCCAAAAACATACACAATCTAGACAGTAGTTGGTCTAGACAATAATTGGTCCTGCCATGAGGGCAGGGGACTGGACTCGATGACCTCCCGAGGTCCCTTCCAGTCCTAGAATCTATGAATCAGTTATAGTGAGCACAGAAACATAGGTCAACTCTGAACATTTTGGACTTCACAGTGTTGATGGGTAATACCACAGGTAGTTATTGTATGACTCCTTCATGGTTTCATCCATAGCTCACAAAGTACTTTGCAAGGAAGCTAAGTATCATCATCCCCATTTTACAGATGGGAAAATTGAGGCACAAGGTGATGTACTGACTTGCTTGAGGCCACACAGCAGACAAGTGGCAGTGCTTGGGAATAGCAAACCAGGGCACTTTCATCCCAGTCCAGTTCCCTACGCATTGGGGTCTGGGGATGATGATATAGAAAGGGGGAAAAAAAGAACAAACAAACCACTGAAATAAATACATGATGAAATTTCCTTTTATTTGAGAAAATATTTCTTTAAATTTCAGGATGGGTTTTTTGCATTTTCGCTCTCTCAGTTCTAGTAAATAATATTGTAAAAATGCTAGACAGTCTCCCTGTCAGTTGGCATTAAAAGGGACATTATTGCTTTCTTGCACTGTGGTTTTTTTAGTGCCTTAATTACAGTAAATTGGAATAATTAGAATGAAATTATATGAACCCTACAATTCCCCAAGGCCTTTGTGCTGCCTTTTAGTATGATAATGAATGTTAAGATAAATAATTGATATATTCTGACTATCTCGAAATTTTTACAGCAACTTTTTCCCCCTTAATTTTCTTTTAGAGAGAAGGTGATGCTTTCAGAATGAAATATAATATGTGTAAAGTTACTGTCCAATGAAAGAAGTTAATTAAGCTTTTGGTGAACCTTCTTGCAAATAAAGAAATAGCAACGAGCAATTTCCTGATAATGGATGAGCATGTTAACATAAAATTGACTTTTTGTAAAACCATTCTCACTTACTTAAATATTTAACTTTTTACTTACAGAGTAAAAAAAAAAAAGTGCTCACAAGATAAAATGATCATTAATACAAAGGAGTCAAATATCAGAAGGGTTGTAGCAACTAATGGTCTTCCTTGTTTTCAATAAGGAAACTGTTTTAATTTAATTCATATAGGCAGAGCGGTAACTAGACATTGAGTGCTTGAGTCTTGCAAGCATATTTGCTCCCCGGCCATTTTTTTTCATCATTTGTCTGCCCTATTTTCCCACCCCTGTGGCTTTGCACCCTGGGCCGCCACCCAACTCACCCCACCTTGGTTATGGCCCTGCATATAGGTTCTTGTACCGCCCTCCTCCCCATAGCATCTGAGTGCCTTCCATTAGTGCATTAAGCAATGTGATTAATATACGTCACACATGGTGCGTTTTTCTCTCTCATGCTCTTTCCAGTATGGGGAACTGTGTTTGCAGCGTAGTGTTTTGGTAGGGTTTTTATTTTTGGCATGGTTATGTTCTATTTACATTCAAGAAGGCAAAGTCAAAAGTGTACATTGCACGAAGAACGGAAGGTGGCCAGATTTGTGGAAGATCTGTGATGTTATTTACATATTAAACGTGGAGAGAAAGTTTAGCTATTGGCATAACCCTGCTGTCTTCATCCCTGAGTTCAGGGGAAGTGCTCCCAAAGGAAGGACACCAGGAACCAGGCCTCACACTATAATGACTATTTTATACACAGCTTGAGAGATGGGTATACATTGTATAAAAATGTAGAGCTAGATTGTGACTGTTTCTTACAAGGGGTAGGGAGAATAACAGGAAGCCTGGAAGGATCTCATCCACTTGGGCAGTCCAAGCAAAAAGACTGAGATTCTCCTGGGAACCATGTAGTCTCAAAGGGGAGAGAAGGAAGTGGAGCCATGGGTCCAGCCCTCTCATCAGGGCCCAGAGTCGGCTGAATGCTAGTGTTCAGGTCTGGTCACTTAAAGACTAGAGCATAAACCAATGTGGCTTGTAGATGGGCAACAAAATGGATGTACTTGCAGGGAAGGCTTTCTATATGAGAAGACATTGCAAAGATTAGGAGACATGAAAGTGAGGAGGCCAATAAGAGGGGTCATGATAGATTCCCATTCACTACTTTATATTCCTCTATCAGATGATCCTGTTCACTCCTTCTCATAGCATAAGGGCAAGAGGATTCCCAATGAAATTTTAAGGCAACCAATTAAAGAAAATTATTTGTATATGCTTTACCTTTGGGACTCATTGCCACTAGGTGGTGCTGATGTGCACAATTTAGCTGGATTCAAAAGGGACTAGCTATGTATATCGGTAAGGAGAACATCCACAGATAAATTAGAGATGGTAAAAATTGAAAGGGATACATGCCAACCACTAACTTTCTGGGTTTAGGAAGAGACTTCACTTTGGGAAAGTTACTATGTAATTGTCCATTATGGGGGCTGAAGCCTTCCTCTGAACCATTTGATCCTGGCTACCATCACAGGCAGGACATGTGACAAGACGGACCACTGATCTGGTTTGATGTGGCAATTCTTGTGTTCCTGTTCTTACCTTAAACAAATGCTTAAAAGAGTAAATTCAAGCTGAAACACTGGCATCATATATTTCTAACCTCTATGTTACTCCAGGATCCTGAACCTTCTTTTGTGTGCTCAAGGGCAATTCAGCTGGAATGTACCAAGCTGGCAAAGGATTTGAAAGTTTTTAAAAAAATGTTTTTGAACCGCCCATGTGTTGGATAGAAATGGGCAGGTGTGAAAGTAAGCTGGTACAGGCCGGTACGGCGTACCAGTAAAAAAAAAAAAAAAAAAGTGGCGGCATACCAGTAAGAAAGTGACCGAAGCATTCAGTACCTGCTTACTTTCAACTCTTTTGGCTGCATAACAGCTTGAACTCAGCTAATAAAAGCCTGTAAAGTCAAAACTCACTCTGTCACATTTCTCTCCTCCCTTGTCCTCTGGCCAGGCTGCGGAAGGCAGCTAGGCTTGGCGCTTCACCCCCGTCTCGCACTCAGCAGCGGCCACGGCTCCTCTCCAGCTTGTGGCGCGGAGAAGGGGGACTGGCTGACGGAGAAGCCCAGGGAGCGCCTGCATAACAGCTTAAACTCAGTCTCAGCTGTGTCTGCGGTTCAAGCCACAGGATTAGGGGCCATTTTTGGCATCCCTTGTTTGTTTCACAGTGTTAGTGTGACCAAGGGGCAGTTTTTTTTCTGCCCTGGATCCAATACACAAATACAATCAGAATCGGGGACCATTACCGAGTTCAGGTCTATCCCTCCCCCTCCGAGGATGGATGTGATGCCCAAACTACTTGCAGATCCTCGTTGAAATGTTACTTTAAAAAAAAATGGAGACCCTGGTGGGAAGATGTCACGATGATCGGGGCTTATGTTTGGCAAAGAATTTTGCTAAAGCAATGAAAGAATCACAGGGAAAGCAATTAGCCTGATGGACAAAACCACAAAGAGATTGGAGGGGGGAGCTGGATATTTAGGGAAATTATTGTGCTACCTTTGAAAGAAAAAATAGTTTCCATTCCACCCTATTTATATATTGAATTAAACACCTGAAATGTCGTTAGGACATACGGGCACGATCTCAGATCTCTTTCTGTTTTGTCTCCGTGTCCTGTGGCTGCTGAAATTTGACACATTTTTCTCTAAGTATCTTATATATTTCATGAAGGCTATTCTAGTTGTCCTTCATTCACTTCTCCTTCACCCTGCTACTAGCCACCCACTGGTGCCCCCTGCGTCCTCTTATGCGCCTGAGAAATTAAACAATCCTTGAGATCTGTTAACTTGCTAGGAAATAGGGAGGGTCTAGGCGGGGCACTGGCGGGCATGGCACAGTGCAGCCCCTTGCCCCCTGCCGCCTGTCTGGCTGTGGCTTTTGCCTCTATTACTTACTCCTTGGCAGACCCAGCCCAGCACCAGGTGCAGCGGTAGCTGCTGGCTCTCTGCAGGCAGCAGCCGGCGAGGGCTGGTTGTTGGGGTCACTGCTGGTCAGCAGCAGCTGCATTGTGACACATACACATACATACTGTCCTTGTGCAAGCAAGCGGCCACCCATTCCAGCGGCCGGCTGCATTCTCCAGGTGTGCAGCCCGGGTCTCTGGGGTGGGGGGAAACTGTGTTTCTGCAGTTAACGCCTCAGGAACTTCTGCAAGAGGCAAGGTCTGGCTGAGTGCCGCCAGCGTGTCTGTGGGTGTCCAGCTTTCTTAATGGTGTCCTGCCCCCGGGGGGCTGTTGGTCCTACAGTGAAAAGCTATCTTTTTTGAGAGCTCCATCCATACTGTACAAATATATACATTTAGAACACATATGGATCAGAGAGATAGATATAGATCTGTCAAGCAAGATAAGACTATTTTGTTTTCACAGGAAGATGTTCATGTGATGGTTCGAAACGTTAGCTTTTGAGTGCCATACTGCCACATGGTAACTGTGCGCGCTGGCTTCTTATTGGTCAATTCTTGTCAGGCAAGCAATTTATAGCAGGAGGACAGTAAGTGCGGGGAAAAAATGCCGCCTAAGATGATACCCATTAGGGTCTGTTGAAAGTGCATGTTTAAATGTAAAAGTGAGGAAATGGGGGATTGTCAGTCAAAAAGAACAGCAACAAATGAAGAAGCTGAAACTAGTCATCTACAGGAAAAAAACGCTGACACTTTTACACCTGTGTCATGTGGTGAGCCGCAGCCACCACAAAGAGAGGAGACAAATGAAACTGCTGAATTGCCGGGTAAGAAAACTGAGACCCCACCACCATACCCTGCTGTGTGGTCAAAAATGCAATTTGAGGAGTTCAAAAAGAAAAACTACTGGCTTTTTGCTTCGGGCAGTAAACTTGGGTGCATGGTATGTCATGATGTTTCCGATTTGAAGCTGCATTCTGCAAGAGGGGTTAACATCTCTCCAAACTTGGCTTCTTGTGAAATATCCTTGTACAGAAAGAATAAAGAGACAGAGCTGTCCTCCATTCACAAAAAAAAAAAAAATTGAACATAAGAAATCTGCATCTCACATGGAGGCTGAAAAAATTCAAGCCATGGCTAAAAAAGAAACTCTTCTTAATCTGAATGCTAAAAGTGAAGAAGCGGCATTAGAAACTACTGCTCGTGTATTCCGAACAGCCTACTACATTGCCAAAACAAATCAACCACTCAATGACCACGAGAGCCTCATTGACCTACAGCAAATCAACGGAATTGAAATGGGGCATTTGTTGCATAGTAGAACAGTTTTTGTAGACATGATCAATCATTTATCCACTGAAATGAAAGAGAATTGTCAACAAAATCATTGACAATAAGTCAAAAATTAGAGTACTTGTCGATGAATCGACTACTCTCGCTGGAAAATCTCATCTTATTTTTTAAAGCCAGTCCAGATGGAATTATGAGGCCACTTACGTTTCCTCTGGACTTGATTGAGCTGTAAAGCGCAACAGCAGCAGCCATTAAAGGGGAAATTTTAAAATGCTTGCTGTGTTGTGGGTTCATTAAAGAACAGTTATTGGAAGTGTTGATCAGCTTTTGTAGTGACGGTGCAAATGTGATGTTAGGAGTCAAAGCTGGTGTTGGAAAACTACTACAAATGGGCTTTCCTAACGTGATATTATGGCATTGCCTCAACCATAGACTGGAACTTGCTGTCGATGAAGCTTTAGAAGTCACCAGAGATACAAATGACTTTAAGGCTTTTTTGGATGCATTGTACGAAAAACTCTCGTGAACTGAGTGCTCATACCAATGAATTACACGTTGTACTTCAAAAAATCGGCAAAGTGTTCAAGTGCAGTGTGGCAAACATACTCTGCTTTGGCAAAACACTTCGAGGCTGCCTCACAAGACCGGTCGAGAGTCGGAAGCGAACATCTTAAATTTCAAGGACTACACCCAAAGCTGTGTTCTGTAAATTTCATCAGAAACCTTTCTTTAATGCTGGATGTGCTGATGAACTGAAGAACTTGTCTGAGATGTTACAAGAATGAGAAATGACCATTCCAAAAGCAGAGAACCTAATGAAAATCTACATCAAGAGAATCGAAAGTCTAAAAACAGACCCAGGAGTTCACGCTGAACAAGCTCAGAAGGCTGAACAATCCATGATGTTCAAAAACAGCAAACTCAACGGTGCTGGAAAAAGCCCCAGAATCAACTTGTCTCAATTCATTCAAGCAGTTGTTGACAACATGAGGACAAAACTATTCACAACTGCCTCAAACAAAGCCGATCAAAGCACATGCGATGAAAGGGCTTCTGATTATAAGAACTTAGTTAACAATTTGTCGGTTTTGAATCCTGAAAAATGGCAAGAGAATCCAGAGAATTCCCACTTTGGAGAAAAGTAAATAAGAGCATTGGCTGATCAACTGAGTCAATAGGAAACACACTTGGGATTTGTGGAATTCAAGGCTTCTGGGGGAAAAAGCATTCCTGGAAAACTTAAAAAACTCGTCCTTGCAGTGGAGTGAAGTGCCGAGCCTAACCACCTTCCGCAGCCTGGCCGGAGGAGGAGGGAGGAGAGAAATGTGACAGAGTGAGTTTTTTCACTTTTCAGGCTTTTATTCCAATATTAAAGTTTTATTGGAGACGGTATTGGTAGTAGTAGCTTTAATTTCTATATCAGTCCTGCAAAGGGATCCATGAAGTTCAATGTGTAGGAGAGGTGGGTTGCTTGCAATATGACCATACCAGTAAGCAATGTAAGTTACTTTCACCCCGGACAAGGGCTTAGGCTATTTAGAGAGCTGTGTAAAGATTCCACCTGCATCCCTGCTGACCCATTTGGAATGTTGATGTAAATGTGAGTTTTCAACTGAAAGAGCAAAACCAGATTTCATTTGCAGAGCCGAAGTGGAGGTTAATTATTGAGCTGCTTTCTATATGAAGCCCGGAAGAGAGTGAGCTTCTATGTAGATTTCAAAAGCTAGTGCATACCCCTGTGCTAATGCACAGCTTTCAAATCCCTCGTGGAGGCTGTGGGTAAAGAACTCAGAGTATTTTAAATATGTATTAAGTTGCTAGGATTAATTAAGTTGCCTGACAGCTTTATGTGTCAGGTGAATATGCTATTGACTTCGTTATTGCAGCATGTGGATTATAACAGAAGAGCAGAGAAAGGAGTATGGTAAAAGTTGATCTACTTTAACATTACACTCCAACTCACCCCTTGGGACACAGAGGTTTGAGACACTGGTGTAACTGATCCTACGACTCTTGTCACTGAGAAATGAATGGAGGGATAATGCCTTCTTTTCCTAGACCAAGAAGTCTCAACATGCTGGTTCAGATTGACGTTGGGGGCTGTATGAAAAGCATGTGGGTGCTTTATGCACTACAGCAGATGGTAATTATAATTGTCATCACTGCTGCCCTTTAAACAGCATTGAAACAATGAACACCTTGTTATTCCCTGCTCATTCAGAGGAACATCTGTTCTGATAAAAATACTGTATCACTTCAGTTCCTGTCTGTACTCTTTACATTATGGGCCATCTTCTATTAGTCAAATGTTATGATGACCCTTCAAGCAAAGAGCTAACAGACCTAAAAACGCAACCCTCTCAGGTCAGTAGTCACATTTTAAACAAATCTGCTCTGATTAAGCTTCCCCCCGCCCACTTCTCAGTTCTGAGATACTGAAGACATTATCTGGCTTAGGAAGAGTGGGAATTAACTTGCTTTTCTTATTTCAAGGAAGTTTTCTGGCCTGTTTACACTCCAATGGGCAGTGTGAGCAATGGAGTTCCAAAGGATGATACCAGCTTTTCTGTGAGCCAGATTCTGCATCAGGGGCACAAAAGAGGAGGTGGGGCTCAGGGAACGACCTTCTCTAGCACCTCTGACCATGAGCTGGTCAGAGCCCTGACGTCAGGGGAGTGAGTGTTTGTGCCATTCTCGCACTTTCATAAGTGCTAGGGCCTGAAAGAGCCTGGGGACGGCATAGGTTAAAGCAGTGTCATGGTTCCACCATCACCTCCATGTCCTGTCAGCCAGAAAGGGATAGTCACAGCCTGAGTACAACCATCACACACACTTCTGTGCTCATTCTTGACTGCACAGGGCATAATCTATCCCTAAAACATTAGGTCCTACCGTAGACTAGGTAGTACACATTTGTGTATGCAGAAGCAGAAGGAGTAGGTTTGCTAGAGGTGAGCTGTTGGGAAAAGGATTGGTACCATTAAACATTTGGGATCTTCTCTTCCTTTGAGTATTCTGTGTATATCACCTGCTTTCCAGTGATGGGTGGGGTGGATTGGAAGAAGTCCATGTCTCTTTCATTAGAGGGGAAAAGCCATGTTAATTTCTACTGCTGCAGGGATGGATCAGATCAGTACATCCCTGATCATACCCTTTCCCTGTCACTGCAGACCAATCTTTGGGCTCTTAACCTCACCAGGGGTTTGAGAGGTTAGGTGGGCATTGCACTTCTTAAACAACCCCACTTGTGGCCTTTGAAGGCTCTGCACTAGGGTCTTTGTGAGCTCTTGCAAAAGCCCTAAGTCTCTAAGAAGGACAAATCAGCCACAATATGGCATTTTATGCAAAGTCTGTGGAACAAGAGTTTTGTGAGTAGATGGCATAGCCCTGCTTAGAGCACTTATCCACACATGTGCTGATTGCATAGCATGGTGTGGCCTTTACCCTCAGATCATCTCATGACATTTCACTTTGGCTCTGGCTATAAGACAGGCAATCTTGCACTCTTGGCATCTGATGTAAATTCTGGATTTGTTCTAAATTCTATATTAGTATGAGAAGAGAAGGAGAATAACGAGACGCACGTTCCATTTTGCTGACAGAGAATAATGAGTCTGTAACTAGCTGTGTTATGTGATGGGGTGAAGGGCAAGATCATGCTGTAGGAAAGGGTAATTTTCTGCCGCTTTTCCTCCTTGGTTTGGGGAGGCATCACCAATTCTGACTTGTGCACTGTATATGCAGACACATGATTGATGTTTGGCAAATCAAGGTATCACCTGAAAAACCCTGTCTGCTAGAAGCAGTAGCTTAATACAATGTCTCCAGATTTAAATTAACCAAACTCCTGGCCTCATTCCCCTACCTCTGTACTAAAGGGTGTAATGAACAAGGAGTAGAACTGCATCTAGACAGTCAGTAGATCACATGAACAAAATCATAGGATAAGAAATTTAAAGATAATCTCTGCCAGGGAGAGTAGCAGTGTTTTTAAACGCGCTTCCTTGTCTTGTTTTCCCCAAGATCCCTTTCTCCTGCTCCTTCCCCCCTGCGCGCGCACTTGTGTGTGTGTGTGTGTGTATGTGTGTGTGTGTGTGTGTGTGTGTGTGTGTGTAAGAGTAACAAAGCCTTGATGAAAGATGTATGTAGTGCACACAGGCTGTCACAGGAGTGAAGAATAGCCAGTTGATATTTAATCAAATAATAGGATCTGCTAGCAGCAACAGATAAGCAGCCGTTTTCCACAGCCGCATCCTACAGCTGTTGAAGAAAATAAGCTGATTTTCCATGTCAAGATCATATGTGCAATACAGAAAATGAAAGAAGGAGGAACAAAAATGGAGAATGGTATGTGCCTACCCACCCAGTTGAAGGTGAGTTTGGCACATAAAGGAGCAGATTAATCCAACTGTTGCTCAGCTAGATAAAAATCAACAACTGAGAGACTATCTGTTTTATTTCAAATAGGTGTCCATCCAATTCTTAGGGATAAAATTCTCATGATCCATATAATCACTCCATATATTCAGCTGTCAGCCCTGTCTGTTGCAACTGCACAGTTTCTAAAATATGTCTTTTGTATAATAGAGGGGTACAATTTTCCAAATGAGAACCCAGCATGCCATTAGATCATGCTAAAATAAATTTCTACCTTTACTGAAGCAGACCAGAATGTTGGTTCCTTTGTTAAATCACTCTTGAGCACTGAAGGGGTAAAATTTCAAACGTATGTAAGTAAGTGACATAGGGCCAGATTTTCAAAGGTATTCAGTTGCCTGATGAGGCAGATTGCCTCCTGGTGGGATTTTCAAAAAGGTACCTAGGTGCCTTATTCCTATTGGGCACCAAAATATCTTTGAAAATTTGGCCCTTAGGAGCTTAAATTCCATTAATTTCAACGAAACTTAGACTCCTAAGCCCTGAGGGGAGCCACCCTAAATACCTTTACAAATCTAGGCCTAAGTACCTGAGATGGTCACCCTGGTGCACCCATTTTTAGTCAGGTGTGGGGTGTGGGTGAGCATTACTTCACTTCCCTTAACCCAGACAGACCTTTTTAATCAAAGAGCACCCCCTTCCCAAGGGTTTCATTTCTTCGCAAGAGCCATATACATAGATAGGAGCTCACTTGGATACACCTTGGGATATTCATAATCTCAGGCTCAGTCCAGCTAGCTCCTTCCTTCAGGACATTCTTCTTTCCTGCACCTGTAAATAGTGCCTGTTTCTGGAATCCTTCCCCGTTCCCTCTCTGTGTTACTCCTTTCAGTCCCTCCTTAAGCAGCAGTTCCCAGCGCTCCTCTCTGGAGCTGGGCTCTAATAACTAGTCCCTCACTCTCTCCTTAAATTGGTGTCAGCTGCCCTCTCGGAAGCTGGATTCTGTTAATTAGATTCTCTGGTCCTTCTTAAGCAGGAGCCCTCAGCTCTTCTCTCTGGAGCTGAGTTTTGGATTAGCCAGATCTAGAGCCTCGGCCTGCTTCTACCTCAGCGTGCCCCTTTTTCTTAGTCAGGCTTCAGGCTGTTCAGCAGGCTAGCCTTGCCCTGTTAATGTCTCCTGCTGTCTGCTCTGCTGTGAGAGAGGAGACCATCTTTATGAAGGTCCCCTTCTCCTAGCTCATCTGCACTTAGTTGTGGGGAGAGATGAGCCTTTCCCCACCCTCTCTACAAGACTTCTGGCCCTGGGCCCATACCAATATAATGATGGGATTTCCCTCTCATCATTCCAGGGACTGCTTCCTTTATCTATATGCCCCACAGTTGTCCCCCAACCCCCTACATCTATTTGGCCTTTCAAACCCCTAAAGGACCATGCTGCGGTGTGGGCTGACCAGGTCCCGATTCCCTTAAGAGGACAACTACCCTATCACAGTGCCTAAGCTCCTTTTGAAAATGGGACTTAGACTCCTAAGTTATGTAGATGCTTTTAAAAATGTGTACCTTGGGTCAAATATTTGAGTTTTATTCACTGCAGTCTAAGTCAGTGTTTCACAATACATGATTACTGGCAGCTTTGTTTTTATTTTCACCCTAGACATAGTGCCATGAATGTGTCTTGCATAAACAAATAATGTACCTGGTCATACTTCTCCAGAAACTGCTCACATGCAATTTTACAGCATCAGCTAACTCTGCATGGTCCTTCTTCATGGTCGATGATATATAGATAAAATCAGTCCCAGTATTGATGTTTATAGTTCTGTATTAATGACAGGCTTCCATCCTTCACAAATTATGCTGTTTTAAATACCTGTCAACTTTTCAACATCTATTGAAGACTGACTCCCACCTTCCAGAGACACCCTGTTTTGAGTTGCTTCCTCTGGACCGTGAAACAAAAAAATGAATCTCTCATCCTGCATCAGAACCTTGCAAAATAATACTCATGAGAACATTATTAGTAATAGGAAAAATGTAACATCTGCAGAGTACTTTAACCATAAATTTCTAGAAGAAAGAAAAAATTTCAGCTAAGCAATCACAAAATCTCCTATTTTCTCTCAGGCCTCAGTCCACAGATCTTCAGTGAGAGATCTTCTCAACAATTACGTTATTTTGTTCCCTCACTAGGAATTATGTCACTGAGAGAAAGGATTCCCTTATGCTAAGGAATCACAGCATGCAGGACCTGCCTACCAATGTCTGCATCGGCTGAAGATTCTGTATCTGTCTTGTAAAAGTCGGTAAATGTATACATGAATAACCAAGCTGCAGCTATACAAATTTCATCATAAAGGACTTGCTCTTTCACAGCCCATAATGCCGCCATCACTTGTACTGAGTGAGTTCTGGTACCAAGAGAGGATTGAGTCCTTTATGCCTATATGCGTAACATTTTATAAGCCTCTGCAATGTATCTGCGTATACACCATGAGATTGATTAATTAGATGCCTTCACACATCTTTTTCTTGGATGAAATAAGACCATTCAAGCTGTTTGTCTTATCCTCTGAGTTCTTTTCATATCAATCCTTAAGATTTGCATTATGTCCAGCAAATGTCATAGCTTCTCCTTTGGGGGAGATGGGTGTGGACAAAAAGAAGGCAATGAGGTCTCTTGTGCTCGAAGAAAAATCAAATTTGCTTTGGGGATAAATCTTGTCTTTGTGAAAGATGAAGCAGGATGGATTAACTGACAAAGCTCCCATCTTTGAAACTCTTCTTGCAGAAGTGATAGTGTTCAAAAAGATCGTTTTGATAGTCAAGTCATACAATTAAACTGATTTCATAGGTCAGAAGGGCACCTGTGTTAAGATATTGGGCACAATGTTCCAATTGCAATGTAGAACTCTATGCACCGTAGGAGATTCAATAGCTGAACCACTCTAATGAACAAATGTATGTCCTTATAGTGAGACATGGAAGATTTTCTGGATACATTCAAAAGTGCAGACGGTGCAGCAATGTGTACTTTTAAGGTATTAGCCTGCAACCAGATATGGAAACCATCTTGTAAAAACTCCAGAACATAAGACACTTTGGCTACTTGACGCTGAATGTGTCTAACTCTACACCAAGCCCTGAATTTAGATCAGATCCTTGAGTAACCCCTGTTTGTTGATTTTGTCCTACATAGTACAAATGTCAAGGAGATTGGAACAGTAACCCTTTTGTTCTAGAAATTTCCTTTCAAATGCCAAGCTGCTAGATTAAACTTGTTTGCATCCTGGCAAAGAACTGGACTTAGAGATAACAAAGCTGGGCTTGGATTCAGGGACAATGGTGGCTCCACTGACATATTCACAAATTTTGGAAACCAAAAGGCTATTTGGGCCACTGGGAACACTAAAATCACTTCTGTTTCCTCTTTGTTGATCTTGTGTGTACTGCACTGTGTCAGATGTCCACAGGAGGCAGCTCCTATAGGGCATCTGAAGTCAAGCTTACAAATTTATAGTTTCTTGGGTCTTAATTAGATACATTTTTTAAGTACAGGAATGAAAATAACTTTCACGAGCACTTCCTGTGCTTACGATGAAGTTTTAAATCAATGAATGAAGCTGCTGTGATTGGAATTTTGAGGTGGATCACGTTTTCTCCAGGAGCGTCAATATCTGTCTTCAGCTTCCTAAATTGACAATATACTGTTCTGGCAGGAAACCATTTTTGTCGTCTTCCCCTGGAAAAATGTGTATTGCTTTCATATAGCAGGTACCTTCCCCACCTCCATTTTTCTGAACGCAGAAGCCAAGAATAACGTTATCAGTTGACTGTGGCTCTTTGGTCTATTGCGTTCTTTGAGAGACCCTGCTGTCTCCTTTACTGATTTTTTGTTCCTCCTACTAAAATAAATTCGTAGGGCAAGATTTGCCCTGCAAACCTCAGTTGCACTTGCAATGATGTTGGGGGAGGGGAAAGGAGGGGCTTTGCTGTAGTTGGAGGTGTCAACAAGGCACACCGGTGAGGGAGGTCTGCTATGTTTGGAGAGGTGCAGTATGCTCCCTGCTCTGCTGGCTAGTTTGGAACTTCCAGTGCTCTGTGTTCTGCTAGATAGTGCCCTCCTAACCCATCTCCTGTGGTTATTGTCCACAGGGATGCTAGCCAGGAGTAGACACTGTGCTTCCGAAGAGGGATCCTGGCATCTTACTGGCTCTGTTAGCACCTTTCGGTTCCGGTTCTCTCTCTGTTTTTCAGTGTTATGCAATGGAATTAACCCTGCCAGAAAGGAGGAATTTTAAAGGGCCAGAGCTCTTAAGGGTACAGCTTCACTGCAGCTGGGAGGGGTAATTCTCTTCTCTCCATGGTCCTAGGATATATATTCAGGTAGCTAACCCAAGCCATCACCACCACACTACTATTTTTAGTGCAATAGCTTGGTCATGTATTTTCTACTGAATTAGGAATTAGACCTCCCAGCTGCGATGTAAACAACCTCATGGTTTGCTTTGAAAGGACCTTACAGTAAGAAATAGAATGGGGAAATACCTTTTTAAAGAGCATTGTGTTCTGTACCATTAGAGCTCAGCAGCCAGAAAATAAGAAATGAAGAAGCAAAGAGGTTAGAATCATCGCTACAGCCTCATTTCTCATCTTTAATAGTACTTTACTTTCTGAGTAGTCCCATTGAAGTCAGTGGGGCTATATGCAGAGTGAATACTACTTAACAGGAAGTAACGGTGGCAAAGTCTGGCTTTCATGATGTCCACTACAAATTGAAGGCATTTCCAGGGCACATAGTACCCACATGCATTTCTGTTTTCGTGGGTCACAGATGGCCAAGATCTATCCAAATTTCTGCTCTTCATCTGTTTTCTTCAGTGGTTATTCTTGCTGCATTGTGCACCTCTTACTAGCTAGTCTGCTATCCATTTTAACAAGCTCAGTTCATGTATCGTTATTTAAAAGGTAATTCTGTAAAAGGTAAAAAACAAATACACCTCTACCCTGATATAACGCTGTCCCCAGGAGCCAAAAAATCTTACTGCATTATAGGTGAAACCGCGTTATATCGAACTTGCTTTGATCCGCCGGAGTGCGCAGCCATGCCCTCCCCCCCCTGGAGCGCTGCTTTACCGCGTTATATCCGAATTAGTGTTATATCGGGCCGCGTTATATAGGGGTAGAGGTGTATACGCTAAAACTATCAAACTTGAAGTTAAGCACCTAAGTAAAACTAGCCTGCATTTCTCATTGTCTTGAGTTGGAGTTCAGGGCTCTCAGCGCTTTAGAAAATCCGGCTACTTTTATGTAGGTATGCAATTTAGATCTGTCAGGAATTCTTTGACCAATATATTATTTTTTGGTAAAAAAAAATGCCAATTCATCGAAACTGAAACTTTTAACGGGAAATGGTTTGTTTTTAATAGGGTGACCAGACGTCCTGTTTTAAAGGAACAGTCCCGTATTTAAGCCCTCCTGAAGGTGTCCCGACTTCTTCTTAATAACAGGCAAATTATCCCATATTTTCTGTCTCTTCTCCGCCCCGCCCCCCAGTAGACCCCGGGCAGGGGCTTAGCACCCTCTTCACCTGCCGCCCCCCCCCCTTTCTGCTCTTTGTCCTGACCCCAGGGAGCGAAGGGCTGCTCCATCCCCTGGGCACCCTCCCCTGCTGAGCCACCTCTCTGGCCGGGTTTGCTGAAGCCCCTGCAGTCAGGTCCCCTGGGCCCTGATGCACAATGCAGCCTTAGGGCTTAACCCCTTCCTGCCTGTGCTGTAGTTGGGGGATAGGAGGCGGCTGGGTTATGTTGGTGGTCGGCAGCAGCCTGGAGGTGTTAGCTGCCTTTTGACACTGTGCGGGCAGGAAGGGACAAGCCAAGCTGCTTCCAGCCACGGGGGGTTGTGTGTGTGGGGGGGGAATGAGATCTGTAAAGACACAGGCCAGGGCCAGGTCATTCTCCCCGCCATCCACCCCCCATGACTAGAAGCAGCTCCTGTCCCTTCCCTCCTGTACAGTGCCGAAAGGCTGCTGCTGGCCACATTCTGTTGTGAACCCTCTGGGGAGAGGGGGCATGTGACCCTGCACGCCCCCGCCATGTGTTGCCTCGGGAAGACGTGGTGCCAGGTACCAGGAGAGGCGGGTCCATCCTGGGGGCCCAGCCAGGCATGGAGGGCCAAGAGCACCGGGCAGGGAGGGTGTGTGGCACACACACACTCCCTGTGTGAGAGAGGTGTACGGGAGTGTGTGTGTGCCACCTTTCTCGTGTGAACCCTCAAGCCTTAGAGATAAAAAGGTAAATAAAAAGAATCAAAGTACGCAGAATTTCTTTTTAACAGGGGCTCAGTCAACTTGATGTTAATTTGAACATTTGTACTGCATAGTTCTGATTGATTGCCCTTGAACTCGCTAGAATATGAGTAATTTTACCAGGTGTCCCGTATACAGCATAGGGAAATATGGTCACCCTAGTTTTTTAAAAATGTCTTGACTTGAAAAACATTGAAAAATTTTGAAATTGTCTAAACATTCCTTTCTTATATTTTTGAAACAAATTCCAGTTTTCTGATTTGAAATTGCTATTTTGTTTTTGAAATTTAAGCTATCGAAAGTAACTTTTTTTTAAATGGTTGAAATTGGAAATGTACCATTTTGAAATTATCAAAATGTTTTGATTCACCCAAACCAATTTTTTCCAGGTTTTTGGTTCTCTAAATTTGAATTTTCAACTATTTGTCCTGATTTGGGACAGGACAAATTTCGATATCTCATTTTTTAATTATTTTTTAATTTTTAATTTTTTGCAGGATAGGAAAGCTATTTCCCTGCCAGCTGTAATCTAATTAGCTGTTAGTGCCTGACTTTGGGCTTCCAGGTTTAAAGATTTTGGCTATAATTCATATCAAAGTTATACTGCTATCCATAGAAATATTGTATTCATATGCTAAGTATGATCTGACATTTTTAAAAATTCAGAAATGAAGCACTAGCAATGGAAACGGAGAACTACAGGGAGATATCTAAAAGCACAAATTTTACGAAGATCTAAATCTAGGCCTGTTATCATTTCTGGCACATTTTTACCATTAGAGCTCATGATGTCCACACCTTTTTTCTTCAGTAATCAAACTTCCAACACAATAGCTTCAGTGAACGGTTAATCTTTGGATTCTAACTGCAGTTTGACCATATATTTTAAAACACAATGATTTCTCCACAGATTCAAAGACATTTCAGATATTTCTGCTTAAAGGCAGCAGCAGAAAGTGCTGAGAAAATTCATTATAAATCTTCCAGTTGCATTTTACATATCATCTAACACTCCAAAAGACTATGTTGTCCTGACACCTTAAATCTAATGAATCTTAGCAAAGTCCTATCGAATAACAAAAAGGGACATCATCTGGTTGCCACAAATTGTTTAAAATATTTCAGTGTGCTGGTATGTTGAAACCCAAATTTCCATTTTTAACTTCATAATCCATATGATGATGAGCACATAAAAACTCATATCAAAGATACTTACAGTATTGAAGTTAAGTTCTCATGCTTTTACTTTCCTACTTTCTTGTGTAAAACAAATCTGAGATTTTTATCCAATAATACCAACCCAGTGGCCATTTTGGAACCAATGCTGTTTCCCGTTTCTTTCAACCAATACTCTCTTATCCTGCAGTTGAATTAATGGGTATGGGTGTATTCTAACATGCAAACTTTTCAACTGCACTTATGACAGTACCCGAGCCCTTCACAAATATTAATTCATTTATCCATTATCTTGCAGCCTCCTAGGGCTAGATGTAAATGCTGAACATCTCCCTTCTCCAGTGGGATAGAGCTACAATTTCTACCATGCTAGGGGCTGAGATATTGGATTGGACTTTTAAAGTGTGTGTGTGTGTGTGTGTGTGTGTGTGTGTGTGTGTAAAGTTGTCACAGGCACAAAGCAGAATTTTGCTGTTTCTGGGCCTCAAATAACTTGTGAGGGGGAAAAAAATTCACATTTTGGGGCAGGAAGAGGAGGGAAATTGGGGGTAAGCTTGGAATGCTACAGTAAATCCCAGGGAAAATGGATTAGTGGGCTAAGGGACGATTAGTCAGTGGTGCTTGCTACCCTTTACTTACATGGCTTTGCAATCTGTGAATTTTCACATCAAGCCCTATGTTATTGTGAGGCTCTGAGGGTTATTACAGTCCAATTACCTGCCCTTGCCAGAACTAGAGGTAGACTTGGTTCTTTGATTGGCTTACCTGGGCGCTTTTCCCCCCACTCTTGAGAGTTGTCAGATGACAGTCTGGTCCTTCAGGAAATAAATTCTGGGGGTCTTATCCAGTGCCTGGGAATTCAATAGGACTTTTACCATTGACTTCAATAGGAGCAGGATTGGGGCCTTAGCCAGTGTTATATACACACGTGATTATCTTCCTCATGTTCATATCATACTGTACATTCTTGTAATTTTCAAATTATTCTAAAATTATCTTTTGCAACATGCCATAAAATCCATGTACCAATATGCATTATTTGCCTGGATAAGAAAGATACCAGAACCACTCCAAAATGGCTTTTAAAAAAATGAGTGTGCTTCGAAGTATTCTATAGAACTTGAGAGCAACTTTGCTTCCATCTGTTAAAATACCCACACCTCAGATATAGGAAAAAATTATTATCAAGACATCCAATATTTCTGGCATGCTGTAGTATTGAATCACATGCAGAATGCAGCTGTATTTATTTGTCAGGATTGTTTCATTAGTGGCTACTAGTAACATAATATATCTTCTCTGCAATCAGGTTTGGACCCCCTGTTGCAAAAAAAATTGTTTTTAGTTTATGGAAATGAATAAATACTTAAGCAACACAGAAATGATTACTGTTGTCCAGCCTTGAAACAAAAGGAAGGAAATAATTCTTATTAAATTTGTGTTAGAATAAGCAGTGAAAATTCCCTGGGTCTTTCCCCGAAGCCACCACACTATAAACTTTTACAAATAGACTTTCTCTGGCACATGAACAGAAGCAGGTATTAACAATTCATGGCATCTACCTTTACTTTTTTCAGTACCTCTTCTATTCATATTTAACATGCAGAAAGTGTGTATCATGTGAGGAGCCAGTCAAACATTAGAGGGAAGTTTGATGTCATTCCAGACAATTGTTCTCCTCCAAAATGGCTCTTTAGGTTGCTATTACATTTTCACTTTGTGATTGTGGCATTTTATTTTTGTGTTGTTTGATACCACTTTCCTTGCATGTTAATTTTCTGGGTGCTAAGCTACTCATGCAAAATATAGCTCTGGAAATTTACAAAGTAACAGGGTGGGATAGAAAAATTGGGTTGGCAAAAAAAAATGAACCATTTTTTATTTTAACCACAATAATGCCTAGAGACCACAACATACACATAGTGTGAAGCTGCTCCTCCTCTGAAGTGTTTACAGTCTAAATAGACAGAACAGATGTAGGGGCAGTAAAGGTATAGACAGGCAAATTGATTTCCTTCCCATCACACAGCAGGTTAATGACAGAGAAGGGACTTGAACCCTTGATCCCCTGTGTAGTGTTTTAACCACTGTACCACAATGCCTCTCTGAGCTTGCTTTGAGTAGATGTGGCCAGGTCACAATGTTTGTCTGGATTCTTGATCCTCCCAAGAATCAGGAGTATTCTGTGGGTCCATCTCTACACTGCCGTTAAGTGAATGCGCGAATAGGGCTGATTTAGGCTATAACTGTATCTTTTTTTTTTTTTTTTTTTTTTTAAAGAGAGACATACACATGCTCTG
Source organism: Terrapene triunguis (assembly GCF_002925995.2). Lineage (NCBI taxonomy): Eukaryota > Metazoa > Chordata > Testudines > Emydidae > Terrapene > Terrapene triunguis. Next base: position 8,004,406 of record NW_020699373.1, on the reverse strand, counting down.
ATATTCATGGATCAGATCCACATCTGCTGTAAATTGATACAGCTACACTGGAAATACACTTATTTATGCTGACTGAAAATCTGGTCCCATGTCTCTAGATTTACTTTAATGTTATAACATGGCTTATGGCTTTGCCAAAACTTAAATTAATCTACCTGAAATTTTACATACATCACCTTTTTTTTAGAGTACAATTTTCCTGAGAAATTGATCATGAGAGAAAAATTTGCAAGTACCTCACTTTCTACCACTTCATGGACTTCAACAGAATTAATAGTTAGTCCTTATTTATAGCCGTGTAAATGACCAAGGAATCGGGTACGTCATGTTTCTTATTTGGGGGCTTATCCAGTGTTCAATAAAGTCATGATTGGATCAGGCCCTCTTGGATATTTTCTGGCCCCTTATCTTCAACAGTAAGGAGTTACTATAAAACCTCATTAGACTGGGTGATTATCCAGTTCAAGGTCGGGATAAAACGATGCATTTGTTCTTCCCTTTACAGAGATGGTATGGTAATCTTTGCAAAACTGTGTGGCTCCATGTTTGAACACAAGGAAAAAACAACAACGTGCGTTATTCATGATAGAAGCATGGCCAATCATTTTCTCATGGCTGGTGTCTGCGAACCAGACCACCCTTCAAGCAGTTACTAGCACCTGCTAGCCTTACAATTTTCCAAGCTGTTTTGCTTCCACCCCTTAGTGAGATCTTTTTGCTGTCCTCTTTCTTCAGGAGTGCCACGCTAATTCCTCCCTTGAGATTAGTTTACACTGACTGCTGGGTGGCGGAACTGATTGCTGAGCAGAGGAATTTGTCAGACAGCTCTGGAGTGATTTGCCCAGACTGTTGCCACAGGGGGGAAATGATTGAAAAAATAAGAGAGATGTTTCGTTGTTGTTGTTGTTGTTTCTTCCTCCTTTCGCCAGATATAAGAGAGAGGTTAAGGAAGAAAACAGTGAAGGAAGGAGGTAGGAAACACATTGAAAGGAGTGAGAAGAGGAAACATTAGCCCAGATCCTTAGCTATGGCTAAGAGAAAGTGAAGGTCAGGAGGGGGTGCTAAGGCCCTGGGGGCCAGCTGTATCACACTGTTCATTTAGTTATTCATCCAGCTCTGAACTTCTACATAGTGAGTTACATCTCAATTAGGAATTCAAATAAATATTCACTTTTCCCACCATGTGATTAACCAGCATGTAACCATAAAGTTTCTACAAAGGGCCACGAGCTTCCCACATGTCACATCATGCTATTGATTATTTATTTATTTATTATTGTTATGATGACATGTATTAGAGCAGTGGTGCTCAAAGCCGGTCCGCTGCTTGTTCAGGAAAAGCCCCCGCGGGAAGGGCGGCCAGCACATCCCTCGGCCCGCGCCGCTTCCCGCCTCCCCCATTGGCCTGGAGCGGTGAACCACGGCCAGTGGGAGCTGCGATCGGCCGAACCTGCGGACGTAGCAGGTAAACAAACTCGCCCGGCCTGCCAGGGGCTTTCCCTGAACAAGCGGCGGACCGGCTTTGAGAACCACTGTATGAGAGCATTGCTGTAATTGGGGCTTTCTTTTTGCTAAGCCCCATTGGCTTACAGTTTAAATAGAGAAGACAGACTAAGCATGGGCGGAAAATTATTATTATATCATCCCCAGTTTACAGATGGGGAACAGAGACACAGAGAGATTAAGTGACTTGCCCAAGATCACACCGGAAGTCTGTGGCAGAGCCAGAACCTGGCTCTCTTGACTCTCAGGCCAGTGCCTTCATCTCAAGGTCTTCCCTCATCATATTGCAACTATCCCTTTATTTCTACTAAAGTTGGCTACTGCCCTGAATTTCACTTTAAATAATTTACATTTGAATGGAAAAATCTTGAAAGTGAAATTACTGCCTCATGCACTTTATTCTAAAGAAACCACATTATTTAAAGTTAAGCACATTCATATTATGTTTGTAGCCGACATTTCTGCACTTGGGCTTTGGGAGGTTGACAGCAGCGTGCAAAATTAATGATTTTTAAATTCTGGGGGCAGGGACGCTAAATCTTTTGGAGCTGAGTGTTCCAGTTCAGGGCAACCGCACCTGTATTTTCCCTCCGGGGTCCCTCAAGGGCACCTACACTAGGCTCCTGGCTCCTCAGCCGTCCCTTTCTTAGGTGGAGACCCGCATCTCTCTCTCTCTCTCTCTCTCTCTCCTGAGTGGGGTTTTTCCAGGCTGCACAGTTCTCTGCCTATCCTGTGATATTCCCAGCAAGACTGACTACCTAAGCAGGCCAGCATCTATGCTTTGCTTTCTCTCCAATGGGTACGAATAGCTGTAATTGCCAGGAGTTATTAGTTACCACACAGATCTTTATAAGCAAACCCATTTATTCTTAAGATGAAACTCAGACTATTTATCCAAAAATCCTTTCTTGGTCTGGAGAATCCAGTTTGAACCAGTATATGCAAGTCTTTCCAAGTGGTGGTACACCTCTACCCCGATATAACGCGACCCGATATAACACTAATTCAGATATAACGCGTTAAAGCAGCGCTCCGGGGGGCGGGGCTGCGCGCTCTGGTGGATCAAAGCAAGTTCAATATAACACAGTTTCACCTATAACGCGGTAAGATTTTTTTGGCTCCCGAGGACAGCGTTATATTGGGATAGAGGTGTACCTTCATTTGCCCTGCCAGGCACAGGGGGAACAAATAGTAAACCCCTGCACCTACCGGAATCACTGATGATCCACCCAAAGGGGAAGGTGGAGGTGTTTGTTTCCCCACCCTCCCCAGTGGGTTCTGACTGGGGAGAGTAACTTTGTAGTACAGCTGGAGCACCATAGGAACTATGCAGCGGAGGATGTCAATGGGATACTTTGAGTCATTGAGTCTGATCATTACACCGGCCATGGTAATGCAGTGTAGTGGCCAGCTCTGGGATCTCTACAAAGAGAGGGTTGTAGGTAGAACTGGTTGAAAATTTTTCATTTGTGGTTTTCCCCAACTGCCATTTTCCCTTGGGAAATTTTGATCTTTTGCTACATTTTTAAAATTTTCTGTTGGTAAAATTGAAATGAAATGTTTCATTTCAGATTGGTTTAGACTTTATTGTGAGCTCACCTGAGCCACTGTATGTCTTGTGAGAGTTGTAGTTTGGGTTCCTTGTGCTCCTTTTATCCCCTATGGTTAGGGTTCCTCTGCCAGGCTGCATCTCCCGTAATGAACTGCAGTCCTGGGACTCGAATGGTACACATCAGCAGTTCAGCCACAGAGAGAGACTGTGGTGCATCATGGGAGATGCAGTGTGGTCAGGGTGCCTGGTCTGTAGTTGAGAATGTGGTCATGAGGCACCATGGTAGGTCAGTTGGATGCAGATTAATATCAAAGCAAAACAGATATTTCCAAATTGAAATTTCTCTGAATTTTTTGTTCTGCCCTAAGTTTTGATGTTTGCACTGTGTCCCAATTTGAGGAAACAATGTGGGAAAATGAGAATTTCCTGCCTGATGGAAATTCCGCTTTTCAAGCAGGACTACTTGTAGTCACTTTGCCTACAGAATTTCTGCCATTAGGACCCCACAAGTTCTGCCAGTGGAAACCAAGCCCTGAATCAATCGATCGATCTGTCTATCTATCTATCGAGAGAGAAATAATTCGCCTATAGATAAATTTGCAATATCCTCTTGATTTCTGTAATATACTATGTAACTAATGACTCATGATAAATTAAATTTGAGGTGGGTGGAGAGTGTGTGTGTGTAAAATATATACAGGGGTGAAAGTAAGTTAAGACACTTACTGGTATGGGCCGGGGGGGGCTCTGGCCCCCAGAAGGGGCGGGGCCTTGGGGGGAAGGGGTGGGGCTGGAGGTCAGCATCCCCCAACCAGCCCTTCCAGGGGGGAGGGGAGGCCCAATGGGCCAGGGACATTAAAGCGCTGCAGGGCCCTTTCCCACGGCAGCGCTTTAACATTGCTGCGCCCCCGCCAAACGGGGAGGGGAGGGGGCGGTGCAGGAACGTTAAAGCGCTGCTGTGGCAAAGGACCGTCCTTAAAGTGCTGCCGCAGCAGTGCTTTAATGTCCCTGCCCCTTTTGCCTCAACCATCGGCGGCCCTGCCAGTACGGACCCTACCAGCAGGGCCCCCGACAGGGGAGGCAAAAGGGGCAGGGACATTAAAGCACTGCCACAGCAGCACTTTAATGTGGGCTGGGTATGGGCCGGTGTGGGTTCTTACCGGTACGGAGTACTGGCCCATACCGGCTCACTTTCACCCTTGTAATATATCTCCATATCTCCATACATGCCAGGATTATGGTACTTCAATTAGAGACTTGTTGAATCGGTCTGGGAAAACATGATACTCGTGAACATGCAAACTTCTTCTCCATGAACAGCTGAATACAAGAAATAATTTGCTGTCTGTACCGGACCTAATAACCACCAGCCAATGAAGAAGATTGCTAAAAGCTGACAAGTAATGAAGATTCACTGAGAACCTTCTCCGATTATGGGTGAAATCCTGGCCCCACTGAAATCAATGGGATTTTTGCTCTTCACTTCAGAGTGATCAGGACATCATATTTTTGTCCAGAAAAGTAGCAGGTACACTTAATTGCTAAGCTTTATTTCTTTGAGGATTGTCCTTTTCCAAATGAGCATTTTATTCTTAGAACAAGATGGGAAAATGAGATGGATGTATAATTTAGGCATGAGTAAATAGGAAGAAATGTGATATATTTTTCAAGAGAATAAAACATATACATTTTAAAGCTCTGAAAAGAATGTATGGGGCTCTAAATCATCTAATCTTTTATGCATATAATTTAATTCTGTCCAAAGAGGACAAGAATTTGATCAGAAATATTAAATAGACCTGGTTGTAAAACTTTGAATTTCAAATTTTTTTGACAAAAAGGGGGATGTAGGTTTGGCACAACTTCTCACAAAAAATCATCTCATTTAAAATTTAGAATTTTTTGAAAAAGGGACACCTCTTTTTGCAAAAAAAAATTGCAAAATATGTTTCAATTTTTCAATAAGCTCTAGTATTAAATGTAATAGAAATTGGGACTCTCTATAAAAACTCTTAGTTATCTTATGCATGTTATTACTAAAATTATTTGTATTATTGTTGGACCTAGAAGCCCCCATCCTGGAGCAGAACCCTATTGAGCTAGGCACTGTATGTATCTGTTCCTATTATAGCGTCTATTGTGTAAGTTTTCAAATTCTTAATCAAAATAGTTGCCCCCTTGGCCGGAGCAGAAAGTCAATGTTCAGGGCCTTGCAGGGTTGTTTCCATTAGGATGAGATAATACTGGTATCCTTGATTTATATACTTTGGTGAAATCTTATTTATTTGCAAAAATGTATACAAAGTCCTGTTTTCCTGAACACAGTAGAAACAAAGTACAACAAGCTGTTTCCTTGCTCAGTAATTCCCAACTCTACCACTGTGGTGAGCTTTGTGCCCAAGAAACCTTGTCTCTGCTTCCTTTGAGGATCACACTGACAACTGCTTCTTTAGGTTTTCTCTTGGATTTTTGCCTCTAACACATACAAAACTCATCTCCTTTCCCCTGAATTTGCAATCAGGGAAATCATCCCCTCTGTCTCCCAAGTTTAACTCTGACCTGTCATGTTCCTCGGTCAGTCTCTTGTTCATAGCAATCTCTGTTATGTGATACAAATACATAATAATGGAGCCTAGTTGCTCATTTTATTTATTCTAAGTGTGTTTGGAACACTCATTGACTTTAACAAGTCACTGATTGTCTTTGACATCAATCCTCAAAACAAACCTAAAGCTTTTTAATGTTCAGAAAGTTTCATGCTAACTCAAAGTGAGCAAGGTGGAACACATCACTTCAGACCCTCAGGTTAAAATCTCAAACCCCCTCATTTTTCATTAATTTAAAAAAAAATCTTTAAAGCTCTGCATTGGTTCTTTCTTGTTTAGAAGAGTGATAATAGCCCATCCCCCCCACTTTTAATTTAGGAGAAAGCTGACTTTCAACTCTCTTTTGAGAGCTTCTGCTGACTAAGCATTCACTGAAGCGCATCCCAAGAGGATCTGGTGCCCCAACTGCTGTTACAAATAGGCTCTAATATGCTGTTTCATTTTTTCCCTATTTTCTTTATCATGTCAGATGTGTGTTCCTGGTCTGAGTCCTTTCCATTCACTCCCAGAGGCTGCTATACCAATTTACTATGCTGAGTCTGAAAAATAGAAATCCTCCTCTCAACCTCACAGGCAACAAAGTTCCTTTGCTTAGTGAAATCAAACCAGACTAGCTCTCCAACTCTAAACATTGAGTTTATAGTGCATAGGATGGCCATTAAATTATCTAGGGCCTGATTCTGCTCCCATTGACAACAATGTAAACAATCCCATCAATTTCAGTGGGAGCAGGATCAATCTCAAACCTAAGCTGCTTCTCTTAAAGACTCTCATTGATTTTATTGGCAGTTGGATCAAGCCCTTATTGGCGGAGGAATGGGGGAGGGTGGAGCTTCACCAGGATGAGTAAATTATTTTCTACTTTGTTAAATAATACGACTAAAGAAAGTCAGGTTTGTATTTGAATAGCATGGCTTTTAATCTCTGTTCTAGGCAAGCCAAGTCTGCCATGCATCACAGCCCCAGTCTAAAAGCAACGGAGCAATGTCAGTATGCTGCCCGCTGCCAAGCTGAAACCTCCAGTGATGCTACTAAATAGTACACTGACTTGCTCCTTTCCCTCTGCTTTTTCCATTAAGCCCAAGAGCTACTGTAAATCAAATACAAGTTGAAGCACTGGTAGCAGATGCCATCAATGATCGAAACAATTTGATACCCACTTACTGAGAAAGATGAATCAAAAGAAACTCAACTGGAAACTCAGCTATAGTAGCTTTAATTCAAACAGTGAATCTTCTGTAGAAGTTTACTGTTGTTGCTATTATCAGATCCACTGGATATAGAGAACTCTTGGTGTGTGTGTGTGTGGGGGGGGGTCATAAAAACATCTTGCTAGCTAGAAATCTGGAATAAAACACTGCAATATGGAATGAAATGCAACATACACTGTAGAGGTGCCACGTCTAGGCCACATGCAGTGTATGTAAAATGCCTGTACATTTGCTTAAATCAGGTCAGGATGAGGATCTTTTTGAGATAAGAAATTCACAATACCCCGGATCGTAAATTTCTTTTGGACAACAGACAACGATCACATGATGGTGACCTTTGAGTATGGAAAACATCAGGGTCTAACAATCCAATGCCCTCTGGCTGCTTTGTAGCACTTGTGCAGCAGACAGCTGCCATGAACCTGGCAGGATTTAGTGCCCTGGAAGGATTCCCCTTGCATAGGAGAATTCTCTGGTTGAAGAGGGCCACAGTGACTCCTCCACCAATTCCTCTTTCTGGTGCACAAGGTAGGGATTGTGACTAGGGAAAAGGGGACATTGCCGGGGCCCCCGACATCCTGCTGGTCCCCAGCTGCCAGAACAGACCCTGTTGGCGGTCAGCAGGTGGTGTACGATAGAGCAGCGATTCCCAGGATCAGGAAGACCGCAAAAGTGTCTTAAAGCCACGTTAACTTCCACCCCAGCCTGGACACATACCATTCCCAGCTCAGCCTCTCCAGATAATCTGGTTCTTAACCTGATGTTCAGCTCTCAGTCACTGCAGACTTAGATCACTAGAAAGACATTTTCATAAAGAGAGAAATTCAGTTTGCAATCTCAGACTTCTCTCCTAAATTCACTTAAAAGTACATATTTCTTTTCCTTCTCACTGTTCTCTTTTGATCTTCTCTTCTTTATATATTATTGTGGGCTTTTCCCATCATACTGGGTACAAAAACAGGTTGGTATGATTGGACGAGAAGGGATTTACCCTCTCAAAATGGGTACCAAATACATGGTAAGTACTTTTAGGTCCTAGGTTCACCTGATTAGCATCTGGAAGCCATCACCCATGATGAATGTTCAAGACCCAGCCCAAGGCTGTTAGAAGGTCCCATTCCTCCAGCTCTGCTAGTCATTCCTCCACCAGGTGGCATTCTTAGTTAATTCTCTCTGAAGCTCAGTAACTGCATGGAGTATGTTATTGTTTTAGTCAAGACCCTGTTGACTTTGATCAGTGCATACCACCGTGTATTTTGAATAAACATTAAAAAAAAAGTTAATGCAAACATCAGTTTCTTATCAAATAATAAAGAAAAAAATGAGTTATATACAGCAACTGTTTGGAAGAGTTTGATTGGTTTTTTTTTTTTAAGCCTCAGGCTGCTGTCACTTTTGTTTCCTGTCTGTTATGACTCTTGCCAAGTGGATAGTCAGAAAAATCAAATCAGACCATGAAACTGATTTTTTGTGAGTGTGTGTTCATATGAAATGAGTCATTTTTGCCTCTTTCTCTAGGCTGGGGATCCCCTACTGAATCTTTGCATATATTACACAAGGACCCTTTTGACAATTCAGCATGGGTGAAAGGGGTAGGATTTTAATCACAACAGCTGCACACAACAAAAATCAAAGCTTTGTGGTGTTGTGCCTTGCACTTAATCTATCAGGGTAAAAATAGTAAAAGTCTCTTCTAAGCATCTATCAAATACCATTGTGTTCATTGATTTATTTCCGCTGGTCATATGCAGACAAGATTACAGATACTAATGAAGGCCTTGAAATACTCATGGTAAGTACTACAGTTGTTGTGGAAGCTAGTTTTTCTGTTCCAAAGATTCTGAAAATTGAAAACAAAAGCGTGATGGATACCATTTGTGACGCACACTGAGCTGCTAAGCATTAAATCCTTGTATTTTAAAATGTTTTGTACCATTGATTCCTGTCATTACCTTGAATAAATATTAACTAAGGTTCCTGGTTTTGTGGGAAAATATATTGTCTGAAAATTTGTAACATGCAGCATCCAAAAAGTAATGAACAGGCAAAACCTCAGCACCTTGTCAGATTCAAATTAAAAATGAATAAAGGATAATTAAGCCAAAATAGCTGCTAATGAATGCAAAATGAATACAGAACGGGGAAAAATCATTCTGAATTTTAATCCGACTACATTTTGTTGCACCTTATTTAAAGATTCAAGGATACCCAAGGTATGCCGTTAAATAGAAATGTTTTGATATATGCAAGTTATTTCTGAGTTGCCTTCTCAAGGAGTTCAATATTTTCAATTCCAGACAAAAATAATTTTGCTGGTGCACTTGTATGAAAGGCATCTTGGGGTGGCTGTTCTGTATGCCTAGCGATAGTTCAGAGGATAGTTTTCTATTGAAAGCAATCGATTGATAAAACTTTGATTATCAAGCTGTTGTGAGACCGATCAGGGAACTGGTAATGTGATACAAGGCCGTTGCACTGACAGTTTCAAATCCTTGTTCCTGTTTGGTAGCGGTTGAGCTATTGCCATCTACTGGAAGTTTGTTTGGTGTGTATGAACTGAGCTGGTCTCAGTTCATTGCCTAGTGCAGATGTCAATATCACAAAGAAGACTGTCAACAACTCGCAGCAGGTGGATTATTTGTTGGCAGTCTCCTCAGAGAAATTGAGGACTTGAGAAACCAAGGAATCTGAAGTGGCCTCTCATCCCTGCAAGAAACTTGCTCTATGGAGCTCAAGAGCTTGTCTCTTTCATCAATGGCAGTTGGTCCAATAAAGGATATTTCCTCACCCATCTTGTCTCATCCTTTCAAGTAGACCCTCTGGGCCAGAGTGGGGCAGAATGGGCAAACTTGAACTGACTGCATGTATAGAAACTGGACTTTTTCTGTGAATAGAGGGCTTCAGACACCTGCTAAATTCAATAAGCTAAACTATTAAAAATACACTCTTGTTCCATTCCATCTCTTAAACCAAAACCACATGCTCTTTTGTCTTGATGACTGAGGATTTACTATTACTGCTGTGATGCAACACTCCTGAGAGGAGTATAAATACCCCTTCATTTTTGAGTTCCATCCTAAATCCAGCAGCCTATGATGGAAGTGACGTTCCTGAATTTGGGGCCTGAAGTTGCACCACTGAAGTCATTGGGAGCTCTGCTATTGACTATTGTTAACCGTTGGCTAACAGCTTCAGCTGAACCCTTTCTCCCAATGAGGAGCATTATAGGTTCCACACTGTGGACAGCAGGGATCCCAGGTGGAAAACTCCTGACACACAGAACTAGAGATAATCTGTTTGGTTTGTGAAATACTTGATTACTTATGAACAGGAAGGGAAGGGAAATATTATTAACTCATTTTCCCTTTCATTTTCCATCAGCTCAACATTTGCTGCAGTTTCATAGTTTTTGTTGTTGTTTTTTTTACTTTTTAAATGTATTTTGATTGCAGTGTAGGGTACTTCAGTGGGGTTACTGAGGTAAAAAGTTGGAGCATCTGACCATCACTAGAAAGACTGCGCACTAATCAAGGATGCACTCAAAAGTTCAAGAAATATCAGAATATAAATAGGAAATGCTATACAGGTACAATATGTCTAAATTAACGTGGCTATTGGAACCTTAATTTATGGAATTTTCTGACTCTGGGATGTTGAATTAAACATAGGTGCTGATGCTGCAAATACTTTCATGCATGCTTAACTTTATGCACCTAAATAGTTATAATGAAATGAGTTATTAAGCGTGTGAATAAGTGTTTGCAGGATCATCCTGAAGCTTCAATTAATCCTAATTTTTAATTCAATTTCCCTGATTTGTAAGGAAAAGAAGGAGCTGTTTGGTTGGCGCCGGTTGAAACTCTGTAGGCTTTGCAAGTGAACTTGTACATTACTTGAATTACATCTGTTTGGCTTGCATGGTTTAGAGGTACAACATGTTTTACCAGAAGAACTTGTATATTTCTTGAATCACAGCACTATTACAACCCTCCAGCACTGAAAATCATGAGACAGGATACCCCAAATCATGATTGGCTTAAAAATCACAAGAGTTTTCTTTTATAAATAAAAACCTCTGTTTAACATCAAAAGTTTCTCTGTCACTAAAAGAAGTTGGTCCAATAAAATATATGACCTCACCACCTTGTCTCTGTAATATCCTGGGACCAGCAAAGCTAAAATAACACTGCAAATAATAATAATTATTAATAATAATTAAATATATTTTGGATTCTCTTTATTTTCCTTCTGTCTTAGGTTTCATGTTTTAAGCTTTTTTACACAAACACAAGGGCTAGAAACATGGAAATATGATCTTAATGAAAGGAGTTTGGATTGGCATAAGCAATAATATATAGACTGGACTTACAAAGTCACTTCTGATTAATATTATTCCCTTTTTCTTTCATTCCCTTATTTCAGTATTTTTATTTTTGCTGCATATGAGAATCAGAATGATGTATGAATTTCCAGAGTATTGTTTTTTTTCCCCCCTGTGCCTAGTAATCTTTCCCATTTTTTCTAGGCAGAGGTATACAAAACATCAGTCAGACTGATTGCCTGGTGTGCAATCATGTACAAATACATTGGTACAATATATTTTTTGCTATGAACTACATCACCATATTAATTTGATTTCTTTAATTCACTCTACTATTTTTTTGTAATAAAGTTTAGGAGCTGATTAATAATAAAAGTACTTCTCTGGGGAAGGCAAGTTTCCTATGGATTCTCTGTGCATGAGCCCTGGCGTGTATTATATTTGAGACTCAAAGAAGGAAAGCAGAAGACCTAAAATTAATTAGGTGAATTATTTATGACTTTACAAAATAACCTACACATTGGAACAGTGCCGGATAAAGGAATTCTAGACGCGAAGTGGGACTGTCCTAGGCATTAGGATGCTAATAACTAAAGTGCTTTTCCAGCTTGAGCTCACACAGCTGTGTTGTACAGGAGCTTTACTGGATTTGAGCTCTGGGAACCCCCCCCCCCCCCCGCCAACGATTTAAGAATACACTGAGCTTCTGTAATTTGTAATTGTTATCTGAATGTTATTTGCACACCCATATCAATTATTAGTGAAAGGGGCTGCGTGTGCGAAGGAAGGCACTTAAGCTTCAGCTTCATCAAAGTCTATGCTTAAAACAGCATCTCTTTCAAGCAGGACTACGTTAATGCAAACTAGGCACCTTTGTGTTCATGCTAACAGTGTCCACACTGGGCAGTTAAGACATAACACTGCTGCATGCTGCAGTTCAGAACCCCGTAGTCCATACTACGGCACGGCGTAGACAAACCCAGACTGTTTTGAAGAGTTTCTTGGGGAGAGCCGGGGTTGGGAAGTGAAAGCAAAGAGATGGCAGCACAGCAAAGAAAATATAGCCCTGAGAACAGTGGCGGAGGTCTGGATGAGTCTCTGAGAAGCCAGCTGAAAGCAGAGAGATGTTAGGGAGTGCCCGGGAGCAAAATGTGGATTGTTGGGAAACCTGTAGCTCACTCTGAAGCAGCATTGGGAAGGGCTAGAGTAGAAGGGTTGGTGGTGGGGGGGCTCCAAGAGCTTGATGCTCCAATTCTTACTCCAATGGAGTAAGATTCACCCTGGTGCAGAAAGCCAGCACCTAGTGCCTGTGCACCATGTAAAACTAATGTTGGTCCTAATCTGTAATTAAAAATCTTCAATCTGGATGTGAGGGCCTGGGCATACTGTATCTGAGGGCTGGCCTCATATAACCTGTCATTGAGACTGTCCCTTTGATCAGAGTACAGCCCGATTACATGGGTTGTGCACTAAGGAGGTCTGCAGGCATTGGGGCAGGGAGATAGGATCCATTCTTCTAATTTGTCTGTGGACCAGTCGCAGAGCCACTCTGCAGCCGTTAATGCAATTTTAGGGCTGCAGTAGGCACTGCATTCTTGAGGGTGGATAGATGGTGAATCTACGCTCCTGTGGACCCCTAATCTTCCTATACACTAGGGATCAGGGAGCTCCATGGACATCAGGGGGTACCGAGCCTCAAATTCTGCCCCCACTGCAGAACTGAGGATCAACCTTGTGGAAATCATGAAAACCATGCACCATAACCAGAGGGTAGGAAATTGCATAACTTAGAAAACACTTGCACAGCAAGAGTCCATCATTACCGATATTAATGCCTTACTCACAGGAGTAAACCCGCAGATGTCTTAGGGCCTGTTTGCTCAAATAGTAAAGAACACTTGCCTGCTTTGAGATAGCAAGCCATGGGTAGGGTGGACTCTTGTGGTTACCTTGTGAGTAACACCTCCTGCTTACGACTCATGCAGCCTGCTCCACTGAGAGTTTGCTCTATGTGCTGAAATGAGGTGAGGTTGCTATAAATCCAGCCCCAGCAGGTATGGAGGAAAATGGGAGATGGCAAGGGAAAACGTTAGCTAATTTTTTAAACAGTAGCATTCAGGGGGTTCTAGGCAGCAGCTGCCATCAGAAGGTTTTTAAAGTAGCTCAGTTTGTTTGTTTTCTTACTCTCTCTCCAAAACCAAAGCTAGGGTAAAGTTCACACTCCCAGTCCTAACCAAGTAGGTTTATTTCAGGTTGTCTCTCGCTTTCCAGTTCCTTAAATACTTCTCCAGCTGCTACAGTCTTTGCTTTAAGGACTCAGGGTCTCTCTATTCTCCCTCCTCCTTTCAATCATTTTCATTCGTATTTCTAATCCCCACCCCATTCACACGCAGTCACCCAGAGTTTCCCTGGCACCCTCGCCATGTAGAAAAGAGTGAGGTTGCGGGTGCTTGTTAGATGCATGGTTTTCCTGTGAGGGCTTTCCCCTCCCTCTACACTCTTAGTTCTTTTCTTTCAAATGAATGTTGCTGGACATTTTTAACCACAGGGTGAGGGTTGCTTCCCTTGTGGGCCTCCAAATTCGAGCCCCAAGAGTTGGGTTTTTTACCCCAACTGGGTAGCTGTATGGTAGCAGGCAGTTCTCTTCTAGTGGGATGCGATGAGGAGATTTCTCGTAGTAAGAACAAACATAGAAAGCAAGCAAGCAAGCAGAGGAACACTAGATAAAGAAGGTTTGCAGTCCTGTGCCGACTTCAGCAGAACTACCTGTAATGTGTCTGAGCTCTTAGAGGCCTGTAGGCCTTGCCTTTTGCCATACATTTGCTGTATTAGTAGCCAGCCGTGAAATGAGAAATAGCTTGAGAAGGCCTGCCTTTGATACAGCAGGGTTAGGGTCTCATGACCTCTAGCTCTTAAAGGTATATGCACACCTATGAAAATAGTTATAATTCAGAAAACCAAACCCTACAGTAGAACAGTAATAAGGTTATATATTAATGCACCTCATGCCCCTTCCTTGGTAGATCTTGCATGTAGAAGCCCCACGAAATTATAAAATAGCAGTGTTGAACCTTTTGCAGTTCATACCTGGCCAATGGCTTCCTGGGGGAAGAGGCTGATTACAACTTTGAGGAAGACACTAGGGCTGACTTTAGGGTCCAACAACTTTATTTAAACACGTTTGACAATGAGGTTATTAGCTGGATGCAGATTATAGTCATATCCCTCCTGGGCAACCACCAGCCAGGTGGATGATAGAAATCATTATATTAGACCACAGGCAATTTCAATGAGCTGCCAAACCCAGAGGAGTAGAAAGTCGACTCTCACCCCATGATGTTTTTGTAGCTAGGCAAGGCCTATGAATGTAGGTGAGAGTTAGAGGGGCACAAATCTCATTAAGCTTGGGCTTGAGCCTCACATGTAGGTTTTAATCTGGTGAAGGCAGAGGCAACAGTCATATTAATCTATATTCTTATACAAAAATCAGATTAAAACCCTGGAAACTGGCATCTGTCTCTGGGCCACATTCATTGGTGATCTATTCTGAAAACAAATCTGACTGAGCAGGTGCAAATTAGGTAGAAGCCTCTAGCAAGCTACAGCTGTGTTTCCTGCTGCTGCTAGATTATTTTGAGTTAATCTATTTTATATATTTAAAGCAATAATTGAGCTTTAGGTATTGCTACAAGTCATGTCAGCTAATGATATTTTTATATCTGCCCTGCAGAGAAGTTTCTCTTAATAAAACCTGGCTACGACTGGGTCAAAAAATACATGAAGGAAGAACAATGAGGCCCTTAGACATTCAGTTTAAGAAGTTTGAAGAACGACAACCTAAAATCCTAAGGATCCTGAGTCTTTTTTTAGGTGCCTATATAACGGGCCTGGTTTTCGTTGAAGTTAATGGGAGCTGCTGGATGTTCAGCACTTTTGAAAACCAGGCCACATATTTAGGCCCCTAAACACAGACATAGGAAGCCTAATTTTAGGCTCCTTCTACAATAAATAATGGTTCATTACCTCTTACTCACAAAGAACGGCTACTAGTCTTAGTGTTTGCCAGTCGTTATTGTATTTTCTACTTCCTGTCCAAAAGGCCGGGTGGATTGTCCCTCAGAGGTGGTAATGTGAAGAAATCTACCTCAGTAGTGGGATAACTAGTGGTAGAACTGAATGGATTCCTCAATGTATTTTTCTGCAAAAATGTGCATGATTTAAAACTGGATTTGCTGTTTGTGGTCCTATGTTGTTCACTCTCTATTTATATCCTAGTAGATAACTTTACTAGCAGGAATGTTTGGGAAAACAATGAATTTTAAGTACGTTTTAGAACAGATTTGTGGAAAGTGAATTCTGAATTCAAATTTAGCATTTTTGCAGGAAATCTAGGAGTTACTTTCATCCAGTGAGTGTCCAATCATAGCTGACCAACTCAATTTAAATTTCAGATTCTGATACTCACAATAAAGTACTGATGAGAGCTGGTCAAAAATAATAACATTTTGAATTTTTTCAATGAGAAAAGGTGCAAATTTTGCACCCCCCTTTATCAAACCATCCCATTTTTAACAGCTCTGCTGCTCACAGCCAGTTCTACAGAGACAGGATTCTTCAAAGTAAGTATTCAGGGGGGGAAAAAAATTGCATTAGAACACAAACTTTCTTCTGGCTTGGATTGCCAGTGACTTGGGCTGATGCTTTGGCGTGAGACAAAAGATCCTTATAGTTTCATTTCTTTGGAGTCTCCTTACATTAAACTGATTCCAAGCAGAGGAGAATAATTTAGTACAGGAAATGGCGCTTTATAACTGGAGATGAGCTAATGTCTAAATGCTCACTTTGGATGCTTATTCAAACTAAACGTAACCTTTCAAGTTACAAAATTGGGCTATAACTTTTATGACTACACCTTCCTTGCAGTATTTCAGCACTTCCACGTAGGGTGTCAGCTGGAGCCAGGAAGTGCAATGATATGAGAAAATGAAAAATAATTAGGAGGGAAAGAGTTTGGGTTCAGAGGAACACAGGAATTGCCATACTGGATCCGGATAGTGTTCCATTCAGTCTAGTATTCTGTTTCTGTCACTAGTACCAGATGTTTCAGATGAAGGTGCATGAAACCCTGAAGTAGTCAATTATGGATTAGCCTGCACCCAGAAGTCTCTTCCTAACTTTAAGGTCAGAAGGGACCAGCATGAACATCTAGTCCAGGGGTCGGCAACCTTTCAGAAGTGGTGTGCCAAGTTCACTGTAATTTAAGGTTTCGCGTGCTAGTAATACATTTTAACGTTTGTAGAAGGTCTCTCTCTCTGTCTATATTATATAACTAAACTATTGTTGTATTTAAAGTAAATAAGGTTTTTAAAATATTTAAGAAGCTTAATTTAAAATAAAATTAAAGTGCAGCTCTTATCAATGTAGTGGGATCCTTGTCTGGGGTTTCAGCCACCAGCCCTGCTCAGCCCGCTGCCGGTCTGGGGTTCCATTCACTCAGCCGGCAGTGGGCTTAGCGGGCCAGTGGCAGGCTGAGCGGGGCCGGCGACGGGCTGAGTGGCTCAGCCTGCTGCCGGTCTGGGGTTCCGGCTGCCGGCCCCTTGCCAGTCGGGGTCCCAGCCGCCGGCCCGGTCAGCCTCCTACCGGCCTGGGTGAGCAGAACCACAGGCTGGTAGTGGGCTGAGGGGGGCCGGCGGCCGGGATCCCGCGGGCAGGATCCCGGCTGGCAGGAGCTGGTGGACGGAACCCCAGACCAGCAGTGGGCTGAGCGGTCTGGGGTCCCGGCCACTGGCCCCACTCAGCCTGTTGCAGGTCTGGGTGAATGGAACCCCAGGCTGACAGCGGGCTGAGCAGCTCAGCCCGCCGCCACTCTGGGGTTCTGGCGGCTGGCTCCTGCCAGCCGGGGTCTCAGCCACCGGCCTGCTCAGCCCGCTGCCAGCCTGGGGTTCCCTGGGGGTCCCCAGGCCAGCAGTGGGCGCTGAGTGGGGCCGGTGGCTGGGACCCCAGCTGGCAACGGGGTAGCAGCCGGAACCCCAGAGTGGCGGTGGGCTGAGCCGCTCAGCCCGCCGCTGCGTGCCATCAAAAATCGGCTCGTGTGCCACCTTTGGTGCGCGTGCCGTAGGTTGCCGACCCCTGGTCTACAGGAATGCATCCCTAGACTGCATAGGAACAGTCTCTTGGCTACATGTTTGGACAGCATCTAGCACCAGGAGGTCTTGATTTCTGATGATGCTACTGTATTGTAAGTAATTAATAACATTGATTTATTTGCATTTATTAATCTAACAAAAAAGTGCCTATCATAAACTCTAGGCACCTTTTAACACAAAAAAGATAGAATCCAACAGCTGTGTTGACAATATATCTAGGGACTTATGGATGTGGTGGATTTACCTGGGGACGTGGAGTCATCATGTCGAGTCTTTACATCAAGACTGGAAATCTTTCTAAAAGATAATGCTGTAGCTCAAAGAGAAGTTGTGGACTTGATGCCGAAAATATGGGATGAGGTTCTATGGCCTGGGTTATGGAGGATGTCGGACCAAGTGGTCATACATGTCCCTTAATCTGGGTTTGAAATCTACACAACAATAGCTGGGTCAGCCTCACAACACAGAACAAACACAATCTATTCCCCCTCTCAAAATCCCACCTTCCCCTGTCCCAAAATCCCAGTAAAAAGAATCGGTCTTGCAGCATGTCCTGAAGGTCAACACTCTGGCTATTTCTCACCAAGGGGAGGGGAAGCTGGTCCTGAAGCTAAGACACCTTCATTGGGAATGCTTTGCTTTTTATATCAAGGAGCTCCAGCATGAACTTCTATGTTGATGTCAGCAGTGGCACCATGGCATGGGGACAGAGGCAATCTTCTAGTAATCAGGTGTATGGCACCATCTTTCAATTGTTCTTCATCTATCTGAGGTAGAAGAAAATATGCTGCTCTCCCTCCAGCTAGTGGGCTATCAAAGAGTATCACAATCTTTAATGTATCTCTACTGTGAGGTAGGGAAGTTATCTTAACTCGTTTTACAGATGAGAAACTGAGTCACAGAGAGACTAAAGGTCTTGTCAAAGGTCACACTGGAAGGCTGTGGTAGAGTAGGGAGTTGAACCCACATCTCCTGAGTCCAAAGCTAGCACTCTAACCATTGGACCATATTTTATAACAGCAGCAGCAATAAAGAAACCAAGCTTGTTATTTAAAACCCTTTTCAACACATTTTTGCAGACTTGAATTTAAATCACTGAGCTGATGTCTGTACCCAACTTCAGCTAAAAATAAAACTGGTTGAG
The DNA here is from genome assembly GCF_002925995.2 of Terrapene triunguis. NCBI lineage: Eukaryota > Metazoa > Chordata > Testudines > Emydidae > Terrapene > Terrapene triunguis. Next base: position 7,985,923 of record NW_020699373.1, on the reverse strand, counting down.
AACAATTATCACTTTTTTTTTTTTTTTTTTTTTTAGATATTCTTACATGGAGATTTTTGTCAACATTTTTGTAATTAAAAACAATGTTGACCAGTCTAGAAACTTGCCTCCCCCACAAAAAATAGCAACAATTTTTTATGGAAAAACTTTTTCCAAAACTTTTGAAAATTCTGAAATTCTGAAATTTGAACTCTTGCTAAAAATGACATCCACTAATGTTTTTAAAGTTTGCCCTAAACTCAGATTTGTAACAGTCTTTTATGATTGCCTGGCATCTTTAGGGTGGAGAAAAAGGAGGAAAGAACTAAAGAGTTAACTGGATTTGGCAGTCTTTTCAAAAGCGGCTGCATTGATAGATGGTGAAGGGGAGGAGGAAAATCAGGAGAGGGGTCAAAATTAAAAAATCCCAGAACCTGGACTGCTAACCAGAAGAGAAATTCATCTCTTTTTTCTTTGTGTCTCTCTTTACCATTGTTCCCTTTTTTGCCTTTGCTTTCTGTTTGCTTGTCTGCATTTCCCACCAAATTAATTGTAATGGTGGTAAATGATTGAAATTAAATTGTAAAGACAAATTATTTATTTGTGATTTCATCTTCCTTACCAAGTAAATAAAGTAATTAAGAACCCAGATTTGATCCCACCTAAGTTGAATAGAGCTTTGCCATTGACTTCAGAGGGTGTAGAATTGGCCGATAAACTTTATCAAAGTAAAGTATGCCAAAAGCGAATTGACTAAGTAATCCAGATCCATTTCTGGTAAAGTACAGCTGGAAAATATTACAAGCTTTCCTGGATGGTCACTCCTCATGTGCCCTGGGTTATGCAGAAGAACCATGGGAGTTCTGTAGTGCCCAGACTCTTATATAGTCCTTGTGCCAACGGATGAATTTAAGCTTCTTGGAAGTTGCTTTTTACCCTTCAAGTCTCATACTAACTCTTATTATCACTCTCAAATTGCCTGGGATGGCTTGGGAAACTCCTGCCAGAATCAAACTCATCCTCTCTGAATTTAAATTCTAATTGTAATAAGCTAGTTTTCTCAGTTGCCCTTTGTATGGCGTAGTGCTGGCGTGATGATGGGAAACAGGCGTTGGCAATGTCATCTGATACTGTTCTCACACCAGTGTATATCCAGAGTAATTCCTCCAAAGTCAATGGGCTCACGTGTTTAAAACTGGTGACAGTGAGGGCATAATTAGACCCCTTGGTCTTGCCCACATTTGGGAATATAGAAGAAAAATCCTTCCTGTGATACTACTGGTGGGGGGATATTTTACTAAAATTCCCTTGTATAGACCGGGCATTTGAGCCTGTATCAAATTGGGGTTGACCCTGCAAGAGGGACTTTTGGAATGGTATCATATCCCATTGTGTGCATTTGAAGCAAAGAAAATCCTACCAAAATAAACAACTACACTGCACATACAATTTTCCCCCTCGGAGAGTATGAATGAGAACGAACCACACGTAACAGATGTTAGTCATGTCGCTTAATGCACAAAAGGAAAGTGCTCAGATATTACGGTGATGAGGGTGGTATAAAAACTGATATAGAATAGAAATAAAGGACAGGAAACTGTTTAAGCACTGCCTCATCTTTGATGTATACATCAGAGCACATTAAACAGCCGCTAAAGCAAGCTCAGCAGGACAATGAAAACAAGTAAACGGTGATGTCTTCATTATAACCATAGGTAAAACAAACAGCTGGTGTATAAATGGAGGCAGCAGATAGAAGAGCATTTGGTAACGGTAGACTATGTTCATCTGGCCTCTCTGTCTAAAGGATCCTAGATACATCTGAATGGACTGAGAGACTGTTTAGAAGGACCCTAACCCCACTTCAGGAAACAATTATGCATTTTTTCACATGTTTATCTGTATTTTGGATTACTCCTGTTTAGGAGCCAGATAGGATTGCATTTCTCGTAAGGCAGGCAATACACTAGTGGTAGGAGTGGCACAAAGGAAAAATGTTACATACATTGTTCCCCATCCTTCTGACACCAATGTATCATTCTGACATCCATTATTTCATCCCTCTGCCAAATGGTAGCACATGTCCTAGCTTTGTAGGTTGACTTCCCACCCATTGAGCGAGAAATCAGTGACTCAGAGTTTGGGAACACTTTGAGTGTAACTACCTTTGTGTGCACTTATACATCCGTTCTGAAATGAGATGGCCAAAGAACATGCAGAGCAATCCCTTCTTCCAGGAGTCTCAGCCCAGGACCAATTCCTGGTTGCCACTCTGCTTCAAGAATTGACTCTAAACGGAGCCAAAGCCAGAGGGCAAACTCCCCTGCTGCTTGCACACCTCCCTCTCTGCCATACAAAAATCATTGCATAACCCAAAACTAACAAGCATACAGCTAATGTCTTCCCAAGAGTCAAAACTCACTCACACACTAAGGAACTCTTACTAAATATTACATTACCACCTGGTGGCACCTGACATAACTATTTTGTGTTTTGATAGTAATGGACCAAAACAGAACCAACATCCTCTATTTTTACACTCCCTTCTGATTAATTTGGGTGTGTGCTGCTAGTGTATACAAATCAGTGTCAATAGCATTAAATTGAGCCAGAGCTGCAATATGCTTGGAGTAATACTGGCACATGTGCTGTTAAGGCCTGGTCTACACTGGCGGGGTGGGGGTGGGGTGGGGAAGAGGGATCGATCTAAGATATGCAACTTCAGCTACGAGAATAGATCGAATTAGAATCTCTTACTTCGTGTCCTCGTGGCGCGGGATTGATGGCCGCCGCTCCCCCGTCGACTCCGCTTCCGCCTCTCGCCATGGTGGAGTTCCGGAGTCGATGGCAGGGCAATTGGGGATAACCCACCGATCCGGAGAGTAAAAATTAAGACATAGTTGACCCTAGCAACTCTATTTCTGTCCCGTTGGTGCTATGTATTTGATGACATTGATAAAAGGTGGACAGTAAGGATAGGCTAATAGGTTTTTGTCTAAGCCTTATGGTCAGAAATGGCTAAGAGAAAAGAGCTCTCTGCTCCTCTCTGTTGTAGCAATGGACAGCTTTATTTGCATAGGTTACCTAGCTACAGTTCCTTGAGAGGTATTTGGGGTGCATATGAACTAGGATTTGGGAGAGCACTGGGCTCCCAGAGAAGTTTGGTAGGGTGGATCAGGAATGAGTTTTTATTTTGTGGCAAAGACTTTGTTTCCAAGAAGCTAAGACTCTGCTGCAGGGTCCTAAGTGCTCTTGGCTCTTCTCCCATGGGGACGTGGCTGCAAGAGACAACACAGGCTGAGGACATTGCAGTGACATATGACTGATAGGAGAGCAGCAGAGTTGAGTGGGGTTTGATGAGGCCCCCGCATAACTAGCACCTTAATGAACCTGAATCACTAGGCTGGATTTGGTGATGGTGTCTCCAGGTAGGACCAGTCGAGCCTGCAGACAGACCCACAAAGAGACACCTGGACTGCCTCTACCTGCTGATCCAAACCACGAGCAGTGTTTGGGGGATGAGTGAGGTAGTGAAGCCAAAGCACTATTATCTGTGGGTTGGAAGAGAGTTGGATGGACTGCTGCCAGTTATTGGAGGTGAGGGGATATTTTACTCTATATGCATATATATTCAGTTGCTGGGTTTTTCTTTATAGCTGTGTTCCCTTTCCCATAAGAAAGATTTCCTTTTTTGTACACAGTCTTGGAGTACTTGCAAGGGGGAAGTTCTAACTGTCAAGGACACCCAGTGAGGATGTATTTAGTTTTCCCAGTTTTGAGGTGAAGGTTGCACTAGTTCAGTTGTCAAGAGGGACCCTAGCTATATTGAACCCAGCCCTTATTGTTGGCCAATGAGTTACATGTGGCTAACTCCTGTTTGTTTATTTAAATACCAATGTAGCAGCTGTTACATAGGCATAGCTCCAAGAATCCTGTTCCAGACAACCATTCTAAGAGCTGGAAACCATGAGGGCTCTCCAGACCAAGACCGGATGTTTTGGGGGGAATTCTGTGGCCTGTTATACAGGAGGTCAGACTAGATGATCACAACGGTCCCTTTTGGCCTTGGAATCTATGACCTTGCACGAGTGGACTCTTACAGGGGTTTCGGACAGATTTTCAAAAAGAGTTCTGGTCTAGATTTTCAGCTGTTCAGCACTCACAAATGGAGTGAGATTTTCAAATGTTCTTGGTGCCCAGCAGCTCCCATTATGGCACTCATGAATTTCATGAGGCACTTAACTCATGCGGATTTCAAAAATCCTCAGCACTTAACATGCAGGGCTCATGTAAATCTGGTCCTTACTGTCTTTGTCCCTCTAACTGTTGTAATGGTGGCAATTGATCTAAACTGAACTGTTTAAAAATGACATCCTCATGTTTTCAATCTCCCTTACAAAATAAAAAGAAAAATAGGGCCTTGCCTACGCTAGCGATGAAATCCTAGTCACACTGAAGTTATTGCAAAACTCCCATTGACTTCAACATGGCTAGAATTGCACCCGAAGCTTTTACCATCACTGTACTTATTCCGATGTAGCTACACCAGTGAAAACTCATAGTGTAGATATGCTACACTGTTGTAAATTGGCCCAATCCTGCAAGAAACTGAGCACCTCCTTCTCGGTGCTGAGTGCCATCAACTCCCATTGACTTGACAGTAATGGCCAGCCTCACTTACATATCTTTAAAAATATCTACTCAATTTAGAAACATTTACTACACAATAGGTTCTAGTCTTGCTAGAACTATCAAATAGCTATTTTTTCAGTTAGCTGGTTTGACTGAAAATTTTGTGTGTGGGGGGGGGAGGAGTTTTGAGTGGCCTCAAAATGAAAAAAAATCTGAATTTTTTCTGCAAAATGAAAAATAAAATAATAAAATTGGGTTGAATGAAATGTTTCTTTTAGTTTTTCAGGTGGGTTTAATCTTTTAATATATAGCTATATCTTATCTATAATCTGTGTGTGTGTGTGTGTGTGTGTGTGTGTGTGTAAAGTAAATGTCAAAATAAAAAGTCATTTTTTAATTGAAAAATGAGGGGTTCCCAAAGTTATAGCCCCTCCCCCCAACATGGTTTCCTTCTGCTGCCTTGTACTGTTAAAATAAGGGGAACTAATGACCAGATGAATCACATACCTCATTGAGACTGATGGCTGTGAATTCAATCTTTAACTAACCTAACTAAGGATAAATTAATCAGAAGTCCTCACTTAAGAAAAAAGGAGTTTTGGACAAAGAGGCTGGGGGTTGCTACCATTTGTGATTCTTGGGTGGGAATTTTATTTTTTGGGGGAAAGTAATCAAAGTATTTGCGGATAAAGTTAAGCATGTGAATGCTCCCTGGAGGGGAAGAGCGTTAGAGGGTGATGGAGAAGGGGAATAGAGGTTGAGGGATTTGGGGCTGCAGTGAGTCAAGTTTTACCCAAGATATTACATGGCATCCACTAAATCTTTGGAGGACCCATATTGAGAACGATATTTAAGAATGTGTTCACTTCTTTGTTTGTATACATGTGCAGGCTGAAAGAATTACAGCGTGCATGCACCAATGAAGAAAATTAAACACGAAATGGTTTCTGTGCTGCCATTTCATGCTTGCCTGGGTGGTTCAAAGGAATGTGTCAATGTAATTGTCCTGATGAGCAGAAAATGTATACTGCATGGCATAGAAATGCTACAAGCTCTGACACCTCACTGTTTCTCAGAGATGAGGGATATCTATTGGTGAGGGGTCAGAGGATCTTTCTCTCAAACATAAAACAGTCCACATTATGCTAAAACACCCAATCTGTGATTATTCTTGCAAGCCCTTCCACTAACTCGACCCTCCAACCATTCTGAAACACGACCAGGAAGACCATTCCATTGTAACATAGTTGTCCTTTGCTCCAAGCACTGCATATAAATTGTGTTGGGTACGGGGCAGGGGGGAAAGTAATGGCAGTAGAAATATTTGTATACTCAGGAATGGAGACTTCAGGGAGGTGCCTTCCCTGCTTGTGGTGGGGGCACCTAGATATGGATGGGATCTTGTGGGTGAGAGAATGGGTTATAAAAGGAAGTGAAGAGCTTGTACATTTTAGCAATTGTAGGCTTGACAGAGTAAAGGTCTCTGTTAATGGGGCGTATTGAGGCACTGCTGAAAGAGGGCAGAGTTAAGTTGCATGGGCAACCTTAACTGTGCATTTTCTGGTTTTCAGAAGTTTGTGTTTTGCTCAACTTAATGTTCTCCAAGGGGACTACGGACTGCCAAGCAATCTTAATTCTGTCTTAACATAGTTTTTGCCATTGAATTATTATAATCCCTGCTCTCAGTTACAGCCCACATGGGACCAGGAGAGGATGGGGAAGGCCAGTCTCTCCCACTGCACGCCAGGTGGCAGAGTCACTAAGTTGTGTAGCAGGAAGGACGCTAAATACCCTCAAAAAGTGTCAGAGTACCAGCTGCAGCATTGCCCATCAAGGGGACCCCCAGGAGAAATTAGCCAGAATACTTGAGGGTGAAGGAGGGTACAGTCACGATGTTGCCCCTAAGTATCGCATACTTCAAGTCACTCAGGTTAGAATCTTGCCCTTAGTGTTCTGTCTTTGGGCCCAATTTTGACCTCAGCTACTAGGTTAAAACAGTTCAATTCAATCCCAAATATAAACGGAATTGGAATTACTCACACCTTGAGGAAAAGGATCAAGCCTTTGGATTTCTTCCTGAATCCAGGATAGACTGCTCAGCTATGGCACATAATACCTGTACATCCCAAGAGCTGTTCTTTTGGGCATTACACTTGATGTAAGGTTATTATAACACAAACACAAATAAGTATGAATAAGCTCAGAACGTGTATATTTTTGTCTTCAACAGATGGAACAACACTCTGCCCACATTCTGTCAATGACATAAAAAGATTTAGCTGATACACCGTAAATACAAAATACTCTGTGCGTAAGGAGGCTATTATTATACAGCAAGTATAATAAGATGACACAAGTGGTGAGTATCATTTCTCATATGGGAGCACTGGATATGTATTATGTAGATTTTTAAGTGGAAATTAATTAGGCCTCAGTGGAGGAGTGCTAGATTTTTTTTTATCTTTGTTCAATATAATTTGCAGCAGCATCTTAAAAAAAATCCTCAGATTTAAATGTGTGTGGAGGGGGGTAGAAATGAAACAGGAATTAAAGTGACACCACAGCAGCCAAAAAGTAAATGTCTAACTATTAACTGGAACATTGCAAGGGAAGAGCAATCTACACACTTTCTTCTTTTACAGGAAATAGTGAATGCAAGGACTCCTGGACAGAAACTCAGAGTTCCTAATTTCCCTTTGTCTGATGATACACTGGTCTACTAGTTTTGGAATGCAACCTCAGGATCCAATCCTGTAAACCTTTCTCATGTTTGCCAGAAGCTGGGAATGGGCAACAGGATGGATGACTTCATGATTACCTGTTCTGTTCATTCCCTCTGAAGCACCTGGCATTGGCCACTGTTGGAAGACAGGATACTGGGCTAGATGGACCTTTGGTCTGACCCAGTACGGCCATTCTTATGTGTCCCTTAGGAGTCAATAAAAAGCCATGGGACTACTCTTATGAGGAAGACTTGCAGAAGCAGTGTAATAATGCCAGAGATAGGTCTGAGCCACAAAGTTTGGATCCAAATTAAGACCCAAACATCCCCAAATTAGGAGATGTTTGGATACAAGATTTTGAATTGGTCCACAGGGGGTAAGAGTGAAGATGGGATTCAGAACCAGACTCAGTTCTGAAACTCACCAGAGTATGGAGATGTTTGCATCTGTGTATTTGGTTCTGGCCCATCTCTAAGGAATACCCCAAAGTGAATTTCTTAAGTGTTATTTACAATTTTGTTTCTTCATTCTGTTTGCCCCATCCCTCTGCAAACTACATACATAAAAGCAAAATGAGAAGCACAGTGATCTGACTCCTGCGCAGAGACTTCTAGACCGCTATGACAGACTAATATTGCAAAACCCACCGAAATATGCCTGGCTTCCATTCCACAGGAGCCAGTGCAAGAGTGGGGAAGCCAGAAACATCTAATTTCAGGTCCCTAATGTTCCTGGATATATATTATATTTAAATAACTGAATTTAGCCCAAAGTTATTTATTGGGAACATGGATTAAGAAGTTTGTATAAAGAAAACTGTATATCTTTTTGAAGCCCAAGTTTTATCCTCTTATTGCTGCTAAGGTTAAGGGTATTGATGCTATTTCCATTATAAGCCGATTTCCAGGGGTTTGTGTCTTGGCAAATAAATTTGTTGAAAAACTTGCTTTATCAGGTTAGTCTAGGAGTGATTTAATCCCCCCGTGCTCCCCCCCAAATAAACCCTGTGGAAGAAGACTTCAGGAGCTGATCTCATTTGCATGGGCATACCCACCCTTCCTAGGTGCTCAGCATGATGGGATTGCTTGCCCAAATGGTCACTTGTGGCTGGTGTGGGATTTTTAGTCTCCTTGTTATTGGGGCAGGAGTAATAAAGGATTGTTATCTTTGTTGTGTGAATCCAGGGCAGCAGAACTGTACTTGGCATATCCCAATTGAGGGACTCACCCTCAACTAAACGGCACTTGCCAGACAAGGGACATGGGTTCCTGTGAGTTGAGAGAGGGTGGGGACAGATACCTGGTGGTGTGGGCACTGCCGAAGGGCCCCAAACACCACATGACCCTTCCTCTCTCCACTGTGTAATAACAGAGCTCATTTAGCTCAATTGAGAGTCTTGTTACGTGCTGCACAGCTGAAATCACTGATACATAGATCTAAGTATTAGATCTGCTTTGAGACAGTGTCTGTGATGCAAGAGACTGCCCAGTATGCACCAGCAGTGAGGCTCCCTCACTAACAGCTGAAATCCCTGAGAGCTGTGTTAAGTGGTAGGCCTTAATGACATTTCAGTGAATGGCCAGCAGGGTGGCTGGCGGAGAGGTGCGGCCAGCAGGGTGGCTGGCGGAGAGGCGCGGCGAGCGGCCAGCAGGGAGGCTGGCGGAGAGATGCGGCCAGCAGGGTGGCTGGCGGAGAGGCGCACCGAGCGACCAGCAGGGTGGCTGGCAGAGAGGTGCGGCGAGCGGCCGGCAGGGCGGCTGGCAGAGGGGGCCAGAGCAGAGCCCTGCAGAGAGGGCCGGCGAATGAGTGCCGGGGAAGTGGAGCGAGTAAGGTGCCTTTTGATCCCCCCTCCACCCAGGGTGGGAGGTGAACGCTGCAGATACACGTTTGAACTCTCGGTCTGCACTGTCAAAGGACAGCAACTGTGAGTGGGGTGCAGAGAAGCGACAGGCACATTAAAGGGACTTTTGGGTTGGTGGACTTAAGAACTGAGGAGAAAAGGACACTGCCCAACTTAATTGAGATTTTCGCTCATGATTTATGTTTATGAGCCCTGTTTCCAATGTTTCCCCAAATTAATACCGAGTCACCTCCCTCCTTTTATTAAAAGTTTTTGCTTCACTCAGACTCAGCTTGTGAGAGGGGAAATATTGCCTCTTAGGGGCACCCAGAGGGTGGTGTGTAATTATCCCAGGTCACTGGGTGGGGGCTTAAGCTGGTTTTGTGTTGTATTGTTGAAAAGGAACCCCTAGATACTGAACCCGGCCGTTGTTGCTGCCAGCTCTGACTGGCAGAAGGGTTACACAAACATCTTCTGATGCTAAAATGTGGTTCAAATCTTGATTGTCTTACCTTTGTCTAGTCTCACTGAAGTCAACGGCTCAGATACATTTATAACCAATTCTCCAGTGATGAAAGACTAGTGCATAAACCCAGGGTACTGACCATACTCCCACTATACTTTTACTTTTTGTTGCTGGATGACATTTTATGATATATTTGTAAAAAAAAAAAAAAAAAGGGGGGGGGGAAATTAATCAAGATACTGTGTTGCTTTAATGATGTGGTGCCGCTGAGTTGTGAACAAAGACGACCTGCGTGGTAATAAAGAAAACTAATGTATCCAAAAGCTAATATACCTCTAACTGAATCACCCCCTGAAAAGTACCATTTCTGAAAGCAAACCCAGTCTCGCGTTTTCCCTTTGCTGTGCTGTGAACTCACAGGCATAAGTTCAAGGCTGGTGTGTAGGATTCCAGGCCCAGGGCCAGTGAAATCTCTGGGAGAAGGGGTTATGAAACAGTCAAATGCATCACTCCTGTGGCTGGACCATGCATTAAAAAAACACCAGTGGGAGACAGAATACAAGACAGTAATGAATAAGAAGGAAATGTGAAGATAAATCTGCCTTGCTCTCCCATTACAATGAAAGTACAATTCGGTACCTAAGATTTGCTCAATCCAGCGCTGTAGAAGGATATAGCTGTCCAATGGAGCCATTGTGAAATTGCCTGCATGAGACTGGTATAAAACATTTACACAAAGGCAACCTTTGAAATATAGAGTTGAGGCCAACCAAAACACAAAATCAAAGAAAATAAATGAAGTAAAATTAAACTAACACACACGATTCTAGAAAATTATATGCATCTATCTATCTAAGCTGCACAAATAATTCATAATGAAAAGTGTATTTGAGAATGTTGTTCCTTTTTTTTAATAAATTCTCTGCCAGCTAATTATGGCTTTTCTGAGTTTCATTTGCGATTCAAGATTATTCACAGAACAGCTTCCAGGAGTCCCATTTGATCTTTTAAACCATTCTTTACAACTATTTAACATTCAGACCTTGAGGGGTGACAGTCCAGCCCGCTAAAATCAGTGGCAAACTCCCATTAAGTTCAGTGGGACCCAGATTTGACCACCTACCTCCTTTTAACCTCCCACCCATCAAGGAGCTCCATGTAAGTACTGTAGATTCCTGTGCCTACAAAGTGCCCTACTGATATGGTACATATACATTCTCTGGTTAAATGAATATAAGGTGAGATTTTCAAAAAATGATGTAGGAGCGAATGTCACTTTGAAAGTCAGAACTTGTGCTGCTAAGTCACTTAGGCATTTTTGAAAATCTCACCTGTGCTTTTTAGAATTAGATTCCCAGTGTGAATGCTTGTGAATAGAGGTGGTCCTGAAAACACAATTTTTGGGCATATTGTTGGTCAAAATTTGAAATTTCAACAAGAGGTTTGAACAACCTTTCATTAAAAAAAATAAACTCAACAGCAGGTCAAAAAACTAAGTGAAATGTCTGCACAGACTTCACTAAAATGTTTCATTTTGTACAGCAAAACTTTGAAAAGTTTTGCCCCACTTTAGTCACAAGCATACATCCAAAATTTGATTCCTTGAATATTTAATAACATTCTTTCACAATATGAAATTTCAGCCCGCCACTAAATGTGTTCACTATAGTATATGCGGAAAGCATCAAAAACAACCAAACAGAAATGAAGGTGCACACACGGCTGAAGGGTGTTTGCTTTAAAAGTCAAATGAGCATTTTCAGAGTTTATTTGCAAAATTCACCCACCTGCTCTCTCACATTTAACACACCTATTACACTGGTCTACAATTTTTGAGAAGTCGTCTGCTTCAGAGATAAAATGTGCTATTTATTATGTATTTTGATGTGTTGAATTCAAATATGACAATTAAAACAACTGATTGGCTACTGTTTCTAAGATATTTAAGTTTTTACATTTTATGTCTATGTATATTGTGTAGATAGTAGAGTTTTAATCATAAATTGTAAACCTAGGTCTTTTCATGTGTTTATGGTTGCTTTACATGATAATATTTCACCTGTCCTGTTTATGTAACACTTTTTAAAAATCAGCAAAAGGGTTATATAAATAAAATTTATTATGAAACAAAAGGCAAAAAACTATTCTGTACATAGTTTAGTCCTATTCAGTGTCTACTCGGCGCTTCTTGGCTTGTCTCTTGTATTCATTAAATGGAGCATCTCTTGTCACTGTCCAGCAATAGTCTGCAAGCATTGATGGGCTCCATTTGCCCTGATAGCGTTTCTCCATTGTTGCAATGTCCTGGTGAAATCGCTCGCCGTGCTCGTCGCTCACTGCTCCGCAGTTCGGTGGAAAAAAATCTAGATGAGAGTGCAAAAAATGTATCTTTAGTGACATGTTGCAACCAAGGCTTTTGTATGCCTTGAGGAGGTTTTCCACCAACAACCTGTAGTTGTCTGCCTTGTTGTTTCCAAGAAAATTTATTGCCACTAACTGGAAGGCTTTCCATGCCGTCTTTTCCTTGCCACGCAGTGCATGGTCAAATGCATCATCTCGAAGAAGTTCACGAATCTGAGGACCAACAAAGACACCTTCCTTTATCTTAGCTTCACTTAACCTTGGAAATTTTCCACGGAGGTATTTGAAAGCTGCTTGTGTTTTGTCAATGGCCTTGACAAAGTTCTTCATCAGACCCAGCTTGATGTGTAAGGATGGTAACAAAATCTTCCTTGATTCAACAAGTGGTGGATGCTGAACACTTTTCCTCCCAGGCTCCAATGACTGTCGGAGTGGCCAATCTGTCTTGATGTAGTGGGAATCTCTTGCACGACTATCCCATTCGCAGAGAAAACAGCAGTACTTTGTGTATCCAGTCTGCAGACCAAGCAAGAGAGCAACAACCTTCAAATCGCCACAAAGCTGCCACTGATGTTGGTCATAGTTTATGCACCTCAAAAGTTGTTTCATGTTGTCCTAGGTTTCCTTCATATGGACTGCATGACCAACTGGAATTGATGGCAAAACATTGCCATTATGCAGTAAAACAGCTTTAAGACTCGTCTTCGATGAATCAATGAACAGTCTCCACTCATCTGGATCGTGAACGATGTTGAGGGCTGCCATCACACCATCGATGTTGTTGCAGGCTACAAGATCACCTTCCATGAAGAAGAATGGGACAAGATCCTTTTGACGGTCACGGAACATGGAAACCCTAACATCACCTGCCAGGAGATTCCACTGCTGTAGTCTGGAGCCCAACAGCTCTGCCTTACTCTTGGGTATTTCCAAATCCCTGACAAGGTCATTCAGTTCACCTTGTGTTATGAGGTGTGGTTCAGAGGAGGAGGATGGGAGAAAATGTGGGTCCTGTGACATTGATGGTTCAGGACCAGAAGTTTCATCCTCTTCCTCTTCCTCGTCTGACTCAAGTGAGAATGATTCTGGTGCATCAGGAACCGGCAGTCCTTCTCCGTGGGGTACTGGGCGTATAGCTCATGGAATGTTTGGATAATGCACAGTCCACTTTTTCTTCTTTGACACACCTTTCCCAACTGGAGGCACCATGCAGAAGTAACAATTGCTGGTATGATCTGTTGGCTCTCTCCAAATCATTGGCACTGCAAAAGGCATAGATTTCCTTTGCCTGTTCAACCACTGGCGAAGATTTGTTGCACAAGTGTTGCAGCATATGTGTGGGGCCCACCTCTTGTCCTGATCTCCAATTTTGCAGCCAAAATAAAGGTGATAGGCTTTCTTAACCATAGTGGTTATACTGCGCTTTTGTGATGCAAAAGTCACTTCACCACAAACATAGCAGAAGTTATCTGCACTATTCACACAAGTACGAGGCATCTCTGCTCACTTTGGCTAAACAGAAATGTGTCCCTTTGCAAAATCAAACACTGACAAATAAGAGAGCACGACACTGTGTGATTTCTAGAGCTGATCTAGGGCAATTTGTTCAGCAGAGTGATGTAAGCTTCGTTATGATTGCATCATCCATGACTTCTAGGAATAACATGATGCAATTCGTATCATGTATGACGCAATACCAGCTTCAGATTGCATCATTCATTGTTTTGCCTAAAAAGCAAGTACTGTCCAAACCCAGTCATAGATTTATTCATAGATCCAGTCACAGATGTATTTTAGTCATTTCTGGTTTAAATTGAGATCCCTTCCCTTTATAACTCACTTACCCTCCGCCATTCCCAAGTCAAGGGTCGTATATACTGACCCAATAGCATATCTTGAAAACTAGAGCCAATCAACAATTTTAAGCATCATTTTCGTTCTCAGTGACCCAGAATTAGTAAAGTTTGACTACATTTATTTCAGAAGCATTTTGGCTATAGAGCAGTGTTATATATACACAGATGTGGCGCAGATACATGCAATAAATAAACTCTTTTTTCTCATGTACTTTTCACCACCTCTCCTGTATTCTGCTTAATCACGGTGAGATCCTTACCCTTACTCTGGCTACTTTATGCCAGGGAAAAAGACCAGAGCAGTGTAAAGGGTCCTAAAAACCCAGTATCTGCTAGGGAGGGGACTTCCCTGATGTAGGCAATTCAGAAGAGAGCCTTAAGCCTGCCTTTTGAGGACCCCTCTCACAAGCCCTTGGAGTAGGGAATATGCCTGGGATGGGGGCGGGAGGGTATGTGTCAGGGGCAGGGTCCTAGCATGTAATGCTGCAGAGATTCCCATGGCAACCCATAGGGCAGCCACGAGAGGCTGCCATAACTCAGCTAGGCTTCCAGTGCTCTCTAAATTATGCCAAGGGCCACTCCAGTCCTCAGAGCAGCCCAGGATTGGGCACAAATATGATCTTAAAACCACCTTGGCCCCATATTCCCTTCAGCCACGAGTCTTTCACCTTTTAAACTAAATAGCGCTCCACCAATTTACCCCAGCTGAGGTTCTAGCCCAGTAATTAGAGTAGTGATGTGAAAATGTTTCCTCTGTTACCATGGTGGGAGATGAGTAAGGAAGAAGATACTTACAGTAGCTTATTCCAAAAGAATAGCAGATTGAAAGAATTAAAAAACTCTTTGTAAAAGTGTAGCCTGCAGGTTATTTGTCTTAAATGGCATTCTAACAGAATTCTCTTCTGAGTGCTTTTAAACATTTTTATACTTTATTGTTCATAATAATACAAAAAGTGGAACCTTTTATTTAAGGTAAAGATTGCACACTGCAAAAATTCAACTAACACCTGGGTAACTCAATAGCATCAGAGAAGGCAAAATTTCACAGTCAATCATTATCAAAGCCTATGTCAAAGTTGTCAGCGAGTCTTACCTTGTCCTCTTTAATCTTCTTTCAGAAAACGAGTTGCAGATGTTACATGCCAGCAAAGGTAGGTTTCATCTTGATATTTCAATCTAAATTTAGCAGGGAATAAAAAGGGCAGCTCTAGATCTTTCCTCTGTAAAACCTTGTTTTATCAGAGTAAAGTCTCTCCTTCCAGTTTGAGTGATAGGATTCAGGTTAGGAAAGATATAAATCTTTTTACCTTCAAATTCCCAAATTTCTTTGCAGCCTGAAAATTTCCCCCCTTATCTCTTATCAGATAAAGAGATTAACAAAATCCTGATCCAGCTATACTGCAAGCTGGGATTCTGTCACACTATTCTGTGCAGGTGATCGTCTTCCACATTTAAACTAAGAAGCTTAACAAATACAATAACCACCAAACCAGAAGAATGTGATGGTCCTTTCTCTGTTGGTATCTCATCCCTATTATTCCGAAATGACTTCATTTTACTTCATTTACATTTTGTTTTTCTAAGGCCTAGTCTAGACACAGATTGTCTATACACTGGTATAACTCTGTTGGTTACAGAGGTGATATTTTTTTCTTTTTTACTGATGTAATTATTTCCATACAGCCTCTAATGTGGAGGCAGTTATGCTGGTATAGTTCACTCCCCTTCCCATATAGGAAAAGGCAATACTAATAGAACTGTGTCAACACTAGGGATGCTGTACTGCTTTAACTATGTCCCTATCATTAAAGGGAGCCCACTTTGTTGTGTAGATAGGGCCTAAGGGTCTGATCCAAATCCCAGTGAACTCAATGGAAAGTCTCCAGTTGGTTTAAATAGGCTTTGAAGTAGACCCTAACATAATGTTGTTGTTATCATCATCATCATCATCATCATCATCATCATCATGGATAAAATCACTATTTCAGATCACTTTGTAGATGTTTCCAAAATGTGCTAGTTAGAATAGACTGGGTTTTTTCCAGAGGTGTGTTCTGTTGGGATGGAATCCTGACCCCACTGAAATAAAATAGCAAAATTCCCATCAACTTCAATGGAGCCAGGATTTCACCCTTGGAATCCAGGCAAGCAAGGCCCAGTCCTGCAGATCTTTATGTATATGCATAAGAAATGGAAATCAACATGACTACTAATGTTCATAAAGTTAAGCATGCGTTTTGCTCAACGAGGGCCTTATTTCTGATCTTGCCAAACGATCCGTGAGGGAGGTGTGTTATTTCCTCACAGCATCTCATTAACTGAAATGGGAATCTGTGTTGTGTCTATGAGAGAGCTCCATTGAAGACAATAGAGATATTAGGTTCTAGCCCATAGGTCTAGAGTAGCAAAATCCTTGTTACTGTGGTGGGGCTGGGGGGAGGGAAGAAGAACCCTGGGGCAGTAGATGGCTTAATCGTACAGGTGAAAGGACACAAAAAATAGTACAGAAATAATGTGAAATATTTGTTCAGTGAAGCATGGACATACCTGGAATATGTGATGGGAGGCATGATGTAAAGGTTTTATTGGTGCTTTTGTGAGATGACTTGCATAAGGCATTATTTGGCTTCACCACTTTATTATTGTGGTCATCACAAACACAAGTCAATAGATCCTTTATACACCACCAAACCACCATTCTGCGTCTGCTTATACACATCCATGCATGCAGTATAAAAGGAAAACAGACACGCTGCATATAAAAGCCTATCCAAAAGGTTCTGAAATGAATAAAAAAAGTCAGTGAAATACATTTCCCAGCGGCAGGTGGAAAAAACACAATGATACTTTAATTTGCTAGACAAAAGAAGAAAAAAGCCTGGCATATTGCCATGGAAGATAAGTTTAGGATTTCCACCATACTATTTATTTAATTATCAGTGCCAGCTTCACAGAATGCTGCCATCAGAAAGGGACTACATTGAGGGAGTGTTGAAGTGGAGTAGGTTTAAAATGTTGTGACTGCCTTAATGGCTACATATCCCATAAAATGCATTAGTTTTCAAGAGGGTGATTATGGTTTGCTTTTTATGTGCCATTATGTCTAATTTGTTTTATGCTCCAGCAGAGAAAATTATTTCCCTCCTTCCAATTTATATGACAAACACAAAAGAATAATCAAGTGAAAAATATATTGATTTAATATGATCATACTCAGCTTCCCTGTGTAAGTACATACCACTCCTGAACTGCATTAGTGACAATAATAATTGTGCTTTTTAAATACATGCAATTCCCCATTCTCTAAAGAGTAGATTTTAAAATAAATTAATCTTGTTATTGAAAGAAGGTGAAAATGTAAGTATTTTTAATGAAACCCAAGGCTACATTAACTCTGGGAAATTTAAAATGGTGACACTTGAGAATGGATCTGGATTGTGATTTATTTTTGGTTTAAAAGCAACTCGAGGTATCTGCATAACTTTTGTCAACATAATTTTGTGTGTGTCAATGCTAGGATATTATGGACCAAATTTTCAAATGACCTGACTTCCTTTGGCTGTACGATCAAATTACGTCTGCGTGCATTTTTTGTTTACTGTAACTTGCATACAAAATTACAGGGCTAGATCTTCCAGTTGGGCTAAATTGTGCTCAGTGCATGACTGGAAGAGGACTTTAACCCATTTTACACTCCACTCCACCTCACCCCCAATCCTGAGGCCAGTCCAGGATTAATTGGAGTAACCATGAAGTTGCTCTAATTTATGTCCAGCTGCCCACAGCCCTAAGGAGCTGTCAGCAGCCAGTAATCAGCTGGGTATAGTTTATCCTGGCCATGCCCCCTTTATCCTAGCCCCGCTACACTGGAAACTGGGAGGGAGATGGGCATAGGAAATATTATAGCAGCCCTATGCCATGTGAAAATTTCTCTACACAGGGATGTTGTTATCTATTAAATTCTATAGGGTTTTAGAATAATTTTTCCTGTCAAATTTCTAAAGAGACCAATTGGTTTCATCCCTATTTATTTCTATAAGACATTTCCATAAGGGCTTTTAAATCAGAACTCTGTGTGATAAACTAACGTCTGTGCGAAATTGCAGGGGAGTTGGAGCAAAAATTATTCATCTTTTATGTTAAAAACACGGTGGTCTCAGCATCATTCATTAAAAGAGAAGCCGGCACCAGCTGCTAGTTTTAAAGGTCATATTTTGTTTGAATGAAGAGGATAAAAGAGCTGTCGCAAGGACAGTGAAAGGGCAGCGAGGATGGAGTATGTATGTTAATGAGCAAGGGTGAACGCATCTCCCTGAACTTTTTAAGATCCTGATAAGATGTTGTATGCACAATTTAGGGCAAGAGCTTAGGAGTACAGATAGGCAGCACAAATCTCATTTTGAGTTTGCATTCTTAATAATAGAATAGTACTAATACAGAATGATGGCACTTATATAGTGCTTTACATCTTCAAAGCAGTTTACAGACACTACGGATCAGATCCTTAACGGTACTGAGTGTCCTATGAGTTACTAAGGGCCAGTTTTTTAAAGGTATTTTGATGCCAACGATATAGATAGGTGCTTAGTGGGATTTTCACCCACGGTCCAGATTTTAAATATATTTAGGCATTGCAGTACTCAGCGTTTCAAAGCCTATCTCATTTTCACAACTGATTTAGTCACTCAGAAGGCTAAATTCCATTGACAGTCAATGGGATTTAGGCTCCTGAGTGCCTAAATCAGTTGTGAAAATGAAATGTAGGATTTGCTATGCTGAGTGCACCAGCATCTAAGTACCTTTAAAAATCTGGGCCTTTGCATCTTGCAGGCAGTGCAAAAACAGAGTTTGCAGCCTTGAGGCCCTAATAGACATTCCTGGGGTACATCCTGCTCTTCTAAAATGCATGTTTCAGCAACTTCAACACAATTCTTATCAGGAAGGATGCAGGGTCAAGCTGCCCTTTCTGTGGCACCCAAAACCCCCTCCCCTCCTGCCTTGGTTAAGCTAAGCCTGCTGACTTGGCTGCTTTCATCAATAAGCCATAGTGTTTTCCGGCACTTTACTGGTTTGCCAAAATCTCCTCATACAGCATTAGCAAGAGACAGTCCAATGAGAATTTTAACATTGCTCAAAAACGTATCAAAATACAGATTAGGGCAGCAAACAGCAGTGGAAGACATCATGTTGCATCGGTGCCCTAGGAAGTAAGGAAGAGCTGGGAAAACATACTGTGTTGAGACTTCATGAAGGCCAAGTCTGTCAAAAATGGTGAGAAAATAAGTTCAAACTAGGAATTTCTCCATATCTCATCTGTGTTGTAGTTAAGATGAGAAAAAGGTTTAGAGATTGTGACTCAGATGCAGTTTATTAGGGAGACAGAGAAAACTGGGAGGTAGCACAGAACTGCTACATGCAAGGGATGATTTAAAGTAACTGTAAAATAGTCCCATTGGAATCACAGCCTTTTTCATGTCACTCCATGCACGTTTTAGAAAGACTGATGTAAGCATTTGCAGGAGTAGAGGAATGCATGGATGGGATTTGATTTGGAGAACCTTATCATGGAAGGAATTGCAGCAAGGTCACCCGGTATGTCACCATTTCCTCACGAATCTGTCAGGGGTTTTCCAAGTCCCTCTAGTCTGATTACTTCACAGCCTGTAGAACAATTAACAACCGTCACCAAAGAAATGGAGCAACAGCTGCTCTGAAGCTGGAATGGGCATTTGTCATGGTTGCATTACTTTTTAAAAATTACATTGAAAGTGGGAGAGCAATTAATTTACTATAGCTAAAGCCAACTAGCAGTGGGATGATCATTTTTTTAAAAATGCATTCATCAGAGGAGATGCTGGACCATATGCTGTTGTCTATCTGTTTGTTTATCTTGCCCTTTAACTTTGCTCAGTCACATACCATATGGGTTTCATCTTCTGTTAGTAGATGAAGCAGCCCACGATGGCTTGTGGAAACAGTAGTGACTGACTGCATGATACATAACAAATAAATGAATCAATTCTCTCCCCCCCCCCCCGAAAAAAACAAAAACAATAACACCCTACAACAAACTAAGCATGTTATATTACAGGGGTCGGCAACCTTTCAGAAGTGGTGTGCCGAGTCTTCACTTATTCACTCTAATTTAAGGTTTCGCGTGCCAGTAATACATTTGAACATTTTTTAGAAGCTCTCTCTCTATAAGTCTATATTATATAACTAAACTATTGTTGTATGTAAAATAAACAAGATTTTCAAAATGTTTAAGAAGCTTAATTTAAAATTAAATTAAAATGCCGCCGGCCCACTCAGCCACTGCCGGCCTGGGGTTCCATTCATCTAGTTTGGCAGCAGGCTGAGTGGGGCCTGCGGGACCCCGGCTGGCAAGGGGCTGGCAGCTGGGACCCCAGACCGGGGGTGCAGGTGGGAATGTGTGGGGGGGAGGGTGCAGGAGCTCCCGTTTGGTGCTCAGGGTGGGGGTGGTGATGTGGAGGAGGTGCAAGAGTCAGAGCATGGGGTGGGGGGGCTGGGCATGTGGGGGGGTGCAGGAGTCAGAACGGGCTAGAGGTGTGTGAGACGGTGCAGGGGTCAGGGCAGAGGGCTGCGTGTGTGTGGGGGGGTGCAGGGTCAGGGCAGAGGGCTGTGTGTGGGGGGGGTTCAGGGCAGAGGGCTGGGGTGCTCGGCTCGTAGGGGTGCTCACGGCAGGGGGCTGGAGGGGATATGTCCCGTCCCCACCCCTTTCCCCAGGGCCCTGTCCCCACCTCTTCTCTGTCTCCTCCCCGGAGCAGCAAGCACGCTGCGGCTCCGTTCCCCCTCCCCCTGGCAAGGGCGATCAGCTGATCAGCACAGGGAAGGAAAGGAGGAGGGGCAGGAAAGCACCATGCTGGGGGAAGAAGCGGGGGAGGGGGGAGCTTGGCTGCCGGCAGCACCAAGCTTCTGCCTCCTGCCCCCGCAGGAGAGAGTGGTGGGCGGGGGGGCTGAGTGGGGCCAGGACCCCGGCAGGCAGCACCGTGCCATCAAAAATCGGCTCGCGTGCCGTCGGTTGCCGACCCCTGTTATATCACATTCTGAGTTCCAGTGTTCCCCCGAGGTGAACAGGGGCTTAACAGGTAGTTAATTGCTATTGTTTCACTAGATTCTCAGATGGTGTAAATCAGCAGAGCTACATTGACATCAATGGACTTATGTTGATTTAGAACAACTAAGAATGATCCATTCTTCTAATTTCAGTGAAAACTGTAAATATTTGAAGTGACCACCTAGAGGTAGGAATAATGTCTGTCCTGTAAAGCAAGTCCTCCAGGAAAGGTACAGATGCCACACTTTCTGTTTCCTGTACACTCTTTATGCAGGCATTTGTGCTGCA
The DNA here is from genome assembly GCF_002925995.2 of Terrapene triunguis. Lineage (NCBI taxonomy): Eukaryota > Metazoa > Chordata > Testudines > Emydidae > Terrapene > Terrapene triunguis. The sequence goes on along the minus strand of NW_020699373.1, from coordinate 7,964,700 downwards.
TTCTGGGTAATAGAAACTAAACAAGAGCACAGGATGAGGCCTAGTCACAGACTGCAGTTAGAGAAGTTTTGTTATCTTATTTCTGTACATAGTTTCTTTCCTAAGAAAAGGTTTCCCTTCAGACCGATCTTGCTTGTCAGTAAGATACAACAATGCTGTTTCTGGTGTGAATCTAACATATCTCAGACTTACAATATTTAGTTTATTTTAGCTTCAAGTTATGCTTCAGGAAAGATGAGTCCTTGAAGATGTTGCTCTGTGTGTAGCTAACCACAGAGTTTATGTATCAATGTTTGAATTTGGTACACACTAAATCTGCAGAAAAAGGCTCACTGCTAGCAAAACACTGCACAAAACATATTTTCACAATTTGCAGGTTCGTCTCAGATGGTTGCTGGTTTCTGTGAAAAGTAGAAAATAATGATCAGATAAAACCAAATTAACATCACAAAAATTGTTGTGCATGGGTGAGGGGGATGGGAAAGAAAAGTAACATTGCTCTATAAAAATGGTTAGATTTCACTAAGTCATGGAAAATTCACATTTGTCATAGCAAAGTCTTACCATCTCTTTTTCAGTGGATTAAACTGTAAACTTTTGTCCAGAAACATATTAACAAATGCTTTTGAATACTCATGAAAATCTCAGGTTTTCATTTGAACACTTATAATCTCTATCCACGTCCCAATTCTTGTTACAGACATTTCCTTACACTGGTAGTTTCCCACAGATCACCGGACACACATTACTTGTCTCCTGAGCCAGATCCAGCAGAGGAAGGTGAGGTGGTTTTGCCATGTTTAATGGATCAACGTTGATAGTCTAGATTCTTGAACAGGAATGAGTACCAAGAAAACTATCAGTAAATGGGCAGGGAAAATATTGGTTTAGTGATATTGCTGAGCAAATAGGGCTGCAGTTAAATCAGACAAAATTTAGCCTACTAATGTATGATACTGGCATTAGAGGAAGGAAAATAGGAACAAACTGTTTGAAGTGGCAAACAGTAGAAATAGAAGGGGCATGATTAGCAACAGCACAAAAAGGAACTAAAAAGCTTTCCAAGTTAGTTGATGGGAATCATCCCTGGACTCACCAGCTTAAGTGATCAACCACAAACATGCCAGAGGGAAGGAAGCCAATTCTAACAGAGTAAAATTTCATCCAATGAGCTTTTCCTCAAGGAAAGCAACTTGAAATTGACTCAGCTGCTGATATATATTTTTTCTCATATTGAGCTATAATGTCAGTTTCAGGTCCTTAACCCTGAATGTCTTCCACAATCTAGAGGAAGCCAACTGTGACAACACATTACGAGATTCCTTCAGGATACAATCTGTACGTTTTCTTCAAACTCCAGAAACTTTGAGGGTAACAAATATCATGAGAAAAATTCATAATAAGTTTTTTAAACCGAACATTCATGGACCAACTCGTCCCTTAACTTATTCTTTTGTACTCTGTGGTGTTGCACCTGTTTTCAGTGATGCTAATGGTTTCCAGTCTTTGTTCTCTCCATTTATCTTACATCAGTGGTTCTCAAAGCCAGTCCGCCGCTTGTTCAGGGAAAGCCCCTGGTGAGCCGGGACGGTTTGTTTACCTGCTGCGTCCGCAGGCTCCAGGCCAATGGGGGCTGCGGAAAGCGGCATGGGCCAAGGGATGTGCTGGCCGCCGCTTCCAGCAGCCCCCATTGGCCTGGAGCGGCGAACCGCGGCCAGTGGGAGCCGCGATCAGCCGAACCTGTGGATGCAGCAGGTAAACAAACCATCCCGGCCCGCCAGGGGCTTTCCCTGAACAAGCAGCGGTCCGGCTTTGAGAACACTGTCTTACGTGATCAGTGGTATTTTCACTGCACTTTTTCCCCCCCATTCAGAAGAAACTCACTAGGTGATCCTGCCACTCAAGTCCTTTTACAGTGTGGAAGTGAAATGTGTACCTGCACACATGTGCTTACCGCGAGTGAACTTCACACTGGTGCAGAGCGCCTGCCTATGGCCCATGCACCACTTAAGCCCAAGATGCATTGTCCACACAGTTTGGACAGTGTGCACTGTGCTCAGTATAACTAGTTGGCACCTTCACCTCCTTCCTTATGGGTGTTTGCGTTTCAAATAGGGGTATACATAGATTTTAAGGCCAGAAGAGAACATGAGATTATCTAGTCTGACCTCCTTTATAACACAAGCCATGGAATTTCATCATAACTAAATCATATCTTCTGGAAAGGCACCCAGTCTTAATCTGATGACATCAAGAGTTTGGTAACTTTTTCCAATGGTTAACTTTAGTAGTAGGTATCCTCTTCCTGTGAAATTACTTATGTATCCTCATTGTCACCTCTCAACCTCCTTTTTGATAAGCTGAACAGAAATCTTTGAATCTCCCATTGTAAGGCAGTTTTTCCCTTGCCCTTGAATCACCCTCTCCAAGTTTTCAACATTCTTTTAAAAATGTGGACGCCAGAACTGTACACAGTACAGAGAGTCCTCAGACTTACGACGCCCGACTTATGTTGGATGCCACTAACAACGCTTTTCAATTGACTACCCGTTTCGCCCCTACGATGTTCGTTTTGCCCTTATGATGCTCGATTTCCATAAAGTTTGCTTGAAATCACTTCCTGGTTGTGTTACCGTGGTATGGAGCTGGAAGGGTCACTTCTGATTGGCTTCAAGGCAGCAGGGTAGCTTGTTGCTGTTTGTTTTTGATTGGCTCCCAGCCCCGGGCTCAGCCAATCAGAAAGCTTGAACAATGATTGGCTGAGGCTCAGCATGTGTGCTATTCTCCCTGGCTTTCTGAGCCTGTGTTACCAGCATTCTGAGCAGCATATGTGAGTGTATATGTTTATTTGAATGCTGTTTACAAAATACAGTGTACAGTAAATACATTGATATTGCAACATTAGTCATCTATAATTCATTTAGTACAAAAATCTGGATTATTGCGGTGAAAATAGTGCATCAGGCCTTGGTTCAGGGACCAATCCCCCCTTCATACCATTGATTCCTATGGGTTTTGACTTACATTTCAACTTACAATGCGATTCTGAGGAACGAATTGTGCCGTAAGTCCGAGGACTCCCTGTATTCAAGTGCTGGTCTCACCAATGTCATATACATAGGTAAAATAACCTCCATATTCCTATTCACTACTCTCCAGTTTATACAGCCAAGGATTTCATTAGCTCTTACTAGGGGAATGCAGAAAATTTCTTTGGGGTGTGGGGGGGGGGGGGGGGGGAAGTACTTCTGCTAGGAAGAGGATCATAACTGACATTGCTCAGTTCCAACTCCAATCTCAAGGGGAAAGTATCACCTGTGTGAATCTGTTCATCTTCTCACCTGCCTCTCCTGACCCACTGCCATGCTGCTGGTGACGTTCATGGAAGCATTACTCACTTTAATGGAGATCGCAAGCAGATAGCAGTCATATAGTGTTATCTAACATACTCCTGTATAACATAATGCTATCTAAACTAGCAGACAACAGTGGGAAGCAGCTATAAATGGTTGACAGGGTTACTTATGTTTAGGGCCTTACCAAATTCATGGTCCATGAAATGTGATCTCCCCTGTGAAATCTGGCTATTGTAGGGGAGACCAGATTTCACACAGTTGGGAGGCCAGAGATCTGTGGTTGCTCGTTGGGAGACCAGCTCTGAAGGTAGTGTCGCTGCCAGCAGCAGCGCAGAAGTGAAGGTGGCATGGTGGGGAGTCATCCATTCAGTAGGGGGCAGGGCTGGTCTTACAGGTAGGCAAGTGAGTGACTGCTAAGGGCCCTGTGGTCAGGGAGGCACCAGGCCACCTCCCCCCCCACACACACATACACAGAGCCAGCCTAAGGCCCCCTTAACCCCCAAGTGCTGGGTCTGGAGCTGGAGAGGGGCAGGACTGAGGGCGCCCCAGCCGGGGGCTCCTACTGTGTGCTTGGCTTCAGCTGCTAGTCCTGGACAGTCTGGCAGGGGACAGGACTTCCTCTTCCTCTGCACAGGCCGCTCCCGAGGCTGGGTCAGACCCATCACCGGCTGCAGAAAGCTTTGTAGCTGCTGGCTGGAAATCTAGCTCTGAAGGCAGCGCAACTGCCAGCAGCAGCACAGCAGTGAGGGTGGCAAGATATGGTATGCTCTCCGGCTGTCCAGCTCTGAAGGCATCAGCACAGAAGCAAAGGTGGCTATACCGCAACCCCCCTACAATAGCCTTGCGACCACCCCCCCCAGACCCCGTTTTGGGTTGGGACCCCCATGCTTACAATTCCATGCAATTTCAGATTTAAATATCTGAAACTGTGTGTAGCGGGGTGGTTACCCGCTCCAGCCCTGACAGGGTAGAAGCCAGCCCTGGGAGAGGGCTTGGGGCTAGGAGAAAAAGCCCAAGCTGATTGGGGAAGGTGCTACACCTGGGCCACACCCCAATCAGGGCAGCCTGGCCTTATAAGAAGGCCAGGGCAGCCAGAAGCTGAGCAGAGTCTCTCCTCTAGCAGTGGAGGGAGACTGGCCTGGCTGCAGGGGAGTAAGAAGGTACCGGGGAGTGAAGCAGGGCTGGGGAGGAGCAGGGGAGCTCCAGTCTGGTGACTCCCCAGGCTGCAGGGCCTGGTTCCAGGCCCATAGAGGTACTGGGTGGTAGAAGAAGGCAGCAGGTCAAACCCCCTTGCCTGTGATGAGTGGCTTTTATACTGCAGTCTGCCCTAGTGAGCTGGGGCTAGGTGAGGACTGGCAGAAGCCCAGACTGAGGCAAGGTGGAGGTTCCCTGGGGAAGGGAGATCCACAGAGATTGTTGGGGTATTGCCAGGCAGCAGCACCTCAGGGAGAATGGGGACCGGGAGGGACACGGGGGCCAGCTGTGGTGGATCACCGGCCTGCAGAGGGTGCTCTGGGCTGGAAATCGAGCTAATTCCCTGAGAGACCAGCAGGAGGCGCCGCAGGGGTGAGTCAGCATGCTTACACTGTGAAATTTCAGCAAAGAGTCCTGTGGCACCTTATAGACTAACAGACGTATTGGAGCATGAGCTTTTGTGGGTGAATACCCACTTCGTCAGGCGCATGTGAAATTTATGATTTTTAAGATCCTATGACTGTGAAATTGACCAAAATGAACTGTGAATGTGGTAGGTCCTACTTATGTTTATAGATTAAAAGTTAAACTGTGTGTGTGTGTGTGTGTGTGTGTGTGTGTGTGTGTGTATTTTGATGGTATGGGTACTAAAGCTTAATCTAGCTATTTGAGGCTAACAGCTCTGAAAGCCTGCCTTTCATAGGCTTTCTTATCATTAGGCATTTTTAAAATTAATAGATGGAGAACAGAGAGAACATGTATGGAGATACCATACAGACAGGGTTTATATCTCTTCTGGGTGAGGTCTGAGAACAAACTCTAACAGACTGTGGAAGACTCCATGTTTTATACTGATTTAAAACTGCCTTCTAGTTTGATTGGCATCATTCTTTCTGACAGCACATAAAGGTCCTAATCCTGTACCACTAAAGGCAATGGGAACTTTGCCATTGACTTCAGTGGGCACAGACTCAATCCCTAAGAGTTTAACCATCTACTCCGGTTCTTCCCCTTTAAAGAAGGTGGAGGTAGAAAAACAATAGTACATGAATGTGAGTACCTTGAATAGGGTACTGGGGTGGGAGTTAGGGGACCTGAGTGTACTATGATGGCTTTGCATTTAGACTCCCAGTGTTTGATACTTCTGTGTCTCAGTTCCCCATCTATAATACAGAGATGTTATTTATGCATCTTTGTAAAGGGCCTTGCAGACATCTGTGGTTATATATATAAAATTAAGTATTATTTTAATAGTATATTTACTTTTGATGCCTCTTTGTTTTGTCAAACATTGTAGTGAGATCAGAACTTGGCACAATCGTGAATTTCTCCTCATTGTAACAGGGAATCTAATGAGAATCAGAAATGGTAATATTCCCATTAACCCATTCTAATTAACAGCCATTAAAATTTTAATCTTGTGATCTTCCTTGGATGCTTGAATGGAATTTTAAAAGGCATTTCATTTTAGATGGAAATGAAAGCATGTCCTAATAAATCCAAGTTAGCCGAGCCTTTTAAAATCTAATGGGTGAAAAGAAAGGAATTATGGTTATTTTTTCTAATGTATAGCAATGTGCCAATTGTGCCCTGTAGGAATATGTACAATAGAACAGGAAAAATCCATCCAATGAAGTGAATGGACTTTCACCAGGAACTAATCTACTCCAACAACTATGATTTATGTACAAATATTGTCAACAGAATCTACATATTAACAATAAAATCCTCCCTGCTGTATGTACTCCTCAAACTGTCCTTCGAAATGAACCTTGAAGAAATAGGCCTTGCAGTGCATCCTGAAGATTTGGACTCTGTTGGATGAAAAAAAAGACAAGAGATTAGTTCTTCCATACATACATGTTATAGGTGCCAGAAAGGGTGGAAGCTTTTTATTTCCACATCAATAACTTGAACTATAAAATTGCCCTGATGGGGTCACAGGAAAACTAAATAAGAGAACACGTGGGTAAGCCAAGAGGATAATGAAAATGATAAACATGTAAAAACTAGCCTCCCCTGAAGGAAAAGTGCAGTTAGATTCTAATCAAAACAAGAGAGCACTAGGACTGCCAACAGAAGTGATCTGAGAAGGGGAGCAGAAAATCTGTGTCATAATGCTCAAGAATTAAATTGCAATCTTAGTCCCAGTGGAGATGAAGTAGCAAGGGCTGTTGGGGAATGGAAAGATTGTACAATGCAATTGTAATTAGCATTCTCAAGGAGAGTGGAGAGCATGGTGCTTGAGCGATTCCAAGCTACTAATGATCATACAGAAAAAAGAAATAAAAAAAGCCGTACAAGTACAACAATGATACCATTCCACAAGAAAAGCCACAGACAGGGCACTGCCAACTATGGACACATATTGGCCCAACTTCTGAGTTCACTGGTTGTGCCTTTGCCATACATACTTTCTCCATTTCAAGTATGTTCTCTCTCTTTTTTTTTTTTTTTTTTTTAGCTCTTCCTTGTCCTTCAGCACTAAAAGATTTCAGCCATGATATTTAAGGTGCTTAATGATTTGTGTTTGTGATACTGAAAGACCACCAACAGCTCTGTGAAGCAAACCATGGTCAACACCTCTGCTTCTCAGGCACAATAAACAGAGATTTTTTGGGAGTCCGTTCAAAACTATGAAACCAATAGCTGCGGCATGTAAGAACTAGTTCATGCCTTCTCACTTTCCATTCCAAATTCAAGGTGTGCTACTTCAATGTGCCTTCATTAATAAAAGCAAAAATTAATAAAAATTTAATATCCACACATAATTTTCCTCCTGGAGGGAGGAACAACACCATACATGGCAAGAGCTCAATGCTCTACTGGAAAACACTCAGATACCCAGATGGTGGATATGGTATCAGAACCTGAATAGAATACTTCCCACCTCCCTCATTGATGTCCCCATGCCCACAACTCCTTTGACTTATTGCAACCTTTGACTCCCTCATCAACCCTGTCCTCAAATCCATACTCTTTCTTCTCCCTGTAATATTAGCTGACTGTATTAATTGATCATCTCCCATCTTTCCCCCTCCTCCTAATGACCTCTCCTCTGTCACCAACAGTAAGACTTCCCACCTGTGCTCATTCTGCAACTGTTACCCTATCCCCCACCTCTTGACTTCCTTTGTCCTCAGTCTTACCCCTCCTCTCTCTGTAAACGTTCATTCTGCTCCAGCTCCATCCCCACATTAGACAAGCATGCTCCAATCTTCTCCACTATTAATAACGCCATCCCTCAGCCCTGGCTGCCTCTTCAACTAATTTCCTGTTTCCCTTCTTCTTTTTCCCTTATTGTAGTTCAATGGGATTCCACATATGCTTAAACGCTTTGCTGGATCGGGGCTCAAAGGAGTAATTTACAACTGTTGCCTTCAGTTCCTCGCCTTCAGTCTGGGTTCTGCCCTCGCTTCTCCAGTGAAACTGCTCTCATCAAGGTCTCAGATGGCTAAATCTCAGGGCTTCCTACTCCATCCTCATCCTTCTTGCCCTCTCTGCTGCTTTTGAGTAACAGCTACTCCAGTTTGCCATTCGGCAAGGAACAGATCTGAGGTAGATGTACAGTTTGGAAGACAGAAGTTTCTTCTCTGTAAGAAAAATTGAGAAAGCTAAAGCCACACAATTTTAGCTTTATCAGTAGTTAAAAAAAATACTGTGCCTCCTGGGAGGTAGGAATTACACCTCCATGCACCAGTGAAGAAGACTCCACTCAGGGGTAGGGTTAGGAATGAAAGTTCACCCCTGAAAGAAGACAAATCGGGCTTTACTGTGCATCTTTCCCATGGCTTTCAATGGGAAAGGGCACCTTTAAATTGCACACAGGTGCTCTGCCAGTTGAGGCCACCCAGGGGATGCACTGAATCACTACATCCACTGATTGTCTGGGCCATGCCCATTACTGCCCAACATGGTCCTTTACTGAGACTTTACTGGTAGCTTGCGGGCCCCTGGCAGAGTAGAGGTTGTGAATACGTTGCACTGTTCTTCCCCATAGTGTGGACTTTCCACCACTAGGGGCCCTAGATCCTCCATTTTGTTTGGCTGTAGCCAGGGTAACCCAGGGCCAAGGAGCTAATTTTTGGCTACTTTAAATGAACACTTCTCCATTTGGCTTCAACAGAGCTTCTTCTACTTACACACTAGCATAAAATCTAGCCCCAGCCTTTCATCTGTGACCTGTTTAGCAAGAGGCTAATTAAGCATATATTTGAGTAATGCCATTCTTCCGACAGCTAGCATAGTTGCTTTGCTTTTGAGTCACAGCTGCAAGAGCAGCTGCAATTTTGATCAAACATAGTAAGTGTCATATCAGTCTGAGGAGCTATAGATAATCCATTTAGATAACTGACTCCACTTGTAAAAGATAGGTCAGGATATGAAAACCATTTAATTCCTAAAGGTGAAATAAACAAGAGATGCACATAATTGAATAATATTTGAAAACACAGCATTGTTTTCAAATACACTTGTCACACACAAACTGCCCTTGCAACATGAACAGAAGCAATTTTTGGAAAATCTAGGCAAGTGTGACTCAGCTTTAACACCAGTTCAGCGTCCTTTAGGTTGCAGAGTAAACTAATAAGATGAAGAGGCATATAAGGCATTTTCACTAACTCTCTCTTATAATCCCTATTACTGGGGAATTGTTCCATGAATAGGACGTAAGTGAGACTGGTCTTTCTACTGCAATGTGGTTGGTTAGTGGACGTGAAAAGTTTTTGAAGCAATGTGGCACAGTTAGTCGACTGCATTATATTTACAGATTCATAGATTCCAAGGCCAGATGGGACCATTGTGCTCATCTAGTCTGACCACCTGTCTAACACAGGCCACAGAACTTCCCCATAATAATTCCTAGAGCAGACCTTTTAGAAAAAAAAAATCCAGCCTTGATTTAAAAATTGTCAGTAAATTGGTAAATTGTTCCAGTGGTTAATCACACTCATCGTTAAAAATGTATGCCTTGTTTGCAGTCTGAATTTGTTTAGCTTCAACTTCCAGCCAATGGCTCATGTTCTACCTTTCTCTGCTAGTCTGAAGAGCCCATGATTAAATAATTGTTCCTCTATGTAGATACTTATAGACAGTAATCAAGTCACCCCTTAATCTTTACAGTGAGATAGCAGAACTCATGTTTTGTTTGTTTTGCCCTACTCACAAAAATCATACAAAAGGTGCAAGGAGAAAACAATGTTGATATAAGCAAATAAGGCTGCGTATAACCAAGGACACCACACCAGTGTTACAAATAAAAACATATTATAATTGAAGCAACCCAGGTGTTGAGATTCGATAGCTGCATAGGCAATGTATATTCAGTAATGCCCTTGAGGTGAAAAGAAATTATCCATCTTCAAACTGCTTTAAAAATGAACTGAGGGGAATGGGACAATAGACTCCATAAATGAATAAAAATATGTATGTACAGAGCTGTCTGTCTATTTGGCCAGGTTAAAAAAACATCAGGAGTTTTTCAAAACAGAACTTAATTATTAGGTCATCTGATGTGTCACTCTACAGCGGCAGCATGAGAGCTATGGGTTGTAGACTCCTGGAAATAATGAAGCAAGGAAGGGCAGAAAGAAGTCAGGAGTCCCTCGTAAACATAAAAAACTAAGGGACTGTGAGTTCAGATCTTATAAAAAAAATCTCACATTATGATCTGATTTATAAAATCCCAGTAACAACAGCCAAGTGAAAGTCACCCCTTCCTAAAATACACTTAAAAGGACAAATAGGAATTTGACTCAAATCATAGAATATCAGGGTTAGAAGGGACCTCAGGAGATCATCTAGTCCAACCCCCTGCTCAAAGCAGGACCAATCCCCAGACAGATTTTTTTACCCCAGTTCCCTAAATGGCCCCCTCAAGGATTGAACTCTCAACCCTGGGTTTAGCGGGCCAATGCTCAAACCACTGAGCTATCCCTCCCCCCTAACTAGTTTCTCATTATAAATTTGCCTTGCTCTAGACTGAATAAATAGCCATGGAGATCTATTTATAGTTCCCATTTTGGTGTCATCCAATTAGCTCCTCCCCCAGATTTTCTTTTCTTTTCCTTCCTACCCCTTTCTTGTGTGTGGATTTTTCTCCCAGTAAAACACTTCTCCATCTTACTTCCTTTGGCTAGAAGGAAGTGAGGGGCCACCGCCAACCACCCACCCAAGCAAACAAACCAGAATTTGACCAATTTGCTAATATACACAATTTCCTAGGCCACAGTAGGAAACTGCAGGGCTGCCTTCCTTCCAATACTGCATTGCTAACACCAGATGGTGCTGTGTAAAACTATAAACAAAGAGCACTTTGCAGGCCCCAACCCTCCCCCAATCAGCTATAATGGAGTCCAGCAGCAACTGGGGACTAATTCTGGTTTCTCCTTGTTTCAGAGAAAAACTGACCAAAGATACTGCCCAAAGGTAAGGATGCTCAGGTCTCCTGCATTTTGAGCCCAGTTGGAAGAAGGGAGGAAGAAGCCAGCTCTGCAGTGTGCGCCCTGCAGTTGGGTTTTCTTTCCTTATCTTCCTCTTTGGACTTTACATATCACTCAGTGAAAGGGGTTTTAATACAATTAACATACACTTCTGAATTAGCCCTTTCACACATCTACCTTTTGGGTTCCCACCACCTCTGCTGTGGTTTGCTCTGTCATGCAGTGTATATTTGCATAGACCCATTGAAGTCATATGTAGCCAAACATCTGACCTTTATAGGGCAGCCTCGTGGTCAAGCAATCTAACTCCTACCATCTGACTCTCTAGTAATTAACAGATTAATGTGTATGATATGATTGATCTAAAATAGTAAAAATTGAGGATTTTTTTTTAACCTGGCTAAGATTTTCAGCCAAATTTTGCTACAAGGTTCATGGGCGTAAACTGGAAGTTATTGCCCTGAAAAATAATAATAATACCTAACTCTGATGTAGTGCTTTTCATCAGTAGATCTCAAATAGCTTTACAAAGGAGGTCAGTCTAATTATCCCCATTTTGCAGAGGGGTGACATGAGTTGCCCAAGGTCAGCCAGCAGGCCAGTGGCAGAGCCAGGAATAGAACCCAGTCCAGTGCTGCATCCACTGGCCTTTAAAGCCGATGGAGTTACTCCGGTCTAACTAAAAGCACAAGTTGGCCCAGGTGTGTTACAATTACAATATAACAATTAGGTGGGCCGAGCCAGAAAGACCAAACTATACAGACTAGGTATAACCAATAGTATAAAAGAGACATGAGCGATGAGAAGAGAAGCAAGTTCGTTAGAGCACTTTTAAGAAGCTTAACATCATCATGAGGAATATATCCTTGGTGCCTGATTCCCTATTGCATTACTACACCAAGGTCAAGAGGGATGGGAGGAAAAAGGCAGTTTGGGTGTGATTCACAAAGGTACTTACGTGCCTAACTCCCATTGAGATCAATGGGAGTTAGGTGCTTAAATACCTTTGTGAATCACACCTTTTGAGATCATTTCAGTACATCTCTTCACATGCCAGTGGAGTTACATCAGTGTAAAACTAGATGAATCGGTTCCATGATCTGCCTGACAAAGAAGAAATTGAGTCCAATGTATTTTTGCAATCATGACAGAAACAATGGACATTAAGCAAACCTACTGAGAAAATGCTTCAGCTGCTGCTGGTTATACTTTGGTATCTCCACAGCTATTCGTTCACACTTGTTGTATCTGAAGGATTCAGCTGACAGCTTCGTTTTCAGTTATTAACAGTATCATTTCTATTACTGAAGTGTCCACAGGCCCCACTCAGGTGCAGGGCTCCGTTCCAGTTGCTGGCAACTTTGCAAGTGGATACAGAAAGGTAGAGTTATAGAAGCATTGAAATTAAATATGAAAAGACATATTGATTGGTTTAAGCCAATCCTTTCCCTGCCAGTACAGCACCGTGCCTATTGTATTTGTTGATACTTTGTACAATCTAAGTTTAAATGCCTCGTGGGAGGTGGGCTGGACAACACCCCTTTCGTCGTCAGATCCTGACGTTGGATCTGAAGCTTGTTCTGATGTTTTTCCTGTCTTTACTGCATCATTTTACTTGCACTTATTCTCCCCTGTATTAATGTAAATATTTTCTCTCTATTCTTGGTGTTTACACATTCAAATACACATAGATCATTATGCTGTCTCCCATTTGTTGTTGCTTAGCCAAGTTACGCATATTTCATTCTTCTAATCTTTCCTTATAAGTCATTCCCACTTAACCTCCTGATCACTTTGGTTACCCTTTTCTGAACTTCCACTATCTTTGTGGCAATCATAATGTTCCATGTAAATTGTGGGCACATTGTTTCATTACTTAGTTGAACTAACTAAAGCAGGACTGCGGAGGGTTTGTCCAGGAGAGCTATATGCACAGATTATGTCTAGGACGGGACATAAAGGGCAACATTTTCATACTTAGCTCATATTAAAGCATCCACAAAGTGGTTTGATTTTTAAGAGGTGCTTAGTACCCACAATTGCAACGGAAGTGAATGAGAGTTGTGGGCACTTAGCACTTGTGAAAGCCTGCCCCTCGTTCTAGGTGCTTAACTGTAGGAAGAGAAGCTTGGCCTACGTTTTGCAAAAGCCAAAGTATGGCTGTATGCAGGTGTGCAAAGGGGAGTAAATGTGGCTGCACTGAAGGCCCATCAGTTACCAGAAAACGCAGGAGCAAAAGTCTGGAAAATGTTTAGTCGTGGATGGTCGACAATGCAGTGGACTTACAGTAGGTGTATATATGACAGCCACCCGCTAAGATGACCCAACAGGGATTAAATTGGGGACCTGCAAAGCAAAAAGCATGACTCTCTGCAGTGTGAGCTAAAAGCTGGAATGGACCGATGCCCTCTATGGATCAGGCGCAGAGGGGGACATGGAACACACAGTGACCGGTGGGTTACCTGTGCAGCAGGAATGATACAGAACTGCATGTACCCCGCTCTCCTGATTGCACAAGTGGTATTTCTGGAAATGTGCAGTCGATATGAGACCGTGTGCTATGATAATAGTAATATCTAGCTTTCCGAAAGCGCTTTTCAAGCACTTTACAAAGGAGGATCAGATGTCCCAGGCCAGAGCAGCAAAGGGCATCAGAGTTCAATGCAATGTGTGGAGCAAACCAGAAAGAAAGGCTATAGGGAAGGCATCTCCGTACCTGCTGGTGAAAAGGAGATTTCCCCTGAGATTACTGTGTCTCAGGCAGATCAAGCACCCAGAATGCTGACTGGTACTAAGGGAATGTATTAGGGGCTGACAACCAAGGCATGTCTAAGTCTATGATTCATAAAGCAAGATCATTTCTTGCCCTACGTACAAGTCACAGCATAGTGCAGTCTCTTCAGGGCCACTATTCCCTTTCCCATTCAGGTGGGCAGGGAAGAGATGTAATCTTGGCTCTGACCTCCAAGAGCCAACCAGCAAAGTGGAGGCACAGTGCAGGGAGAAGTAATCTGATACTGGTCTATGCTGTGAGCAAGGAGGGCGGGGGAGCAACCAAGGAATGAATTATGACTGTGTCAGATTCTTTCTCTCTTCTGCCTCTAGGGCAGTGCAGATATGCGCTGCCCTTTACACAAGGAAGATTTGTTAAATTACAATCTGGCCGTCAGTCTGTGAGTAACTCGTCCTATACAGAATACATGATTTTGTCACATGGTGTACAGGTTTGATCGGTGCTCATTTGGGCTGACCTGCCTCATTCACTCTTGGTTTTGGCATTCAGAAGATGAATGGTATCTCTTATACCTATGCATTGGGATAAACCTATGCACTGTAACTCTGAATTATATTTTCCTTATTTACTTAAGTCTTATTTTATTTAAAAAAAAAAAAGTGCCATGACTCAGTAATATCTTCTGGCAGTGAGTTCCACAGGTTAATTGTACCCCACTTCCTTTTATCTGTTTTAATTTTGTTGCATTTTAACTTCATTCATGACATGCAGAGAGAGAGAGTATGTATGTATATGTATACACACACACACACTGACATTCTTGCATATATAACTATTCTCCTACTGAATGGTAGAATTTAGTGTCGTTTTATACTTAATATGATATTCCCTACTGTGTGATTGTGACTGAAGAAAAGTAATGAAGCTCATAATTCCAAGCAAATATAGGTATCCTTGGATACTGCTGACACAAACTGCTGTTGGGATAATAAGAAAGCGATGCTAGTGATCCCAACAATGTGACTTAAATACCAACTGCGTATATAATGAATTGTTCTGTCATTTCTTTATTGCCAAGGCTGGCACTATAGTCACAATCATATGGCCAGGCCCAATTAAATGTCTGTGATTAATTTAATGCTTGTAAAAGGTTAGGGTCTGCCAGCCTGAAAAATGAATGCTTTCTGTTTATCCACATGGCACGCACCCCAGATGAGCAGGCTGCAAACCTGGCAGGTTTACCTCATGTATAGAACAGTGAGAGGGGATCTCATTGGTGCACAACCAGTACAGTTTCTCAAAGCAAAAAGTATTATTTTTGATTCAGGAATCCTATATATTTTTGGGTGGGTAGGTTAGGTCTCTCCTGTACTGTCCAACATGTTGATGTGGAGCCTGATCCTCAGCTAGGGTAAATCTACATAGATTCTGTTGACTTCAGTGAGCTATGCCAATTGACACCCACCATCATTTTTTCTTAATCACCCTATTGTTTTAAATTAGCACCCATGGCATGAGCAGAAATGGGCTTGTTGGTAGCCCGCTTAGTATAAGAGTGTGGATGTACTCAACATTTTAGACATTTTCAAATGGATGCTTATTTAATCCTCTAAAAGCATAGAGTATGTGTGTGTATGTGTTAACATATCAGGCATCTTGTTAGACTGTAAACTCATCTTCTCCTAGCTATCCGGCAAGATACAATTGGCTGGATCCTCAGTTGGTCCATGCATCAATGGAGCTACATCAATTGAGATCAGCTCAGGATCCCACTATATATAGTGAGGGAAAAGAGAGAGAGAGAGTCTTGAAAAGATCTGTATTTTTTCTCCTGTAGTTGTAAGAATTGTTTTATAGAGATGTGTTAAATGGCTCTGAACTAAATGTATATTCATTTATCATGGATTTTTCTCATTCTTTCTCTTATCATGCCTTAGCTACAATATCTAATCTTAAATACTTCTCTAGGATACCTGTGTGCAACACCTGTTGACATGAGTGGGAATTGTACTCATCCCTACTTAAGAACAAAACTTGGGCAGAAAAAAGTAGAAGTGGACATAGGTACTGCACATACTGGGTTAGAATCTGGCCTCAAAATGTAGGAATTTCCATGCCAAATAGACAATTGGTTTATCTATTCTAGTACGGTGACCTATATCAGATACTTCAAAAGGAAGATGTCCAATCCCTTATGAAGGACAATTGGGTACTGATATGGCCATATTGGAAGTTTTTTCGTGACCTCAGGGAGTTTGTAGTTGGATTGTACCCTGAAACAAGAGGTTTTATATCTCTTATACCTATGCAATGGGATAAACCTATGCACTGTAACTCTGAATTATATTTTCCTTATTTACTTAAAAGTCTTATTTTATTAAAAAAATGTGCCATGACTCAGTAATATCTTCTGGCAGTGAGTTCCACAGGTTAATTGTACCCCACTTCCTTTTATCTGTTTTAATTTTGCTGCATTTTAACTTCATTCATGACCCATCATTCTTGTATTATGATGATGAGTAATAGGAACACATAACTGATGTGCACTATACCATATTTTTACATATTTCTACCAAGTTACATCACATTATGCTCCAAATTATTTTAATCTTTCTTATTAGGGAACAACACAGAAAATAATACTTAATACCCTATAAAAATATGGCAAAGATTTGGCTCAAAACTAGACTGAAATTTAGAGTTACAAGGTGAGGACCTGTTCAGTTGGCGTAAATCAGGTATTGATGGAGTTAAGCTGATTTAAGCTAGCTGAGGATCTTGCTCAGAAACTATTTAAACTTTTTTTTTCATTCCACCTATTTATTGCAGCACATATAATGGCACATATAATACCTTACTGTGAGGGGACCGTCACAATACCTAGATGCAGAAAACTTAATTAGGGAGTTTCAACTCCACTCTGAATGTCCTAGCTTTTGTCTGTGTAAACCAGACCTTGCACTTTCTACCTATCTCAAACATTTTAAGAGACATTTTTAAATTGCTATGTATTGCTGGGGTTCTGCAAGAACTCCGTGCTTTAAAACAGCTCACTAAGGCTCTGATCTTGCAAGATGCTTGGGAGTTCTGAACTTCAGTAGATTTCAGCAGTAGAGAAAGGTGCCTGACACCACATAACACTCTTAAAGGGGATTGGGTCATCCCATCAGTTCCAGAAAGACTAATGGCACAACAGAGAACGCTTCACCTGCACAAAGCCCTCCAGATCCACCCAACAACAAACACGCTGCTGTGGCAGGTAAAGCAGTGCAGGCTAGAACCTCCTCTCTCCTCCTTGCTCCAGTCCTGACCCGAGTGATAACATGAAAATGGTTTAATCAGGACACTGTACATTCAAACACACTGTAAAATCAAGCAGGGGAAAAATGATTCGATTAATGTTACCCAACACCTCTTCTGGCATTCTTCCCCTTAGTTAATTGGAGTGTTGTGTTCACATTTACACCTTGCCTAAATTAATATGAGAGTCTAATTCATTGTTAATGATTTGCAGAGAGATTCTGAGGAGAATAATAAATGGACATAACACGCAACCTATCAAGGAACATCTCTGAGTTTAGGAGACAAGTAGATAATTTTAAGCAAAGGGCAGAGAATCGAATTCACTGCTTGTTATCATCCATTCAATGATGAGTGTCACACTAATCACACCGAGTGTGTAAAGAACGACATGCTTCTGGTGCTACCAATTTCACGAATATAGTACTAAGTGGCCTATTCAATCTTATACAAAATATTCAGGCCTGTTATTGTACAGTGACAGGCCTGAATGTGGTGTTACTGCTATACTCTGTATATTGCGGCATTATTGTAAAGTATTTTAGTGATAGCCAAAAGGCCGGTTATCCTGCACTATAGTTTGTTTGTTAAAGGCCTGAATTGGCGGTTCTGTATGCTGGGATACATGACACTCCAAAGGACCCGGGGAAGGGCAGAAAATATTGAAGTCACGGCTTGCTTAGGAGTAAGAGACTGGGTAGGGGAAATGGACCAACTGCACGGAAGAAAAGTGAAGTGAGATGATTGACAGAAACTGTTAAATTATCAGACGATGTGCATTCTTTTCTTTCCCATTTTATAGCCTAGCTGTGAGGCCTGGTATACTGTGAATAAGACCATCCCTGGATAGCTGTTAATTAAGCAGTTAGTTCCCAAATGTTCATGCTTGATGCTGCATATAAATATGGGGTTGTAAAGCAGACCTAGGTGGGAAATAGTTTTTTCATCTCACATCAGGATGAAACTGAGACGGTTTGAAGTTCTAGTAGGGAGCGAGAAACCTCCCACCCTATAAGAGCCAGGAGGTTAGGGCACTCATCTGGAATGTGGGGGAATGGTTCAAGTCCCTACTCCGCCTGATTTACAGCAGGAACTTACCCAGGTCTCCTATCTCCCAGGTGAGTGCCCTTAAACCACCAGGCTGTTGATTAGTCTGGGTGGGTATTTCCCAATCTTTCATTGAAGTTGTCCTACTTTGTATAAATAATTAAATATTCATTGGGTGCGGGGGTGGGGGGAAAGATAGATTGATTATTGAATGAGTCTACAGCCTTCTGGTTATGGTACTCACCTACTATGTGGGAAACCCCAGTTTGAGGCCCTGTTCTACTGAAGAATATTGGCTTTTCTGGGGCTGGTGTGTCTTTCTCTCTCTCTCTCTAAATTCCATCCTGAATGTGGGAAAAGTTTAATCCAAACTGCCCCTTTCCTGAAAAATCTTGGGTTTTGATAAGCATTTTCTGACAAAAAACTTCACGACCAGCTATATTGTAAAGATACATTTGTTCGTGTCCTTAAAGTTGGCCTTAACTTGGAATTTGTCGCCTGGACACTTTGCTTCATAAACTTGAGGCTAAGTGTCATTTAAACAAACACATTCATTTTCTATCACTGTAAAACTAGTTTCCACATTAAAAAAAAATGTTTAGTTTCAGGAACAGCCCCTCTCTTATGAAACATGAAGCAGTAACTGGCTTTCCCATGGCTGAAAATGCTGGCAAACAATGTCACGCGAGGTACTGCTTTAGAAAGTCAATATAAATTCATTACATACAGTCTGTGCTTTCTCAGAGCTGATGCTCTTCTGGCAGCAACAGTGCTGAGGCTGCATGATAAAAATTCCTCATCTTTTTATCTCTGAGTCAGTTGTTATATATAATTCTCAATGGGCCTTTTGTGAAATCCAGCTTTCATGTTATGCCTACAGTCCTCTCAAAAGCATCTTAGATTTTCCTGAATGAATACAGAGGTGGAAACAAAGACTCCTGGTCATAGTGCTGGCCTCATCAACTGCACCTGAAGTCCTCATTTTCGTGTCAAAGTAATAGCAGATTTTCAAATGGGAACATAAACATGGTTGGTTTAAGTATAGGCAACAGAAGGGCCCAAGTACGGTACGAAGGCCTCATTCTGTAGACTCTTACAGCTTGTTTAGTCATTTATACGCATGCTGTGATTGGAAAGTGAATGTAAAATGCTACCAGTTCAGAACAGACAATGCACACATGTAAATGGCACCGCACGGTGCAGGTCACTGGAGAAACAAACACTACATTCAAAATGACACCCAAGAGATGTTTACCACTGATACAATTTTAAAACCAAAATGACAATATTTCACATTGCCTTTTCTTGTACAGGGTAGCAAGGGCAAGTTAACACCAGTAGATGTTTCTTTGAAAACCTCTGCTCAATGTGCAGCAGTGGTAAAAAAGGCTACAATTATGTTAAGAACTATTGAAAAGGGGATAGAAAATAAGGCAGAAAAAATCAGAATGGCACTTTATAAATCTATGGTGTGCCCACACCTTGAATATTGCGTGCAGTTCTGGTTATCCCATCTCAAAATGGATAAAGTGCAACTGGAAAAGATTCAGAGAAGGGTAACAAAGGTGATAAAGGGTATGAAACAGCTTCCATATGAGGAAAGACTTAAAACACTAGGGCTGTTCATCTTAGAAAAGAGAAGACTAAGGGGAATATGTGATCGAGATCCATAAAATCATGAATGGTGTGGAATAAGTGAAAAGAGAAGTGTCATTTACACTTTTGTACAATACAGAAAACGGGTCACTCAATCCAATTAATAGGCATCAGGTTTAGTGAAAACAAGAGGAAATACTTTTTTACATAATGCACAAGTAGTCTGTGGAACTCATTGCCATGGGATATTATGATGGCCAAAAATATAACTGGGTTCAAAAAAGAACTGGATTAGTTCATGGAGGACAGGTCCATCAATGCCCATTAGCCAAGATGGTCAGGGACATAACCCCATGCTCAGGGTAATCCTAATCCTTTGACTGCATTCCCCCTGAAGCTCTGATACAGGCCCCTGTCAGAGTCAGGATACTGGGCAAGATAGACCATGGTCTGATCCAGTGTGGCAGCTCTTATGTTCTTAGGTACCTCAGGGCCTCCTCATTTCTTGTGTCAGATGCCACAGCATGTCCAATACAGCACTGTGGCAGCTAATGCATAAGATTCTAATTTCTTCTTCAAATTAGAGACAGTAGGTTCTAAATTCAGTCACTGCCTTAAGAGCCTGTCTACACGTAGAATACGTTCCACTTTAAATACACCAGTATAGTTAAAGTGGTATAATCCCCTGGAGTGGACTCAGTTATACTATAAAGTGCTTTATACCGATACAGCTATTCGTATACAGGAAGGAGAATAAACTATACTGGCATATGACACCTTTAAACTGAGGGCACGTCTTCACTACCCGCCGGATCGGCGGGTAGCAATCGGTCTATCGGGGATCGACTTATCGTGTCTAGTGAAGACGTGATAAAATCGATCCCTGATCGCTCTGCCGTCGACTCCGGAAATCCACCACGGCAAGAGGCAGCAGCGGAGTCGACGGCGGCGCGGCAGCGGTCGACTTGCCGCCGTCCTCACAGCCAGGTAAGTCGACCTAAAATACGCCACTTCAGCTACGCTATTCACGTAGCTAAAGTTGCGTATCTTAGGTCGACCCCCCGCTGTAGTGTAGACCTAGCCTGATATAACTGTGTCCACACTAGTGATTGTTCAGGCATAACTGTGTTGGTAAAATATCAGCCCCTTGACCAACATAGTTATACCAGTACAAAAACTGTGTGTAGACCAGGCCTAAGGTACCAATGTCCCTAGGGACCATCTTGAATGTAAATGTTTACAATAAAGTTTCTGGAATCCTTTTCCTATTCCAAAGAAAGAGCTGCTGCTGATTGTTTAAGGAAGAAAAATAACATTTTAAAAAGTAATTTGATCATTATTACGTCATTGCTATAATGCTGCACGTTGACATGGCAGAGTAAGGCATGTTCCCTGCCCCACAGAATTCACAGGCTGAGAGCCTGATCCAAAGCTCATTGAAGCCAATGGCAAAATTCCCTTTGGCTTCCAAAGGGAGCATGATTGGCTCGTCAGAGAAGACAGACTAACACCGGGCACAAGCATTATGTTTTTTCCATTCTCAAAGTGCAACCTTTTGTTTTGTATGTGGATGACTCTTCTTTTGAATGAAGAAAAACAACCAGAAGAAAGGACAGAATGACAAAGCAAAGGCACAAAAGTCAAGCCTTTAGGAGAGAGAGCACAGTGTGTGTAACAGACTGTAGCAAAACCCAGAATAAAATGGCTGCTCCAGTGCAGGTACACAGAATACCGACGTTTAAAAGTGCAGCGCTCAAAAACATAAAGGCAAGATCGTCTCACGGATACAGGCAACACAGCAGGACATCAGATCAAATATGGGAGTATGGGGGGATTATTGATGATGAGGGGAAGACAGGAAAGACTGTTAGAAGCGATGGAGTCTCAGGAAGAAGAGAGAGCATGTAAGTGAATGGGCATGGAACACCTTCTGCTATACCTCTGTACCCAAGCTCTGGGTAATCCGCATAGGGGTTTATTTGTGGTGTTCTTACTCCCTTTGCATGGATGTACGTAGGGCTAGATTCTCAAAGCGGACTTAGATGTTGCAATGCTCAGCATTGCACCGCTTGGCATTTAGGTACCTTTCCACCTCGGCTCCTTATACAATACACGGGGAGAGGCAGCTGCCTTAGCATGGGATCCACAAAAGCCTGCACGCTGGGGGGACAGTCTCAAGTTAGCCCACAGGAACGACCAAGGAGAGGGGTGGGTCCTGAGCCTCAAAGAGATTTAGGTGCCTAAGTGTGGACTAGAAAGAGGTGCCCATCTCAGCTTGGTATTCACGGTTGTAAATTTTTTCCTGGAGTTAGACACCTAAGCCAGTATTTTGCAAAAAAAAAAAAATGCTGGAGGATGAGGTGGTGGTGCCTCTCCTTGTGGTTTTTTAGCCCTGGGGTTAGAGCACTCACCATGGATGTAGTAGAGTCAGGTTCAATTCCCCCCTCTGCCTGATATGGAGCAGCGATTTGAACTTGAGTCTTCCTGCGCCCAGGTGATCTTTAATCTATTGGGTGTCCCAGGGTGGGTTTCACTCACTCTTTCTTTTCATCTGGGATGAGTGATGTAACACTACGCTTGTAGCGGCACAAACAGCTCCCGCTCCCGTTTTGCTACCGGCCGTGCTGAAGCTGCGGGGGAGGGGCTTTTGCTGCTGGAGCGGCCCCAAGTGAGCGGCTCAATCCGGCGCGGCTGCCCTGTCAGCCGCTTTTGGGTCTTTAGATAGCCGTCCGGGGGGAAATCCCGGACATTTTTAGCTTTTTATAAATTCCCCCCGGACGGCTATTTAAAGACCCAAAAGCCGGACATGTCCGGGGAAACCTGGACGGATGGTAACCCTACTCTCTCCCCACCCCCCCCCCCCCCCCCCCCCCCCCCCCCGCCCCCCCCCCCGCCCCGCCCCCCCCCCCCGCCCGGGCCCTCCCCCCCCCCCCCCCAGCACCTCCTGCCGCCCCAGCCCTGTGCTCTCCCCCAAAGAAAGAATTGGGTGGACTAAATGGACAGTGCACCTCTATATCTGAAGCCTAGCAAGGGAGGTACGTGGATCCCACTAGAATTTAAAATGAAAAGTAAGAGAGGGGAGGCTCTATTAGACTGGGCAGCTTTAGATACAATACCAGGCACTGGTAGGAGGATTTACACTTCTGAGCCATGGAAGCAGAAATTGACTTTTCTTTTCCAGATTTAGCTAATATTCAGAAAGGGAATCCAGCACCTGCCTCCCAGATTTGAACACCCTCAAAATTCAGGAGTGCTCAAGCTCAATTTGGGCGGCTGTTACTTCATTTCTCCCAAATCAAATATACTGATCCACTGTAACTTGCTGTAGAAAAAGTAGAATAAATTGAGCAAGAAATGCTTCCCAGTGGTTATTAGGACTGGAATTGCTATTTTCAACAGCCATTGCTTTTTTTTATTATTATTATTATTTTATTTTTTTTAAGTTTTAGTTTTATTTGTTGAAAAGGAAGACAGTGATATTGCATTGGCAAATTCCCCATAGAAACAAAGAATGGAACAAAAGAATAATAAAGGCACCTCAACTTTTCCTCATTTATGTAGGACAGTCTTATAATATGCATCCAGATAGCCTTCAATCACACAAGCTGAAAATTGTTCCACTTTACTGCAGTTCTGTAACCATATGGGAACCAATCCTGTCTGTGTTCTGTGCACATCCAAAATTCCTGCTGAATGACCCGCCCTGGGAGCGAGTTACCAGTGACCCAGGGCTGGGGTGGCAGGAGGGTGCAGTGGTCGGGGGGGAGGGGAGGCAGCCAAAATGCTTGGGGCAGCAAAAAACCTAGAGCCGGCCCTGGTGCCTAGGGGACTTGAACAGTGAAAATTTAGGTGCCTGGGGACTTTAGGTGCTCACAGAGTGAGGCAGCAGCTGAGCAGGATTTTGAGGATCTCTGTGGGGCCTAAAGTGGCAGTGAGGCACCTAAAGCCTTTAGCTCAGAAATGTTGTAAAGAACATTACAATGATAGTGAACTTGAGTGGAAAAGATGTGGTTCATTAGGGAACTCTTCTGCGTCCCAATTGTCATTAATCAAATCATACAGCTTGTGTTTTATAAGTTTTGGTACAGACTAGCATATTCACAAGACTGAGTAATGGATACTGCACTGCCATGCGGGTTGTTTAAGTTAATTAAAAAGTTTAGAAAAGTAGGCTCCAACAAAGAAGATGTAGCTGGTGGTCTTGGCCTGTTTTCAAGCTAGATTGTTCTGATCCCAATTTCACACCTAATTCTAACCAATTGACTCTCTTTCCCTGGTTTGATTTTTTTACGGTGTATTCCAATTAATGTTTGAACTTTCCACCCAAGCCTTTGTTACATCCTGTAGTTGTCAAGGGAATGCCAGGGTAATATGCACTTTGTGTGTCATCATGTTAGGAAAAAGTTCATGGTTTTCTATAATTTTCTTTGTTTTGTGCACTTTATAAAGAATATGTAAAATGTTTGTCAGATTTCTTTGTGCTGTTTCGGGGAACAATGGACTTAACATCTCGAGTTGGTGTTACTTTCCTGCAGTTTTTTGCTACTCATGTCATCTTTGTGTAAACGTTTCTTTATAGATTTTAAGTGGTACAAAAGGTAGCTATAATCAAAGGAGTGTGTCACTGCAGCATGGAAAAATGTCTAGACAAAGAAAATAAAAAAACCCAACCCTAAAACAACCACCAATTACCATGGAAACCTGCATTAAAAGAGGCTCACAAAACAGAGACATTTGTTTTTCCAAAATACTTGACTAGATCGTCAGTTGATCTAAATCGGTGCAGCTCCACTAAAGTTAGTGGGGCTATGTCGATTTACACGAGCTGAGGATCTTGGCTATTAATTTTAAAATTACATTGTCCATTGATAGAAGATCTCAATTTTGGGGTTTTACGTTGAGACCAGTTGTTCTTTGGGCTGAGGCAAAGTGACAAATTGAGAGTCAGATTTAAGGTGTTGTGAATTAAATTTCCTGGGAACTATTTATACCCATCCACTAATGTGTAAGTTACTGTTAAGTTGGGGGAACTTGCAAGGATGCAGGAGACATTTTGGTGAAGTAGGGAGTGGTCTGCTTCAATATACTCTTTATTGTTAGTTGCTTTCTTTTGCTAGGTCAGCTCTTCTGACCCCTAGGAGTGGGATATCATAACTTAGGGTACGTCTATACTACCCGCCGGATTGGTGGGTAGTGCTCGATGTATCGGGGATCGATTTATCGCGTCTCGTCTAGACACGATAAATCGATCCCCAAATCAATGCCCGTACTCCACCTCGGCAGGAGGAGTAAGTGGAGTCAATAGAGGAGCCACAGCGGTCGACTCACTGCCGTGAGGACGGCCAGGTAAGTCGAACCAAGATACTTCAACTTCAGTTATGCAAATAGCATAGCTGAAGTTGCGTATCTTAGTTCAAACCCCGCCCCCCCGCTAGTGTAGCCCAGGCCTTAGACTTCCATATATTCAGTAAGACTCCCTTATATGGGAGAGATACATTGAAATGTGATGTAGAAGAAGAGGCAGGCTATAAATTACATATTGGAAAAATAGATGAGTCTAAATGGAAAATTCTGGTCTGCTACAATAATGCAAATACAAAGTTCCTCCATCAGGAGACAGTGGGATCCTATGGAGAAAGCACTGGAATAGGAGTCGGGATATCTGGGTGCTTCATTTAGAGCTACAACTGATCTGCTCTGTGACTTTGGGGAAGTCATTTTGCCTCTCTGTATAGTTTTTCCATGTGAAATGGAGGATATTGATACTTACCTTCCTTTCCTTTGCAGTATGTGTGTTTCCCAACTTCTGCTCAGTAATAGAAGGGTTGGGAAGAGCAAGGAGTGTCTGTGACCTCCATTCCCATAAAAGAACTCTGGGGAATCTGAGAGTCTTCCTCATGAGAAACTTAGTGGTTTCAGCTTGACCTGAAAATGGTAGTACCAAAGTACTGCAAAATATCTTGACACACAAAGCAAGGGATTTGAGAGTCATGGTCTTATGGCAAAGACTTTTTACAAAACCTCCAAAGCGTCATTCAGCAGAATATTTGAGAGAATCCTGTGACAAATAATCCTTTAGTGTCGTGTGTGTGTGTGTGTGTGTGTGTTGAGGTCGGGGGTTCGCTTCATAGTAAACCATACGAATATTTCAAAATGTTTTTAGTTTTGATGGTGACCATTAATATTTAGTATTTGTCTTTGTAGTTTCTGACCAGAGCTGGGTGAATATTGTGATGAAGTATCAAGGAACATGTATTTGTATAAAAACTGTGAATTTTTTTTCAACAGCACACAATGTTTTTTACATTTGCTTTCCCCGGACATTCATACACAGAAGCATTTGTTCATGGAGAAGTTTGCATAAAGGAAAAGTGTCATGAATGCTCACACAAGCATGTATAGCAGTCAACTACCAGGTAGCTTCTCCTGCCTACTATCCCCTTCCAGGCTACTTACACTGGGATTTTCTACTACTCGTTCACTCTTCTTGTTTGTTCACAAATGGAGGTAGTTTGTGGTCTAGACCAGTGTTTCCCAAACTTGGGACGCTGCTTGTGTAGGGAAAGCCCCTGGTAGGCCCGGCCGGTTTGTTTACCTGCCCCGTCTGCAGGTCCGGCCGATCGCGGCTCCCACTGGCTGCGGTTCGCCGCTCCAGGCCAATGGGAGCTCCTGGAAGTGGCGCGGGCCGGGGGACATACTGGCCGCCACTTCCAGCAGCTCCCATTGGCCTGGAGCAGCGAACCGCGGCCAGTGGGAGCTGCGATCAGCCGAACCTGCGGACCTGGAAGGTAAACAAACCGGCCCGGCCCGCCAGGGGCTTTCCGTACACAAGCGGCGTCCCAAGTTTGGGAAACACTGGTCTAGAGGATAGAGCAGGGGATGAGAAATCATTCAGTCAGCCTTTCACTGATTTACTGTCTGACTTTGGGTAGGTAAATTAGTTCCTCTGGAACTATGTAAAAAAAGTACAAAAATATTTGACCTACCTCATCTAAGTGTTTTGACGCTTCATTAATTAGCAGAATGATAGGATGGCCCTGTGTCTGAGCCACTGTACTAAACCTCAGTGACCCAGTGTTTTATTCCCAACTCTGAGGATTCCTGTATGACTTTACACCAGACATTTACTATCTCTGTGCCTCACTTTCCAATCTGTAAGATGAGCAGCACTGGTGGGAAATTTTCCATTGGAATGATTTGTTGATGAAAATGGAGTTTTCACAAAACTGAAATTTTCGGTAGCTCATCAGATCTGAACTGTAACTCCCATGAGGCAATGAGGGAAATATAGTTTATCACTAAACTAGCTTGAAAGGGAATGTTTTATATCAGTCCAGCAAAGCAAAAAAAAACGATTTGATTTATGAACACCTAGATGTTCCCTTTCAGTCCAAAATGCTGAAACAAAACATTTTGTTATTTCAGAATTTATTTTTTTTTCAATATTTCATTCCACAGAATAATTTGATATTCCAATTTATCTTTTCAATTCAGGACAGAAATTCCAATTTTTGCTAGCTGTAAACATGAGTATGATACTAATACTTCCTTCTCCGCACCCTTTGTCTGTCTTGTCTATTTATAGTATAAATTCTTCAGGGCACGGACTGTCTATTACTTTGGGTATGTACAGTGCACTTCATAGCACAATGGGGTAACATTTTCCAAAGCAGCTGGGAGTCCCGTTTGCAAAATATCCTAGGCACTTAGGAGCCTAAGTTTTAATTGAAAGTCAATGGGATTTAAGTTCCTGTGACACACAGACCCACTGGGGCCAACTGGCAGAGTTCACTGTGCTTTACAAGTAACTCCTGTCTCCGACCTAATAAACTCACTACACCTAATAGAGGACTTTCTCATCGTCAGTGTGAAGTGTGTGTACAGGTAATATTTAAGGAATCATGTAACTATATTCAAAATGATGTCCATATTGTCTTGGAGTGAAGGTCAGGAACAATACATCTCATTGATGATTCACTGAAGCAGGAGGCAGTTGCCACGCCTCTCTGGCTAGATGATTGTCATGTGTTGCTCAATCGTTTACCTTTGCACCAACCCAGAAAAGTCAATGGAAAACCGTCAAAGATCAACTATAAACAGTGAAACCACTTGGAATTGAAAAGGAATGATATGACAACGAAGGCCTGTCTGTGAATAAAGACAAAAGACTGACGCTATATCACAGGAGGGGGATAGGCACTCTGCATCTGTTCACTGAGAGGTACTTCGATGAGTGGGTGCTTTATGAAAGACTGAGTCCTGGCTCCTTGGGACCGGCAAATGCTGCAAAAGGCTGAATTTGGGGCTGAGAATCTATTTGATTAGATAGCTACTATCCTATTGATAAGGGTAGGCCCTAGTTCATGATGTCTATTTTGTGTCATAAGTAGCCATTTGTTTCCATCACTAACACTCATTTCTGTTTGAATCTCAATACTTTCTTCAGTACATTTAATTATGTTTGACTGTAATTGAACTCAAGTGCAGTGGGTGATACAGGGAGCGGCAGTCTACGATAAAACTGGTAAAGTGGGATATACGGTTCCTTTCGGAATGGAGGATCTTGGATTTGTGTGGGTATTCAGTGATCGGGGCTGGCTACCCCAGAGGGACATTTGGAGGGGAATCGGGGCTGGGGTCTATCTATTGTCAACCTGCAGGGCAACGGCAGGGCTGGCATAACCCAGAGGAGAGTGCTTGAGTGCTGACTGGCTGGTTGTGTTAGTGAGCTAACACCCAGCTGGCATAAGCAAGACCCTTCATGCTGGAGGCAGATGGCAGCAAGGCGACACACAGCCCTGGGGACCCTGAGAAGCGTCACAGCTCCTAAGTCACAGGTGCTTTTGAAAATTTTATCCCTGGTCTTTGTGGGGTTTCTAGGTGCTACCATAATACAAGCAACTAAGAATGATCATTAAAGTTGGTAAATTACTCGAGAGCCTTGCATTAGAAGTGCAAAGTGTGGTTATGAAAAGCGCAGAATGTCACCTTGACAACAAACATAAAAATTATACTTACAATGAGGGAAATGGAGTTACATTTGGTGTAGTTGCATTTGGGTCCCCATAAGAATACTTCTGTTATTTTAGACAGACCGTGGAACTTTCAATAAAATCTGTCATAAAATGCCTCATTGAGAGGGAAAAAAAATCAATACTGTAGTTCCAACTTCCCATGTGTTTTATTTTTCTAAATATCTCCATTTAAATGCAGATTTTGACTACACTACTTCCAAAGGGGGCCGATATGACGTTCCCTATAGAAGGAGTCGGCAGAAAATAACCGTAACCATTTTGGAAGTGTAGGACACAGGGGAAGGGGAAGGAACTCCTCTATAATTTTGATCAGTGCATACAAGGGAAATTAAACTCTGTCTGCTAAACAGATTAATTTTACAAAAATAAAAATGTTCTCTGGATCAGATTCTGATTTTGAGAGAGGGGAAGAAAACCAGATTAAGATTGATTGATTATGCATTGTAAAAAGTTACTCACCACTAATAAAAAGCAGAAGGCCTTATTCTTAACAGGACCGCACCCTGAACATTAAGGTAATTAAGGGGGCATTTCTTGGGATTTTAGCCTTCCTCCCCGTACTACAAAGTGGTGCTTAATTATCCCATTATTTTCAAAAAATTGTTTCAGAGATGAAATAGGGAAGTATTTCTTGCCATAATTTGACTGCAACCCTGACACTATGGTCTCATCTTTTAGTATTATTAATACTGTGCACATAGTGACTTTCATCCAACAATCTCAAAATTCTATATAAAGAAGTGAACTGCAAAGTTCAGAAACAGAGGCAAACTTTCTCGGATTTTTGGGTCTAGGTCTGGGTCAGCCATCAGCCCTGATTCTGTAATTGGTAATATGCAGGTATCCTGCAGAATTTATTTCAGATAAATAAATAGATAAATGTATAAATTAGGGCTGTCAAGCGATTAAAAAAGTTAATCACAATCACACAATTAAAAAATTAATCTTGATGACTCGCACTGTTAAACAATAATAGAATACCATTTATTTAAATATTTGTGAATGTTTTCTACTTTTTCAAATATATTGATTTCAATAATAACACAGAATACAAAGTGTTCAGTGCTCACTTCATATTTTTGATTACAAATATTTGCACTCTAAAAAACAAAAGAAATAGTATTTTTCAATTCACCTATTACAATTACTGTAGTGCAATCTCTTATCATAAAAGTTGAACTTACAAATGTAGAATTGTGTACAAAAAAACCTGCATTCAAAAATAAAACAATGTAAAACTTTAGAACCTACAAGTCCACACAGTCCTCCTTCAGCCAATCGCTCAGACAAACAAGTTTGTTTACATTGCAGAAGATAATGCTGCCCACTTCTTGTTTACAATGTCAACTGAAAGTGAGAACAGGTGTTTGCATGGTACTATTGTGGCCAGCATTGCAAGATATTTACATGCCAGATGCACTAAAGATTCACGTGCGCCTTCATGCTTCAGGCACCATTCCAGAGGATGTGCGTCCATGCTGATGATGGGTTCTGTTTGATAACGATCCAAAGCAGAGCGGACCGACGCATGTTCGTTTTCATCATCTGAGTCAGATGCCACCAGCAGAAGGTTGATTTTCTTTTTTGGTGGTTTGTTTTCTGTAGTTTCCGCATCTGAATGTTGCTCTTTTAAGACATCTGAAAACATGCTGCGCACCCTGTCCCAATCAGATTTTGAATGGCACTTCCGATTCTTAAACCTTGGGTCGAGTGCTGTAGCTTATCTTTAGAAATCTCACATTGGTACCTTCTTTGCATTTTGTCAAATCTGCAGTGAAAGTGTTCTTAAAATGAGCAAGGTGCTGGGTCATCATCCGAGACTGCTATAATATGAAATATATGGCAGAATGGGTAATATATGAGTAAAACAGAACAGGAGACATACAATTATCCCCCAAGAGTTCAGTCACAAATTTAATTAACACGTTATTTTTTTTAATGAGCATCATCAGCATGGAAGCTTGTCTTCTGGAATGGTGGCTGAAACATGAAGGGGCATACAAATGTTTAGCATATCTGACATGTAAATACCTTGCAACGCCAGCTACAAAAGTGCCATGCAAATGCCTGTTCTCACTTTTAGGTGACACTGTAAATAAGAAGCAGGCAGCAGTATCTCCCGTGTTTGTCTTAGCAACTGGCTGAACAAGAAGTAGGACTGAGTGTACTTATAGGCTCTAAAGTTTTACATTGTTTTGTTTTTGAGTGCAGTTATGTAACAAAAAATCTACATTTGTAAGTTACACTTTCACGATAAAGAAATAGCATTACAGTACTTGTATGAGGTGAATTGAAAAATACTATTTCTTTATCATTTTTACAGTGCAAATATTTGTAATATAAAATAATATAAAGTGAGCACTGTACACTTTTATTCTGTGTTGTAACAGAAATAAATATATTTGAAAATGTAGAAAAATATCCAAAAATATTTAATACATTTCAATTTATATTCTATTGTTTAACAGTGATTAATCATGATTAATATTTTTAATTGCAATTAATTTTTTTAGTTAATTGTGTGAGTTAACTGTGATTATTTGACAGTCCTAATATAAATATATAAATGACAGATAAAATAGATAGATAAACATGCCCTAATTAACCCTCGCAAACAGTCTTGTGAGGTGAATAAGAATTTTTTTTACCAGAAAGAGAATAACAGGGAGCTTTTCAAAAGGCCTCTGTTGAAAGCTCGGTGGAGGATTTTGTCACCCACCGTCAGTCTCTTGTGAAAACAAAGGGAGTTTTCAAAGCAGAATGTGGGTGGTGCTCATTCGTGGAAAACATGGTCACATGGCCATAAGCTTAGGGAAGCACAAATAGCCATTTTGGGGCACGCTGACGTGCAAATTGATTTCCAGAGGATCTTCAAAATTGCTGTTTGACCAGGCCTCAGATTGCTCAGTCGCCCGGTGCTTGGAGAGATTTTTAGAAGCACCCATACAAATAGCCTGGCTGCCAAGCAGAAATGCCCAATAGGGTGATATTAGCATGTGGAAATTAGTGATGTACATGTGCTAATGAGTTCCTGTGGCAAGCTGTTTAAAAGCAGGTTGTTCTCTTACACTAGGAGGGAGTGGCATATCCACAGGCACTGGGGCAGGCACAGGTTATATGGGAAGTGGAAAGACGCTGAATGAAAGATGCAAGGGGAAGCACAACGAGACTGACCCAGACAGTGATGCCTTCATTACAGCTCTGGCCTGTCCTTGAGAAGGAGCTGGCTAGGGAGTGCTCACAATCCCTCCGTCTCGGCATGAGCTTTGTGCTGGTGGGGTCATTGGCAGGATGTAGGAGTCGTGTGGCAGGGTCCTGGATATTTCACAACGGCGGACACCAACTTTGTGAGCGAAACAGCTGCCAGGATTCATGGCTTAGTATGTTTATTGTTTCTATACATTGCATTGCTTCCTCTTGGCCCTTTCAGGGGATATTTGCGCTACTTGCCATACCAAGTATAGAGGAGAATTTCATTATGGCACAGAATTCCTGCATAATCTGTTGTCTAGTCTCTTTATCTATAGAGAAGCTAAAGTGCTCTGTCACCGTGTGGATTATAACATTAACACTAGGGTGCCCTCTAGGTACACAGAGGCAGCAGAGTGGCTGATGCAAGCGGAAGATCCACCGAAAGGACCTAGTGACAAGGGTTATGAGGCCTGTGCTGACTCTAATTGGGAAGTGGAGGAGTCTGGCTCCTCTCAGATGGCCTCTCTCCCTTCTCCTCCCAGTAATCTCTCATGGCCTTGGTGGCCTCAGGGAGGAGTCTGCACCTTTCCATGACCTTGCCTCAGTGAGGTAGAGAAAGGTGCTCTGAGGCTTGTAGGCCCCGTTGGATGGGTACGGGCCCCTCCTTCGCTGAAACTTGGTCTGCTTTTCCTGCCACCTCCCTCCACTGAGGCGTCTCATGAAGTAGCACACACGTGCAAAATGGGCACATGCTGCCCCTTCTCAGTGCTCCCTTCCCCACCAGCCCTTGTATTAATGCCCTTACCCCTTTCCACCTTCACCCCTCCTTGTCCCCATCCTAACCCGACTCTGCTGCGCTGTGCTCATTCTGTAACCCCTCACCTCAGTGAGTCCTATTTGTTCATCTGTCATTAAAAAACACTTACTCCAGTTACTCTCTATTTTGAGAGAGCAGCGATGAGGCTCAGGTACTTTAATGGGTGCCTCCTAGCTTGGTTGTGCTTCTGACATGACTGATTTTGAAACAACTCCTGGGAGCTTCTGCAGATTCTGTCTGACATTCACCTATGTCCTTGGACCAGGCCACCACTATGCCCCTTCGGTTGCTGTAGCTGCTTGGTGCTCAGACAACCTGGGTGCAGTCAAATGCCTCTTTTGAAAATCTGGTTGCCCTACTCCAACCAGAGCCCCTAGGTGGCATCCAGATAACTAGCCCTCTCCCAGCTTTTGAGAAATGTAGCCTAGTGTGATTTGCCTGATTCTTGGTCTTTCTGGTCTTGGTCTTTTCTCTCCTCCCCTCTCTTGCCCTCACCTCCCTTGCCTGTCATTTATTGTGCCCTTATCCCCCTCATCTCTTTTCCGGTCACATATTTCATTTCATTTTTTAAAGAAAAAAAATCCCAGAGCGTTCAGCCAAGCTGGTAGTGCTGGCTCGTCAATTCACCTGTAACTCTGATTCTTTAGTCAGCTCCACAGATCATAAATGAAAGAGACTGAAGCATCTCAGTAAAGTTAGCATGATTCAATTCTGGCTGAATAAAAGTGGTCTCAGCCCTGCCAGAGAGAGAGTTCCAATTATTTATTTATTTCTATGCAGTTCCGCAAGGCCTGATGTGGAGAAAAAGTCCAGAAATAAGGGCAACTGGGAGGGAAAAATAGAATGATAAACACTGCTTCTTCCACCTCAGCTTGTTAAAGTGCTTTTCAGCTTAGTGATCTCTCTGCATAAGGTGTCTTCGTATCCTGGTGGGGGCGGGGGGAGAGAGAAGGAATCTAGGATAAAACACCACCGTCTTACTTTAAAAACAAAACAAATAAACAAAAAAAACCCTATGATTGACTGAGAGTTCAGATCACCACATATTGGCGAGGTTCAGCTAGATCTGTGTGTGTATGATGCTTGTATGATGGAAAGCAGATTTGGCAGAGAAATCCCCCCTGCTTTTTGATGGTTTTCCAGAACTGTGAGAGGTTAATTTATGTCTGAATCACAAGAATTTGAATGACTTTTATTTACCCCTCTAGTCATGAAACTAGCTAGCAAGAGAAGACTCTAGTGTCATGGTCAAATCTGAATGTAAACAAAGGTAAACAAACAGCAAGAATAACAGTGAAAAGGAAATAAGATTTTCAAAACCTTTTCATGCTTAATAAAATAAGGCCTTATTAGTAACACAGGCAACAGGGTGTGTGTGTGGGGGGTGGGGGGGAGGTTGAATACAGCATGCACCACTTAATCAGGTCACATTGAAATGGTCAGTTAATTGTGATGTCTCTCAGGGAATCTGTTCAACTTAATGATCACAGCTAGGTGAACTCCCTTTTTCCTATTTGTGCAATGTCCACAGATGTAATTTGATCCTTATGCAAAAGTGTCTGTCAAGTGCAAACAAATTTCAGCCTATACATTCCTCACAGACAATTCTCTGAGAGTATTCCTGAGATGATTTGGTATTCAAGCTCAGAGACTGATCATCTGCATCACATGGTATTGCATTTGCTCCATGAAACTCAAATTGTGATGTAAACCAACAAGATTTTTAGTTGTTTGATTTACATTTCTCTGAACATTCATGCAACTGGATTTTGCTTGAAATAAGTGTTTTGGGAGGAGCTTTTAATTATGTATATGTCAGTAATCATGCACAAACACACACATTCCATGTGCACTCAGGTATATGTCCTTAGATATCTGTATTCATGCCAAAAGTGGTCATTCATCCATACTGTATACATTGGGTTCATCTGTTCATAGATTCAGTGATTTTTATGAAGACCAGAAGGGACTAATAGATCAGCTAATCTGACCTCTTGTATAATATTAGAGCTGGGCAAATTGTAAAGGATGAATAATTTATTCACCCAAAAACGCAGTTTTGGTCAACCCGAAAGTGTTCTTGAATTTAATATGAATTTGTCACATAGTTTCGGTCTCACAAAACAAATTTTGGGACACAAATGGGCAGCAGAGTTGGAATTAACCTCCCTTATAACCACTTGGCTAAAAGGTTAGGTCATTCACCTGGGATTTGGGGGAGACACGTTCAGTTCCCACCTCCACTCGATGTAGAGAAAAGATTGGAACCAGCACATCCTATATTGTAGGTGTGTGCACTCACCACTGGGCCATGGGGGGTCAGGATGCTCTCAAATTCTTCTGTTGAAGCTATTTTGTACAAATCATTAAAGAGCCATTGGAGCAGGAGCTTGAAATTGGGTGCCCCACATCTTAGGTGAGTGCCCCAACCAACAAGCTATAGAGTCATTCTCACTTTCTCTCTCTGGTTATTCACGGTCATTCATAGTAGCACATCATAGTCATTCATATTTTTTCAATTTGCTGAAATACTTCACAATTTTTAGATTTGGTTCAGGTCCCATCGATTGGTTTTTATTTGTTTGCTTTTCACAGCTCCCAGCGAACTAAAAAAATCAGTTATTCACCCAGCTCAAGTATAACACAGGCTATATGTTTCATCCGGTTACTCCTCTATTGAGCCCAATAACTTGTTTGAGTAAAGCCTATCTTCCACAAAGTCATCCAGTCTTGGTCTGAAGATTTCAAGAGATGGAGAATCCACCACTTCCCTTGGTAGTTTGTTCCAAAGGTTAATCACGCTCTCTTAAAAATTGTGATTTATTTCCAGTTTGAATTAGTCTGGCTCTAACTTCCAGATTGATTCTTCTTATGCCTTTCTCTGCTCGTTTGAAGTGCCATTTAGTACTCGGTGTTTGCTTCCTGTGAAGATACTTATACACCGTAGTCAAGTTTCCTCTTGATCTTCTTTTTGATAAACTGAACAGATTGAGCTCCTTAACTCTATCATAAGGCATTTTTCCACCTCCTGAATAATTTTTGTGTCTGGAAAAAATATCCTTTTAAAAATGTGGACACCAGAACTGGACACCGCATACCGGGATCAGTCTCACGAATGCTGTTAGATAAAATAACCTCCCTTCTCCTACGCGTGGTTGGAGAGGAAGGGAGTTCGGATCCAGGACACGCTAGGAAAGTGCTTGTGAAGGGTGATTTCAAAGCTTATAGTGTCTTTTTAAATGATTTTGTCGAGTTGTAATTCTGTTCAGTCTGCCCCCTGCATAACTGCTATAAAGCATTCTCCAGGGTTGAAACTCTCACCAGATCCACTATAGAATGGGTACAACTTCTCAAGGGATCTAATAAGGATTATTGAAATTCTAGCTAATTAAAAAGAACCTAATTGAATTTCAAATGGGCCAAGTCTCAAAGTGACCTGCCCCAAGTGGGACAAGGTGGTGCCCTTTAAAATGAGTAGATGAAGCTGTGACTTTTCCCCAGTACTGCATGCTGAAAAAATGCACACACCTTACCAGCGAAATGTGTCACAATAAAGAATGTTTGGTCTAATTTTGAATCGGAAATGGAAATGAAGCACAGAAATGAGAGACAGGGGTAATAATATATTCCCAGCCCTTTAAGGTTTCCACTGCATTAAAAGAGTGTCTCTTTTAGGAACTCAGTGTTATTCACCCTGCAGGGCAGGAAATCCTTCAGGACAAGAGGAATTTTAAAGGCCAAGGATGAAATTCTAGGTCCATTAGAGTCATTGGGAGTTTTGCCATTGATTTCTATGGAGCCGGGATTTTACCCTCAAGAGTGTAGGTCTTCCTCCCTGTCAATGCAGGATGGTTCTCTCCAGAACATTGTCTAGTGCAAAATAACCTAGTTTTAAATGACTCAAATAAGGGGGTGTCATAACTATGAAGGGAAGGGTAACAGCTCTCTGTGTACAGAGACTCCAAATCCTTTTACCTGTAAAGGGTTAAGAAGCTCGGGTAACCTGGCTGACACCTGACCCCAAGGACCAATAAGGAGACAAGATACTTTCAAATCTTGGGGGGGGAAAGGCTTTTGTGTGTGCTCTTTGTTTTAAGGGGTGGTTCGCTCTTGGGACTGAGAGGGACCAGACATCAATCCAGGTTCTCCCCATCTTTCTAAACAAGTCTCTCCTATTTCAAACTAGTAAGTAAAAAGACAGCAAGGCGTCTTAGATTTACTTTGTTTTCTCAACTTGTAAATGTACCTTTTTACCAGAGTGTGTATCTTTGTTTGCTGTACTTTGAACCTAAGACAGAGGGGGGTCCTCTGAGCTCTTTAAGTTTGATTACCCTGTAAAGTTATTCTCCATACTGATTTTACAGAGATGATTTTTACCTTTTTCTTTAATTAAAAGCCTTCTTTTTTAAGAACCAGATTGATTTCTCCTTGTTTTAAGATCCAAGGGGGTTTGGATCTGT
>NW_020699373.1:7857969-7927516 GCF_002925995.2 Terrapene triunguis | reverse complement strand
CCCCTACATTTGTACCCTAAGGTTCAAAGTGGGGAATCAGCCTTGACAGGGGGTTTCACTTCTTCCTTTGAGAGACTATCCTAATAGCTTTAATTGTCAGAAAGCTTTGCCTGATGTTTAGTCTGAATTTTCCTTTTCTGAGTTTCATCCTGTTACATTTATTAATATCCTTGTAGCACCCTAAATCATCTCACAGGGAGCAGGGCTAACTTTAAAATGCAAGTGTTACACACAGAATTACCTCAGATAACACTGAGGGAGCAATTAATAGCTTCCCCTAGTAAGGAATCTTGCTACGTCTAGGAAGAGATTTGAATTTTATGTACCCAAATAATTTATTCTTGCTTATATTGTGATAAGTTACTATTCATTTTACAGAGGTGCTAGTTTCTTGTTAGTTTCAGTGTGCCTTTATTAAATGCTTTGCTGAGCATCATCTCTTTGCAGTTATAAACCTGCATCTTCTTTTCTGTATTGGATTCTTAATGAAATTGTTCTTCAAAAGCACAAGATAAATGATACAAAAGCACTTTGCGATTTAAGACAAAATTGCCCCCCAACTTCCCACTCACTGATAAACCCAAGACAAAACTTGTAAGGAACATTAAACTTAAACTTTAGCCTGGGGTTTCAGACTAGGTCTGTGGTCCCTGGAATGTACAGGTCCCAGAGTGCTTCACCTTAAAGTACTGGAAGCAGCAACACAACATACAGAGTATTTGAATCCTGCCTGTCCACAATGAGGGATCAATCTAGCCTTCAGCCACTCCCTTCACTAAATAAAATGTTATCATCAGAAATTTGAAGCCAGACTAAACACCTCTTAAATTCAATGGGAATCTTTCAACTGACTTCAGTAGACTTTAGATCAGTCCCTTGCAGGGGGAAATGGAGCAGGATGGAGGGATAGCTCAGTGGTTTGAGGATTGGCCTGCTAAACCCAGGGTTGGGAGTTCAATCCTTGAGGGGGCCATTTAGGGAACTGGGGTAAAAATCTGTCTGGGGATTGGTCCTGCTTTGAGCAGGGGGTTGGACTACATGACCTCCTGAGGTCCCTTCCAACCCTGATATTCTATGATACCAGATCCCACAGAAGATGGTGCATCCTCTGAAGATGAGCAAATATGATTCTGTCCTGCCTCTATTTCTTACTGACTGTGCATTTCCTATACTTGAGTTGGGCTTTCTTGTACATTTTGTATATATCTTTTTTTACATTCCTGATGGCTTTTTTGTTTAGTTATTGTACAGAACTTTAAATAAAGTAACATTAGGCTTTTTACTCAATCATCCTCAGAACTACTTCAAAAGTTTGAGTGATTGCAAGGAAGTTTCTGGTAAAATTAATATATATCTCTTGGAGCTTAGCATTCATTATAAAGCACTGTTTAAGTCATCTTTTTTATCATCTTGCTTAAAATGGCTTTCTTGGCTTCCCGAATGACTCCACTGTAGTGTGCTGCTTATGTTGTTGAAGACTGGTGCCATATTTGTGCTTTACTGTCTAAAAAGCAGTCTGCTTTTTTTTCTATTAAATGGAAGTGTTCTACAAAGAAAAAAAAAAGTAGACATGAAAAAAATGGGACAAGGGAGCAGGGTTTTGGGCTCTCCTCTTAGATCTCGGATCTCTTATCATTTTGTGGATCCAACAATTTTCTTGTCATAGTTTGTCCACAATCAAGAGAAATCCTACTCTGTCTAGCCTTTCAGACTGTCAGACATGAGTGCATCATTACCAAGCCCTCACAATAATATTCTTGGCAGCAAGGAGTCAATGTAGACTAGATCTTCATTATGGTTTATACAGATTACTTGAGTCTAAAGACCTGAGAGGAACTGAGGGAATCAAAAGCAAATTGAATACCTTGAACACTATAATTTTCTGTTTGTTGCTAAACCAGAAATGAGCAATAGCACGGCAAATCTCCCATAGATTTGCAAAACTCAGTCGCCACAGCCTTTACGGCAGTCTAGAATTTTCCTGATTGATAGTAATTAATTTACAAGGCATAATGATTGAGCTGAAAATAATTTCAGCTTGTATATCTTGTGACACTGGTGTTCTTGAACATGAAAGCCTGTTGGAACATGCTGTGGTCCACATCAGTGAAGCTGGAAATCCTTTTCCCGTAGCAGCAATCTGATTTGGTCATCTCCATTTTTGTTTATGGTTTGTTTCCAAGGAGCAGCCAGTACATGCTGGTTTCCACAGAAACATAAAAGGAGGCACAGTGCTTGCCCCAAACAGCTCACATTCCTAAAAGATAAAACAGCACAGCTGGTCAAAACAATTACTCAGTAGAAAAATGATGTTTTGATGAACTGGAAACTTCTGTGGGAAAAAAAATCCATTTTTTGCCAAAATGTTTTGGATTTTCAATGAAAATCAAAGGTGTTTCGGTTGCTGAAAACTGGAGAAAA
Source organism: Terrapene triunguis (assembly GCF_002925995.2). NCBI lineage: Eukaryota > Metazoa > Chordata > Testudines > Emydidae > Terrapene > Terrapene triunguis. Next base: position 7,925,095 of record NW_020699373.1, on the reverse strand, counting down.
TAACTCTTTGGTATTCTGTTTTTGGATTTTTAAAAAATCATATTCTGATAAAAATGTACAGAAGTGGGGATAGAGGAAAGGGATGATATATATATATATATGTATATATAGGGTTGTTCAGGTAATTGACTATGTCCTGGTCATACAATGTTTTAATACTATAACAATGCTTTTCTTTTGATCAAATATATCAACTCCCCCTGTGTGCTCTCCCACCTTTCCACAATCAACCAGTTAATTTTTTGGCAGGCATTGTGGCAGCAGAGGGTCTTCAAAAGACATTTTTATACAGAGATGGTAGAAGTGGATCTTCAACAGGTATTTGAATGTAGAGATAGTAGTGGCCTTGTGGACCAGCTGAAGAAAGACATTTCATGCTTGGGGGACAGTATGTAGATGGTTACAGATGAAATGGGGTGCTAATCTGACGTCACCGGTGGAGTGGAGGGAACAGGAGGCAACAGAAATGGACATAGATAAATAGGGAGGAGCAGGTTCTTGTAGGCAAGAATAAACTTGAGGTGGTGGGGGGAGGAGCCACTGGAAGGTTCCAAAGGGACGAGGTGGCAATCTAATAAGATTGCAACACTCACAAAAGAGATATTCGGAGCAGCTGCTTTTTGTATGAACAGGGCCACATGGTTGTCGGCGAGCCAGAGAAGATACTCTAGCATTTTGGATCCATTACTAAGTTGTAGAAAAGAACTGTTTTAAGGACTGAGTTTTAAATATAAGAGAGTCATGGGTTTTAGATGGTGTGATTTTACTCCTGTTTAAACCATATCACAAAATAGATCCAGTAGTTCCTTGGGTGTAATTTATATAGATCTCAACCAAGCAAAACACTTAAGCATGTGCTTAACTTGAAGCATGTGAGTAATTCCATTGTCATTACTGTTCTCATGCTTAAAGTTAAGCACATGCATAAGTGCTTTACTGGACGGGGGCTACAGTAGTCAGTGTTTATGCACCTGCTTAAATGGGGTATGCGCACCATGTAACAATAAAAATCCTAGGGCAGAAGGAGAAAACCATCCAGCTTCCTATGAAATGTTGAACATTTGTGTTGTGTTTTTCAGTAGTTTTATTTCAGGCTATACTTGTATCCCTTTACACTGACCTGTGGTAGTGTATCAGTGCTGGAAGCGGATAAGAGGTAAAGAGAGCAATAGAGGGGATACAGGAAGAAAGAGAGGGTGGGGAGAGAGTGAATTAGGGGTTGAACAGAATAGAAGAAGAGAGAAAATCACAGCATGATGGAAGGTTTCACTGGCTTCAAGAAAGCCTCCCACACGTTCGTGAAGATTGTGACCTTTGCACTACATGCAGGGCTCATTATGCTTTAAGCCCCTCTTCTCTCCTGCATTTGTTATTTGTACTGCAGGTAGCAGTGTGCCGGGGAGTGGGGAAGGCCAGCTGCCAGTGAGCTGCTATTCCCAATCCCATGGGCAGAGAGTGGCAGGAAGAGTCAGAGGTTCTGGCTCCACCCCCACCCCACCAAGTCACTGATCAATACAGATGAATGGCACATAGGGGGAAAGAAGCTGAGCCAGGAGAAGCTGAGCCAACTCGCATGCCCCCCACCCCCCAAGCAAGTGGGAAGTGGACTGTGACTCTGGGTGTAAAATTCCAGTCCCTGCTCTGCTCCTGGGGCAGCAAAGCTACTTGCTGCTCTTTATTCAGGCCATGTTGTGAGGTTACAGTCTAGCCTACTGAAATCTTAAAACCTCTCTCATTCTTGATAAGTGAGCTAAATGATATCAATTAACCTGGAGGCAGCAGTAGACTCCGGAACCTGTAGCTATATGTGGTCCAGGCTGTAGCCTGCCATATGGATAAGAACCATAGATAGAAGTTATGCCATATATAGAGAGAGATTATATAGATAAGGCATAAATACTATAAGACTGTAACACAAGGATCTAGAGGCCTCAGGCCTGTATGACAGGTAGCTTAGCATAACCAGACACAAGACCTTATGACAGTAAACAAAAGTGTTATGTGCTGGGAAAAGTTAAAGTAGGGCACCACAAGAATATACTCTTGGAATTTTAGGTAAAGTTTAAAGGATGTTGAGTTTAACTGAGCTAATTCAGTTTAACCTAAATGGAAGGATAAACAAACATAGGTCTGCAGTGAGGTGTCCTTGACTTCAAAAGGGCAAACTTTAAAAAAAATTAAGGGAATTAGTGAGGGAAGTGGACTGGACTGAAGAACACAAGGATCTGAATATGGAGGAGGATTTGAATTATTTTAAATCAAAGTTGCAGAAGCTATCTGAAGCAAGGGGGAAAAATCCATAGGGAAGGGTTGCGGACCAAACTGGATGAGCAGGCATCTCAAACAGGCGATCAAACGAAAGCAGGAAGGTTACAAGGAATGGAACATGGGAAGGATCAGCAAGAGAAGCTATTCTTGGAGGTCAGAAAGTGTAGGGGGAAAGTGAGAACTGCCATAAGCCAAGCAGAGTTGGGCCTTGCAAAGAGAATTAAAACCAATAGTAAAAGTTTCTACAGCCATATAAATAAAAAGAAAACCAGGAAAGAAGAAGTGCAAAGCACTGAGGGAGGGGTGGAGATCAGAGATAACCTATACATGGCGAAACACCTAAGCAAATACTTTGTCTCCATTTTTACTAAGGGTAATGAGGAGATTAGGGATAGTGGCAGGGTGCTAATGGAAGTGATGATATGGAAGGAGAAATTACCACATCCAAGGTGAAAGTCAAACTCAGACAGCTTAATGGGACCAATGCGGGGCCCCGCATAATCTCCATCTAAGAATATTAAGGAACTGGCACACAAAATTGAAAGCCCAATAGCAAGCATATTTTAACTAATCTGTGAGCTTGGGGGTTTTACCCTTTGAATGGAGAATTGTTAATATAGTACCTATTTTTAAGAAAGGGGAAAAAATGATCCAGGAAACTACAGGGCCATTAGTTTCATCTCAGTTGTATGCAAGCTTTTGGAACAAATTTTGAAAGAGAAAGTAGTTAAGGACATAGAGGTAAACAGCAATCGAGATAAAATACAACATGATTTTACAAAAGGTAGATTGTGCAAGACCAACCTGATCTCTTCCTTTGAGCAGATAACTGATTTTTTAGGCAAAGGAAATGCAGTAGATCTAATCTACCTAGATTTGATACAGTTCCACAGGGGAAATTATTAGTTAAATTTTAGAAGATGGAGATTAATATGAGAATTGAAAGGTGGATAAGGAGGTTAAAGGGGAAGTTAGAATAGGTCATAATGAAAGGTGAACTGGGAGAGGTTACTAGTGGAGTTCCCCAGGGATCGGTTTTGGGACCAATCTTATTTAACATTTTCATTAATGACCTTGGCACAAAAAGTGGGAGTGTGCTAATATGATTTGTGGATGACACAAAATTGGGAAGTATCGCCAATATGGAGGAGGACTGGAATATCATACAAGAAGATCTGGATGACCTGAAACCTGGAGCAATAGAAATTGATTGAAATTTAATAGTGCAAAGTGCAAGGTCTTGCACTTAGGGACTAACGACAAGAATTTTTGCTATAAGCTTTGGATGTATCAGTTGGAAGCAACAGGGGAAGAGAAAGACCTGGGTGTATTGGGTGATCATAGGATGACTATGAGCCGCCAATATGATGTGGCCATGAAAAAGGCTATGCAATCCTAGGATGCATCAGGCGAGGCATTTCCAGTAGAGATAGGGAAGTGTTATTGCCATTATACAAGGCACTGGTGAGACCTCATCTGGAATACTGTGTACAGTTCTGGTGTCCCATATTTAAGAAAGATTAATTCAAACTGGAACGGGTGTGGAGAAAGGCTATGAGGATGATCAGAGGAATAGAAAACCTACCTTACGAGAGGCAACTCAAGGAGCTTTGCTTGTTTAGCTTAACCAAATGAAGGCTGAGGGGAGATATGATTGCTTTTTATAAATACATCAGGGGGTTAAATACCAGGGAGGGAGAGGACTTATTTAAGTTAGCACCAATGTTGACTCAAGAACAAGTGGATATAAACTGGTGTTGTAATTAGATGAAGGTTTCTAACCATCAGAGGAGTGAAGTTCTGAAGCAGCCTTCCAAGGGGAACAATGAGGGTAAAAAATCTAACTGGCTTCAAGACTGAGCTTGATAAGTTTAAGGAGGGGATGGTATGATGAGACTGCCTACACAGGCAGGTGGCCCATCTGCAGCTGTTAGCAGCAAATATCCCCAGTGGCTGGAGATGGGGCACTAGATGGGGAGGGCTCTGAGTTACTACAAATAATTATTTCCTGATGTCTGGCTGTTGAGTCTTGCTGACATGCTTAGGATTTAACTGATGGCCATGTTTGGGATTGGGAAGATATTTCCCCCCAGGTCCGATTGGGAGAGACCCTTGGGTTTTTTTCACCTTCCTTTGCAGCATGGGGCATGGGTCACTTGCTGGTTTATACTAGAGTAAATGGTGGATTATCTGTAATGTGAAGTCTTCAGTAATTTAGCCAGAGGTTATGGGTCTATTACAGGAGTGAGTGGGTGAGGTTCTGTGGCTTGTGATGTGCAGGATATCCGACTAGATGATTATGATGGCCTCAAAGTCTATGAGTCATACCACGGCAACTAATTGGCGTCAATGCTAATGAATACACTATAAATCAAAGTTATCAACCCTGATATTATTGAGGTGTGGAAGTGCATATAAGGAAAGGAGGCTGAAACCATCACTGAATATGTGTAAAGTACAGTGGGTATCAGCATACGCCCTTATAAAAGGTAGTGCCCAGCCTGTGGGCAGTAGGATACATTGGAACGCAGTGACCTCATGAGCATGCATGGATCATCTTACCTACTTTGGGGTTCCCCACAATGGATGATGTGAGTAATGAAAGTGCTGGACAATAAGAATTGGCTCTATTTGTTTTGTTAATAAAGTTCCTAACATTATAACATCAGAGAACACATTGTGGATTGTTTCTTGTGTGCGCTTCAAAGCCCTCAGTCTAATGACAGCTTCCCTACAGTAGCTGATCTAGAGGCAGAAACCTCTCAGACCATTGCATGGTAGATAGAATCAAATTCCCACTTTACAGATTAGGCTACAGGTCACTGGAAGGGGACAATACCATTGTGTAGTAGCCTTGGTTACTATCAGAAGATAGACAAACTTCCCAGTATGATATAAAAAAGGATATTTCTTTTTTTGGTATCTGATCCTATAAAAGATAGTCTGTACTTTAACCCATGTGATTTTTGTCTATCCCAGTGAGATACATGGCTAAATGTGTCTTGTTGCCAGAGGCACTCTGCAGGTGGTAGGAGAAGGAGTGAATGGGGTAGCCTCTGAGTAAAGATTCCTTATATAATTCTGCCTGTGTAGTTACAAACAGAATAGCTCAGTAATATTCACTGAAGCTGATCAAAAATGGGGCCTGCTTCTGGGTGCCAGCAGACCCATATGGGAATAGAACCTGGACAGTCTCTTTCCCCCAAGTTACCCTTTGAGGTGAAGGAGTGTTGCCAACTGAATTGAACAGCTTCCTTTTCTAGTATTCAGTACATATCAGGTCACAATTCCGCCTGGCTGCTAAATGGGTATGCTTAGGAAACAGAAGACGAGAGGCTGCACAACCTCAATACCAGTGCAAGATGAGAGATTCATTCTTGGGTCAGTGGAGATGCTTTCAAAATCCGGTTCATGTGAGTGAAGTATCAGCAATGGACTAGAACTGAGCAATGGAATAGAACTGAGACCTCCCAATAGCAAGTGTGGATGCTTAGTGACTCAGAAGATTTGTCAATGCCTCACCTTCTCAGCCACAATTACACTATTTTACGTTTCTTCAGTGCAGAGGCTGAAGAATGATTTTTCCAGTTATCCCTGGATTATTGGAATTCTCCTTTCTCTGTCTCTTTTTCTACTTCTGTAAGAAATCATGCCACAGGCTTGCTCCAAACATATGGCAAAGGATAAGATGTTTAAAGCTGATCTTGACCCTCCAGATATTAGAGTAATCCACTCTAATGCATCCTCGAGGGTTGTGATGGCACTATTCTTTCTGTAATTTAATTTAAGTGATATTGCATCACCTAATGCCACTCTCTCTATCTAATCTATTTTTCTAAAGCCAGGAAGCTCCGGGCAAAGTTAAGGATGGTAAAAAAAAAAAAAAAATAATATACTAGGCCTTACTGGGTAGCAAATATGTATGTTATGCCAGTTCCCCAACTGGCCCACTTGTGCCTGGTGCTGAATAAACAGATAAGAGACAATACCTGCCCCAGAAAGCTGACAGGATAGGGAACAAGCAAATTAGTATGGTGAAGCATTGGCCCAGCACTGTTAGTTCCATGCGGTGGTATTTTTTGTTTTGTTTTTTTAATGGAGAGTAAAGGTAGGATGAGAAATGGCAGGAATGGGGCAGTTACCAGAGTCAGGGAAAGAAGTGGGGGGAGAGACACACTCACAGCCCATCACCTGCCTAATCAGCAGCCAGGGTTTTGCAGGCACTGTAGCAGAGGTGAGACCTAAGGAGGTACCTGAAAGAGAACAAGGTAATGGCTATACTGGGGAATGGGGGAGGGTTCCTCCATGCATGAGATGGAGCATAAGTATTTAAAGGAGAAGCTCATTGGTGAGTGGTTAAGGTTGAGAATATTGGCAGACCAAAGGGAAGTGGTCAACATCACAAAACATTATTGGATCACCAGGGTAGGGAGAGGCTGAATAGAGAAGGGCCTTTAAAGGTAAATAAAAAAACTTGTATTTGATGTGGAGATGAAGGTGGAGCCAGAGGGAGTGGTGTCCAGAGTGATGAGCCAAGAAGTGTGGTCTTTCCATTAGGATTTTGAAAAGACTGGAGGAGAGTATGGTTGCCACAATCAAGGCCAGAAAGGAGAAGACTGTATTGGCCAAGACACTAAATGATGAGGGCTTAGATGAGAGTTTTGGCTACGTGCATAGAGGAAAGCCAGGCACTAGAGATGCTGTTTAGGAAGTAATGACAGAGCCCCCTTGTTGTTGGACACTGTTACCCATAAGAAAACAAAACTGTTCAGAGCTGCCAGGTTCTAATGCGTAGGGAAGGCTCATGAGGATGGGTGCCACATTATATGTACTTAACCTCAAGGAGAAACGTGGCTACCTAATTGATAAGATTTAGGCATTTCAGCCATGATTTTCAAAAAAATGGGGCCTAAAGTAATAATAAGGCACATGCATGAGTGATCTGATTTTTCAAAAATGCAAAGCATTCAGCCACTCCCACAGACTCATTGTTGGCTGCTCACCACCTTTAAACATCAAGCCACTCAGACCGGGGCATGAAAGGCATAAAGGTGCCTTGCTTTAGGCACCATTTTTGAAAATTATGGCTCAGATGCCTATACCTCATCAATTAGGTAGCCAACTTTCCCCTAGATGTTAAATTCTCAGGGTTTAATCTGTCATAACTTTACCTGGAATTCAATTATTTGAAATGACAAGTCTCAATGAGAGGCAGCATAGTCCAATGGGCAGGACGCTAGACTGGATCTTAGACCTGGGTTCTATTATCAACTCTGCAGCATGAGCATAACCCCTGATAAATCCCTTCGCTGCTCCATGCCTGTTTCCCTTCCCACTTTTTGTCTTATCTATTTAGAGTATAAGCTCTTCAGGGTAGGAACAGTCTCTTTTATGTGTGTGCGTATGTGCAGCACTTAGCCCATTGGGGCCCTGATCTCCGTTGATGCCTCTGGGCAGTACCGTAATCCTAACAATAATCAGAATCACAACAGGAATACTGTTAAAATGCACAGTGCTGATGTATTCTCTCACTGACATGATATGATTTTCAATATTACTTCTGAAATTAGGTCAGTTATGGGGGAAAAGCATCTGACAGATGAAGAGCACTACAACCTGGCTATTGGTATTATGTGCTTTGCAAAATTAAGATGAAAGACCACAGAGAACACTGGCCCAATCCTCAGTCTTTGCAAATTGAAATCAATTGGATTTACCACACATTTGCAACACTGAAGATCCTGCCCAGTACATGAAAAGGACCTTGATATAGCATGATAGCATAAAATAAACATAACTATAATGTATGTTCAATAAGGTATGGATTTACGGTTTCTCTTCGATTTAATACAAACTGGCATTCATCTTCTCTCAGGATATAAATTAGTGAGTATTGCAGTAATAAATATATAACAGGTATTTAATGGAGGTCTTCAGATGCTTTTAAAAAAAAGTTGAATAATTCACTAGGAAAAAATAGATCCAGAGATAAAGCCATAAACCTCTGATGGCAGCTAGGTGGCATGTTTGTAATGACTTGGTGTTCTCAGTACCATTGCCAACGCACAGGTTTATGCATCACATTGACATTGACTGGCACCGATGTTTGAATGGGCCATGGAGACAGTGCTGTAGCTGTTATGCAGTTAAATAAAGGCTTTCAGTTTCTGGAAACCTTTAAGTTTCTTTTTTCAGGGAAACCTTGAAAAGATCCCTAGGATAAAATCACAAGTTATTCATCAGATCTATACAAAAATTCTTTCCTTTTATATTTATTAGCAGACTGCAGGAAAAAAAACATTTAATATGAAAACAGGTTAATTTCTATAAGCTAGCAACTCTGAGAACCTATAGCACGCCCTTCCAAACTTAATTATTTTAAATCAAGATTGCTTTTGAAATAAAGGGGAAACCAATGTCTAGTGTGCATTTGATTGGATTATACACCCTTGAGCTCAAATGAAGTTCCTACATCCTTTGGAGCTGTGCTCTCAGCGTGTGCATGGAGGAATGTATCGTTTTTATAGTGTCATTAGCATACCCTCAGGAAGGGTTCAACTGTTGAGATTATGGTCCAAATGAGTCACTTGTGGTACAGAGGGGTTTAGCGCCTGGAGGGGAGGATCAGTTCAGATGCTTGTAGGATAGAGCCATGGTGGAATGATGGAGGGTAGCAGAGGTGCTCCAGAGATGGGATGGGGAAGGATGGAGTGCTTCCATGGAAGGTGTCGTGAGGTGCCAGTGAGTAAAGCAAATGGAGGGGCAGGGATTTTGGGCCCTTGTAAAGATGGGCTAGCACTGGAGCAATGGGCATGCTCATCCTTAGTATGGTAAGAGTTAAGAGGGGTATGCACCATGGTTAATCAAAGAAGCCCCCTCTTGTTAATAGTCTGTCCTAACAAATTAATGACTTGATCTCTGGTATAGAATCAATACATATCAGAAGTGGAATTTCCAGTCCCCAAGTGAAATTTGTTTGTAAATCTACAGCTATCAAGTCTCCAAATGTGTGTAATGCAGAAAATTCCAAGTTTACAGGAGTCAATTAATGGTAACCGCAAATGGAAAGCAAACATCTAATGCACCATTTAATTGTCATGGCTGCATTACACACTAATTACTGCATATCTGCTTTAAGTAAATGCATTATTAATAATTACGCTGCTCTCATTCATATTTACACTTAGTCGCAAAACCTTTAATTTTGCTACATTTTGTGCATTTCGTCTTTAAAATATTTATGCTTATGCCAAATGTTCTAGATTCCCTCTAAAACATCAAATTTATCTAAACAATTAAAGCTTTTTGAAAATATAGAGGGATTAACTGGATAATTAGGTAAAGGTAATCTTTGTGCTGAGGTGAAAATGCTGTATTGTGCTACCAGAAAGTGATATGCCCACCTGTGAAGAATGAGGAGTTTTCAGTATTATTTTATGAATGTCATGTGCACCTCAGTTTAGCTGCCTGATGTTCTATTGCCTGACTGCAATGAGTTAAATCAAAGGAGGCTGTTGCGGGGGAGTCGGTGGGGAACAAACAGAAAATTAAATATGGATAAAAATAAGGTATCAGCAGAGGATTCTTGAGGAAACTAACCATTGGGGAATATCCACCTGCCTGGCTCTGACTAGGTTAGCGAGAGTTATTTGTCTTAAACCCAAACCTGGGATCAAAGGGGCTACGACGTCACTAAAAATCCCTGGCCTGAGGAAAGGGAGGTGAACAGGCAGCAGGAGCTGGAGAGCAGACTGTAGCAGAGGGAGAAACAAAGGATGCTGCAGGAGCTGTCTGTCATTGCGAGCCCCGGAGTAGGGATGTCTGGGTTGAGCGGTGCTTACTCAAGACTGGCAAGGAAAGAATAAAGTGTAGGTAAGAACCAAGCATATATGCCTTTAATTGTGGTATCCCTTGTCCTGATTGCTATGTATCTTTGGGTGAATAAACAATACCTTTGTTTTGATACAACTCAAGTCACTTTAATCAGCTGCCCATCCTGGACTCCCAAAGGGAGGTGCCAAGTAGAATCATAGGGTTAGAAGGTACCTCAAGGGTCATCTAGTCTTGTCCAAGCTTGTCACTCGAGAGGGACTAAAAGGAGTCTCAAGTGCAGCTTGCCTAATGACTGTGACACCATCATTTTGGGGACCTTGAGCTGAAGACAAAGAGAATTGATGAGCTTTTAATGACTAAAATGTGAGTTATGCTGGAGTTCTGCAAACTCTCCCGTGCGCTTCAGCAGCAAGGGTATAATACATTAGTGCCCAACAAATAAATGAATGTTTATGAAGCTTTAATGTATAGAGGGGAAATGTTTTTTACAATAGCATGATGCCAGCAGCACTCAGGACCATGAGGACCATTCCTGGATTATGGGCTACTTCATGCTGATTGAGAACTCTTTGGTGAGCCCCCCCCCCATCAACTCCTTCCACAAACACACATCCCAGTTTTGAACACATTACCTATTCTCCCTCCTCAGTGGTGTGCCTTGCCCAAGCAGGTGACATAGGGTAGGTTAGGGCATGTGTGAGTAGAGGAAAGAAGGGTCATACACTGAATCCTGGGCCTTGATGGCAAAATCCAGTTGAATTGTTTTGCACAGACACCTTGATGACTAAACTGGCCTCATATTTATTATAACCAGCACAGTTCCTTTCTTTACAGCTCTGCTTATTAACTCTTACCTGGAAAATTTCCATAGACATAATAACTGAAGGGTTATACATTATCTATTTAAATACTTTTATACATTAGGATTAAAAATAAAGAAAATCTCTGCAAGAGAACACAGAAAGAGAAGAAAGAAATAACTTGGAGTCAATGAGAAAAACAAATACATCACATTAAAAGTCCCAGTTAAATTTTGCTTTTTAAACTTGCCAATTCCACGTTGTCTTGTGATTTGAGCATTTAACTACATATTCAAATGACAACATGAAAATGACCGTGTCTTTTAAGGCAAACAGCAAATTATGCAAACTGTGCTTTTAACATTGGACAGCTAAAAACACAGACTCATTAAATTTAATATATTCACGGCTCAGTGCCAATGCATTATTTTTTAAATGGAGCTGTTGGTGGTATATTGGTGTTCTCGTGAGTGCTGTGCTTTGGAATGTAACACAGACCTGAATTCAAGTCCTTAAAATGGTTTCTCACTCTTGTTAGCTGAGTCCCAGAGATGCTATGGGTTGGAGCACTGAGCAGACAGCAGGCCAAATTTAGAGAAAGTGGCCAAGATTTAAAAAGAAAAGGGGAGTCTCAAGTTAGGGTTCTTAGACCATGTTGTGGATGTTTAGAAAGTGGCTTGATTTTTTTTTTCTCAAAATGTTGAGCATGCAGCAGCTCTCATTGACATTAGTGGGAGCTGCAGAGTAGTGAGCACTTTTTGGAATTCAAGCCACTTATTGAACACTTAAATATGGACCAAGGAGCCTAACTTTACATGCAAATGGGCTGGAAGGAGAGAACTGTAGCGAGAATTGCAACTACCAGGAGGATGTGAGAAATTGTAAGTAAAAATAGCCCCATCCTTCCTTTAACTGACACTTTCTAATAACTTCTTCTGGCCCCTGGGCGTAAAGGGTGACTGCTGTTGATTTCAGGGCCACCAGTTCACCCCTGGAGTTACTCCAGCGGAGACTCTCACTTAGACCCACATCCACTTACAAGTATGTAACTTTCACCATTACCTGGCACATTACCTCCACATCTGGTCTGGCAGTTTCATCTGTAGCCGAAATGTTCAGAACCTATGTTACTCAGCAGTGGCACCCCTGGCCAGTCAAGGAGTGGAACTGATGTGCTTCATCTATTTCTAGGGTTGCCAACTTTCTACTCTAACAAAGGATCGAGGGGTTTGGAGGGTGGGAGGGGGATCAGGGCTGGAATAAGGGGTTGGGACATGGAAGGGGGTCAGGGGTGCAGGCTCCAGTCAACACTTACCTCAGGCAGCTCCTGGAAGTGGTGGCACATCCCCCCTCCGGCTCCTACGTGGAGGCACAGCCAGGCGGTTCTGCATGCTGCCCCATGCACAGGTGCCACCCCCACAGCTCCCATTGGCCAATGGGAGCTGGCGCTTGTGGCAGGGGCAGCGTGCGGAGCCCCTTGCTGCCCCTGTGCATAGGAGCCAGAGGAGGGCATGCCACTGCTTCTGGGAGCTGCGCAGAATCACGGAAGGCAGGGAGTCTGCCTTAACCAAGCTGCGCCGCTGAGCAGATTTTTAATGGCCCGGGCAGCGGTGCTAACCGGAGCCATGAGGGTCCCTTTTTGACCAGGTGTTCTAGTAGAAAACTGGACACATGGCAACCCTATCTATTTCTCATTGGCTATGATCCAGAGACATAAGGATGAAGCAGTGTAAAGCAAAAGGGCACCGAGGATCCTTGCCGTTACCCAGGGATGAAAAATGTACTTTAAAAAACAAGAGTAGGATAAAGCAATCTGAGTCTCCTTTTATGTTTTGTGTTTCTACAGCCCCTAGCACAATGGGGTTCTGGTCCAATAGAGGGGCTCCTAGGAGTCACTGCAGTATAACTAAGAAATCATAAGAAATGTCATGTTAATTGTTTTATTTAAATGTGAACTTTTATGTATTAAAAAATCCCAACGCCAAACCCAAACAGCTAACTCTGAAACTTGGAAACAAATGTGTCTGGGCTGATACTTTGTGTGCTAAGTTTCAGCAGAGCATGAATTGTTATGGCCTACTTCTAAACCCTGGATAATAGGAGTCTATAATGGAAATGCCGACACATCCTTCATTGCAGAGGGGAAGAGCTGTCACTGCCATAATTAAAGTAAGTAGCAAATAGTGTGGAACTCATTGAATTAAGTAAACCCTTGTTTAAAGCCAAACCAAATAAATGTGGCATCATCCGTTAATCTCCCTGTATCTCAAATTCACAAAGTGCAAAAACAAACAAAAAACAAACACCCAAACAAACAAACATCCCAACCCTCTTAAATGGAGACTTTGTCAATGCCATTATATTGAATGCATGTTTAATCATAACCCACAGCACCCGCCATCAGTGCACAATGAGATAAAATGACAAAAACCGGGAAACTGGTTGCCTGGAACACGTTATGCCAGCACGGAGCAAGAATCGCTGTCTTCAATTTTTTACAGTTCTGTTTCTATCAAGGAAATATTTCACCCTCTGTAATCTCCCCCAAAGCCACAGCCCTTGCACTGAGAAGATCTGACAGCAATGCGCTGGGAGACCTAGAAGGCAATGCTAAGTCATAGCTGTTAATCTATATACACATATACAATATGGTGGTGGTGGTGAGGTGGCATTACTGTGGCATGGGTTAGCGGATGTGAGTCTTGTGTTCTGAATACAGAGAGATTGGCACCCGGCATGCTGGGAGTGGGAAGTCATACTTGGTGTAGGCCACATCTCAGAGAGAGGCCCAAAGGTGAATGTGAGTGGGTCAAACCAATTGTACTTCCATCCCCTTCTCCAAATGCCACTTGACATCTAGACCTGATGATGCAGGGTGTTGTTTTGGGAAGGGAATATTCCCCTCCCTTGCAACTGCAGAATGCTTATATAAGCCATGTGAGGTAAAGACCCGGGATAACAATTGGAAAGGGACCTGAGTGGCTTAAGAAACCAAGTCCCATTTTTAAAAGTGACATAGCCACTTAGGACCCTAAACCCCATGGACTTGCAGTGAGACATAGAGGACGTCTCCACTTTGAGCTGGAGGTGAAAATTCCAACCTGAGGAGACAGACCCGCTTTAGCTCCAGGAAGCTAGCATGCTAAAAATAGACTGTAGCCACAGTAGCATGAATGACGGGAGGGGCTAGACACCCTGAGTACATACCTGTCTGAGGCACTAGGCACCTACCCAGGGTGGCTAGCCCCTCCTGCCACTTGCATCACCACAGCTACACTCTGTTTCTAGAGTGCTAGCTTGTTCAGAGGTGGCACGGGTCTGTCTCCTCAAGCTGGAATGTACAGCTCCAGCTCAAAGTGGAGATATACCTTTAGGTTCCTGAATTCCTAAGTCACTTCTGAAAATGTCACCTAAGGGCTTTTAAAAATTTTACCCCATAGCTATTATTGGGGCTCACTAACTATATTGGCATAAGCATCTTTCTCAGCAGGGTCTAACATTGTGCAGAAGGAAAGGAAAACGATGATCAAATCAAGTTTTTGACAAAGAAGGAAAACCAATAATAATTATATCTAATTGCTATTGTATGAACAAAATGAAACTGATTACCCATGTGATCTTATTGCTGTAATCTTCACCCTTCCTTTGCCCTATTCCATCCCTATTGTTTTTGTTACCCTGGTGCATGTCATGTCTAAATGCAGAGTGTAAGGACTTTAGGGCATGGGGGCCACATATTATTTGCTCTGTAAATGCCTAGTACAATTTTTGGAGCTGGAAAACCAAATAACAGCAGCAAACATAGCTGCAATGGGGCAACCAATAAAGATGCCACAATTTCCCTAGGGAATTGCTATGTATCAGTGATTTAGATAATGGTAAAGAGTACACTTACAAAACTTGCAGACGATACCAAGCTGGGAGGGGTTGCGAGTGCTATGGAGGATAGGATTAAAATTCAACATGATCTGGACAAACTGGAAAAATGGGCTGAAGTAAGTAGGATGAAATTCAAATAGGAAGGAACCATCAGTTGCACACATACAAAATGGGAAAAGACTGTTGAGGAATGGATGGTGGATCACAAGCTAAATATGAATCAACAGTGTAACACTGTTGCAAAAAAGGCAAACATCATTCTGGGATGTATTAGCAAGAGTGTTGTAAGCAAGACACGAGAAGTAATTCTTCCAGTTGATTGGGCCTCAACTGGAGTACTGTGTCCAGTTCTGGGCGCCACATTTCAGGAAAGATGTGGACAAATTGGAGAAAGTCCAGAGAAGAGCAACAAAAATTATTAAAGGTCTAGAAAACATGACCTATGAGGGAAGATTGAAAAAAACTGGGGTTGTTTAGTCTCGAGAAGAGAAGACTGAGAGGGGACATAACAGTTTTCAAATACATAAAAAGTTGTTACAAGGAAGAGGGAGAAAAATTGTTGTCCTTAACCTCCTGAAGATAGGACAAGAAGCAATGGGCTTAAATTGCAGCAAGGGCTGTTTAGGTTGGCCATTAGGAAAAACTTCCCCCAACTGTCAGGGTAGTTAAACACTGGAATAAATTGCCCAGGGAGGTTGTGGAATCTTCATCATTGGAGATTTTTAAGAGCAAGTTAGACAAACACCTGTCAGGGATAGTCTAGATAATACTTAGTCCTACCATGAGTGCACTAGACTGGACTAGGTGACCTCCTGAGGTCCCTTCCAGTCCTAAGATTCTATTCTATGATTTGGCAATTATTACTGAAAGTTGGTATAGTCTGTGCAGTCCCACCACACGCCAGGCTGCTGTGGAAGGGACTACAGTAACTCCTCACTTAACATTGTAGTTATGTTCTGGGAAAATACTACTTTAAGCAAAACAATGTTAAGCAAATCCAATTTCCCCGTAAGTATTAATGTAAATAGAGGGGGTTAGGTTCCAGGGAAATTTTTTTTGCTAGGCAAAAGACTATATTATATTAATATATATAATATAATTAATGTGTGTGTGTGTGTATATACACACACTCACACACACACATATATTATATATATTAATATAATATAGTCTTTTGTGTGTGTGTGTATATATATATACCCACACACACACACACAGTATAAGTTTTAAACAATTTAATACTGTACACAGCAATGATGATTGTGAAGGTTGGTTGAGGTGGTGGAGTCAGAGGGAGGGATATTTCCCAGGGAATGCCTTACTGCTAATTGATGAACTAGCACTCAGCTGAGCCCTCAAGGGTTAACACATTGTTGTTAATGTAGCCTCACGCTCTACAAGGCTGCACGAATGGAGGGAGGGGAGACCGCATGGCAGAGAGAGACAGACACACAGCACCCCTCTTACCCCCCACCCCCAAATCCCCCTGCACAGCAAGCAGGAGGTTCCCGGAAGCAGCTCCAAGGCAGAGGGCAGGAGCACCACACGGCAGTGGGGGGAGGGACAGCTGAACTGCTGGTAATTGATAGCCTGCTGGGCTGCTGCTGCACAGGGAACTTAGGGGAGCAGGGAGCTGATGGGGGGCTGCCAGTCCACCCTGGTTCCAAGCCCCCACCAGCTAGCTCCAACAGGCTGTTCTTTCCGCAAGCAGTGGACAAAACAGGCAGCTGCCAAACAATGTTATAAGGGAGCATTGTGCAACTTTGAACTAGCATGTTCTCTAATCAATCAGCAACAAAAGAATGTTACGCAGGATGACTTTAAGTGAGAAGTTACTGTATGTTTTCTGGATGCATATGCTCTACTTTGGTCAGTGATTAAATGCCTTAAGGAGTACACATGAAAACAGGTAAACCCCATCCAGTGCCCAACACCACAAAACAATTGTGCTCAATATGTTGCTGCTTTTATAATAATTTGTTAATACTGTATGTTGGCCTGTTATGGGATGTGGTGTTTTTATGTATGTTTATTTTGGTTTAAGGTATTTTCAATAGGGGACAACGAGATGGGACAAATTGGTAAGAGGAGATCCCTCTGCTACATCAGAGTCATGGGTGCAGGGTTAGCAACATTTCTGTCCTTTTCTGGTCTCTCTGAGAACACCAGCTCAGGTGATAGGCCCATTGCTGATACCCATCTTGGGGTGGAATCTTGCAATTTTTCCATTCTTAAACAGGGGCCAGGTCTTACTTGTTTGTTTAGTGTGTTTTAACACTCTTTAGTATAAATGGTGGAACCATTTGCAACCTTAAACCTCTTAGTTGGAGACATCATTATTTATTTAGCATGTGCATAGTTGTCTAGCCAAGCGATGGCATCTTCAGTGGCATGATGCAGTTCTTCTAGGCCACCGCTGAACCTAGTCGGCAGGCATTCCTCGACAATGTGCGTCATTGTCTGTGTTGTGCCGCAGCTGCACAAAGGGCTGTCACGAAGGCCCCAGCGATACTGGTTGGCTGCACAGAGACCTTGCCCAGTCCGGAACCTGTTCAACAGGGACCACTGGTGACGGGGCAGGTCAAAACCAGGCAGGCAGTTTGTGGGGTCGGCGATGAGGGACTGGTTGCGGATTATAGCAGCTATCCATTCCTCTTGCCAGAGTGTTTCTGCCCTAACATTCTGGTGTGGTGGATGAGACCATAATGGGTGACGTGATGGCAAACGTGCAGCTGGTGGTTTAAAAAGGTCATTGTGCAGTGGCAGGCTTGAGTTGGCACATACTTTCTCCAGTAACTTGCCAGTGGCAACCTCTCGTCTGATATGAGGAGGAGCAATATTGCTCAGAACTGGGAGCCATGGGAATGGAGTCGTATGCAGGGTGCCAGAGATGATACGCATGGCGGCATGTATCTGTGTATCCACCAGTTTGGTGTGTGACGATCAGTTTCATACTGGTTTGCAGTACTCTGATACCAAATACGAGGTGGCAAGAGCTGATGTCTGCAGAGTTGGAGCACGAGCACCCCATGACGAACCTGCCGGTTTGCTAAGAAAATTGTTGCACGTCTTAACTTTAGCTGCTGTCTTCTTCAGGTGGGCATGGTAACTCAGTGTGCGGTCTAAGGTCACACCTAGATAGACTGGTTCTACTTCATGCTTCACCTTATAACCATTCAGAGAAACATTCAGTTCTCTGGTTGCGCTGGCGTGATGAAGATGGAACAAAGTGGAGACTGTTCTTATGAAGTTTGGCTGGAGGCGCCAAGTCTTACAGTAGCCCGCTAACTTTGTCATCTCCCGGTTTAAAGTGACGTCAAGCTTGTGGAACGTCCAGGCCTGGGTACTGCAACAGATGTCGTCTGTGTAAATGAACTTTCGTGACTCCGTTGTTGGCAGGTCATTGATGTAAAGGTTGAACAGGGTTGGCGAAAGCACAGAGCCATGGGGTAACCATGCTCTCATCTTCTCCCCCCATATGGACTCTGAACTGCCTATCGTGGAGGAACAGTTCAGCGATGCCTGTGACCCAAGGTAGCAGGACCTGTGACACCTTCATGAGCAGGCCAATGTGCCATATTGTATCATACGCCGTTGTTAGTTTGATGAAAATAGCACCTGTTTTCAAGTTTCTCCGGAAGCCATTTTCAACAAATGTGGTCAGCGCAAGTACTTGGTCGCATGTGCTACGGCTTCGGCGAAAGCCGGTTTGGTCAGGGCTCAAAATTCTCTCCACGTCGGGTAATATGCACTGTCGGACCAAGCGCTCCAGTGCCTTGAAGCACACCGACAATAATGATATGGGACGGTAGCTTGATGCTTGACTTGGGTCCTTTCCAGGCTTTAGGAGGCCAATGACTTTTGCGGTGCGCCATATCTTCAGTAGCCTCCCTTCACTGATGACCCTGGTGAAAAATTTCACAAGCCAAAGCCGAGCATGGGGGCCAAGGTTTTTCAGGAATTCTGGAGATATGTTGTCATATCATAGACCACAGCTGTTCCACACTTGATGCTACCCAGTGTCTGTTCCAGCTCTGTTACAGTGAATGGTTCTGGGCAGCTTCTGATCTGCTGTACACGTTTAAACATACACCATTCCTTCCTCACTTGTCTTCACACCTGTTTCTCCAATGGTGCTCTGGTCACGTTAAGACATCACTATGAGTCCAGTATCAAATAACTGCAGGAACTGTGCAAATGTTTGCTATGTTCTCAAGAGAGCATCAGTAAAATATGTACAGTGCCATCCCTGCCATTAATTCCTTTTAATTAATTATCATTTATCACATCACCTTCTTATCCAGTCCTGTCAGAAACAGGAAAGGTAGTAGGGGAAGGATATCCATTCCTAATAGCAGAACGTGGTAGTTGCAGCCCTGGCTTGCCAGCTAGTTATTTATTTACTAGATATTATATAATGTACCTATTGCGTACCCTCTAGGCACACTTGAAATAAATTACAGTGAAATACCGGCATCCTTTTGTTGCCTCTGCTGCTGCTTTGTAAATCCATTAATGAGGGTTTGAGTACTTTCAGACAAGCACATTGTGTGTTTGTTTTGTGCAGACTAGAATACAAGTGGCCTGTGAGTAGGAGTACCTTTAGCTTCTGATTGTGTTTAATGGGTCTTTCCTCCCCCCCCCAAATTTAAGCTGGAATGTTTGCAAAATGTTCCATTCACCCCCACGCAAGCACACGCTAATTTAGATCAAGGTAACACCAGAGGCCTGTTTTTAACAACCAGAATCTTTGTTTTAGGGAGTTATCCGACTCCCACTGAAGTCAATGGGAGTCATTCCATTGACTTTAATGGCAGGTGGATAGGGTCCTTGTATGCCAAGATGATGAAAATAGCTGAGTGAGCTCATGAGTAAAAATTCCATTCCCCCCCCCTTATTCTATTTGTTCTGCATTGGATCTGAACCCAAAAAGAACCTACTTTCTATTTCTGGTTTGTATATGGCCAAAATGTAATGAAAGGATCCTGCAAGGTTTTGGTATGGTCATATCCTGTCTATCTTAGGTACTTCTCAACCACTGTGGTATTGAGGCACTCTCCAAATCTAATTAGTAGTTCTTCTTCAGCCTTGAACCTAAATTATAGTCTAAATCTAATCCAGATTTGAATGCTGCTTCCTTGGCCCATCTTTAGTTTAAACATGTGGGTAGCCACCTGCTACATTTACAGCTATATATATATATATAGAATGTCTTAGATCTCCAGACAGTGCAGTCAGATCACAACATTTTCCAACCCATGTTACAAGCACCATACACCCTACCATATCCAACTAGCATATATTCTTCCACCTTAAACTTTTCCTAGTTCCCTAAGATGCTTTATTTTGTATTTGTGACATTTAAAACCCTGTCTTCTAGAATGGACAGAAATTAGGCCACTATTAAATGGTATAGTAAATAAGGAGAGATGTTTCCTGCCTTTTAAATGTTGACCTGGTAAAATAATTTAGATGGAGAAACAAATTAAATGGTACATTAATACCTGTAAAATGGAACCTTGCCTTCAAACTGTTAGAAGAAATAGTGATGTAAACCAAAAATGAAACAATAGTTGGAAAATAACAATCTCTTGATGCCTATATGCAGGGAAACCCATTCAAATTCCACGGTTGGGTGAGTCTTTTGTAATTTTCAAACATTAAAAAATAACACACATCCAAATGAAGAGGTTAGTGGGCATATGTATTCCTTTGTTCAGTGTAGGCTTTTTTGTGAGTACCGGGAAT
Organism: Terrapene triunguis; assembly: GCF_002925995.2. Classification (NCBI taxonomy): domain Eukaryota; kingdom Metazoa; phylum Chordata; order Testudines; family Emydidae; genus Terrapene; species Terrapene triunguis. The sequence continues at coordinate 7,904,567 of NW_020699373.1, read as the reverse complement.
GTGGTTGTGCTTTTTTTCCCTTTAATTTTTACAGCATAATCAGTTTTACTAAAGAAGTGGGGTTCTCATCAGACTAAACATTTCTTTTTCATTAACAGCCTCACTGTGCAGGTCTCATCTGCTGCAGTAGTTAGTATTCAGGGCTGAGTTGTTTCATGGTCTCGGTGCTATTCAGTGGAAGCATTAAAATTGATGTGGAAATTTCATTCAATGAAACTTCTCAGTCAGGAGGCTAGCTGATGCCAGCATTGTGTTTATTGCTTCACCATATAAATGTCCAAATTAGATAACAATGGGACTTACTTTTCAGAATCCCAAATGAGCCTATTGTGTTTAGCAATTTTTCATATGTTCTTGAAACAGCAGACTGCCTATTAATTGCCTGAATTACTCCAAAACTGTTGGCCATTAAAAATCAAATCTCTATAATTCTTTAGTTTCTCTGTCTTTCTCCACAAACCAGATCCACACCTATGAAAGAGTTCCAGAAATATATTGTTGTGGCACCTTTCAAGTTTCCAACATTCAGCCCAAATATTAGCCATTAGGTGCCTTGAAAATATGCTCCAAAATCTTTTCCCCGATGGGTCTGTAAACAAATCTAGTACCTTGTTAGACACTAATTGCATCTGCCACATAATTGCACCAATGAAATTCTCTAAAAACATTACCCATATGTCAAGGTCTTTTCTTAGCTGCCTGATTATCATAATAAATAATGGATCTTTTTGTATATCCCTGTAGATCAAGGCGATTATGTGTCCGACAAATATGCTAGCTATTGGAATCAACTTGCAGGTGAAACTCCAATGACTCACTGCTTTCTGTAACAATTTCATTGTTGCCTTCTCAGTTAGGGTTAACTGAGCCACTGAGAACCTGTCCAAGCTACAGTTTTTAAACCAAAGTAAGGAAAGTAACCCTGCCTAAGTAGTAGTTAACACAGTTGACGCCCTCACTACAACTTCTCCGAGCGACTTTACAATCATTCTAAAAGAACCTGTTGCAGTGGTGTTAGCGTGCCTTAAGAGCATGATTATGTTTCACATAAGCTTAGTACAGCTGGGACTTTTTTGTTCTGAAAATATCCCACTGCTGCTACTACTGGTCCAGCAAAGTTGCACCATAGAAACAATAGTGAGAGCACCAGTATAGACTGGCAATGGTGGGAGCCCTAATGTAGATCAGCTGCCAATATGTTAACCCTTGTGTCACCTAATCCTGCTAAAGGGCGGTCTAGGCAAAACAATAATTAAAAAGATATCAGCAGGTAGCACTGACTCGTCTACACTGATAGTCCCTACAAGCTGTGGAGCTGACCCCACAAGTAGTAAGAGTAGGAAACTTTGAGAAAAGCCTAGTGTAGACAAACCATACATGGTTTAGTTTACATCAATTTAGGTTCAGTGTGAATGATGCTTTATACCTTTAGTTGCAAAACCAAGGTATTCAACCCACACAGGCAGTCCCTCAGTACACAGCATGATGCCAGTTGAGTTGAGAGGGACTTGTGATTGTTCAGAACTTACACAGCTTAGGTCACTTATTTAGATGTCTGCATATAGATTTAAGTGCTTTTCTTTAAGGTGCCCATGTTTAAAAATATGTTTTAAGTGCTTTCAGAGATTTGGTAAGTTTGCACATTCAGATAAACACACCTGCATTTGCTTGAATGGGTGATATTCCAACTATGTACACCTGTGTTTACTTGCAATGAATGTGCAATCAGTTCAAATATAGGCAAACACACACATTTGATATATCACACATTCAGATATATCTCTGTGAATAATGATACTTGAAATACAAGCACCAATATCTGGAGTAACATTCAAATTAAATAAGCACACTTGTGTAGTACAAGTCTGCAACAATTTAGGAATGTCATGGTTGTCACTGTGATGCACATTATGGCCTAGCCACTTCAGAATGGCATTTGGATTCTCCTGCTCTGAAAGTACAGCTACCCTGCTATTGAGAAAAGAAGGAAACTTCATTAGCCTTGAGCCACATAGAGCTGACAGCTCTGCCTATAGTTAAAGGTGCTTAAACTTTCCATTATTAAACCCTGGTTTCAGTTGCTTTTTTCTCCAGTGGGGTGTCTGACTCAGGAATTTGTTTTTTTCATAGAGTTTCAGCTAAAATTGTTCAGCCATTTCTGAGAACAAAATGATGGGAAAGTAGGTTGTTTGCCAGTGTTAAATTCTTACAGCTGTTTCATTGAGAATCTCTAGCACTTCCATGCATTGGAACTCAGACTTGGACGTTGGCAAGGGGGCCACACTGGTGTCAGGAATTTGTCTTTTGCTGTGAAAATCCACCCATATTTGGCTAAATTGTAAACCTCTGAAAATTACTATTTACACATATTTAGTGGAGGTGCAGTACAGGCTGGCAGCAAAATTTGCCAAACATTCCATGTGTCATGAGCATAATCCAGTTCAGGCCATGAGCAAACCTAACTCTGGCCTTTCCTAACTTCTTAGTGCTTCTTGACTTTGCAATCTTAATGCCCACTTAATGTTTTTTTTTTAATGGACTAGGACTAGAGACTGGGACAAATATTGCAAAGGAAGTATTCACGAACACTGGTTCAAAAGCTAACAGAGATTTGTTTTATTTGCAATGACATGCATGGATAGAGCAGATGTTTTCATGGACTGACAGTCATTTTTTTTTCTGAATAATTCTAGTAAATTTAGAATCAAGTGATGTGTATTAGTAGTTCATATCATTCCTCACAATATGTATTACCTGGCATTTAACACTAAATTTCTTCTGCCATCGTGATGTCCATCCACCTAGTTTTGTTAGGTGTCTCTGGAGTTCCTCAAAGACTTCTCTGCCCTAGTCCAAATTAATTAATATTGTGTGATCTGTCAAATTTGCCACCTGAGTTCACCTCCTTTCCAGATCATTAATACATATACTAAACAAAACTGGTCTTAGTAAGGATCCATGGGGCACCCTGCTGTGACACTTTTGCCATGTTGAAACATCATGTATCCCTGATCTGGTTTTCTGGGCGAAATCCTGTCCCCATAGACATCAATGTCAAAACTCCCATCATTTCCATGGGGCCTGGATTTCACCATTAGTCTCATAGTTTCTAATTAGGGTGACCAGATGTCCCGATTTTATAGGGACAGTCCCGATATTTGGGGCTTTTTCCTATATAGGCTCCTATTACCCCCCCACACCCCCGTCCTGATTTTTCACACTTGCTATCTGGTCACCCTATTTCTAATCCATGCTAGCAGTTTAACTTTCACCCCAGGACTGTTTTGTTTCCCTTAATGACCTGTTTTAAAGGACTTTGTCAAAGGCCTTTTGAAAGTCCAAATACATTTTATCACCTGTTTCTCCTTTAAGCACTATTTTTGTGGACACACACAAATAATTCTTTTTTTTGTTTTGTTTTGTTCCCTTCACGGTGCATATGAAGAGTGCTGCTTGCTGACAAAGCAAGAATTCTGGCTTACTGTCTTTCAGATGGATTGAAGAGAAAATTATAGCCAGGGAAATGTGATTTTAATAAGCTGTGCCCATCAAGAGCTCCCCCGAGCTTGCTTGTATCATTCCATTCCTCCGGCATCTCCATTTGTTTTATATTTCCCTCACTGTACTATCAGTGCTGTGAAGCACATTGCACAGATGTTTCCTCCAACCTACCACTGGGCTGTTTTTCAAGAGGGTTCCCCGTGTGTATTCTCTAATGACACCCTCTCCTTCACAAACTGCACGTTCCAGTGTTGATGACTTTCTGGGGGTCGGAGGAGGGTGAGAGACAGAGACCACCACAGCCATTTTTTTTTTTAGGTTACACAAGAATGGGGTATTTAATGGGCATGAGCCACATTTCTCGACACTATTAACAACATTACAGGACAGCACTGCAAGATCAGGGTCCCATTGTGTTAGGTACTGCACAAGCACACATTGAGAGACTGTCTATGCCCTGAAGAGTGTACAACATAAAGAGATAAGACATAGAAAGGATGGAAGGGGGAAATAGAAGTGAAGTGTCTTATCCAAGGTCAGACACTAGAGCACCAGCAAAAGTGGGATTAACACCCATTGTTTCTGATACCCAGTCCAGTGTGCTATCCATTATACCACACTTCCTTGCTGTTTTGCCAATTCACTTTGCCAGGTTAGCTGCACAGGTGCCCAAATTTACTGGCGTGTTTCACTGGCACTGAGTGTTGCAGAATCCAGAGACCTTGCCACAAACTTAATGCCGACCTTGCTGTGGGTTGCACTAGGCCTTGAGTATCGTCTCCGTTGTCTTCTATTCTTTTTTAAACAAATTGTCTTTTTACTAATCACGTGTTACCTATTGCATCTGAGCATTTGCTTCTTGGCTGTTTCAATTATGAGATGTATTTGTGGTGCATTTCAGAATATAGGGCTTCCATTGGCCACTTGAGCTTTGTACAAGAACAAAGCCTTCTACTCTATATTTAACAGAGCAAGTACTTCAGCAGAGATGTTGTTTTGCAGCTGTGAGTTATGTCTGCTTGATTTTATCACTCATTCTAAGGGTATGTCTACACTACGAGAGTAGTTCGATTTTAGTTAAATCGAATATTTGCAATCGATATTAGAAAGTCGAACGTGTGTGTCCACACCAAGGACAGTAATTCGACTTTGTCAGTCCACACTACCAGGGAAAGCGTCGACATTGGAAGCAGTGCACTGTGGGCAGCTATCCCACAGTTCCCGCAGTCCCCGCTGCCCATTGGAATTCTGGGTCGATCCGCCAATGCCTTCTGGGTAAAAAAATGTGGCGAGGGTGCTTTTGGGTAACTGTCGTCATCCGTCAGTCACTACCGCCCTCCCTCCCTCCCTGAAAGCGCCGGCGGGAAATCAGTTCGCGCACTTTTTGATCAGTGACAGCGCGGACACCACAGCACTGCGATCATGGATCCTGCTGCGACCATCGCTGCAGTTGTGGCCGTTCTCAACGCCTCGCAGCTTATCATACACCTTTCCCTGAGGCAGATGCAGAGAAATCAGGCGAGGAGGCTACGGCACCGCCGTGAGGGCCTGAAGTCGGAGAGTAGCACAGAGCTGTCAGAAACCACGAGCCCCAGCGCCCAGGACATCACGGTGGCAATGGGTCATGTGGATTTTGTTGAACGGCGATTCTGGGCCCGGGAAACAAGCACGGAGTGGTGGGACCGCATAGTGCTTCAGGTCTGGGATGAATCCCAGTGGCTGCGAAACTTTCGCATGCGGAAGGGGACTTTCCTGGAACTTTGTGAGTTGCTGTCCCCTGCCCTGAAGCGCAAGGACACCCGCATGCGAGCAGCCCTGACTGTCCAGAAGCGAGTGGCCATAGCCCTCTGGAAGCTTGTAACGCCGGACAGCTACCGGTCAGTCGCGAACCACTTTGGCGTGGGCAAATCTACCGTGGGGGTTGTTGTCCTGCAAGTAGCCAAGGCAATCGTGAAGGTACTGCTGTCAAAGGTAGTGACCCTGGGAAACGCGCAGGCCATCATAGATGGCTTCGCCGCGATGGGATTCCCAAACTGCGGTGGGGCTATAGATGGGACTCACATCCCTATCCTGGGACCGGGCCACCAGGCCAGCCAGTACATCAACAGAAAGGGGTACTTTTCAATGGTGCTGCAAGCACTGGTGGACCACAGGGGACGTTTTACCAACATCAACGTCGGATGGCCGGGCAAGGTTCATGACGCTCGGGTTTTCAGGAACTCTGGTCTGTTTAGACGGCTGCAGGAAGGTATTTACTTCCCGGACCACAAGATAACTGTTGGGGATGTGGAGATGCCTACAGTGATCCTCGGGGACCCAGCCTACCCGCTAATGCCCTGGCTCATGAAGCCCTATACTGGCGCCCTGGACACAGAAAAAGAACTCTTCAACTACCGTCTGAGCAAGTGCAGAATGGTGGTGGAGTGTGCTTTTGGCCGTCTCAAAGGGAGATGGAGAAGCTTACTGACTCGCTGTGATCTCAGCGAAACCAATATCCCCATCGTTATAGCAGCTTGCTGTGTGCTCCACAATCTCTGTGAGAGCAAGGGGGAGACCTTTATGGCGGGGTGGGAGCTAGAGGCAAATAGCCTGGCTGCTGATTACGTCCAGCCAGACAGCCGGGCCATTAGAAGATCCCAGCGGGACGCCCTGTGCATCCGGGAGGCTTTGAAAGCTAGGTTCCTGAGTGAGCAGGGCAACCTGTGACTTTACAGTTTGTGTACAGAAAAGCTGAACCTGCCCCCGTTTCTTTACCCAGTTCATTTTGACTATCCTCTCCAGTTACATACCCCCTTCCTCTTCCCAAAAAATAAAATCAGTTCTATTTTGTTAATGAACACCGTTGTCTGTATTGCTGTTTTCGCGGGACTGTTTTAAACCGGGGACGCAGACTGTGGCGGGGGGCGGGTTTAGTGTTCTGATGCAAATGATGCTTCTAAACTCCCGGAATGACAGGCTCCGCACTGGTGCACTGGTTATTTCAATGGAGCCTGCCAGCACTCCTGGGGGGGACTGCGTGTATGTGTCGGCTATGTGACTTTCTGGCAGGGGGAGTAGGGTTACAGATCCCCTGCTGCGTGGATCTGTGAGCCAGGATAAGGACCGCTGCATAAGATCTGTAACTGCCATCCCCCGCCACAAAGTCACAGAGCAACCCCCCCCCCCCCAGAACATGAAAACCACCTCCAAGACTGACCAGGATAACCAGTGACCGCACTGTGTATGTGTCCTAATGCTGCACCTGACCCCGCCCCTGTACCCTGCTAAAGGTGACTGTCCTGTCTAATTACCAAGCCCCATCCCCCCCTTCAGACAGACTCTCCTCCAAAAGAACAGGATGGAAACAGTAATGATCAGGAACAAATCTTTTATTATGAACCACACATTAAACGTGGGGGGTGAAACTTGCACGGGGGCTTGTGTGAGGTGGGTAGGAAAGGACTTTTCAAATTTTGGGGAATGAGAGCATTCTAGTGCTAGAGCAGTCTGCAGGGGTGGAGTGAAAGTTTTAACGGCCCTTGCCGCCCCTCCTTCTTTGGACTTTGGGTGAGGGGGGTGTGGGACTTGGTGGCGGGGGAGGGCGGTTAGAGAGAGACTGCAGCGGGGCTCTCTCCTCCTGCCTCCGGTCCTGCAGAATATCCACAAGGCGGCGGAGCGTGTCCGTTTGCTCCCTCATTAGTCCAAGCAGCGTTTGAGTCGCCTGCTGGTCCTCCTGTCGCCACCTCTCCTCCCGTTCCATGACTGCTCGGTGCATTAGTGACAAGTTCTCCCTCCACTGTGTCTGCTGGGCTGCCTGGGCTCGGGAGCATCCCATTAGTTCAGCAAACATGTCTTCCCGTGTCCTCTTCTTCCTCCTCCTAATGTGCGCTAGCCTCTGGGCAGATGTGGCTGTGGGAATTGGAAAAAGGGAGTGAATTCCTGAGACAGATCAATGTATCTGTGAACAGAGAACGTAGTCTTTCTCTGTGAACAAGACCATGCAGAGCACCTATCACACGCGCACTGAGGACAAGGTCGAATTTTCGGCCCTCGCCTACAGTGCCTGCGGTCTTGCTGTGGCGAGCTGAGGAGCGGGGCAGGACACCGGACTTTGTCTAGCTGGCAAACATGGTAAGCCGTAGACTTGTGGCTGCTTAAAACTTTAAGAGTGGCACTGGCCTCCTTTCACATAGAAAGCAATGCGAGTCTCTGCTGGCAGCAATCCTGCAAGCATGAACTCTGTCCCTGTCCCACCCCCTCGCGGCTGTAAACCGCGTGGCTGTAAACCGGCGGTTGCAGTTCTGTAAAGGAACGGGCAAGCATTCCCAATACTAACTGTCCCCTACCTAATTCAAAGCAGGGCGTCATGCCAGACATCACCCTCCTGAGGGTCTCGGAGAGCCAGAAGGAGAAGATGCTTCGGGACAGCCTGCAGAAACCGGGGCCATTTGCTGCTATGCTCTGCAAGGCCATGATCCCCGAATACCTGCTGGCGTTGTGGCATGGAAACGTGTCATACCACGGGGGGCCTAATAAGCTCTCCCTGCCCAGGAACCTGATAGTTAGGCTGGAAAGACACCTGCAGGAGGCCTATGAGGAGTTCTCCCAGGAGGATTTCGCCTCTATCCCAGGACACATCGACCAGTTTTTGGGTTAGGTGCCCTTGGAGGGACAAAAGAGTGGAGTGTCTTGGGCAGTATAATCATGAAGCGGACATTGTGAAATTTTTTTAAAATAGTTCGGACTATATATTGAAGCGCCCAAAGACAGACTAATCATGATACCCTTTCTTCAGATTCCCGTTTTGTTGCACTTTACTCTTTACATGTTTTGAAGCACTTTACCCATTGTTAATATTTTAAATGTTCCTGTTCTGTTATAAATAAATGTTTACATGTTTGAAAGCACTTTAGCTATTGTTAATATTTAAAATATGCAAGTTCTGTTAAAAATAAATGTTTACATGTTTACAGCACTTACTGCTTGATCCTTCCCCTGATTCTGTGTCCGGGGTAAGGGATGGGGACGGTTGGTAGGGGATCTCTGTGAGGGTGATGAAGAGCTCCTGGCTGTCGGGGAAATCAGGGTTGCCAGCGCTGTCGACTGCATCGTCCTCCTCATCTCCTTCTTCATCTTCCCCGTCCGCTAACATGTCCGAAGAGGAACCGGCCGAGGACAATATCCCATCCTCAGAGTCCACGGTCACTGGTGGGGTAGTGGTGGCGGCCGCACCTAGGATGGAATGCAGTGCCTCGTAGAAACGGGATGTGTGGGGCTGGGATCCGGAGCGTCCGTTTGCCTCTTTGGTCTTCTGGTAGCCTTGTCTCAGCTCCTTGATTTTCACGCGGCACTGCGTTGCATCCCGGCTGTATCCTCTCTCTGCCATGGCTTTAGAGATCTTCTCGTAGATCTTTGCATTCCGTCTTTTGGAGCGCAGCTCGGCAAGCACGGACTCATCTCCCCACACAGCGATGAGATCCAAGACTTCCCGATCAGTCCATGCTGGGGCCCTCTTTCTAGTCTGGGATTGCACGGCCATCTCTGCTGGAGAGCTCTGCATCGTTGCCACTGCTGCTGAGCTCGCCACGCAGGAAATGAGATTCAAACTGCCCAGACAGGAAAAGGAATTCAAATTTTCCCGGGGTGTGGCTGGTCAGAGCATCCGAGCTCGGACTGCTGTCCAGAGCGTCAACAGAGTGGTGCACTGTGGGATAGCTCCCGGAGCTATTAGCGTCGATTTCCATCCACACCTAGCCTAATTCGATATGGCCATTTCGAATTTAGCGCTACTCCTCTCGTTGGGGAGGATTACAGAAATCGATTTAAAGAGAGCTCTATGTCGAACTAAATGGCTTCGTGGTGTGGACGGGTGCAGGGTTAATTCGATTTAACGGTGCTAAATTCGACATAATCGCCTAGTGTAGACCAGGCCTTAGTGGGGTCTGATATTTCTCTGTCATGACTTGGCAGCTGTTGGGTAGACCTTGGTTTATATGTTCCTGCTCATCAGTACTGTAGTTCTGCGATATTTTTTGACGAGTGTTTCATTATTCTGTGATACTATCGTATCTTTTTTTTTTCTGTCTTCAGTAGCGGTTTAATGATACGTGCTTGTCTTTTCAGCCAAACTGTCTGTTTGTAGATTTCTTGGTAAATGGCAATTTGTTTGGCCTACATTTTTAAAAGTGACTCATGATTTTTGGGTCCCCAACTTGAGACACCTTAAGAGATGTCTCCTCTGAAAATCAGGCCCTCTCAAGGTGTCTCAAACAGCACATTTGAAAACGAGGCACCTAGAATCCATAGTCACTTTGAAAATGTAGACCATTGTGTTTGAAATCCATATGTCATACAAGTTCTCAGAATGAAAGAAATTATAAAATAGAGTCCTCTTGTGCGATCTCTATCTCCTTTTGCTTTTTCTCCATGATTATGCCATGTATTGTGTCCAACAGAATACAATTTTTGCTGTCTTGGAGTTGTTCTATTTCATGGTAACTGTAATTACTGTAGTCTGCTGTGAATAAGCACTTTTTCCATTCCGTGTAAACCACTCTGTTCTTCAAACTTGCTATGGAAAACCTAGTATTTCATCTTCATCTGCCTCTTACTTAATCTTTGCTCATTTCCCCCTCTTACTGGCAGATACTTATCTAGCATATGTGAGCTCTCATCCATTTTAAAATCAGTATCTGAGTCACTTTCATTCATACCGATCACACGTTCCACCATTCCCAGAATTACACAATTCTTTAGTCCTTGTGTTGAGTCTGAATTTATTTCTGCTGAATGAAACTCGCCTACCACTGTGTTGCTTTGGGACCTGCACAGTAATACACACGTGCCTTTCATTACAAACTGAATTTCTATAATATGTGGGAAGTTTGCTATGTGACTTCCTGCCCAGTCAGTGGTGGTGTCTTCAGGGTAATTTTCCATTTCAAACACGTTTTTATGAACACTTATATTTATATTTACATAGGAGGAAGCAACACTGTAGAGAGCTCTTTGTTTTCACTTTCTGTCACTCCTGGTTCCGTCTGCAAAGTCCAAGTAATCAGGAGAGAATCCTTGCCCCCAATCCAACAGAAGGGCACACATCCCCATTGTGATGCTCTGTAGTTACTACTAAAACCTGTGGACTTTAGGACCTACCAGCCACTGCCACCCCATTTCTAAAATCCTCTGCACACTGCTGCATGGGGCATCGCTGTGGAGAATTGCTCTGCAGCTTGCAGGATATGTGGACTCTCCACCTTTGAGAAAAGCACCTTGTGATGGGGTGTCTACCTCACATAAGGCCTGAAGAAGTTAAGGTGGCTAGGTGGGGAGAAGGGAGGTGTGTTTGGAGCTGCAGAGGCAAGTTGACTACAGTTACTACTTAGGAGAAGGGAGCTGTGTGGCTGGCAAACCCAGGGAAGGGGGAGAGCCAGAAAGGTAGGAGAAGGCTTGGGGAAAAGCAGTAAGGCATAGGATAGTGCAGACCTTGGCTGCTGATCAGAGGGCCCCTGAGTTGGAACTCGGAGTAGAGAGTGCGTCCCGGTTCCTCTACCAGCTGCCAGAGAAGTAGCCCAGAGTAGGTAGTGGAGAGCAGACTGCTTGGGACAGTTTGCCCTGAAAGTCTTTGATACCCTCAAAGGGGAGGACCCTATTGACTTGGCTTCCTTGGTACTACTGCAGTACAAATAAATACAAATAATAATAATAAAGACAAACTAGTCATTTAAGTGAAGTAGGGTCCTAATCTCATTTGGACCCTCTAGGTGCTATTGTTATACAAATAGTAATCAAGGCCTAATTCAAAACTTAAACTGTATCTTGAGAGCGTAAGTGGGATGTCACATAAATGGTGCAGAGATGTTGTGCTGGTCTTCGGTACAAGGTGAAATTGTCATATGTTGAAGGATTTGCCCAAATGATAGGCCCCTTGTCTTTTTGAAAATATCCCACATTTCTTAGTGATGCCTCTTAGGAGAGGAATAGTAGACTGTTTACTTCTGCTGCATGGCATGAGCTGGGAGCCACATTACTTTATTGTTCCCTTGAGAGATCAGTGGTGGTGTTCAAATTATTAAGATCTTAATAAAAAGAATATGAAAGTAACTCCGTTTGCACAGTGCATTGAAATGATGTAACCTTTTTGTTTACTTGGTGATACAAATTTAAGGTAACTCTAAAGTACTGTCGTACATACGTAGGATGAAACTCACTTCTGTCCACAGAGCAGCCCAGTAGGCACCAGGTTAGCCTCTCCTAAGCCCTCTTATGAGGCCTTAAGAGAGACAGGCCCTGCGCTGCCTCTCTGCACAGGAATAAATGTCACCCTAGTGTGTGTTTGTTGCCTCCTATGCTGTGCAGCAGAGGAGAATATAAGCAGGGTGATATAGTGGAAAAGGGCTGGGGAAGAGCCAGCTCTGGGGTACACATACCTCCCCAACCCAATTGGCTGTCCGAAGGGGTCATTTTGGACAAAGGGACACAGTCCTCCATGGGAACCCAAGACAAGAAAATAAAGCTGCCTATGTAAACCATAGTGCAGGGGTGGCCAACCTGAGCTTGAGAAGGAGCCAGAATTTACCAATGTACATTGCCAAAGAGCCACAGTAATACGTCAGCAGCCCCCCATCACACACCCCGCCGTGCTCCAAGTGCCTTCCGCCCACCAGCAGCCCTGCTGATCAGGACCTCCCCCTCCCTCCCCATCAGCTGTTTTGTGGCATGCAGGAGGATCTGGGGGAGGAGCGAGGGCACGGCAGGCTCAGGGGAAGGCAGGGCCTGTGGCAGAGCCAGGGGTTGAGCAGTGAGCACCCCCTAGCACATTGGAAAGTTGGCACCTATAGCTCCAGCCCCAGAGTCGGTGCCTATACAAAGAGCTGCATATTAACTTCTGAAGAGCCTCATATGGCTCCGGAGCCACAGGTTGGCCACCTCTGCCATAGTGTTTGGGCAGGGATACAGATGGGAAGTGTGTTCGGGCCATATTATGGTCCCAAGGCCATGATATGGCCAGAGACCTCTCCGGTCCTTGGAACAACCAGGGCATGACGAGGAGGTTGCAAAGGCAGTTCAAAGCCTCTCTCCAGGCTGTGAGTTCTGTTCTGTACTTCTCAAAAGCACAGCTCGGACTCTCACCCCTTACCTTTGTGTGGGCAGTGCTGGAGAGAGCTGGCAAAGCCACACTCGGAAAGGAGGCAATAACATCGACTGGTGTTGGTAGTACAGTTTATAACTTCCTGATTTTATCATTTGAAAGGCTTCACATGTGACTATCCATGTGTCCTCTAAAAAACCAAAGAAACCTAGGAGCTGTTTTATCCATAACGCATCTGGTTAAATGGTTTGGCAGCTCTAATGAGTGGTCTTCATAAATCACTAGATTTGCACACTGAGGTCGTGCCTATATTGGAAAGGGTTTGCCAGTGTGTATCCTGATATAGCCATACCAACAAACCCTCCTCGTGGAGATGCAGTTTAAACTGGGAAGAGTGTTCTTTGCCAGTATAGCCTAGACAAGTTTCCTAAGGGAAATAAGCTGTACTGGCAAAATGACCTCTGTTAGGGGTGTGACACCCCCCCCCCCCCAACTCCTAATTGACATAGCTCTGCTGGCAAAACTTTTAAGAGTAGACCAGACCTGAGAGCAGACTGTAGCAACCTGCAGGGAACAGACCATGAAACAGAGCGCAAAGCCCAACATACCTCTCATGTGCAGAAAATAAATCTTTCTAATCAGGTCACTATTAATTACCAGGGGGGATGGCTAAATACAAAGCACTATTTGAGGAAAAAATACTTCACCGAAACAGGAAAACCAGTTTTTTTAATTGCTAATATTATAGATAAGGAAACACAGTACAAAGAATAAAAATATCTGAAATTAAAGGCAATACGTAATCCTAAATTACTTTATTTTCCAGTATACCAAATCTTCTTTAATATGGACAAAGTCTGATTCAGTGGTAGTGAAACGATTGATTTATAATACCCTGACTGGAGGGCTAAGGACACTTGCATTTTTTTTCTGTATCTCTTTATGGCAGGCTTCTGATAATTGTAAGTTCTTCATTTGCATGAAGCTCCCTTACAAATCTAAGTCCATAAAAATGAACCATTCTGAAGCTTTGCTTCTAAGAAATATGAATCCATGCAAATAGAAAAATTCGGTGACTTTCCTTTCTTAATGCACATCTTTTTTTTTTTTTAAAAAAGGGCACACAGAAAAATGTTCGGAACTCCAAGAGCATGTTCTGAACTCCAATAAATGCATTTGGGTGTGCATTTTTTCCCCATCTAGACCAATGTTTTCAAACTTGGGTGCCTAAAGTTAGGCACCTAAATAAGCAGTCTGATTTTCAGAGGTGTAGAACACTCATAGTTCGCATGGATGTGAGGTGTAGTTTCTGCAGAGGTCCATTGACACCAGCTCCTAGCTAGAAGGGAAGCCTATGCTATATATAAAGGAAAGAAAGAACTGCCCATAATGTCCAGGCTGGCATGAGTGAGTGACTTGATATACTAGACTGATTTTAATTAGACTCTTTCTTGCTTTCTTGCCTCCTTTTCCCAGTGTCTCTCTATTGATGGTTCACTTTGTCTGATCTCTGTTCCGTTTTTAATTGTGACGTCTCTCTGGCCCCGCTCACCCTCTGGAACAGTCTTACAGATTTCAATTCAAATTATATCCTTTCCATAGTTTTTTTTAACCTTTCTGTACAATGGAATAGAGATTTATATCCCTGCTATCGAATTATATAGTTGGTTTGAACAACCTAGAGAAACGAATTGCATTGCTATTCGATTCTATAGGTTTTCTATGGTAATTTCTTACAGAGCCCAGTTGGTTTTACCCCTATTCAATTCTATTAGGTACATGCTCCCTTTATCATGCTCATGTGTAAGCAGAAGTTTAAACTCGATGTTCAGAGGTGAGTCAAGCTTGGAGACCCCCATAATGTTTCAGTGGCTTTGGAATTAGGTAAAACAACTTTCCCCATTGTTGCTAAAACATGGTATTGTAGGGCCTGATTTATTCTCCTGGTCTCTGCCCACTCAACCCACATCTGTCTCTGACTCTTTTCAACATCATCAATGAGCCACACAATACATTGGGCCTGGACACTGTACTAGGGAAGAAGAATGATTTCCGAAAAAATCAGATTGGCACCAGGGGGTGCCCTATATATTTAGCAGATACTGGGGTGGCAGGGAGAGGGGGAGAGAATTTCCCTGCCCCTCCCCCTGCTCCATTTTTCAGTCTCTCTGGAATTCATTTAGCTACTTTATTGTTTGATCTTTTCTGCCAGTTTCATGGTGGTTTCTGCTCCATGTGGAGCGAACAAAACCTGCAAGGTGAGCACAGAAGATAGCCATACTGGATCAGACCAGTGGTGCAGGTTGTCTGGTATCCTGTCTCCAACAATGGCTTGCACATGATAAAGGAGACGTACAAGGCTCATAATGAATAATTCCATATTCTTATGACTACAGAGGAAGGCCCTTCCTAAACTCACGCAGTAGTTAGCACAGCAGTAACTGGCTTATGTTCCTTAAGCATAAGTGATTATATCCATTGTATACTTTAGTTAGAGAACTGATTGTCTTTAAATGGCTGTTCTCTCTGAGTGACGAAGCAAGCAACTTGCTGAAGCTCTACTAGCTTTTCAATGGAAGTTAGATTCCATGCTTTGTCATTGGATTCACTCTTGTTAGCTGCAAATCCAAGAACACTGGTTTTTGCAACAGCATGCAAGCTGTGTGTACAAGATCCAATAAGGTATTGTGAATTTTACATACTGTTTTGAAAATTGACCCTGAAATGTCATGTGAATCCTTCCCTTTAAAGAGCAGAAAGCATTACCCTTCTCTAAAAGAAAAAAAATAAAATAAAGGCTGGGCACCCACTTGTCCATCTGATGTGCATTTTCCCCCCCTGGTTAGGTTTCTTATTTGATATGCTGAATCATTAACATTGTTTATGTCTTTTAAGGATGTAGCTGCATGTGGCTTCACTAGAAGATTAAAAAAAAACCTTCATAGAACTTCATGCAAACCTGCTTGAGGGGAAAAATACACTCATTAGAAGCATTCAACAATCCAAGCTGAACTAAAATGTTTTATGATGCCATCTCTAAGTGGTTTACAATGTAGCTGGATATCTGGCTGCTTTCCAGAAGCAGATTGGCTGTTATGTCCTACAAACTACAAAGCCACCATAACGAAAATAATTCCTTATTATACACTTTGCACTGAGGTCTTGGTGAACTGAAACAATTACATTGTTTGACCTCATTCTCCAGATTCAGGCTGGCCGGGCCTAACAGCGTCTCATGAAAAATGTGATGTTTTATGAATATGCTTCCCGTTTTTCTGTTGGGCTTTTGGTCCAACTTTCACTGCAACAAAATGAATGGAAATATCAGGTGGATTTTTATTCTTTTTTGGTGCTACAGCTATACAGAATGAAGTCTCTCGGATGTATTCAGTGTTTTCTTTATTATATTTTTGTTTTGATTTCCCAAAGATATATTTGCTCCCAGTGCATGAAATTTGTCAGAAGACCTATGCATGACCTAAATCCCATTTAAGGCATCAAAACCATCACTTCTTTAACATGGAAGGTTTAATCCTGGAGCACAGTTTTCAGAAGAAGGCCTTCTGCAAATTTTGTGTCTCCCTATTGTGCCAGACCGGGGTGCAATCCAGACCAGTGAGGCACTGTGTCACCCCTGCACTGCAAGCTTGGGTGCCTCACAATGCCTCGCTGAAGGAGTTACCACCTAGGGTGTTCACAAACAGCCTTCCAGCATGCAAGCCACATGCTGAGTGTCTGTGTCTAACTGCAGCCTGCCAGCCACACTCGGGTTACACTGGTTATACGGCAGGGTGACCCCAATACAGTCCCAGATTTTTCTCCCAGAAATGTTTGTCTTGTACTGCCCAGCCCTCTCCTGGATAGTTCAAATGTATTAAATCCACTACTCCTTTAAGGGAATAGTAGATACTAGCTTGTTCCCTTAAATAGAGATACCCAGAGATTTTATCTTAAACACACTGGATTAAACAAAACAAGTTTATTAACTACAAAGAGATTTTAAGTGAGTACAAGCAATGAGGCATAAGAGTCGGAAATGGCTACAAGAAAAATAAAGATGACATGTTTTCTAGTGCCTAATTTAATAAAACCATATCAGATTTAAAGAAAAGTGTCTTACCATATGCTCCCAACAGCTTTACTGATCAAACACTTCAGGTCAGGATCCCTCCCCTAAAGTCCAGTGGCTGCTTCTTTTGTCTTCTCAAGTGCAAATGGTGAGATGGGCAAGGAGAGAGAGGCAGGGGCTCTTCCAGTGTTTGTCCCTCCTTTTTATAGTGTCAGTCCCACTCTTGAAAAGCACTTCCAGCTGAGAACCAGGAGACAGAGTCTGTGTGTAAGGATGTTCCCTGTTGTGTTTTCTCACCTGTGTAAATGTCCTTTGTTTTTTCCCCTTCCCCCTTTCTGCTTGATGATTCTGTTTACTAATTAAATGCAAATTAAGACAAGCATACACTCCTATGCTCATGACAGGTCTGTTTGACCAGTTTGGTGCTATGAGCCTGAACATGTATTTTTAACATTATACAGGGGAAATGTATAACTTTAGCCATAAAGCTGCTACACGCATTTCACCATATCATTGATCAGTGGGTTATGAGTTTTATGAGCCTTGTACAAAGATTATTACAATAGTGTGCAGGGTGTGAATACAGGAGTGCTTTCTGTCACACCTACCCAAATTCCCCCTAGAATTGCCCTATGTAAGCTCATTAATGTTGCTGCTCCTATTACTATATATTATATGTACTGTGGTAGAAGCGAGCAGCCCTGGTTGGGAGCAAGGATGCCATTGTGCTAAGCATTGTATACACATGTAACAAAAAGATGCTCCTTTAGTGCACCACTGGAATCAGTGAGAATTCTGCCACTGACTTCAGTGCGCGTAGGAATGAGTCCTGAGTCCTCCCTTTTCTAAGTGACTGTGATCCCTCTCCCGTCTTTCTGCTGACAGTGCTAGTTATGCAGTCATGTCAGGCCTTTCTCCATGTCCAGAAAACCAACGCATTAGATGGAAGCTTGGTATCTGTTACTAAATCCTAGCTTCAAATACTCAGTGTCCTTAGTGCTTTAACGAGACTGTCTGCTTTTCATGTTTCTCTATTACTTACATCCCCTTAGCTCTTACTGAACACATTTAATATGAGACGAGATGATCCTGTTTCAAAGTGACCTTGTTTGCCACCCTAAAAAACCAAAACAAAACACTTCATTGTTTCTGAACTTGTAAACGCAGTATAATGGCTTCTCTCTGCATTTACTTATGGAACCAAATCAATTTTTCCCGTGGCTGTTCATAACTATTAACTCTCCTTCTATAAGACACGGTACATTTCCTGGGTCTGCTAGAAGAGAGAAATTATTTTAATACATATAAATACCTCCTACCCAGAGAGAGGTATATAAAGAGTGTTGCTGTGGTTAAGATTTCATTTTGATTGAAAGGGGAGGATGATGTTAGCAAAGCTATTTTAGCAGCAGGAGTAGATAAAATTTAAAATGGTAATGGAAAACATAGCCCTCCAGAATCAATCTAATTGCAAAGCATGCTGTATATACATCTGTTATATGTATATCTAAACAGAGCAGAGGCTGAAATTTGAAAAAAAAATATTAGAAACCAAAGCGGTCAGGGAGATTTTAAAGTCTTGAAAGGTCCTTTCCCATTGGCAATCACAGTGTTATGTTTTCTGCCTATGATTCCATCAGACCTAGGAAACTAACCTCATGACAGGAATTAGGTGATTCAGCTATTGACATCAATGGAAGTTAGCATTTTTCCAGGAACTCTAGTACAGATACAAGCATCCTTCCTAGCTCTGCTACTGACCTGCTTTGTGAGCATGAGCAACTCGGTGCCCCTTTCTATGCTTCAGTTTCCCTCTGATAAAACTGGGACAATAATGCCTACCTCTAAAAAGTGATTTGAGAGCTCAGAATAAAACATATTAGAAAAGATGTTATTTATTTTGCTGAGCCATCTTAGCACATCCTTGTTCACTTGTTCATTCTCCTGTGACAGTTAGAGGCCACCTTTATTAATGGACCACCCCAAGCATTTTCAGTGTCAAGTTGTTTGCTTGAAGCTATGATACTTTCCCCATAAAGCAGCCATGCCTAAGTGGTCTCAAATGCAAAAGCATCAGCTGAAGCCGACTCACTCTAGCCCTCATGCCCATAGGGGCAAGAACAGCTATCTCCACGGTACAGGTAAGAGCTGATTATTATTCTAACCATATGCTGACCTTGTCTCTCCCCAGCTCTCTAATGACAAGCATGTCAATCTCTTGCCAAGACAGCAAATGCTGCCTCCTCACAAATAAGTGGCATATGTGACTTGCAGGGGGCGCGCCACATTTCATTTCACACAGTGCCCCACAAACACTAGACCAAGCTCTTCAAAGCAAGACTGAAACCATTGTTATGACTTACCATGTCCTTCCCTCCTGCATCTATGGTTTTGGTTTCAGAATGGATTCAAAACCAGAAGGGGACCTTGTGACACCCTGACACCCTTATATTCCCCACTGTCATATAATTAGGATATGTTTTGTACAAAGTATGCCTTGTGAGGTATCATTCTAAAAGTCTTGATCTGCTAGACATTAATATCTCATTGGATTGTATGTGCTATCATCATATGTGAAGTTATGAAGTTTTGTGTTACTGTATGTGTTACTGAAACATGTTGTGTGAGGTCGAGAACACCCACACACAGCCTTTCAGGTACAACAATAAAAAGGCCAAACAATGTTAATGGCTTATTGAGGAAATGCACCCAAGCACAAGGATTGCCCCAGGAACTGGGTACAATAAAACCTTTCAGAGATAGCACTACACAGTGGGAACTGTTTGACCCAGGTCCCAGCAAAAGAGTTTTCCAGCAAGTTGGAAGAAGATATAAACGGGGAAATGACATTATGACTAGACCTCACTCTCCCTACAGCAACACACCTGAAAGAACTGAAGGAAAAAAGACTGAACTGGGTGGAGGGGGAGTGCTGGTCCCAGGCAGGAAAGAAGGAAGTCTGTCTGTGTATGCAAAAGCTAACCCTCTTGTACTATCTAACTGGGTGAGACACTGATTAATTCAAATACTTACTGGTACATTAGGCTTAGATTGTGGTTTTGTTTTATTCCTTATGGTAATCTACTTTGATCTGTTTGCTATCACTTATAATCACTTAAAAGCTATCTTTCTATAGTTAAATCTATTTTATATTTTCCCTAAAACACTGTTGTTTGAAGTACAAAGGGAATAAATCTCATCTTATAAACAAGAGCTGGTCATCCACTTTCCTTTATAGAAATGGCGGACTGAGAAATAAATTCACACTGGTCGGGTTTTGACTCAGGTTGGTACAGCTCTGATGTCTTAGTCTGGGGAGACGGGAGTATTTTGACTGTAGCCTCTCTATTGTGGGTTCGTGAGTGGCTGGCCAGAGCATTCATGAACACAGCTGGGTGTGGCCCCTGCCTGTGGGTGTTGGTCTCAATTCCTATTGTCCCTTGCAATCCTCTGCAACCCATCCTGTATCCTCCTGGGGCTCATATTTGGTGTTATCTCCATTGACTCTTCCCCTCTTCCTATAGGACTAGCTGCTCTTCTCTTGTTCCTTGCCCTCCCACCTTCAGCGACCACCTGCTGTGCCCCTTCTTCATTTTCCAACTCCACAAACCTGTTCCTGAGCTCTATTTCTCCTTCACTAGCCTGTCTTTTCCTCTGCCTGGTTCTCTTAGTCACATGCTTCCACTGTCCACTTTCCTCACCCAGCAGTCTCCCCTCAGAGTTCGTTGGTCCTCCTTCCATCTGCAAGTCTGAGCTTTTCCCTTCAGCCTCCTCATGTCTTTGCTCCATCATCCGCTCGAACCCCCTTCTAAACTCACCCAGAGTTTCCACTTGTATCTCCAATCCTCGGATGTTTTCTTCCATCAGCTCTATCGGGCGGCACTTCATGCATATGAAACTCTTTTCAGGTACCCCCTCCAGGATCATGTACATACCGCAGCTTCCACATCCAGTCATCTTCATTGTGTCTTCCTCTGCTTGGGTCACTACCACTGCTGCCTCTGTATCCGTCATAGCCTTCCCACCTAAGTCCTGTTTACAGCTCTGTTTGCTGGCTCCTGTGCTGCTGAAGCTATCTGTGATGTTACAAACATGTGCAGTGTCTTAGAGCTTATTGAATCTACTCTATAAATGTCAT
Source organism: Terrapene triunguis (assembly GCF_002925995.2). Classification (NCBI taxonomy): domain Eukaryota; kingdom Metazoa; phylum Chordata; order Testudines; family Emydidae; genus Terrapene; species Terrapene triunguis. The sequence goes on along the minus strand of NW_020699373.1, from coordinate 7,883,789 downwards.
CTGTATCTCTGCCAGAGACAAGATGGCTTAGTTAAAATCTTTTATTGGACCAATTCATGTCTCTGTGAGCCAGGGATTGTATGTTGGACATCAGGGAGGGCTGCTGACTTCTTCCAGGAGCTGTAGTCAATGGGGGGGTAATTACTGCAGGCCCTGGAACTGATAAACAACTCCAGAGAAGTACTTCCCCTGGGGGTGCATTGCATATACTAGTTCAGATCAGGTTCAAGAGACCCAGGAGACAAATAAAAGCCATTTGGTATAAAAACTATGAGCCTGAACAGACAGGGGCCCCTCATTTTCATCCAGAAACTCTCACGAACCTTTAACAAAGGGGGCTAATCCTTCTTGAAGGGTTTCAAGGACTGGAATCTGCCATGGTCTCCATCTGGAGGAGCGGGGACCAGGTAAACTTATGTAAGCATATAGGCTGGTGGTTGTTTTATGGCATGTCTACTCTGCAATGCTTTTGTCTTAAAACAAAAGTACTGTGCTCTGTGTAAAGCTGTCTGGTCTCTGGTAAACCAATGTCTTAGCCCCTGAGAGAAAGCAAAACTACAGTATCCGAGCTCAGGTCAGACCTGCTTGGATAATCAGTGAATTGCAAGGGGCTGCTTCCTAACTACCCAGACTGGAAGGCGAGGGACATGGGTCTCTGCCCAGAGAGAGAGGATGGCTAGAGGCCTGAGACCTCGGGAGAAGGCATCCCTTAAGCAGTCCATGGAGTGGTCAGAGGAGCATTTATCCCCAAGCTATGACATCTAGCTCTTGTCATTTTCTTCCTTCAAGATGCCTTATTTTCGTTTCAGCTCTTAACTTCCTTTCCACCTCTGAATACTCCAGCTGTCATCCTCCCATCATAGCTGCATGGCCATCGTGACTGCAGCAGTAATTATACTGTTCTCTCATTTTCAGCTTCTGAAAACTGTAATTTAACTGCAACTGAGATTAAGGTCAAATAAGAAATGGTCTCAGAGAGCAGGCTGAGCTATTTATAGGGATGATGGTAGAAACAGGAAGAATTGGAGCGAGGACATACAGAAGTTCAGATCTGGATCTCGCCCAGATTGCATTGCTCTCACCTCCAGACTGACCAAGTCTCCCAGTATGTCAGGGAGAGTCCCATTTGCAACCAAAAAACTCCCAATTTTGGGTAATGTAGTTGATGTCTTCTCTGTTTCTGCTTCCACCAGTGCGAATGCCAGAGGGGTGGGATAAGCCCTGCTCAGCAGCCAATGGCAGGTTGGAGGGGTACATTTTAAGTGCAAGGCTGTGGTAATGGTGCAGAGCCGGGGCAGCTCAAGGCAAAGGCATGTAAAGAGTCAGGCAGATGGGTGGGTTGTTCAGTATGTCAAGGAGGGGTCATGCCCCCTTCTCCCCATGCCTTGACTGCATCAGGCAGGGGATGGATGGGAGCATTCAGAGAGAGGGAAACAGCCCCACTCATCCAGGGACTCAGGGCAGTGGGGAGCAGGGATCATGCAACGGGATCATGTCCAATTTTCCCCAGGCCTTTGGGTGCAGCAGGGGAGGGACTGGGAGATAATGCCTCTGTCTCTCTCGGGACTCAATGCAGCAGGGAGAGGCCAGGCCCATGCGGTTCTGTACTGCTGAGAGTCAACGTCTTGTTTCTACTTCCCTGGGTTTTTTTGCGGCCCTGTCTCCCCAAATGCTGCCTATGGCTGAGCTTACTATATCCCTGCTGGGATGGGACCCTGCACTCGGTGGGTGGGTGGATGGGTGGGTGGATGCATGGCTGGAGTGGCACTGCAGCTCTGGTCACCTTGGTGTGTGGTCTACATAGGGCTGTGTGTGGGCAGGAGGAGAGGAGCAGGGAGGTGGAACGGGGATATTAGTAGGGGGCAGTGGGCTGGCAGTGGGTTGTTGGGGCTGGAGGGGCCAGTGAGGGTATAGGAGGGGGAATGTGGAGGATTAGCAGTGTGGATGGGTATTCTGAGGCTGGGAGATGTTGGGGGGGGGGGCAGGATGCGCCCTGAAATGAATTTGAAAATGTTGGTCAGTATGCTTGGCTCTAATGATCTTTCCAGATTTAGTTTAGAAATACACCTCTACCCCGATATAACGCAACCTGCTATAAAACGAATTCGGATATAACACGGTAAAACAGCGCTCCGGGGGTGCGGGGCTGCACACTCTGGCGGATCAAAGCAAGTTCGATATAACGCGGTTTCACCTATAACGCGGTAAGATTTTTTGGCTCCCGAGGACAGCGTTATATTGAGGTAGAGGTGTATAACTCATGCTTTGGGCTAATCTCTAGTTAAGATAATTCAGCTAAGTGTAGACAAGGAAAGTTAAAAGTTGCAATGATGGAGCTTACCCCAATTTCAGGCAGGTAGATGAATCCTAAGTATGACTTCGGAGGCTCAGGGAGAAATACTGGCCCCACTGAAGTCGATGGCAGCATTGCCATGGACTTCAATGGAGTCGGGATTTCACCTTCCATTTCTAGTATTGAACATATGCCCACTTAATGTTCTTTATACAGGCTTAATCCTACCATTCCCTTTTCACTTCTCGTAGAGGAATCACTTCATATTCATGCAATTCTTCTTCCAGTGGGTTCTTTTGGTTGCTCTGTTTGCTGAGTAACTCTTTTAAATCTTTTGCACTCAAACAAATCTTCCAGTTTCTGCAGTGTATCATATTTAAAGACATTTGGAACTTTGTCTTGAAAGCTTTATTACTCTCAGCATTCTCCTAAAGACCAGGTGATTGACTGATATCATTACCAGCGCCATTACGATGAATAGCCAGTCACATTCACACAATTGCAAGATCATGTTTGTATCAGAGTTTTGTGTTTCCACAAACAGCAGACAATGATATACCAGCAAGGTCTGGATGGCTTAAAGGTGTAAATTTCTTGGGTGTACCAGGTAAATCAAGCACTGTACGAGCACATAACCAATCAGCCATTATATAGCAACATTGTTACTTATCTTTGTTCTAAAATTTAGTTCTAAACCAGCCTTCTCCCAACACTTCTCTCTTAAAACAAGTCTATCCAATGTGACTCAGTTTCAAACAGGACCGGACGGTGGATCTGGTTGTGCCTTATATGTGCTAGGTGCTTTTCAACCATAAGACTCCAGAATCTGCCTTGAGTAGCAGAAACTCACACTTTGTCCATTTGATACATTTCTGAATATCTTACAGCCTTCCAAGCCTGGTGCCCCTCAAGCCCAGAACCCAGGCAATCATGTGTATAACCTGCCCCTAAATCTGGCCCTGGAGCTATGCTGATTTTCATCAGCTGAAGTTCTGATCCTTTAAATGCAACTGCTACTGGTGCTCCATACAGTACACACTCCCATGCGCTGTAATTTTTTGGCAAACTACAGAATCTTTTAATTCTTCCAGGGTTTTTTTGTTTTTCTTTGTTTTTTTGCATTTTTATGAACCTCTCTGGTCTCTTTCTATATTCAGCTAAGAAATACCCACCCCACTGAGAGGTGACCTGTAAGCAAGATTCACACAAATCCAGAATCTTCAGAGCTTTGTGCTGCAGTAACCTCACCACATGGCAAGTTACTATAAGAGTTGCATTCGGCACCTATGGCTTTGTATGTCTTAGCATCCAAAGCACCAGATTCTATTTTAAGGGACAGCTGAACTTCATAGAATCACTGGACTGGAAAGGACCTTGAGAGGTCATCTAGTCCAGTCCCCTGCACTCATGGCAGGACTAAGTATTATCTAGACCATCCCTGACACATGTTTGTCTAACCTGCTTTTAAAAATCTCCAATGATGGAGATTCCACAATGTCCCTCGGCAATTTATTCCAGTGCTTAATCACCCTGACAGTTAGGTAGTTTTTCCTAATGTCCAACCTAAACCTCCCTTGTTGCAATTTAAGCCCATTGCTTCTTGTCCTATCATCAGAGGTTAAGGACAGCAATTTTTCTCCCTCCTCCTTGTAACAACCTTTTATGCACTTGAAAACTGTTATCATGTCCCCTCTCAGTCTTCTCTTTTCCAGACTAAACAACCCCAGTTTTTTTCAATCTTCCCTCATAGGTCATGTTTTCCAGACCTTTAATCATGTTTGTTGCTCTTCTCTGGACTTTCTACAAATTGTCCACATCTGTCCTGAAATGTGGCGCCCAGAACTGGCCACAATACTCCAGTTGAGGCCTAATCAGCGCAGAGTAGAGTGGAACAATAACTTCTCGTGTCGTGCTTACAACACTCCTGCTAATACATCCCAGAATGATGTTCACTTTTTTTTTTTTTTTTTTGCAACAGTGTTACACTGTTGACTCATATTTAGCTTGTGGTCCACTGTGACCCCATCACCAACACTTGCTCTGTGTTGGTGATGCCGCATCCACTGTAGAGCTCAGGTGGAGAATGAAGCTTTCCTTCCAGCGGTAGGAGGTAAGATGTCTTATTTTAAAATATATATTATTTGTATTACCATAGTACCGAGGGGCACAGCACAGGACCCCACTGTGCCGAGTACTGTACAAACACAGAACAAAAGACAGTCCCTGCCCCAATGGGCTTAGATCTATATCTCTAAGTTGCATATTTTTTGTATAATTAAATAAGGATATTTTAAAAAAAAAAACCTTGGTAAACCATTTAACTCCTCATTATCTTATATAAATAAATAGGACATCTCCATATTTATTTTTAGCTCATAGAGCTGGAAGGGACCCTGAAAGGTCATGGAGTCCCACCCCCTACTTTCACTAGCATGACCAAGTACTGATTTTGCCCCAGATCCCTAAGTGGCCCCCCTCAAGGATGGAGCTCTCAACCCTGGGTTTAGCAGGCTAATGCTCAAACCACTGAGCTATCCCTCCCCCCTTTTTCTGGGGAAAAGAAACATGCTTCACAACTTTCCATTAATTCAAACAGGGAAAGCGAAATAGAGAAACAACTTATTTTAAAAACCCATTTCTTTGCTTCTCTTAAAAAGCTCCTGCCAAAATTCCAACACTGCCTGTCTTTAGCTAGCAATTTTTTTTCTGTTTATTATTGGCTCTCTCTTCTGCATGACCCACTCTCAATAGATGCTTGGAGGCTACTTCTTTGCCATGAGAGGTCTTCACATTTTTTTTTTAACTTCCCCCTGTGTAACAAACTGAGGTTCTTCATTATGCAAATCTCCTATCAATTACTAGAGGTTTTTGTGCTAATATGTAATACTGATAGCCCCGAGATAGCACGAGGGCTTCCTAGATACTGTTTTCAATAGACAATGGCAAAGAAAGGGTGGGGAACTTTATATTTGTCGGTTGCACGGAGCTTCTTGTGGTATAAGTAGACACAGTTCAAATGGAACGATATTGATTTACACCAGTCAAGGATTTGGCTCAGAATCTTCAAGTCAATGATAGCACTTCTCTTGTTCTATCTGCCACTGCTGTTGTCAGCAAATCGTCTGGAAGATGATGGGTCGCAGGGGTTATTTTAATAAGCATTTGATAATATAAGCCACTTGTTTGTTTGTTTTTAATCAGTCCCCTGCTCTACAGGAAGGCAGCATGATTGTAAAAATGTTGGAAAGAGAGGAGCATATTTCTTACTACATGATGAAACTAATTACATATTTAAAACAATCAAGGACCAAACTCGTTTAAAAAGGAACCAACACTTCATTAGGAGAAAGGACAGGGTTAACTTAGAAGGGGTAAGGAATTGGGTAAAGGAAAAAGGCCGGGGGACCAGGAGGAACAGATAAATGAACAATGACCTTGGCAATGATCAGACCCCCCTCAAATAAAAATATCCCCTCAAATAACTACGTATAGTTAACATCCCATTTGCTATAAAAATAAATGTTGCAACCCCAGAACCGCCCCATAGGTCCCAGGTGGTTGGTGTATACACTGTACTTGTGTTGGAGATCTCTAGGGCTGACTGAATACAAGCAAGTCTGTATAGAACAACAATAAAAAAAATGCAGGCCTGACCATTACTTGTGTGTAGTATGGTGCCTCACACACCTTCAATTCTGGGTGAGCCTTCACTTTCCTATGTACTCATTGACCAGGACTTTCCTCGCCCCCAGAGGCCTTTGCTTGCTAACTAGGTGTGGAAGCCAAGCAGAACTCACTGTCGTGATGTCGCACTGTGAGACCGGCAATAGGCAGATCTTTCACTGGTTGAAGCAGATCCTGAGTATGGTGTACTGAGGACTGTGTTGGAATTGCAGGCTATCACTTTAAGAGTAGGGGGTTCCTAGTCCTACCTGCAGGCTAGGAGGCTTTGTAGGGAAGCATGCAATGTGGGAGCACAGTCAATCTGCAGAAAGACAGCTTTGAGTAAGGTGGGGTGAGTTGCGCCTCTCTGTTCTGGGTTCTTGTGTGTTATCATTTTCTAAGAAATAAAGTCATGTTGCACTGCAAGTTTCCAGCAAGAGTATGCATTTTTATCTAAGTTCTCTGTGTGTATGCTGTGAACATAACACTGGGTTGCTCAAACCTTGGCCTTCCCTTGGCTTCCCGACCAAGAGAGGCCTAACGGGTGAGGCGGGCCACTGATCCTCTCCCTCTAGATATGGAGTCCGGAGGCTCCTTCTCTCCTTCTGGGGCTGGTGATTTCTTGGGTAGAGGAATTGGGTTCTTTTCCGACCTGATACCTTCAACTGCCTGAGGGGGGCACCCCTTGTGAAATTGGGTGCGTCTGGCTCGCTGAGAGTCACGTAACCTCTCTGGGCCTCAGTTTCTCATTCTGAGGGGGAAATAATGGATCCTTGCTCCTTCTTTTTCTCTGTCTGGTCTATTTTGAATGCAAGCTCTTTAGAGCAGGCTTACTAGGTGTGTGTACAGTGCCTAGCACACCGGGACCACTAGGTTCTGCTGTAATGCAGATAATGTTATGTGGCTGTTGGCGATGACATTTGACAATCCTTCAAATCTTTGGATCTTAAAGTTGGAGGGCCCCAGAAGTACAGAAAAAAGCAGAGGCAGTTGAGAGAACCTGACCAAGTTTCATTGTTAGTCTATGGAGGATTCTGAAATGGACAAATAGGTTCACAACCAATATCCTCCATCCCTCCCCCCGATTGAAGTTGTTTATCTGAAGCTTCCCTGGAAACATACAATTAGGAATTTGTGATGGGTTAAAGCAAGCCCCAGTCTGGTGATTTTATTGACTGAAGAGAGGCCTAAGAAATCTTCCATAAAATGAGACTTTCAAACTGGCAAGTCATTAAAAAGCAGGAAGTTCATAAAGATAAAAAATACATACTTGATATTTTTTAATGCTGCTGTGTTGTGGATCGGAACCTCCCTGGTGTATTTAACTGCAGCTTTTCATTTCTAATCAGCAGGAGGAAACAGAGATGGGGTTTTGAAATGCTGGCCCTAAAACAAAATTAACCAATAATAATGCTCCATTTTTGCAGGGTTCTTTTAGAGTCTTCCCATTGATTTCAATGGCAGCAGGATCAGCCCATAGAAAGCCTCTCTGGGGATAGCTCAGAGGTTTGAGCATTGGCCTGCTAAATCCAGGGTTGTGAGTTTAATCCTTGAGGGGGCCACTTAGGGATCTGGGGCAAAATCAGTACTTGGTCCTGCTAGTGAAGGCAGCAGGCTGGACTTGATGACTTTTTGGGGTCCCTTCCAGTTCTATGAGATAGGTATATATCTCCATATATTAAAGAGGACTCTCCTTCCAAGTAATGTAGTAGCCACCCTTCAGTCTCAGCAGACGTACGTGGGATACAAGGGCTACCTGCAAACAGGATGGAAGCACCCATGTATCAATAAATAGAGCCCCGTGCCAATACAAAAATGTGAATCTGCATCCGTGATAATTAACTTGTATCCGATCTGCACTCTAACTTTATATGCACGCTATCTCACTGTTAGAGCCATGTGCGGATACAGACATTCGGATCCGCATCCAATCCGCAAAGATGGGAAACAATACAACCGCATCTGCGGCTATAAAGTAGATATCCGTGGATTTGCAGGGGTCTATCAATAAAATCCTTTTATAAGGCACTGTCTATGTTCCTCAGCCAGCTATAGCGGATGACTAGATTTCCGAAATGGAACACACATATTTAATTCATTTTTTTTCTAGCTGTAGCAGACAATATCACCCTGCTCTTAAAGGCAGGGAGCTGAGCTGATTAGGAGACTCGGCAAGCATAAATAATTGAAACGGAAGACTAGCTTGCATGGTTTTGACTCTTTACAAAATCAGAGCTGTTAAACATGCTTTAATTAAATAAACTGTTTGAAAGATAGTGATTTTAAAGATAACAGCAGCCTTTTCCCCCTATAAAGAAGTTTTGACAACCAGTCTGCTGATTGCCATCAGTAGTAGATATAGTAGCAACGTGAGTTTAAATAAAAACAAAGCCTCCATATTTGTTAGGCTTTTGAGTGATCACTTGTTTCTTTGGTAGCGGTTTTTCATTAAGGGCCAGAACAGCAGGTGCAGGCAGCAAAGTCAATACCTATTATGCAGCCCTCAAAACATCTCTCTCTTTCTTAGAGTTTGATACTGCTGGCCATCTCCACAGCATCTGAGTACCTTTCATGTAAAATCAATAACAATAGTAAAGTCCGTAGTGGACTTCATGGAGTCTCCTGCTCACCACCTTTTTCAGAGTTAAAAACACTGTTTGGAGTATACGTTTGTGGTGTTAGATTTGTTTGCTACAGGTTTGGGGTTTTTTGTTTTTTTTACTGTAGCCACAGCAGCAGCTGGTGTATGTCAGCTTTCTCCTTAGGTACCATTTTAAAGTTGTGTATACGATCATAAAATAAAATATGTTCACACCTACGTAATTATTTTTCATTAATATTGAAGTAGCACCTATAACATGTTAGGCACTATATAGGTCAGAGGTGAATTCTCCTGAAAGCTTCTGCATCCTACAAGACCTTACAATTTAAATATAAGCAAGTAGCAAATGTATTTTCATTTGTACAGGGAAAGGAAAACCACTGTGCAGCCTGATACCCAGTCTACCTTAAACCATACCATAGCAGCTAGAAGCCAACAAAAGTCATTAGCCCTGCACAACAGATCCATGAAGATTCACTTAAAACAATAGACCTCTCCTATATCTGTTTCCACAAAAATAAAAAGTGGACTTTTGATTCCTCAAGCACCAAATAAAGAAATGATAGAATCTGAATCAGTCCCAGCAGCAGAATCATGATAGGCATTTCCAAAGTTGTCATACACATTATCAGGAGAGACACCACCATCACCAAGGCAGCCAAATCCAAGTAGCACCTGCATTGAAGTCACAACACACCCAGCATAGAGTGAGTCATGCTAGTGGCCTTGCCTGGGATCACCAGAGCAGACATGCAAATAAGCATTCCAGAATCTAGTCACCAGTCATATATGCTTTTATTTGACGAGTTGCTGCTGTGTCGGTCCCAGAATATTAAAGAGACAAGCTGGGTGAGGTAATATCTTTTATTGGACCAGCTATTGGTCCAATAGTTACGGTGCTGGCAAAGGACCCACTTGATCTGGATTGAAATCCAGGCTCTATCATTGCTTCCTTGTGTGACCATGGGCAGGTCACTTAGCCTCTTTGTGTCTTAGTTCCCCATCTGTACACTGGGGATAATAGCGCTTCCCTTCTTCACACTGTTGTTTTGAGGGTAAACACATTAGTTAGTGAGGTGCTCAGATACTGCAGTGATGAGGGCCATACAAGTGCCTAGATAGCTGGCAAATTAACGCTAATTGGTACATTTCATTAGTCCTACTCCTGTTTTCTAGGTTAAATCTTAAGCTCATCGCTGGGTATATTTTTCACTTCCTTTTTATTTCAAAGTTATTTATCGAAACAGAGCAACAGCAACATCCTTTATTTTATTTATTTATTGGTTGGAACACTTAGTTTATTGCAATGAATTTCACCACGCCAGGCCTGAGCCATTATATGCAATCCTGGCATTGTTCTCTGGACTATTAATGTGAAGTTCAAAGCAGGAGAATGCACTTTTGAAACAGGAGTACTTGTGAGGCAGACTGAACTTTCTGCTACCCTGCAGCCTATTTAATTAGCTCAACTGATCACCTCCTGAAAAGGATAAAGAATGATTTGACAGAATTCTGAGGGTGAACACACACGTTTTAGGGAAGGTCTAACTTGTTTCTGTCACCCCTACTGCCTTTTTAAATTATTCTCTACCAATCCCCACAGAGGGCTTGTAGGGAAAAAATGATTTTTTTTTTATTTATAACTTCAGACCCTCCAGAGTGATAAATGACTTTGACAGGTTCCCTTATCAGCACAAGGCCCTATTTGCCAAACCAACTCTTCATGCCAGAATGACTGAATGAATTAGTTCTTTAGAGCAAATAAAAGTGTGTAGTCTTATTCCATATTGTCTTTATGTAGAAAATCTCCAAACCACCATACATACATTTTCTTTTAAATCCCCACTAAGGGCCAGATTTTCTAGGTTAAGTTCACATAAGTGTACCCACATTTGTGTGTGTAATGCCCCCTCTGCTTCAGTCATCAGGAACTGATGGGATTGGAACCTAAGACCTTGAGCAATGAAAACATAAGTCTTTACTTCTTGAACTAAAGCTGCCCTTTGTTGGTAGTGCACTTGACTCTTATCCTCTCATGTGGACTAACCACTCAGAGTAGTGCAACCTAATTTATGCACATGAATCAGATTTGCACAGTGTGGCAGGGTGCTGCGGCAAACATACCTCATCAGCCTCTGCCAGGCCAGCCCCAATCAACGGATATAGATTGGGGCTGATTGAAAAGCCTTATGTCTGCCTGGCGATTGGCAACACCTGCCAGCTTGATAGGCCAGGAGCTACAAAGGCTGGAAAGGAGCCGGAGGGATGGGGGTGAGCAGGTACCCTCAAGCTGGTTATGGGCCCAGTCTGTGGCAGGTGAGACGCCTGTAAGGATTGTATATAGATGGACACTGGTGGTGGGAAAATGCTTATAGAATAAAGGACATGGGTGTTGCACAGAGCTAAAGTCTCCCTGGACGTATTTCGGAGACCAGCCAGGCCCAGAAGAAGAGGGGCCGGCCATGCACCCCGTGGCACACAGGCACAAGGAGCTTGATCAAAAGCCCATAGAAATCAGACTCCTTGACTACAGAGGGCTTTGGATCAAGTCCATGATCAGTTATTTGCCTAACTGGTCTTCAGTTATTTGCTTAACTGGTCTCAGATCTGCAGCACACGAGTCATTAAGTTACTCACACATAAATATAAACATGCATGATTGCATATCCTCAGCTTTAAGGCCAGTTTTTCAAAATTTGACTATAGCTCCAAAAAAAAATGTGATACTCAAAATTTGAAGAGCATTACATGCAGTGGAAAAATCTTTACAAATATTTAGAAGAAAGGTGCTTAAACTTATATTAAACATTATAACTGGATTTAAAAACAACAAGAAGAGGCTAGATAATTGTGTCCAAGATATGGGACAAAGCCAAAGAGTTCAGATTGGAACATCCTTTAAATTCTAAGTCATTTAGACCCAAGGTTTTGGTTCTGCTCCTTAATACATATAATAATATTACATGGGGGAAAAAAGGTTAAAAGTTCAGATCCATTCATGATTTTAAGGCCAAAAGGGACAGTTCTGATCATCTAGTCTGATCTCCTGGGTAACACAGGCCATAGAACTTCACCCAGTAATTCTTACAGCAAGCCCATAACATCTGTTTGAGCTAGAGCAGATCTTTTAGAAAGAGATACATAGCCAGCACTTTTGTTGCCCTGCATAAGTGGTGCAGTGGGAAGAGTCTTTCACTGTTACCGGTGGCTACAGAAGGGCTGCACTCTGTCCTTGCAGAATGCTCAGAGCTTGAGATTCCTCACAGCAAGTTGAAACCGTGGCAAAATGTTGACGGTACTGATGCTTTGGTCCCGACATCTGTCATTTTGGCCATTTGCATAGTTTCAACTTGCTGTGAGGAATTTCAAGCCCTAAGCATTCTCTGTGTCTCCTGAGCAACAGCCTGCTGAGCTTTGGCATTTGAGCAGGTGTAAAAAGGGTCTCCTCTATTGCCATCTTTAGAAGTGAAATTGGATGATACCCAAGCAAGCCCCAGTCACAAGGTAATTGTCATGTGAAATGTATGAGGATTAAGGGCATTCTGTTCCCTTGCCCCCAACCTCAGGCCATAGAGGCACAGTGCAGCCCTTCTGTAGTCCCCACTTATGAACTGTTCAGCACTAAGGAGTTCAGAATGGACCCATTGCCAGCCTTTGCTCTCTTGCTCCTACTCCCAGCTCTGGGGGCGGGTCTGGTTTTCTCTACTTCCTGGTGGGAGCTGGGCCAGAAGCAGGGGCGGCTCTATGTATTTTGCTGCCCCAAGCACGGCAGTCAGGCGGCTTTCGGCGGCACGCCTGCAGGAGGTCCGCTGGTAACGCGGATTCGGTGGCATGCCTGCGGGAGGTCCGCCGGTCCTGCGGCTTTGGCGTACCCGCCGCCGAATTGCCGCTGAAGCCGCGGGACCGGCGGATCTCCCGCAGGCATGCCGCCGAAGGCTCCCTGACTGCCGCCCCCACAGCGACCGGCAGGCCGCCCCCCACGGCTTGCCGCCCCAAGCATGTGCTTGGTGCGCTGGTGCCTGGAGCCGCCCCTGGCCAGAAATACCATGAGATCAGCCTATCACTTTCATTTCCAGCTAGTGAGAGCAGACTAGTGTTTGCTGTGCCATTGTGCTGCATGAGGCCCTGCCTTACTCAGCCGAATGAGAAAAGTACAATCAGAGTAAAGTAAATATGTTTACTTGAAAAGGGGTTCTATCTCCCAGGTGAAAGATCTCTGCCATTTATCCCAATCTTCAGGCAGATCTAGCATCGCATACCAGAATTTCACATTGTAAGAAGGCACATTACACAAGGAAGCACCAAAGTATCAGAAAGATTTCAGGACAAGTGCCTGGCCTGCGGGCTCTACTTCACTGCATCTCAGTCCCAGGTGCCCTTTGAAAAGTTCCCTTAATCAATGAATGTACAAGCGGCTCAGAAGCAGTTAGAGATTAACGGTTCTTCAGCTAGAGCTTTTACCTCTCTTGTACAGAAATGAGAAACAAGCAAACAAACAAAAAACCCCTAAACTTTTCAAACTTCCTACAATGCTTGGATGTAAATTTGCTCATCTAGTCCTTGATAGCAATAGAGCATATAAAGTGCCTCTCCACTGAATAAGACAATGGATTAAAAATGCTGTGATGATGGGTTAAAACTGATTGTATCTTAGAGGGAGTTGTAAAATGCTTATAACCAGCTAATAAATCTGTTTCCCAGAACTAAGGCCTTTAGCACAGAAAAACAAATATTTCTAAACAGTCCTGTGAAACGCCTTCCTGCCACATTCCTTATACTAGTCTACAGTGTAGGTATCTCCTGTACTATATTGCTAAAAAAGGATTCTTTTGGTTTTTGAAGTGTTTGCCACTGTAAATGGGAGGTTTGAATGAGGGCCACATGCTGTCACCTGCAAAGCAAGGGCAGATTCGGAACAAAGCAGAAATAAAGGCTAGCTAGGTCATTACATTCCTCCTCATTTGCAAATTGAAGTTCATCTTCTGCCTGTGGATATACATTTTATCACCTATTCCATTGACGGGAATGAGGACATTTGAATGGTGCCTCCCAGACTCTAGAGGTATCACCTGGCAAAATCCTGGTCCAATCGAGGTAGGCAAAAGAGCTCCTAAAAAGGAAAATAATAAGCATTTTTTTCCCTAAGGGAAAGTGGTGGGTTAATATAGCAGTTGCTTCTGCTTCCTCTATAATAGCACAGACAGTGAGGGGAACGCTAGATGGACAGAGATTCAGAGTTTCACTAACAAAACCCATGCATTTTTTTCCTTTATCCAGTTAATATCTGCTCTGTAGAATTAATAAAAATGCCACTTTTAGCATGCAGCCATTCAGAGAGAGAGAAAATGGCTAGGCTTTCCTCAAACTGTGCCCATAATTGTATCTTTCTGGGGCTTGATTATTCCACCCTTACTGAGGATGAGCAGCACATTATCCCAGAAGTAGTCTTCGTTTTTAGTACAGGCCATTGTCTGATGAGCAAGGTAGATGCAGAGGGTCTAATTCTCCTCTACCTGGTAACTTGTGCAGTCCTTTACACCTTTGCAAAATGGATGTACCGCATCTGAATTTCCCCACTTACTGACGCTGCTGGTAGCATTCTATATCCCCTTTGTAGGAGTGAAAATGACTACACAAGACGCAAGGCAGCGGGAAGAGAGCTGCAGGGGCTATAGAACAGAGAAGGAACAGTTAATTCAACTGCTTCTAAATTCTGTTAATTTATTTGCTTCTAAAAATCTGTTCACTGTTTTAGAGCCTAACTCTGGAAACACTGGTAATGCCTGAATGTAATGAGATATAGGCAAAATGGTTTTGGTTAAGAGTAAATTCACAGAAAAATTCTGTTTTGGGCAATGGAAAGTGGTTATAAGAAGACTCTACAGCCATTTGCTAAGTCCATTTAGAAGCACCAGGGAGTAACTTGCAGACTTATAAGAGTTTGTAGAGCAGGTCAGAAAATATCAATGGAGTAATATTCCATTGGAATATGCACTCCTGTTGAAATTAAAACACTTGACAAAATGAGATCAGTGTCTCCAGAAGAAAAGTGTGTGTGGGGGGGGATTCTGACTGTCAAAACACCCCATTTTGACATTTTTGGAATGAAAAGTTTTGATTTTTCATTTTGAAATTACTTTTTGCATTTTAGGGGGTTTTTTTATTAAGACTTTTTTTTTTAATGGAAAAATCTAAATGAAACATTTCAATTTTGTCAAAACAAAATGTTTTTCAATGACCCAAAACAAACATGTTTTCTGAATTTTCCTTTGCAGACAATTTAGACCTTTTCAGGTTTTGTTCTTTTTTGTAATGAAGCCAAATTTCAAAATCTAAAAAATCCTTCCCAAAACAGAACTTCCATCCTCTGCACAGCTCTAATATTTGGCTCTAGTTCAGTCATATTGTATAATTATTTTTGCCTTTAGATGTGGACTATGATATAATAGCCTGTGCAAGAAAGAACTCTATGGCCTATAAGTACTTCTTTTCACCACAAATATCCCATTGGCCATTCAGGTACTTAGCTGTAAAGGTCACCAAATAAAGGAGGGATGAGGCATGGGTGACTGAACTGGCATGCATAAGTAGAGACCCGCAGAATGACAATAAATGAGACATAGCAAGAGGGAATACAGGTACCTCTTTTGCCGTCTATAAAGAAAGCACCATGTTCTGACATGAAAACAGTTCAGTGCACAAAAAGAACTTGTGAGCACTGAGTATTTTGAACAGAAGGGGGGAAGATACTTTCAGAACTACCCCAGCCATGTAACACTCACAGAGGATTACTGAGATCATTTTTTTGAAAGTATGTGGAAACGGTGTAAACAGGTTCATAGTTTCCAAGCTCTGAAGAGACCGTTGTGATCATCTAGTCTGACCTTCTGCATAGCATAGGCCCTAGAACTCTCCCAAAATAATGCCTAGAGCATATTTTTTAGAATAGAAAAGGACAAGTCAGCAGCTCCAAGTTACAGGTGGGCCGCAGAGGCCCAGCAAGATTAAATGACTTGCCAGGGTCACACAGGAAGTCATTGCAGGATCTATAAGAATAAGTATGCTTCCATTCATTGAAGGGATTTCTATGCGTAACTTAACACAAATTACACATGTATGGAGACTAGATCCCAAGGTGTCCTGCACATATGACCTTTAGAGTAAGGGTATGAAGACAGGACTTTTAGGGTGAAATCATGGTCCTACAGAAGTCAATGGCAAAATTTCTATTTACTTCAATGGGGTCAGGACTTTCACCCTTACTAAACAATGCCATGCGAGTGCTGTTCAGAGTGTAGATGGTGCATAGAGTGGTCTGCTTTTGTACTACTTCCCCAATGTCCACACTTTATCTGCTCTGATTGTTGCATATCATTCCTGAAAGTGGCAGATGAAGTTGGGCATTCACTAAAATGGTCAATCTCTGTGCTTTTGCAGAGAAACCACAGACTAAAGAACTCCAATTTTGTGTTCATTTATCAGCCTCCTGCATCAGTGAGACCTTTCATGTAGAAAGACTACATGAGTTCTCCATTATTTAGAGCAGAGAGAGCCATTTTACATTTAATCGGAGTGCACATTTCCTTTGCATTCCAGGAGGGCATTTTAAATCAGTCATTTGACTACTACAGCAAATCAGATATCAGAAAGGAAGTAGAAAGCCAAGACTTTTAATAAAAATGCCCAATTCCACCTGAACATGGTGAAAGATAAAATAAAATAATCAAATATGTATCAAAAAGAATAAGGATGCAATTGCCGAAAATATCCACTGAATGTATTACGTGTGAAGTGTTATTACATAAAAAAGAATGGAGAATCCCCCAATCCTTTTGTTTCTACACAATAAAGGAACTTCAAGGACTTAAACACATGAGCAGAATCAATCCACCTATGAGCGAATAAAGCAAAGTGGCCATTGTTTGTTCCTTCTAGAGTCAAAGTGGGCTTATGGGATTTCAGACCTATTGTGATTATGCAAATGTCAGTGAACAGGGCATTGTCTTTCATTAGTATCGATCCGAAGAGTGAAGGAACATCATGGGATTCTAAATTTTAATCAGCCCTTTTGAGTTGAGAAGGTCTAGATCAGAGACTTTGCTAGAAAGACTGAATGATTTCCAGAAAACGTATGGGAGATCCATGTGTGTGTGCTAGGGCAGCATTTGGATCTTATTTGGGAAGTCCTTCTGGAATTCCTCATCGGAATCTAATATGATGATGAACATATCTTTTTAAGTGAATATTGCACTGTTCTGAATTCTGCCCTACTGTTCAGCACTGATAGAAAGCTACTACTCCAACATCAATGGTGAACTGGTGTAATGAACTGAGACTTTAGCCCTGCACTCTGACCCAATCTAGTGAAACACTTAAGCACATGCTTAACTTTAAAGGCATGAGTATTCTCATTGACTTCAGTGGGGCTACTTACATGCTTAACTTTAAATGAATTCTTAAGGGTATGGAAGTGGTATTTACCACTATATGCACCATTAGTGAGACCATTACTGGCATATTGTGTCCAATTCTGGTGTCCACATTTCAAAAAGGATGTTAGAAAATGGAAAGGGTTCAGAAAAGAATGGGAAGAATGATTCAAGGTTTGAAAAACAAGCTTTGCAGAGAAAACTTAAGCTCAGCCTCTTTAGTTTATGCAAGTTAAAAGGGGACTTGATCACTGTCTACCAAGGCTTGCATGGGGAAGAAATTCCTCAGAGTAGATGGCTCTTTTATCTAGAAGAAAAAGGCATAATGAAACTCAGTGGTTAGAAGCTGATGCTAGAGACATTCAGACTAGAAATAAGGCACAATTTTTAAACAGTGGATCTAATTGACCATTGGAACAGTTTACCAAGGGACGTGGTGGATTGTCCATCATTTGCAGTCTGTAAATCAAGACTGGATTTCTTTTCTAAAAGATACATGTGATGGGATATACATACCCCACATGGGCTGGAAAGGTTACAAAACCGATGAGCACAATCAGCCCTACCCATTACACCTGTAGTGGGTGTCAGGATTGTAAGGATACTCCTACACTCTGAGCTTTGATTGAGCTAGTATGCTAGCAACCAGTGTAGCCACAGTGGCACGGGCAATGGGACAGTTAGCTTCCCAAGGAAGTACCTAATGTCCTAGGTAGGATTGTACTCAGGCAGCTGGCCTAGCCTGCCTCCTGCCCCTACACTTCTATTTTGAGTGTGCTAGCTTGATCAAAGCTAGCATGAATACATTGACCTGAGTTAGAAATTACACCTTCAGCTTGAAGTGTGGCCATAGCCCATTGTGATGGCATGTGTAGCCCATGCAGGCCCTGAAGGGTTAATGTGTGCCTGAGAGACCAATTAATATACCTGGCAGCACCTGAGAGAGAGAGAGAGAGAGAGAGAGGGAGAAAGCCAAGCCTAATTGATAATGACGCCCAGCTGGGGAGGGGCTGGGGGGCAATTATAAAGCCAAGAAGTTGGCAGAAGAAAGGGGTTGTAGGGAAAGAGTCAGTAGTTACTCATGGGGGTGGATAGAAGAGATCGGAAGCAGTCCAGTGAAGCTTGTGAGGGAATACACCTTGACTGCCAGCCACAGAATACCTAGGCTGGAACCCAGAGTAGAGAGTGGGCTTGTGTTCCCCTACCAGCTACTGAGGAAGGTGGGGTGAAATCACTTGAGGTAAGGGGTGTAAGGACTGAGTAGCCAGAGACAAGCAGAAGACCTCCTGTAAGATCATTAGACTATAAGTGGGCTGGACTCTGGCCCTCCAGGAGGGGTGGGCTGGAGGGCCAACTTGTGGGAGAGAGACCATTGCAGCAACACAGCTACTATTAGCAGGAGGTACCATGCGTGGAGATAACCACTATGCCACATGTGGCCACAAGGAGGTTCTCCTGCAGTGAGTGAAGCCCTTTACACCTAGAAACTGATTGAAAAGGGGAAAGCTCACACAGTTGTAACTGGCTGGGAAGGAGAGCAGGCCATCTACTCTCACTTGAGGTGAAAAGAGTGGCTAGAGCTAGGAACTGAGTAGGACAATGGCCGATCTGAGGAGGGAAGGGGAGACTGATGTTTGACTATTTGTGTTTATCAGGGACTTGGCAATGGTTGTTAAGTCGGGCCACAGTAGAGTGCCTTACCTGAGGGGAAATGCT
This sequence comes from Terrapene triunguis, assembly GCF_002925995.2. Classification (NCBI taxonomy): domain Eukaryota; kingdom Metazoa; phylum Chordata; order Testudines; family Emydidae; genus Terrapene; species Terrapene triunguis. The sequence goes on along the minus strand of NW_020699373.1, from coordinate 7,865,086 downwards.
AGGTCTGAGAGCTGAGACCAGAGGGTGAGCAGATGGATAATTCAGAGGGGCTGTGAACTAAGCCCAGGTGGGATAAAGATCCCTTTATTTTGTACTTGTGACTCTGGATTCTGCTATCTTGGAAGATGTGTACTGGGGAGCGGAGGGGAGCAGTGTTGAACTTTTGTAGGGACCTGGCCAGAGGGCTTAGCTATAAGCTACCAGAATGTGCTGGAAATCCTGTTGGGGAAACTGAGGCAGAGCAACTACTGCACTGTATCCTGCATGAGAAGGTAAACGGGGCAGTAATCACATGGCAATATTCTATACCTCAAATAGAAGATACAGGCATAATGCAGAAATTACTGGGTAAAGTTCTATGGCCTTTGTCATGCAGGGGGTCAGACTAGATGGTCTAGTCCAGGGGTTCTCAAACTGGGGTTGGGACCCCTCAGGGGGTTGTGAGGTTATTACCTGGGGGGTCTCGAGCTGTCAGCCTCCACCCCAAACCCTGCTTTGCCTCCAGCATCTATAATGGTGTTAAAATTAAAAACACTTTTTTATATATTATTAGGGGGGTCACACTCAGAGACTTGCTATGTGAAAGGGGTCACCAGTGCAAAAGTTTGAGAACCACAGGTCTAGTCTGTATTTAATATTTATGAATCCAATCTCTGACTCTAGAGATTTATTTATCCCTTCCGACTTCCCTACCACAATGAAGATTACTGTTTCTGCTTTGCATAAATATGGACGGCTGTTGTGTCTGCTGTCTCTCAGGCCTGGCCTGTTCTGGGAAACAGGCTAGTTAACATGCTTAGCTCGGAAGGTGAGGGAGACTGGGGTTTTTTTTTTAAACCCAATCTCCCATACTGTGGAGTTGTCTATAATGGGATAATGCATCATGTTAAAAACATGCCTGTTAGAAAAATGATTTAACATGATGCATTTCCCTGGAATAGACAAGTCCTCAGTAACTGGGAAAGTTTTGCAAATCCAGTCTGCCTCATTGTAGGGACAACAATAATGGCTTTCTGGTGCTTGAATACCGAAAGGGAGAATTTGCAAAATCCAAAAGTGGGCTTTACCATGGGGAGATTGTATATATTCATAAACTCTCCCTTTTTTTGCATAAAAAGGAAGAAAATCCTGAAAGAAGCCAGGCATTATTTTTTTCCTCAGTGAAGATGCAAACATCCGATTTTCTGCTTCTTTTGCTAGCAGCGAGGATTTTTCATGCAACTCTAATGATAAACAAATTATATATTCAAAGGTTGCCCCGAGGAACAATACTGTTTGTTGTTTATCTGAGAGGCCTTGGTTTATGGGTTAATCCTGTAATTCATCAGCTGAAATATAGCTAAGGATGGGGAAACAAGATTAATGATATCCAAACATGGGTTTTTTTTTTTTTTTTTTGGATCTCCGTTATCTCTTTCCTGTTGGGAAAAGGAACTTAGTCTTGAACCAACTTAAGATCCCAAATAAATTCATCTGTATTAATGTGTTATTAACTATTGTATTATTGTTAGTTGTGTCTGCAATTTGTAAACTGGTCAGAGAGGGAAGTGGGGAAGCACCTCAATGCCTAGCTACATAGCTTCTCCAAACTATCCATACCACTGGGTATGATGCAGTATGCAAACCTTACGCTGGCCAGGACGGGGTTAACGAGCTGCTGTGGTCAATCAGCCCTGCCTTCCTACACCTGCAGTAGGTTTCATGCTTGGAGGGAGGCGCTAGAGGTGGGGCACACTGCTCAGTTGGGGGCTGATTGGGAAGGAGAGCAGATCTTCAGCTCTCACGTCATGACAGTGGCTGGGCTAGGGCCAGAATTGGCCTAAAGAACTGTTACCTTCCCCCAGGGGAGGCAAGCCCAGTGTGGGACGGCTGTTCGATTTGTCCCTGGTAACGTACTTCCTGGTGCTGTGTAGTCTGCTGCAGATGGTGCCCTGCTTCTAGGAGGAGACAGCTTAAATAATTGCCCTTTTGTTGCCATACTCCTGGTTCCCAATCAGGATGTAGTTTATCCCAGAAGCAACCTGGTCAAACTTGATGCTGCAAATGTGGGTTGGAAATGTGGCAAAAACAGGCTGGATGCACCTTCCTGTTTCTGTTCACACTGAAATGCAGAGAGCAGCTTCCCTTGTGGAAAATTAACACTGTTGCTTTCGGCCCTTTCTGTCATTTGTGTCGAAATGAAGAATAAGTTAACCAAAAGCTTGAAACTATAAAAATTGAGAGAACCTGAGCCTTCAATGTCAACACACGTGAGCTTTAGGGAAGTTCAGCTCCAGGTCTGTCCTTCATTGCTGCTATCAGCTGGGTGTAGGGCAAGGAGAAACATCTCTGTGGTTCCAGCCACTACCTCATTCCCCACGGGTAGCCTTGCTTGCTGTCCAACACGTTTGAGCAGGAATGGAATGTTGCTCTAAGCTCCTCCGGTTTTAGCATCCCCACTCCCTACCATCCGGTGTTCTTGTTCCTCATAGACTTCATTTGACCACCAAACCCAGCCCTGCTTGGAAACAACTAACTCAAATCAGGTATGGAGCTTTGGTGCGTGATCCATTTTTTTTTTTAAAATTAATCCAAGATCCCAATTTAAAACATTATGGGCCAAATTTTCTACACAAGAGGGCCAAGTTATGCATTTGAGACCCAAGCTGTGCCATTTCCCTGTTTTTTATCTAATATTTTCTCTATAGGTATGTTTGTTATTTTTATGAGATTCTTTGAGGGGAAGGGGAATTACTCTAATATTTGATTGCTTATTACAGATCCCCAGTTTATTTAATCTTGTAGTTAATTACATATGAGGCTGTGTTGTGTGGCTGCAATCTTCATGCCACATTAATGAAGCCTTTTGCGTGTGATAGAAGTATTTGGCTTGCTGAATACAGGTGATATTTAAGCTATTCAATTAGCCCATCTGTAGTACTGCCTGGAGTCAGGAAGAGACTGAGATAGTAATCCAGATTGGGATTTCTCAAAGGAGCCTAAGAGAGTAAGGCACCCAAATCCCACTGAAAATCACAGCCACAATACCCACCCTTCCTATGAGCTCCATGTACCCACATTTTTAAGATCCCACAGATCAGTCAGTTTTTGAAGATGGACTTTTGCAAAAATATTTGACACCTAGATTTGCAATATGAGGTTCCCAACGTTAGGTTGCTAGATCCTTATTTAAGTGACTAAATATGCAGCCTCATTTTCAAAAGTGCTGAATGCCCTAAACTTCCATGGAAGTCAGTGGGTGATCAGCTCTGTTGAAAATCAGGACTCTAAATCAAGTGCCTAAATATGGACTTAGGTACCCAACTTTTAGCTCCTGGCTGTGAAAATCTTCATCCTTGTGTCCTGGTTCTGAGTGTCCTTTCATGTTCATCTAGAATCTGACTGAGAAATACTAATTCCTATATGCTGCATATAAACCATAACTAAACCATTCCCTTGTACAAATGAGAATTACTCCTGTCAGCTTGGCACTGCCTCAGTGTTGTCTTGGGGAAAATAATAACTTTGGCTATTTTAAAACCATGTGACAAGTTATATCTCCTTTCAGTCGAGGGAGAGTGAAACAAATGATGCTATAGCCTTGGTGAGGACAGATAGTTTTCAAAATCAGGCTAACACTGAACAATTTATAACAAGGAAAAAAATTTTTAACCTTATGCAACTGTGCCCCCAAGTTTTCTGAGGTTTTCAAGAGTAGCAAAAAGACTTCAGAATGTATTTAGTATCTATGGATTTGACATATTTTTGTCACTAAATATTAATCCAATGCAATCCAGCCTTGAGGAAAAGGGGGGGCGGGAAACACCTTCCCACTCTCCTTACAGGTAATAAACTGCTCTTCTTCAGCATCAGATGTCACAGGGTTGGGCACAGGTTGGGTGACCAGACGTCCCGAGATTATTAGGATCGTCCCGATATTAGGGGCTTTGTCTTATATAGGCAACTATTACCACACCTCCTTCCCCCTCACCCCGCTGGAGGAAAAAAAAGTCCTGATTTTTTTTACACTTGCTATCTGGTCACCCTAGACACAGGGCACAGTGTGCAGAGTATGGTCTATGTACTTAGTATTCTACTAGACTCAGTTGTGCCCCTGATATATGGGGCACTGGAGATGGAAATGATGAATGTACACCAAATATAATTCACAAGAGGGAAAGCCTGCCCTATAGGACATACTATCATGCTTCCCATGAATGGTGGGATGGACTCTCCATGTACTGACATTCTTTTTGCCATGATGGACATTGATAAGCTAAGTGGGGGCTTGGTAAGTAGGAAAAGATCTGTGCCCCATATTATCCTCTCATCCATTCAGAAATAACTGGCCTTTGGAGAGCAGATTGGTCTGTGTATTTGTCTGAGACACTATTGGTTGATATTGTGCAAATTATAGAACTCCACACCTATCTTGAAAGAAACATGCTATAATGCTGCGTAAATGGTTTCCCAATGTCATTGGGCGTTTGTGTATGTTTTTGCTCTGGACTCGTACTTTCTTCATGGGACAGAGTTCTCAGCCATAACATCTTGTACAGGGCTCCCTACACTAGCTGTGTGTGGAGGGGTGGATTGGCAGAAATGTTGCATTTCCTGGGCTAGGGCCGGAATTGGCCTAAAGAACTGTTACCTACTGAAGCAGTATGACTTTCAGGAGGGCGATCTTCAGTGGCTGTTTCTAGCACCCATTTGTTGCCAGCATCATTGGCAGCTACTACAAGATGACCTGACTTCCTACTGCACATTGGTGCCCCCTCATTTCAGAGCAGGATCAGTACTGTGATTGATTCTCCTGCAGCCAATCATATCTCTGGTGTCTGGTACGGGAGACCATCTTTCTTATGCTGAATATTACCTTTGTTTCATGGAAGCATCATATATAAAGGGACAGCAAGAATAACATTTCCCTAATGCTCCACCTATGAGTGGATTGATCAGTTTGGCCTCGTAATCTGAGCCAGCTAGGGAAAATCTATTAAAAAGGGAAGGCACTCTGCCATTGTCTCAGAAGTTCTTGAATTATCACTCCATTTCTCCTGTAACCATTTGGGTGTGTGTGTGTATATCCTGTCCAACACGTTTGAGCAGGAATGGAATGTTGCTCTAAGCTCCTCAAGTTTTAGCATCCCCACTCCCTACCATCCGGTGTTCTTGTTCCTCATAGACTTCATTTGACCACCAAACCCAGCCCTGCTTGGAAACAATAAAAATATAATTATATTATTTTTTTAAAATAATTATATTATTTCTTTCAGGATAGGGACCCCACAGCTATGGCATTTAAACAAGTATCTGGCCAAAAAATAAATAAAGAGAGATGATTGAAATAGATGTAGTGGGTGTCAGTGTAATAGGCACAGGGAATTAGCATGTAATATAAGGGGGTAGCTGCATAATTCAGTCCATGGGTTGACAAATGTGCTATTTTGGCTGGGAATATGCTTCCCTGGTTGTGTATTGTGTTTAGGGGCTTACTGTTGAGAAGAACTGCTCTCGGTTTAGTGTCAAGATATCAGTAGTTCCCTGCCAGAATATTAGTGTCAATTTACTGTTGCATTTGGTTGATCTTTCCTTTTACTCTGATGGAAACTAATGAAATAAAGCCGATGCATACTACCATTATTTTATTGTATATTGTTCTTAGTGATCTGATTTTATTTTTTGGAGTCATCGTAATTCAGCCACCAGAGATGACTATAGCTGTACAGGGCCCTAGGCAAGGAAAATCATGCCATGCAACTCAATTCCCGGAGTACAGAATGCCAGGAAGAGGGTAGCGGGGAAGCAGGGTCATAGCACTGCCTTTCTTTCCAACACCAGCCCTCAGAACTGGGCCAGTGCACTATTCCCCCTCCCCCCCCCAACCCCAAAAATCACCTGCATAATATATAGTGTGTCTCTGAGGCACAATCTCTTTTGTGCTTCTCAAAGGGTGGCTTCTCTGTGCCCCCAATACTCAGAGCTGTGACTTAAATTACATGGACTAGATCATGGCCTTTAATAGAGAATGATCACCCACTTTTCATTCAGAATTCCATAGCAGGGAAACATAGTTGAACACCAGCAGCATATCATTGTCAGCTATCTCAGTCAGTGCTGGTGCAACCATTGCCACTATTAAGATAGGCTCTTTGAAGGGCATCTGGCTCAGGCAGAACCCAGTGATGTTGGGTGGAAAGAGGAAATGCTTTGAAGAAGTAGCTGAGGCATTGTCTCCACTTCCCTTGAAGGTACACAGCTCCTATTCATCAAACTAGTGTGAAGCCTTGGGGTCCTGTTTGCCTCCTCAATAAGCTTGGATGACCAGGTAGCAACTGTATCAAAGAATTCCCCCAGAAAGAGCGGTGCCAGCGGCTCCATGGAATCCACTGGGGACTTTGCTATTGCTACAGATTTCAGGTGGACGGCCCTCAAATATTATGGTGAAGCGCATCGGTATAAAGCCCTAAGATGGATTGAAAGCAGATATGCTCTACTGAACTCTATAGGCGGTTAAAAAACCTCCATGGAAAGAATATCACTCACCATCAAATCTATAGACTTCTACTTTAAAGTCTGTTTTCTGTAGGCATCAAGTAGTTTACCTAGTGGAAACAATCACAGGTTTGAGGTCCTGATCTTAATTGAGACCTGTAGTTACTATCCTAATAATTACTAATATGAATACTTTTGTACTTTCAGTGTGGTTTATTCTAATTAACTTCACTAAGAGTTACAGAGAAAATAAAAATCATGGAAAACCTAGTGATTTAGGCATTGATCCAACAAGTTTCTTAAGCACATGCTTCACATGAAGCATGTAACTAGTCCCATTGACTTCGTGGGGACGTGCTTAAATTTAAGCAAGTGGTTAAATGTTTTGCTGGGTCAAGGCCATGTTTTCTATAGTGCGGTGGTTCTCAACTTATGTACCATTGTGGGCCACATATGCAGCTCTCTGTTACGTGGGTCACATCCACGCAATATATATACAACCTGTACGGCCCTGAGGATTTCTGGGCTGCAGCTGTGTGCAGATCGGGCCACAGGTTGAGAAGCACTGCTCTAGTGGATAATTGTTATACTGAGGGTTTTTGGTGGTTGTGGTGTGTGGTTTTTTTTTTTTTTTTTTTTTTTT
>NW_020699373.1:7846958-7857869 GCF_002925995.2 Terrapene triunguis | reverse complement strand
TTTTTTTTTTTTTTTTTTTTGGTACATGGATATATATCTGTGAAATGGAGATGCTACTACAAGTCTGTCTCATCTTACGCTGGGGTTACGTTCCGCAGTCAGCGCCTAAGGCGAAAATCGCGTATAGTCAAAATTACATTGAGTGTAATGGCGGGTGGAATCGCCCGCACTACAGAAACAGTATTTAAATTTTTTTTTTTTTTTTTGTCGACCGCTTAAAGCTGAAATCGCGCATGTTAAATGCGCCTAAGATGCGACAGACCTGTATTTTCTTTGTCTATCTGACAGTAAGTTCCTTGGGACAGGGACAGTCTCTCATTGCGCATTTCTGTGGTGCTTTGCCCCAAAAGGCCCTGATCTCAGTTGGGAGCTCTGGGCTCTACTGGAATATAAATAATATTGGCAATGGATAATGCTCATAGTACATAACTGTTTTCTTTCACATAGTTATTTTGAAATGGCAGTTTTCAGTAAACTACTGTACATTTTACAATGACTCATCTGGAGAGATATGGAAAAAGGAATTAAAAGCCAGGTTTGCCTGCATCTGGCAGTCATTTTAAAATGTCTTTAAGTCTCCGAGAAAGCTGAAGTGGAGCCAGCACTACCAGTGATTGACTTTCTCATACATAAAGAAATACAGCTGGTCTTATTTGTAGTAAGAGCAAGTTTAATTAAATTCTGTAAACTGAGCAAACAGCAGTGAATATTAATAAAACCTATAGATGCATGAGTGTCTTGTATATTGCTTGGAAAGGAGGTAGATAGAGAGAAAAGAGGCAAGGCAGAGAAAATAAGTCTCTCTGAAGCCAGCAAAAAGGAAACTTTGTTTCCTCCATAAAGACCTAAATATTTTTCAGATAAGTCACTTTACAATAAAGAAATCACAGAGTTGTTTTATATTAGCCAGGAATACAAGAAGCAATTTTTATCTCCTTAATTAGATTCTGTGATGTATCTGGGCATGGCAGTGGGACAGATTTAGAATTAGAGTAATACATTTTTCCTTTTAAAAAAGGTTAGAACATAATTAGTGCGGTTGTCAGAATAAAAAGCTAAACAAAACAACAATTACAGTGGACGAACATTGTCGCAGAATGCCTAAAATCTTCATATGAGACAAACAGCCAGACACATGCTAGCATATGTTTTGATCCCCTTTTGGAGATCAAGAAATAATATGTTGCCGTTTTGAGGAACAATACTATCCAGCTGCCCAGCTTCTAGGAAGTAAATTAACCTGGCCCAAGAGTGGGAATATAGTAAGTATAAATTGGCTACCTACATGCATTGGTACAAATTGTGCTCTTTATGTTCTTGAAACCACATTAAAATCAATCGGTTTTCCAGGTTATAACTGAATGTGGAATTTGGTCCATTGAACAAGGCTTTCAAAAGTGACTAGTGCTTTCTTAGTTTAGTGATGCCTAGCTTGAGATGCCTTTAAAGGGGCCCACTGTACGGAGAGCGTTAAGCCCCTGCCCTCTGAAAACCAAGGCCCCCCAAAATTAAGGCACCTAAAATCACTAGCCACTTTTGAAAATTGTGGCCATTGTCACTGTATCTAATGAAGGGCCTTGTCATTCCCTTTGGATTCAAATTTATGATAAACAAGAAAAATAAGTTTGTGGTTTACAGAACCACAGAAAGATCTTGTATGCCTAAATCCCAAAACAGAGCTTAAGTAGCACATAGGCCTTGTGCTGGTCCTCTGCACGGGGGTGAATTTCACTCCCAAATGCAGACACGTGTATGTAATGGCAAATACAGTATCGCTTGTATTTGTAGGCTATCAGTACAATAGCAAATGCCTGTGAGCTGGCAATAAATTACATCCTATATAATAAACTGGATGTTGGTTTGAGCTGACTACCTGACTCATTGACAATATTCGCATCCACTCATACAGTGTTCCTAATTAGGATTTTAATCAGCATCCCTTTTGAAAGGTTGGCTTTTTAGAGCTTTAAAGAAGACACAAGAACTGTAGGTGGGTGCCATTTTCTTCTATCCCTTACTCCCTTTTTCCCAACCAGGAGGCTCCCACTATTCATACTTTCTAAATTCTACTCCTCGCAGCAGTAGGACTGGCTCAGAACTGTAGGATGCTGGGTGTTCAAGATCTTTTGGGTCATGGAATCATGCTGAAGAACCTATTTCCTCCCTCTGCCCCATTAAAACCAGTTATATGGTTCTGAAGGCTTAGCAGATCTCTAGAAAACAGAGTAATATATGGGGCTCTGCAGGCATTGTAGGGCTACCTACAAATAGTTACTTTTTTTTTTTAAGTCAAACCCACATTTCACTCCAGAATCAAATCATCTTGTGTGTAATATATATGTAGCCCATGGTCTTTTTTCATAAATAAAGGCATCATTCATGATTCACATTGGGCTGCCTTGAATTCTCAGGTACTTGTTACTTGTAGTAGTTCTTAAGAAGTGCTATGTATGTAATGTCCTAGTGACTGGGGGCTAACATTTTGAATGCTATATAATTATTAACTCTTATCTCTGCTCATCCCTATGCCACAGTTTGCTCCGTCATTCACTCCTGGCCAGATCCAACATTGCACAAACGTCTTGCCAGCCATGCAGTGTGCTCACACGTTGAAATTACAAAGAAGGGGTCACAAATAATTTGGGATACTATTTAGACAAATATTACCGAGTCTGACAAAACATTAGTTAAGCAATAAATCAAACTGTCATTTTCCATAGAAGCAAATTGATTTGTTAATTTGACCTTTGCTGTGAGAGTCTGAGGTATGTTAAACATAATTTAGTTAATTACTCTCTAATAATCAGTTTTTATTAGATGAAAAAAATCTGAGGCTGACATTTTGAGGCTGACTTTATTATGTTAATGAAAGAGGCTTGTGCACTCCATGTCTGCTTAAATTTGTAGTTATCCACAGCTGCTTGTCTATTTTTCTCACCCTTTGGAAAATAAACCGCAAATGCAGCTTTCTGCAAAAATGTTTAGGTTGTTTAAATTAATGCACTGCAGTAATTGAGATGTAAGCTGTGGTGAGACACTAAGTGTTTATGTAGCACATTAAGATCCAGTAGTGAGGTTTAAAGGTATTGGGTGGGATTTTCAATAACTCCCATTGCTCTTAGGTTATAAGGCTGTGCTGATCGTGTCATCTGACCTTCTGTATAGTACCGGCCGTCGACTTTCAATGGGAGTGGATACCTAATTGTGAGGCTCTTTTAAGAATCCTTAGTTCAGAAAAGCACTTTGTAGAGAACTGGGAAATATTTGTATTATAACTCACATATGATCCTTAGTGCATACATGAGATGATGCCTTTCCTGAATGCATAGGGTTAGATCAAAAAGGATTGTTAAAGGGGCAGAGGGATAGCTCAGTGGTTTGAGCATTGGACTGCTAAACCCAGGGTTGTGAGTTCAATCCTTGAGGGGGCCATTTAGGGATCTGGGGCAAAAATCTGTCTGGGGATTGGCCCTGCTTTGAGCAGGGTTGGACTATATTACCTCCTGAGGTCCCTTCCAACCCTGATATTCTCTGTTATTCTATGTTAAAGGAACAAGGCAAAACAAAGGCCTAGATAAGGTCATCTCCTTGAACAATAGCCAGGTTCATAGTCATGAAGAGGGATTCCTGAGCCCCAACTCTGGCCACAGGGCTGTTTACCAAGGCTGAGAAGCTGTAGATTAAAAACACGCTGATCTGTTAAAGGTGCCCCTGGCAGGAGGGCAAGGGCGAAGTGGTCAGTTCAACTGGAAGCTGACCCAAAGAGGCTCAGAGAAAACATGCTGCAGGCTGACAGATGCTGACTGGGAAGCAGGGTCTGCAGCAACAGCTACAACTTGATGTCCAGAGAGAACAACAAACACCAAAACTAAGTCACATCTACCCAGATGCTTGAGAGGAATGCTAAGCATAGGTAAGGTAGTGTGCGTGTTAGACTCTGTTACTTTAAATCGAGTTCTCTAAGTGGCAAAATAAATCTTACTTTTTTTGGAGAAGCCGCTTCTGGACAGTAACAGTAGGCAGTGACACCGGCTTCTGAAGGTGAACTCTTGTAGGTGGCAAGTCTATGAGGCCCACTAGGTATTATGGTTGGCCAGTGGGGAGGGGATGCAATCTGGAGACCCAGTCAAGGAGTGGCTGGACCACAGGGCACCATCCCAAAGAGAAATGGAGGTATGGGCCTGACACTTGAAAGGGGTTTACTCAGAGAGTTAAGAAAAGGGGTCTCAGAAGAGCCAGCCACCCGGGGACTAAGACATATGTACATTTCTGAATACTTATGCATTCTATTCAAATCTCTGTGGTTAGTAAGTCTCCAAGATTATAGTCTTAGGTAGTCCCTGTTTCTGTTGCGTCAGAAACATGATAGCTGACTTTCCCATGGTGATTTGCCCCCGTGCCTTGCAGTCATCGTCAGAATCTAAAAGTGCAGAGGCAAATGAAAATGATTGTTTAAAAGAGGTAATCCAGTGTTTGCTCATCCTCCAGCTTGGATCGGATGCAGGTTTAACACAAGTCTTTGCATGAAGATTGCTGTTGAGTCTCACTTTACCCAAACAGGATTGTCCATCCCTCGTGGTCAATGCCCAGCCTGTACATAGCTGTCCTGAGACCTTACATAGTTATGGGCCAAATTAGGCAGGCAAGATCAGGGCTCTGTGAACCCTGAAGGTGGGGTGTTGGTAAAGACCGTTACAAAATGCGTCTTGCGGCTCTATTGGCAAGTTTGGAAATAAGTCACATCTGTGGGGATGGATTTAACTGATTCTCCAAGGTCAGCCTCCCATATGCAGCCCCTCTGCTCTCCCTCAGTTGTCCCTTCAGTCCAAAGGAGCTTTCTGGGTGAATGTGGCCCATTTCCTAATTCAGTTGGCCTCGTTAGCACTGAACCCTGCCCCTCTTGGTAAGGCAACTCCCATCTTTTCATGTGCTGTGTATTTATACCTGCTACTGTATTTTCCACTCCATGCGTCGGATGAAGTGGGTTCTAGCCCATAAAAGGTTATACCCAGATAAATTTGTTAGTCTCTAAAGTGCCACAAGGACTCCTCATTGTTTTTGCTGATACAGACTAACATAGCTACCCCCGAAACCTAACACTGTAGTATGTTAGCTAAGGAATTCTTTGTGTGTATTAGGAGGGGAAGGAAAGACTGAGGCAAACATTACATTAGATAACGTATTATGTAATAAATATTGCAGTTTCTGTTACTTCCCCACATTCTTCCAACAGCTGCCACTTGAAGCAGATCTTGCCTTCTACTCTCCAGGGAACTGATCCAGCAAGCTTTGCATAACGAGTCTCATCATGCATGTGACTTCTTGTGCGTAAAAGTTAGGCATATGCTTAAGTACTTTGCTCAATAGGAGGACTACATTTTTACCCTGCCAGCTAGTTTCATTCCTGAATTGTAGAGCTGGTTTTGTCTTGAACCTTAAAATACTACGTGGCTCTGACTAGTGGGTGTATTCCTCAGTTTCTCATTTTAGGATCGTTGACACAAAACACAGCATTGTAGATTAAGCCAGTCAGGTGGTTTAGTGCAGTGCAGAGGTCCAGGTTTGGGGTGCTGTGGTTAGCTCAGTCTTTCATTTCTCAGGGCAGCTTTAAAAGCTGGGAGAGCTACCTACGCCGCAAACGTACCCTATGGGAGGAGGAGTAACGTGTTTCTAAAGAAATACTGTAGTTCAACAACAGCTTAGTGGGTTTGCTGCAAGAGTTACCGGCCTGAAGTTCTCTGGCCTGTGTGATTCAGGAGGCCATACTAGATCATTGCAGTGGTCCCTTCTACCTTTAAAATCTCATCTTGCATCTTGAGTGACCCCTTTTGGCTGAAGCCAAAAATAAGAACATTTTCCTCTTTGACTTGAGGGACCTCAATATCATGCAGCCTTTTAGGGGATGTGGGGAATGGAAGCAGAAATAGAGGATTCTAGGTTCCCCCCCAATAGGTACTGTATTACATACAGCACATTTTCTTGTTAGAAGTTCATGTGTCTCTGAGTTTTAGATCAAAGAAAACTCAGCGCCAAATAACTAGTTGCTACAAGGTCAAGATAATAACTAAAACAGTATGGGGTAAATTTTCAAAAGCAACTTCATTGACCTCTCATCCATTTACAGGCTAATATTCAATCTGAGGAAAACAGCTTCCTGGAACACAGGTAACACGCCTACGGTTTAGGTCACACAGAAGATGAGTAATTGTCTCTGAAGAAGAGAGGCAGCTGGGTATTTGCTCTAATAATGAGGGATCTGTTTCACTCTGGGAGGTCTAAGTTGTGACTGAGCTGTGACTAATCAAATCACGTCTCTGTTCGTGTGTGCTTGCATAGGTAGCAAGTAGGGATTCTATGCCAAATCTGTAGTCTGATGATAAACTGATAGGTTTGACTAACCTATTTCTTGTCTGTTTTAAAAACATTTTTTTTAAATGCTCATTTTGGATATTAACAGCAGCTCAGTGGGCTTGATCTAAAACCAGTGAAGTCCCTGGGAATCTTTTCATGGCTTCCAGTAGGGTTTAAATCAGAGCTTAGAATAGAAGGTGGCAAATGCTCGGAGCAAATGATGGCAACTCAGTCATCAGGGCTCTACTTCTGTGGAGAAAGTAGCACGTGATCATATAATTAAAGTCTGTATCTTAATGGCATGTGATCCTATAATTAGACTGTTTTGGAGTGGAGTTAAGGTTGCACAGGCTACCTTAATCTTGGCATTTCTAAATGGTGAATATTTCACTTTGCAACCTTAATGTTCTTTTAACATAGGGTTTGTTTGTTTTTAAATGGAATTAGGGTACACTTTCAATAGCACAGCAAAAATATCGGTTTATATTCCCTTGTACCCTATTGTTTGCATCCTTAAAGCACACAGAAGACCATTTAACATGCAGGGTGGCTTGCACAACGCTAAGCAAACTGCTGAATCATAGACCATATTGTACTGATTACATCTCACTATATGGTACCAAACGCTGCACCCCTCCATGCAAACTTCCTTCCTATCTCAGCCAGATGCTTGTTGTCTCACACAAGCATAATTTCTTTTTCACCTCCTCCTCCCATGTCTGAGGACTGGTTTTCCTCTTCTCCCACTCCCATTGAAGTTAATAGCAAAGCCCCCATAGTTTTGAGTGACATAAGATTGGGCACAAAATGGGTGATAGCACATAGTTAGACCAGAGTAATTGGGAATAAGTACTACAGGTTCTATTCCCAGCTCTGTAAGTGACCTACTGTGTGACCTCACCCCAGTCTCTAAACCTCTGTGGTGTGATATCCACTTTACAGATGGGTACTCTAAGGCAACATTTACCTACTACACATGAGTGTTGATGCTTAATTCATGAAAGGTGCTTTAAAATCCTTGGAGAGAGGTTGCTCTAATTTATCATTGTTCTTTAGTTACAGATTTGGTAGGTATTTTTGAAAGTATGACCCTGTGAATCATAATGTGATTCGGGGGAAGGAAGAGTTAGAGAGGGGGGGGGGGGGGGGGGGAGAGAGGAGAAATGGTGGACATCATATTTCAACTTCAGCCAGCTATCTCTCATGCACATCCCCGTCTCAGACAAGAAGGACCTTGTACCAGCTGGACCTGTAGAAAGTGAGGAGTCATAGAGCTGCAGCAAGCGTGTATACTGACTATTACAGTTCATTCTGAAAAATGACGTGGTCACTGGTTGATACAACTTTACTTACTGACTACACTGCTATGTGAACTCTGTGTAACACCTGACAGTGATGAGGCACATGTTGTGCTGTGACTGCTGTTTATTATACTAATGAAAACTGTCTGTTACCTTATGGTCCTCTCATCTGTTTGTTGTCTCTTGTCTTGTACTTAGACTGTAAGCTAGTTGGGAAAAGGACTGTCTTATCAGTATGCACACATGTGTAGTGCCTAGCCCAATGAAGCCCTGATTGGAACATCAAGGCATTACCATCATACAAATGACTAATAATCATGCACTTAAACTACAGATAGGAAAAAGTACATAATAAAATGTGTGTAAATTGCAGTGTGCATAATAATACCTAGCTTTTACATAGCACCTTTCTTTTGTAGATTTGAAAGTGCTTTATAAAGGAGGTAAGTGTCATTACTCCCATTTCACACATTGGGAAACTGAGGCACAGGAAGGGGAAGTGACTTGCCCAAGGTCAGTCAACAGCCACATTAGTAATAGAATCCAGGTATCCTGAGTCTTGGTCCAGTGCTCGATCCAGTAGACCACGTTTGTATATATTTTTTTCAGTACGGGTGCTGGAGCTGCAGACTCGGAGTTACAGCAAGAAGTGTGTTAGGGAAAGGTTAGTTTGTATTGTTGTACTAAGGGTATGTCTACAGTGGAGCTGGAGATGTAATTTCCACCTTCCATAGACATACCGGTGCTAGCTTTGATGAAGCTAGCATGCTAAAAAGTGTGCACAGGTGCTAGGACAGGCTAGCCATCCTGATTACAATCTTGTCTGAAACTCTAGCTAAGTACATGGAGCAGCTATCCATGCAGATGTAGTTACACTGCTATTTTTAGCCTGCTTACTTGATCAGAGCTAGAGCAGGTATGCCTACCCAGGCTGGCAAATCCAGCTCCAGTGTAGGCAAATCTTTAGCTACAGCCACGGGGCAAAGAGCATAATGCATCACTGCTGTCCATGGTACTGATCTAGATTAAAACCAACCTGCTTTCTCCTTAGCGAAATAAAAAATAATTCTGAGCCATTGTGCTCACCCTATCAATGTTCATGACTATTTGCTTTCAACACAACTTGATTTATAATCCTATTCATCCTATGCCTGGTATACAAGCTCTTGGAAAAACAATTTCCCACCTCCTTCCAAGCTAATTCCTCTCAAGAAATACCTCATATGCAGCTATGAAAAAGTAACTTGTCTCTGAGCAGCAAAATCTGTCGGGTCCTGGAAGTCTGGACTGTAAAAAGAATCCTTTATCATGCTTTATGATAGAAAATGATGCTGTGAAATGGCTTCATTTGTTTTTTTTTTTTGTGTGTGTGTGCATTGTTCATTTCCAGATGAATGCAAAATAATACATATTGCAGGCATAGATTATATTGGTTCACCCACACAGCAGAAGCATTTATAAAACTATTGTATCTACATTTTCATCCATTACATCTCTGATGTGAGTAATTTTACTGTGGGGGTAGGAGTGTAGATAATACAGGTGCATCTGTCTCTTCTCCCCCCCCCCCATTTTAATTGTATGATCAACCACAATGGAGCTCTGTTGTGTTAATTTCAAAGCAGAAAAGCAAGTTCAGTGCTTGCTAAATGTAATTATTATTTCAAAGGTTCTTTTGAAGTGGGGGGGGGGAGAACCCACAATATATTTATAAGGCCAGATCCTCAGCTGAAGGAATAACACTGGAAAGTGTCATTGCATTTCTAAAGCCAGCTGGCCTCTAAATGTATCCAACATCCTCTAAAGGTAGAGAAGTCTTGCTCTCTCATTTTCTCAATCTTAGGCATTCAAAGGCATTTGTTTTTCCCCAAAGCCTGTAGGTAATTGGTTTTGTACTGTACAGCATATGCAGATATGACTATATGGCTAACCTCCACTCTTGGGGAAATCTACAGAACAAATCCTTTAATTATCAATGCACATTTTGCATGTGTGCAGGGCATCATAAATCAATCCAAACTCTTTGATACCTGCTACCATGATATCCATCTTTCTATGGATCCTTCTGAGTGTGAGAGGGTTTTACTGAGTCGTGCTGTTCAAATGTATGGAATCATACCCTTGCCCTTGTATGCTTGATGCTTAAATCCATGGCCTGACATGACTTCCTGGCTGCAGAGTGCTACATGTATCTTGAGCACAGACTAGACCTCATCTGGCATGGCTCTGGAGGTGGATTCTGTGGCTGGATCCCCCTACCAGGATGCTTGGTGTCTGTATCAGGGCATCCTGATAGAGAGGCAGGTCATGCACTCCAAAGAGCATGCTCCTGGTTGATGGGTCTCAAACAGATGTAAGAGTTGGACAATGAAAATGGGTTTGAGAGCATAAAGTCTGCCCCTGCACACCTCTTCCAGGGTAACTGAGGCAGGTGGGGGGACAGTTACCTTCTGTGTCCCTAGCCGTTTCTTTGTAAATGAAGAAAGTGTGGCTGAAAATGGATAGTGGTCTTTTTTTAATCTCTTGTCATTCAAATAATCCTGGATCCAAAACAGTAACTCTGGAGTCTGTTTACCACCACAGTTCTTCAGGAACTGGAGGGAAGGCTGTGTGTGTGGGATAATGTACTAAGGCGAGTAGACTAATGCTTGTTCAAGGGTATCACCACGAATCCTTGCTTGAATAAATATGGACGTCAGCCAAGCTGTACATATTCAGCCAGGGGAAAATAATCCAAGTTCTTAACAGGCCTCTGGTGCTTGAGCTAAAGTTGAATCCCTTTTTGCTTTCTGTGGGACAGGGGAGCTTTTCTGTACTGCAAGCTGCACTACACAGTACAATATGTGTAGCATCAAATGTGTGTATATAAGTGTACTTAGCAGGCCATTTCGTGAGTCAATTACGTCTTTTGTGACCAAAAAGTAACAGAAGTTGTTATGCTGTTGGGTCACAATCCTGCAAAGACTTGTGTATAGGATTAACTTCATGCTTCTGATTAGTTCCATTGACTTCCTAGTGGCATGTGTTTGCAAGATCAGAGCATTATTAGTTACATGTTTTTTGATTGACTAAAGGGGTGTTTTTTGCTTCAGATCCAGGCATTTTATTGTAAATTGTTTTCAAAACGTTTCCCAGCATATCCTTGGTGATCAGAGAACAATGCCTACTGTGTAACCTAGAAAATGAAATAGAGGATGCATATAACTTTAACACTGGAAAAACAAATTAAAAATTGACCACTTCCCCCCCCCCCCCCCCC
>NW_020699373.1:7832980-7846858 GCF_002925995.2 Terrapene triunguis | reverse complement strand
TAATGAGGTTAAGCATCAATGATGCAAACAATTGTTACTATAATTGAAGACTAAGCGTTCACACTTTCAAAAACTGGCTGCTTCCGTATTAAATCTTGGAATAATTGCATATCCACACTAGGCAGAGTAAGTGCCAAGGTATGGAGCTTGCATCATGTTTAGCAGGGAGACTGACTAGATTTGGAAAAGAGGATACAATTTAGGATGAGAGCTTAACAGGATCCAAAAAGGGATTAAAATGTTATATGGAGGCCACAAATAGCCAGAATTAAAATTATATAATACATAAGAAACTTTCCCTGGGGCAGGCTATCCCATGACTGCTTCCTGCAGCGTTTCTTTCAGTTTCCTCTTAAGACCTGGTGCCAGCTATGGTTGTTGCTAGGCAATGGTGCTCAAAATAAGTGATGCCAATGACAATAGATATCAACTCCCTTTCCCAGTCAGAAAAAAAAATTGATTCTGAGACACCCACAGACCACACGCACACACAAATTTCTCTCTCTAGCTCGCGCGTGCGCACACACACACACACACACACACACACACACACACTTCTTGATCTCCCAGATAATACCAACCAACTAAAAGAAGTGGGATAGTTCTCTCCCCCCCCCCCCCACGAATAAATGCCACCCACTCCCCTGCAAATAATTACTTTGCTGTAACTCCCAACATTGCTCCCCTCCTCCTCCTAAAAATAAACAATATATTTAAAAAAAATGGGCTGCCCAGCTACACTCTGCTTCCCACTCGCTCACTGCATCTCAAGTTCCCTGTGCTTCCTTTTCCAGCTCACCTATTGTCAGGTCATAAGTTCTCTGTTTTCTCTTCGATCACAGGCCCCTGCCTGTGATCACCTTGCTCCCGAGGAAGAGCTCTGTGTAAGCTCGAAAGCTTGTCTCTCTCACCAGAAGAAGTGAAAGATATTACCTCACCCACCTTGTCTCTCTAGCTATCTTTCTCCATCAGACTTTACTGCTATTTTTAGCCACACTAGCTAGATTAAAATTAGTGTGGGCATGCCTACCTGAACTGCGGTCATACCTCCTGATTGCAATGTGGCTGTACCCTTAAGTGTCCAAGCAGTCCCAGTGCAAAGCTCCACCCCCAACAGAGGGCAGCACCAAGGACCCAGGGCCGGCTTCAAGCATGTGCTTGGGCGGCACTTTCCAAGGGGCGGCACGCCGGCTCTTTTTTTTTTTTTTTTTATTTGTTTGGGGCGCAAAAAGCTGGGGGACGGCCCGGGGCGGGGGGGGGGGGGGGGGGGGGGGGTGCGGGGAGGCCCGGGGGAAGTACCCCGGGGGGGGGGCAGAGGAACCGCTCTGCTGCCTGCTCCCCCAAGCGCGCTGCCACTCCGCTTCTCCCCCTCCCTCCCAGGCTTGCCGCGGGAATCAGCTGTTTTGCGGCAAGCCTGGGAGGGAGGGGGAGAAGTGGAGGGGCGGCGGCGCGCTCAGGGGAGCAGGTGGAGCCAAGGTGAGCTGTGGCGGTGGGGGCCACAGGAAGTAACCCTGCGCAGGGGGGGCAGAGGAACCTCTCCCCCTCCCCAGCTCACCTCTGCCTTTTCCCCCGCGGTTCCTCTGCCCCCCACCCTCCAGGGGTAGGAGGGGAAATGTGGCACGCCCAGGGGAGGAGGCGGGGCCAGGGATTTGGGGAAGGGGTTGGTATAGGATGGGGAAGGGGCGGGGTGGGGGGCACAGGGAAATTTTTTTGCTTGGTGTGGCAAACTTGGAGCCGGCCCTGCAAGGACCCAACCCAGGAAATCAGAGTCTGAAGGAGCAAGGAGATGTCAGTTCTCTAGTCCCAAAGGGGGTGGAACAGGCAGCCTGTGAGTATGTGCAGTTCTCAGCCCTGCTCTCTAGATCTCCCACAGCCTCTGGTTGTAAACTATCCCTCTGCAATACTGGAGGGGCTGGATGCTGCTGCTGGCCCCTCCCAGCGTCACTTTACTGCACTCGGGTGCTGCACTGAAAGAGCTAGAATTTGCCAGCCTTTGCTCCCCTAGTTCAATCACCTCCTGCAGCTTTCTCCATTGTGCAGCTGGCGAGAAGGGGGAAAGTAAGGGATCTGTCAAGAAATATTTTGTTTCCTTAAAGGAAGGAAGGAGAGGGCATTTAATAGATGGGGTATCACCTCAGTAGCCTCTCATTGCCAGCTACCAATGGTGACGTCATACTGGACTAGATGGACCACTGCTCTGATCCTGTATGGCTGTTCCTGTGAGACACAGCGTGAAATGTGGAATGTATTCACGTCATGGTCACAATGAGAAGTATTCCCTGCAAGGTTGACTCATGTTTTCATTTAAGGCAGACAGAGCATCAAGAGGGAAGTCTCCATGACACAAATGCACAGGTATGGGTTTTTTTAAAATGTGCAGGGCGTGGATATTGGACAGAAATTATCTGCCCTATCCTTTATAATGTCTGCGTGTGCGGTCATTGATACTACACAGGTTCTCTTTTGCAGCAAGAGTGGGACACTTGCCACTGGGCCATGGTGTTAACATAGGAAGACTAGGATGAACCTGCAGGGAGGGAATTAAGCAGTAGAAGTCCATTGTTCCTGTGGAAATAGTTGTAATATGAACAATAATGGCCTGTTTTCCCCTCTGCTCCCCCCGTCATGGCACCTGCAGCAGTGAGGCAGGGCCTTTGGCAGTTGCTGAACAATCTTAGGGGGAAGAAAAGGAGGGCTAAAGATGAGGTGTTTAGAGCCCTCCTCACAGCCTTGGAGAAGAAACAAAAACTACAGAAGGGTGTTTTTGATGTCTGAGAGGGAGAAAAACAGGCAGCTATGCAGACTGCACTGAGATATCCTAGGACAGCGTTGCCATTACCAAGGCCATGGGGGAGAAAGACAGGCCAGGGATATATAAAAGCAATTCCTGGATGCAGTGCACAGGCAAGAAGGCTGTGCAGGCATGTATGCTGCTATCAGGCCCTCGGACAATACCATCCTCCCAACCAGGACTCAGCCATATTCTGCAGTCCCTGGGCAATTCAAAGTACCGGGAATACGAGCAGGTATTCCCGCAGCTTCCAGAGGTGATTCCCCTCCCCAGCTCCAGCACAGAGCAATGAGAACAACATCACATGAGGGGCCAGCACCTTTGCACCTTCTAATGCACTTGGCGACTTTGAACTCTGGCCTCAACCCCAGAAGGCACAAGGAGATGAAGCAGCAAAGGCAAGCCATCCCCATTCCGGTGTGCTATCCCTCCCTCCCGCCCCACCACACTGCACTGTATTTCAATTTCAGGCTTGTTTACTTTAAACCTATGGTTTGTGGTTTTACAATCACTATGAGTAAAATTTAGAACTGTTTGCAAGTTTTATTTTTGGCCGTTATGTACTGGCATAACTTGCTCATGTCACTGAGCAAGTCTTCGTACCTCAGCGTCCCACCCCTTGTTGAGATTTTTCTCCCTTACTCGCACAAATATTGTGCAAAATGCAAGGTTCCCCTATTATTCTAGGCAAGTTTTGTTCTGCAGCTTCTGGCCTAGCCACGAGACAGAGCCATCTTGCTTTGGGATGGTCAAACATACACTGCAGTGTCATTCTGCAATTACTGAGCGATAGTTAAACACTTCCTTCCTCTGTAAAATTCATCCTTGAATGGCTTCATTAGCCAGGGAAGTAGAACGTAACTCTAGTCTGGAATAACCAGAGCAAGCTGCACACCATTAATGACCAGAGTTGATCGGGGGGAATTTCTATTATTCAGTAAGGTAAAGAGGGGTGAGTTTCAAAAGATCCCAGCATCATGCACCTTTCCAGCCCACCCTAAATTTATGTTTGTAAACTTGCCGCCGTGGTCAACCAGGCATGAAGTGCCACAGAGAAACACCCCTTTCTGTTTATAAACACCAATGTATTTGGGGGGTGGGGAAATGATAGGCACATGGTGCCATCAATGGCCCCAATTCACTTTGGGAACTCATGTGGGCAAAACTATCAATAATCTGAGCCTTACCAAGCTTTATAACCCTGCTCAGGAGCACATTCTGCATGGCAGCATGCACCTGCATGACAATGGCCCCCAACAGTTGATCTCCCTGTGACGGGTTGGATCACAGAAACCCCCCTGGGAGCTGCCAACTGATGTGCCAAGACTACCCCTGCTCCTATTTTCCCTGCCAGCTCAGGACTCCAGCACACTGTCTTGCTGAGCCAGACACTCCCGTCTGCTCCAACACAGACCCAGGGTCTGAATTACTTGCCCCAAAGCTGCAGGTTTACCTGAAAACAGCTCACAGAAGTGTGCTTGTCTTTAGCACTCAGATACCCAACTCCCAAAGGGGTCCAAACCCAAATAAATCCGTTTTACCCTCTATAAAGCTTATACAGAGTAAACTCATAAATTGTTCGCCCTCTATAACACTGATAGAGAGATATGCACAGCTGTTTGCTCCCCCAGGTATTAATACATACTCTGAGTTAATTAATAAGGAAAAAAGTGATTTTATTAAATACAGGAAGTAGGATTTAAGTGGTTCCAAGTAGTAACAGACAGAACAAAGTAAGTCACCAAGCAAAATAAAATAAAATACGCAAATCTATGTCTATCAAACACTGAATACAGATAAGATCCTCACCAGT
Organism: Terrapene triunguis; assembly: GCF_002925995.2. Lineage (NCBI taxonomy): Eukaryota > Metazoa > Chordata > Testudines > Emydidae > Terrapene > Terrapene triunguis. Next base: position 7,842,254 of record NW_020699373.1, on the reverse strand, counting down.
TCCAGAATGCTCCCTTTTACAGGCTAATCTCCTTTTAGCTTGGGTCCAGCAATCACTCACACCCCCTGTAGTTACTGTCCTTTGTTCCAGTTTCCTTCCAGTATTCTGGGGGGTGGAGAGGCTCCTTCTTTAGCCAGCTGAAGACAAAATGGAGGGGTCTCCCACAGGTTTAAATAGACTTTCTCTTGTGGGTGGAGACCCCCCTCCTCACTCCTATGCAAAGTCCAGCTCCAAGATGGAGTTCTGGAGTCACCTGGGCAAGTCACATGTCTCTGCATGACTCAGTCTTTACAGGCCGAAGCCATTGCTCACATGGTATCTTGTATGTCTCCAGGAAGACTTCTTATGTGGATTGGAGCATTCCAAGATGCATTGTTCCCCAAGTGCTTCCTGATTAGGTACTTAACCTTGCAAATTCCTTCCTAAAGAAACTGACCAAATGCCTCACAAAGCTTACTTAGAAAACAAGCAAGTATACAGCCCATATTCTTAACCTCATGTAGAAAATGATATATGTGTACAAATAGGATGAATAGATATAGTAGACCATAACCTTTACGGAGATATGTTACATGGCACAGGCAGCACAAAACATATTCCCATTATGTCATACATACATTTATAAGCACCCCACCCCATAAAGCCTTATGGGGTACATTGTCACACTCATTTCCCCAAATTGGTTGGCAACAGTCTGGTAACAGTTGGGGTGGCTAGCTTCCAGATAACAATGGCAACCTGCTTCTCAACGGGTATGGGCCAGTGCATGTTGGTATGCCACTGCTGCAGCTCTGGGGCCAGTTAAGCGCAGAGCTAAAGAAAATAGGCTTCACCATCCTGAAATTCTGTCACCAGTGCTGGTCATCCCAGATCTGCAGGACCATACTCTCCCACCAATCGATGCTGGTTTCCCATGCCCAGAAACGACACTGTAGGGTGTGCAGTTGCTTCAGGAAGAGCTTATGTAGTAGCAGTTCCTCTGTGTCATCCTCCTCCTCTAGCCATGTCATCTGCTCGGTGCTATGGCAGTTGAAGTCCAAAACAGAAGCCGCCTGGCAATGAGCGTTTATATAAAGTGCAAACAGCCTCTGCCACCGTAGTGGTATGGAGCATTCTTAGGTCCATGCTAGCTGAGAGCAATTTGAAAATGACACTAGTCCACCCACAAAGGAGGAAGTATGAGACAAATCCATGAGATGTTTTGACTTTGACCCCAAGTCCAACAATTCCATTGGCTTCCACCTGCCTTCAATATTCATCTCACAATGCACACAGCTCATCAGTGAAGCAAAGGAGTGCGGGCTACCCACTTGGGATGCTGCATGCTTAGTGAGCTCCAAGTTTGTGCTGTGTGTGCACACAATGATGTGAATGGAAAGAGGGCACAGCTGTCCCATGTGCATGTTATTAGTACCACTTACATATATGCACCAACTAGTGTGCAGCATCTTAGTATGAACTAAATCCCCTGTGTAGACATGCCCTAAGTGTCCATGTGGATCCTGCAGCTGCACACTAATGTTCTTCAGTGCACTTTGATTTACCACACTTTGAAATGGGAGTAGATTAAATCGCACTAGGGAAATTTTAATGTGCAGCAGCAGGGGCGTCACATACTTTTAGTGTGTGGCAGGCTAGTGTGGAGTAAATTTACACTCCTGCTTGCCACAAACTAGGTGTTCATGTAGACAAGGCTTAAGGGTTGCTACCATGGTTGGAGACACCATGAGCAGAGAATGCCTTGTATGGGAAGTATCTCCACGCAGGGAGCAGGACTTCACTCTAGAGAAGTCAGATGGGACTGCAGGTGCCACAAAACAATCTGAGTTTAAAAAAAATTAAAAGGACTCAAACTGGAGAAAAATTGGCCTTTTACTTGCTATGATTTTCAGGTTGGGGGAAAAGAGAGGAGAAATCAGTGTAATCAAATGCCTTATAACTAGTGTGGGGGTTGGGGCAAACCTGACCCCAACCTTACTGGTGAGTTAGTGGGGCATAGTATTGTTACAGAAGGCTTCTAGCTATAAGAACATTCAGCACAGTCCCTGGGTTTTGTAGGCCTAATAAAACCTGGCATTCTTTTACATCAGCTCTAAACAACTACAAGGTTGTTTCTCTGCCCCTAAGTATCAGCCATTCCCCAGCTCACAGGCAGAGCTAAGAAACAATGTTTTCCCCGGGTTATTGTTTCTTGAGAGGGTGACCTTCTCCAGGAACAGTGCTGAGATCCCTTGCTTTCATTTACTTACAAAAAGGAGGCTGCAGCTCTCTTTCAGACCTTATGCCAAAACACAGCACACTTTAAAAGTTCACTCTCTCAAAGAACAATAACCTGGAGGAAATATTTTTCCTCTAGGAGTTTCTTCACGATAGCATCATATACTGAAATCAGTGGGACTGCTCAAGGAGCATAGTACTGCATTGTGTGAGTTGAAGGCACCAGAATCTGTTCCTCTGTGATTGCCTCAATACTCCTTCCTGTATGGTTGCCCTCCTAGAGGACCTTTTTGACCACATGTCTTTCTAGTGGGTTGGCCCTTTAAATTTGGCAGCAAAAGGAAATGGCCATTTTGGAACTGGCTGCATCTGCTCCTCTTCCAGGTGGTGAGTATTCTTAAAACTTCATTATATGTTCCCTGTCTTCTGAGAAGAAATACATTTCTGTAATGCTGAAAAAGAAAGTTGGGAGATTCAAGTTTGTGTCATGTTTTAGGCTGTTGCAGAAGGTCATATACCTCTCTGCACTTCATGGTGTTACTTGATACTAGATCCCATGTAGCTCAGGAAATTAAACCAAAGAGATAACATAAAAATCAAATCAGTGCCAGAGAGATGGTGATTCTATGGGGTTTTTGTCAGTTTTTATGAGAGTGCCCTAAAATAAAAATATATTGGGATTAAGTTATTACATGCTGTTTGCTCTGGGTTGGTTGTTTTACTTCCTGTGTTTGCTTTACTGAGTTTGTATGAAGGCTAAATGCCACTACTCTAATGTCTTTGGCTGGGTGCTTGGTTGTTCACTGCAGCTGACTGTGAAATCTAGAGCCTTCCTTCTTGAATAAATGGATTTCTAAAGCCTCTGAGCCATGGAAAAGCTGATAAACTGAAAGAATGATTTATATGCCAATTGCTTAGCCATTTGGCTGCTGTTCATTGAATATGCAGAAGATAATCTTGGTCTGAAGGTGGTGAAAAAAGTGTACCTTTTTCTCATTCATCTTGGTCTATGTTAATATCTTAATGGAAAGTGCTTTGAAATCTACTGATGAAGAGTGTTATATAAGAACTAGGTATTCTTACTCCAGACTTGGTTATGTTTTTTGTTAGTTTTTTTTTTAATATATAGTATTCTTGAGAACCTTCGTGGTTGCTTTTGTACACTTCTGTTTTCCCAGGATTTATTGTTGGTTTGTTTTGTTGTTAAGCTGGAATGAGGTGAACAATAATTAGTTCTAGAAAATTATTTTCTAGTGATTTTAAGTTCAGAAATACAGAGACATTCAGTTTGCACAGTTTCTTTGGGTGTTTTGCTTGAAACATTTATAAGTTGAAAATCAACAAGCGCCTTGATGCTAGATGCCAATACTTGTATTTTAGTAAAGTATTTGATGATTTGATACATTCGGTCTGTTGATATTGAAATATATCAAAGTTGCACCCACTAATGCCACGATTGAATTTGACCCAGTGTCTCAGGAAATACTTCAAATTCGCATTAATTTTAATTAGAGGGGATAGGAACACATTTTGTGAAATGAACACTGACTAAAGGACTGAAATCAAAGGATTATGATAAGCAGCAGGGTAGATGGAGGTGTTGCTAGAGAGGTCCTGCAAAAGACAGTTGGGTCCAATCTTAATTAACTTCTTCAGTAACATTCTAGAACTAAAGGGTCAGATTCTCAGCTGGTGCGACTAGGCATAGCTCCATGGAAGTGAAGGAACAGAATTCTGACTTCCACTAGGTGAGAATCATCTTTCACTTCAGTGGAGCTATGCTGATTAGCACTAGTTGAGAATCTGGCTTGGAGCAAACATCCTGTTAATGAAATTCACAGATGATACTAAATTTGGAGAATTGATGCACACCAATGAAAACGAAGAAATAATACGAAGTAACCTACTGGTGTTGGATACCTGGGTGAAAAACAAAATAAGATTCAATATGCAAACTAATAGAACTGAGATAAAAATAATCCAAAGCACAGTCATTGGGAAGGAGAAGTCTGAGAGGGGAGACTTAGGAGGGCAGACATGGCAGTTAGCCCCTCAACTCTCAGTGACTTTAAATAGGTGCAGGGTACATAATGGCACGTTGTGCATTTGAAAGATCAGTTCTTTAAAGAGCAGTGTTGTATGACAGTGGGCTGGGAAGCCAATGCCGTTTGGAATCTTATGCCATGGGCAGAGGCTTTCTGTCCTAGAGCAGGGAGAAATTAGTCCTGCTCTCTCTCAACACAGCAGGTCAAGTATGCACCAGGAATATTGTTTTTGGCTCTAAGGAAACTCATGACCAAAAAAGAGACTAAAACCAAGGAGGGAGTTCAAAGAACATGAATCAGTGTGAGTGGGTGACTCATGTAAGGTCAGAGCAATACTCTTCCAAGGGACTGATTCATTAACAAAGTCCTGTCCAAGCCTTTTGCTCAGGCTTGCGTGTTTAGCCAACCCACTGGGTACTCTCAGCTGAAAGTCTCTCTATCGTGGTCACCTTACCCTGTTCCCTATAGGCTCAGTTTTGCAGGTGTTGAGGTGTGGGGCCAGCTTCATCACCTGTCTTCATGACAGACCATTAACCCTTTCCGGCCCTTCTCTGAAGTGGAGTTTGTCCACCTCATCCAACTATAGCCTGCCTATCAAGGTAACAAAGGTGCAATTAGGTATAATGTTATGACTTTGAGAGAGAGAAAATGTAGTCTGAGTGTCAGGAACTCTTTCTGATGAAGAGGTGCGTTCAGCTATGGAATCCTCATTCACGGGAAGTGGTGGAAGCCTGTTGCTTAGTACAATAAAAGCTTGACTGGACAAAAGGCAAGAGGATGTAGCATAATGAGCAATTGTGACTCTGTATGGAGACAGACTTTATGGCCTAATAGGTGATTTATATTTATTTAATCTGATTCTAAGCAGATTTGACTGTACCTTGCTACACATCCTTAGGCCCTGATCTATGAGATATGAGAGAGACGCATAGGTGGACCCTTAAGTCTATGCAGATTCCTACTGACTTGAATGTGATTCCTAATCTATGTTGGAGTGTACAGGCCCTTTGCAGTATGGGGCCACTACTAAAAAGTGTAACTTCTAAAAGAGAAAACATATTTAAAATCAAACACCTGTCTACTCTAAACCAAGCTTCCTCTCAGTTTCCAAGAAAATATGATAAGAGAGCCGGTGTGGCGAGCAAATAGAGCACTAGGGACCTTTGTTCTATTCCTGTTTCTGCCACTGACCTTGGGCAAGTCACGTCACTGCTTTATGCCTCAGTTTACCCATATGTAAAAGTGAGAGTAATGATACTTATGTCCCATTGTAAAGTGCTTTGATATGTGCTTAATAAGAGAGAGGTATTACTGTTATAATGTGTAACTCTTATATAGAGCTTTTTATCAGTAGATCTCAAAAGCAGGTCAGCATCATTATTCCCATTTTATAGATGGGGAAACTGAGGCAATAGAGAGGGGACATGACATGCCCAAGCAGGTCAGTGGCAGAGATGGGAATAGAACGTGTCTTTTGAGTCCCGGTCCAGTTCTCTATCTACTAGGCCACCCTACATCCTTTGATAATTAATGCTAATTAATCACTATAATATGAAAATCACTGGATCAGTTTTCCCTACTATAGTTGCAATTCCACCGCCCCGCCCCCGTGCTTATTTGTAACTATCTTCCACGTGTGAATGCTTCTGTCAATTATCTTAATTTTGGGGCTGTTTATTATTTGAACACCATGCAAGTGTGCTCAGCAAGGTACAGCATACAGGAGAAGATGAAATGTTTGTCCCAAAGGGCCTGCTGTGTACATTGCGGCATTCTTGTTTTTCTGTATAATTCAGTTTTCCACCTCAAATGTGGACTCCTACAAAGAGAGTGCTAGTGGATCTTTTCTGCAGAATGTTTTGCCTTTTACTGTCCTAGCCTTTTTTCCTCTGACACTTACCATGCCTGTGTTCTGTATGGTGTCCTTTATCTCTTCCTTCTACTGTTTATCACTATTGCCATGAATTATATACCCTTATTTCTTTTGCTTTTTAGCAGCTTTCTACTTCCTTCACCTCAACTATCTCTTCCCTCCCACCCCTCCGTTCATACTCCTGCCTTTGATCATTGTAACTGCTCTGATGTTCTTCAAAATAGCTTCCAAATCTCTGCATTTAATAATCTGCTCCACATTCTAGCAGGCCGTGAAACTCTGAAGTAAAAGAAGAGATGATATTTTTTTTATGAGACGGTTTTGTGTAACACCCATCCCAGTGGTGTTACATAATTAGAGATTTGGCTAATTAACTGACTAATGCAAAAGGGACTGGATTCTGCTCTTAAGGCTTTGAAGGCTGGTCATTGATTCAAAATAAACAAATAAATCCACTAGCAAAGGGTCTTGCCTGATGATACAAAATATATAACAAGGGAAAGGAATAATTCTGAAAAGTACTTTGGGACCAGATCCTTAGCTGGTGTAAATCAATGTACATAAGAACGGCTGTACCGGGTCAGACCAAAGGTCCATCTTGTCCCATTGACTTTAAGGGAGACGCAGCGAAGCTTCAGACATTAAGCTAACTGGAGCTTTGGTAGCCTACAGCCACTGACGATCTTGCACTCAAGTTAAAAAGAAACATTGTAACCTTTTAGACGTGATGCCTTCCATTTATAGAGTACTTCAACCTTGCCATCTCATTTTGCTGTATCACCTACGTCTCTTGGCTGCGTATGAGAGCTTTCAGAATTCTTTGTTTCATGTCCTCTTGTAGCTAATGCCTGCAGCAAGTTTGCGGTTACAGCTGCCAGAACTCTGTATAACGTGCCTGGTAAGGATGACTGGTTTTCTAAAAAAAAAAATCCAGGTTTATAAGCAATGAAGTACAAACTTCAAATTCAGTTCAGAAATGCCCCAGAACTTGGAGGCTTATCTGACTCTTATCCAGGTGACATTATCAAAAGCTCTTGGATCTGGAAAACTGGACTAAAAGTCTCAAGAAAAAAAGACTTCCTCCTGAGGTACCTAGTACTTGGGAACAGGACAAGCACAAGAAGAGTTATTAGTGCACTTTTGCTTCTGATCCTGGTGGTAGCTGGATTTGAGGAGGCATGTGGAAATGGAAGATGTTAGGGGTTGGGAAATTTTCTCCAAATATTAAGATAGTCTTTGCTTATGTTTGGTGTGAGTTTGGATCCTTTTTAGCTAAAAAATCCATTTGGTCCTACCCAAATATTGATGTAAGTTGAATAAAGGGGAATGGAAAATTACTGTGATTTAGGGCTGGTCAATTTTTTTTTGTCAAAACAACCTTTAGGCAGCAAAATTAAAGTTTTTAATTGTTTTTTCAGGCATTTGATTTTTGAATCAGGATATTTCTCCATGATAATTGTGGTGGTGTGCCTCATGTAAGTTGTAGTTAAGGGACTGAGGAAACTATTCATCTCTAGGGAATCAGTTCCCTAGCCAGACTACGTCTCCCATGAGGCACCACAGCAGACACCTTTGATGCACCCACCTCTTATTACCATGAAGAGAGACTGTGGTGCATTATGGGAAATGCAGTCCTGCCAGGAAGGCCCATTCTATAGAAAATGAGAGCATGAGGTACCTGAACTACAATTGCCATGAGGCACCACAGCAGCATTTCTGAACTGATACAATTCTGGGGTTTTTTTTTAACCAGAAAGTCAAACTTCTCCATTTTCTGACCTACTCTACTTTGATTTCATTTAACTGCTGCTGCTGCACCAGTGACCTCAAAGCATTGGCATCATCCCAACATGCTAGAGGAGCTGAGCCAAGGACCTCTGATGTCTTACCCCACAGAATTACAGGGACTGAGCCAGTAATCTCCTTGATACCATAATTGCCCTGGAAGCTTGTGAACGGAGGAAAGCTATAAGGTACCTAACTCAACAAGGTGCTGAGCAACTTAAACTCATCTTCACTTCAGTGGACTTCCGGATGTTCACTACTTGGTAGGACTAAAACCTGGGAATCTTCGTTTGGGAATTTCTTCCTCTGTCAGAGTCCCTTCCCCCTCCTCTGACTTTGCCTTGAAACTCTCCTTTATCTTTAACTTGTGACTGACTCTATAAAATGTATTTTGTTACTGTGTTTGAAGGATGCTGTATATAACCAAATGAGGTGTTCTAGGTATATATTCTGCTTCTCTCCTAGTACACAATGTAGCGTTTTGAGCAATGTTTTAAAATCCAGTATGCTTCAAACCCCATAGGAACCTTAATTTTAAAAAGCCCTTAGTTTTCACTTTTTATTTTGTTTAACATTTCCCAGGATTTTATCAGTGTTAAAAATATTAAAAACAGGTTAAAATCAGTGTGAAAAAAACAATTTAGAAGTTTCCTGAGTTAATATTAGGGTAAATATCACTCTCTTCCGTGTTGGTTGTTTTTAACTTTCAAAATGTCTTTTATGTTCTGAAACATAGTTGGATATAGTTTCTCATTTTCAAATCATTTTAGTATGAAAAATTGATCCTTAACTTTGAATGCTGGTAATTTGTGTAGGGGGGGCATGAGACAGACCACAGTGCATACACCAAAGCTCGAGTAGTTTTGTTATTTCTGAGCCCACATTCTCCTCCAGAAGGAGAGAGGGTGGCTCAGTAACCTTGCTAATTCAGGTTACTGAGCTGTCATCTTTCCTTTCAGAGCCAGAAGTTTGAGTCCAGGGTCCAGACCCCGCTCACCACTCTGGAAGGAGAGATGGCAGTTACCAAGCCACCCTTTCTCTTGGTGGAGCAGAGAGACAGGTCCAAGGAGTTCCAATACTTCCAAAATTCATGTAAAAATCAGTAAAATCTCAATAATGATTTCTGTAAAACCTAGAAATGTTTCAGTAGTAATAGGGTTACCATACGTCCGGTTTTTCCCGGACATGTCCGGCTTTTTGGTAATCAAACCCCCGTCCGGGGGGGATTGCTAAAAAGCCGAACATGTCCGGGAAAATGCCGGCCGGGCACTTCCCCTCCCGCGGCTGCTCTGCTCCTCCCCTGACTCTTCGGCTCTGTTTAAGAGCCGAGCGCTACGGGCTTCGGGCAGCCCCC
>NW_020699373.1:7769509-7832580 GCF_002925995.2 Terrapene triunguis | reverse complement strand
CCCGTGGAGGGTCCTCTTTTTTTATTTGTTAAATATGGTAACCCTAAGTAGTAATCTGTATAAAAAAATACACAAACATATAAATGGGGGAAAAAATCACACACACCTCAACTGAAAATGAAGTTAAATATATTATTGACATTTTTCAGAATAAAGGCTTTTTTGTGAAGAACTAAACCAAGTATTCCCAGTATTTTAAAGGATTATATTCAATAGGTTTCCCTTGCCAAATTTTAATCCCTCTACTTTGCACATTCTTTCCTTATTCTGCTTCCTCCACTACCTATATCACAGTTAAATCATCCAGATTGAAAAATCTGCTGTGCTTTCCAGAAGTGTATTTGTTCCTCTAGTACAGTTCCTCAAAAGTTCCTCAAAGTTTTGTACTGGTGACCTCTTTCACACAGCAAACCTCTGAGTGCGACCCCCCTGTTATAAATTAAAAACACTTAAAAAAATATTTAACACTATTATAAATGCTGAAGCGGAGCTTGAGGTGAAGGCGGACAGCTCGTGACCTCCCCATGTAATAACCTCGCGACCTCCTGAAGGGTCACGACCCCCCGTTTGAGTACCCCTGAAAATGTAGTCAACAGGATCAGTCTACTTAGCCTGATTTACACTGAATGAATATTTTAGTTTCAGGCTTATTTCTTTCCCCTTGACCAACTGCTTCTGGAAAACGTGATCTTCGTTATTATTTGTATTGCAGCACTGTCTGGAACTGACCAATTTTTTTTAGTCAAATAGCAAATCCACCAAAAATGCAGGTTTTGTTCCATCGGAAACTGTGTGTCCAGTTTGCTGAATAGTTTCAACCAGACCAAAAAATTTGAAATATTTTGGCAATGTTGAAACAAAACATTTTGTTTTGACCAGACTCAAAAAAAATTCATTTTGATTTTTGGGGATTGTAACAAAAGCAACAGAGGATTCTAGTCCCAAAACAGGGGTCGCTTACCCTCTAGAACCTTTGGCTCAGAGGCTAGGGTACTCTCCGACGATGTAGTAGGTCCAGGTTCAATTCTCTCTCTCCGCCTGATGTGGAGAAGGGATTTGAACTTAGTCAGGAGAGTGCCTCAGTCACTGGGATATTCCCTCCTTTTGAAGCTAATCATGTTTAAATAGACATTGGTGCAAAGACTGGAATTTGGTCTCCTAGGTAAGTACCCAAGCCACCAGATTGTAGAATCACTCTTTCTTTTCTTGAGTGGTTGAGTAGTCATTGCCATCACAAATGACTATGAATGACAATGAACTGGAAAGTTTCTGCTGCTTTGTTCATCTGTTGCCTTATTGCTGTGTGTCTGCTTGTAGAGATGAGATGAACTGTCTGAGCTGAGTGCTGAGAGCATAAATGCTGTCATGAGTGTTACTGTTTGCTCTCTCTCAATTCAGAGAGATTTATACCCCTCTTTTTTCATAGTTTCTCTGAAGAAATAAGGGTGTGGCAAGATTCAGATACCAACTCCTGTCATCTTTCAGGGGCTCAACAAGCTTTAGGATTTGTCTTGTTAACCTCTTCAGCACATAATTAGGCAATTTGCTAATGTGTATATGCCTCAGAGTTGTAATTCTTCAACTGGATGATTATATTGTCTTTGGCTTTGTGATGAGAAATTTTTTCTTTTATTCAGTCCATTTTCTGAGAACCTTGTAGTTCCATCAGAAGTTGAAATTCTGTTTCAATGAGTCCAGCCATTATTTCCTATATAAATCTAGTTCACCTATCAAAATAATTTTTCTAAACTTAAATAATTCTTATGAAATGTTTAAATTTACATGGTCACCAAAGAAGGTTTGTCTTCTTTTTAGCAATCTTTGGAGAGATTCTTCTTTTCCTGGGTTTGGTAAGAAGTTGCTTAAGCATTGCCATAGTCTTCCAATTATTTTAAACATTCTATACTCAAATTACTTTTTTTTGTAACAGCATCACATGACCTTGCTATATTTGTATAGAAAACACCTCACCGTTCACATAACAATGGTATTAGGTAGTTCTCATACAAAGCTTTCATTTAAATACAAAATATTTGCAAATATTTGTCTCAAAAAAACTTAAGCCCTCATAAGCGTTTAAGGAATAAACAAAGGTTTTGACCTTTAAGTGGAAACATGGGGTTAAACATGCCAAAACATTTCCCAGCTACACATATTTTCCTTAAAGTTAAATGAATGAAAATGAAAATTTGCAACAAGAATATCTTTAAAAATCCTTTGTGTGGGTTTGAAGTGAGGTTTTTCATCTATGAGAACAGGATTGAAAGCAGCCCACTTGCATATTTTAGTTTATAGCTTCTGATAACACAGCACTTCTCTTGGATATAGAACAGCTTTATATTTTTCTACACAATCTACCATTTATGGCATTGAAAACTTGCAATTAAAGGCTCCTATCATATGTTGTAAACACGTGTTAGTTGTTGTGATTTGTACTTGGTATAAATCTTTTAAAACATAGTGTAAAAGGCAATAATATAGTGTGTTAAAGCAAAATAGAAGTAATAAAGCTGCATTTCAGAGCATGTGTAAACATATATGGAGGTCTTACTACTGAGGACATGTAATCTTGTTTGATGCTTTGAGAATCTGTCACAGTGACGAAAACAGGGACTTCCAAGGAACTTTCTTAGCTTGAAATTTTTATATAACCATATAAGTAACCCAAAACATAAATATGTGAGTTGCCATTCTCCAAATATTATGTGCATGAAAAGAATTGCAGGTATTTCCTAAAATTCAGTAAAGGTGGAAGAAAGTTTGTACTTATCTAACATTAGATAAATTATAATAACTTTATTAATAAACATTTGTACATCAGTACTGAGGCTTGCACCCTACACAAGAGCTTGGTTCTAGTTTTAGTTAATTATCTGCCTTTCCTCTCTCTTGCTAAGTCTTTGTGTGTGGGTGGGAAGATGGGGAGAAATGATGCCCAAATGTGAATCTTCACACCATTTTGATTTGCTTATAATCTTGAAACTGATGCTTGTGTGAAAATATACTTAAGATGTATAAGGAGGAAAATCCTGACTAGCATGGATTTCCAAAACCAGACTCAAGGACCTCCCTCCACATAAGAGGTGGTGGGGGTGGGGTATGGCTCCATCTATCCTTTGGATGGTTTATCTTGAATTTATCTACACCCTTTTCAGGTACTAAAAGCCTGGGCTTGAAGAACTTCTGCCTAACAGTGGAACCAGAGCAAGCTTATACTGTTTATCTTTACAGCGGCGCATGCCATCATGTGATGATCTTTGCTTCAAAACTATAGTACCCTCTTGTGAGCTCTGAAAAAGCCACAGAAGAACTCATCTTTACACAACTCTGGTTTTTGGCATAGACCTGCAGTTGTTCAATGGCTCTTGCTCAGATGTAAACGAGGGCAGAAATTGGCCCCTCGTTCCTAATTTTTTATTAAACCGGAATAGAATGTCATTCTTTGAAGTGAAGTATTAAAGTACTAAATAAGGATTATGGGTGGGAATTTCAAAGGGGCCCATATGAATTAGATACCCAATTTGCATTGATTTTAAAAGGGCTTTGGGGACCTAATTCTCTTGGTTCCCTTGAAAATTCCACCATGAATCTCTAGACTAGTTTTATTCAGCCCTTGGAGCCTTGCACTGCATTTACACAGATGCCCTGGCAAGATACTAGCATAGACTAAGGAGTCTATTGGAATATGTAATTTCTGTGTTTATAAGGCTTAACCTTAACACAGGAAGAAAAACTGGGGGGGGAGGAAGAGAGGGAATAATGGGAAGGAATCAACCACCCCAACATGTGTGTCAGTACTAGGGCTGTAACAGACTGATAATATCCTGAATGAACTTTATTGAATTAGGTTGCACCTTGTTCAATTAGGTTTAATACCTTTGAGGTCTTTGTATTAAAAATGCAATTGTGCATGTGCTATTGTGGAAATGTATGTATCTAACTTCTCTAGGAGATTCACTAATGAAATCTCTGGGAAGTATGAGGCACTTCAAAGGGCTTTTTTACAACAAGACACATGAAGTGGATTTCTAGGAAGTACCTGAGGGTAAGGGGAATACAAATGGCCCACTTTGGATCTACCCTTTTGAAGCTAGGCCCTGGGGAGGAAAACCCATTGTCCACTAATTATCTGTTCCTGGAAACTCCAGATTGAAAGACCCCTGACCTGTATAAAGGGGGACTAAACATGTGATGAGTGTACTTGTTCTGAGCTGAAACTGTGATAAACTTGTGACCAAAAAGGAACACAAAGGAAGGACTGCTCCAGCCAGAGCCCATCTGAGTTGCGGTGGGTGACTTTTGGTAATCTTATTAGCAGGAGTATAGGGGTTTTTTATTGTTTTTAATATGTTTTTTCTGTAGTGCTTTTTTACCTTAAGAATAAAATAGGCTTCCATAAAAACAGCTGTGTGGTATCAATACCATGGACAGTCACACAGTTAACCATCTCTGAAGAGAGAGCAAACAGGTGTGCTTAGGCAGTCTGTCTCTGCTGGCAGTAATGCAGTGAAGGCAGGGAACCGTGCAGCCTGGAAATACCCAGGTCAGAAGAGAGTCATATGTAGGTCTCCACCTAAAAGGGCAATGGTTGGAGACCTGGAAGTCTGAGAGTGGGTGCCCCCCTGTTTCTTGAGGAGAGACCTACTTGCCTGCGTTCCCACTGTACCAGTGACTTCCAAAATGTGCAGCAATGTTTGAGTAAGGCAGTCTGGCAGTTGCAGGAAAGTCCTCTTTCCTGCTAGCTCCTGTGCATGGGCCAAAGGTCTATCCATTGCTTGCCCATCTGTATGCAAGAGGAATGCTCTCCCTCCCTGTGCAGTCTCCAATGATGTGGATACTCCATGCAGGGGAGTAGAAGGGGCCCTTTTGCCCCATTACTGGCCATTGCAAGTGTATAGCTGGGCTCATGATTGAGCCCATAAGGATTAAGCCTAGATTATTCAAACACTTATATTGACTGTCATAGAGCTACTTAGTCTAGTAAAGTTACACGGCTGTTTGAAGGATATTTCCCTTTGTCTGCATATACCAGGTGGCTGCGTTGTATATAGCAGATAATGACAAGGTTACATAAATGGATTCCAAATAGTTTCACTGCCATTTGCAATGCTTTCTATGAGGAAAATATGAAACATTCATAATGTGCTAAGTAAAATTATGGCTATATTTCAATAACGAGGACTCCTAGGATACAAGTAGGTTAATTATGATGAGGCTATTGATGACAGATTCAAGTGAATAATCTGGCATGTTTAAATCATACAGTACTGAATAGGGGGCAGATGAAAACTGAAATAAATATATAAATATATATATATATATATATATATATCTGTCATATATAATATTGCCAGTTAAGATAATGTTTTCTTTTGTACATTCATGTTAGCCTAAGAGTTTTTCAGCAGTAAATGAAGCATGTCTTTCCCCCTCCAAGCTAGATCCTGTACAAACGTCTATTAGAGTAACAGCCTTGGTAAACATGGTCATAGCTGATGACTGATTACTTCCAATAATCCCATATAGTTCTGTCACACCATGTTTAGGCGTAGGTGATACCAAATTAAAATGATAAAATGTCTTTATCTCTTCCCTGCAGCTGTTTTAGTAATTCCATAAAACCAGTTTATATCGTCAGCTGTGTACATCCAGAGAAATAGATTACAATGGCATTCCTCCCAACATCCCTAAATGCTGTGACTTAGATGTGCTTTATAGTAACCTGCATATTTGGTGTAAGAGTCCACTTCAGCATGAGAATATTTTTAAAGTACCCTTCCATTATTCTGTATTTATTTTACAGATAGCCGGGTCACCTTTCCCTTTATATCATGCTACCACGTGGCACCTCCTTCTAACAGCAAAGATAACAAAAACACAATGGAAGTTAGTAAGAAAGTGTAAGTGTTGAATTAATAAGGTGCTGAGACGCCTGGAAGAACTTTGGCTGCTCAGAATTGAAACTAGCTACTGTGCAATCAGAACTTCTTTAATTGGAGATGGGCCAGGCTCGGAACCCAACCCTCAAAAATCTGTAGTAAAACGGAGCTAGGATCCAAAACAGCCACCGGCTTTAGTTTTCTAACCGTAAAACTTGACTGAGGAGGGGCTCAGTCCTGGAAAGCCACTGCATGCAGAATTCTTACTGAAGTCAATGGGAACTCTGACTGGGGGAGCATTTACAGAATGTAGCCTGAGGTTTTGCAAAATAACAAAATCAAAATATAGTCCAATCCCTGCTTCGGAGCTCAGAAAAAGGTGCACCAAACTTCCTGGGGCAAAAAGATACTCTTCCTGGAAGTTTGTGATTTAGGCCCCAATCCTGTGAACTCTTATACACATGCTTATCTTGACAACAGCAAGTAGTTGCCTTGATTTCAATGGCAGTAGTCAAGTTAAGCGTACAAGTTTTGCAGGATTGGGTCCTTATACAAATCCTATGTATATTTCAGTGGTGCAGCATGGATTTTCTTGAAAGTTGCTATGCCTTGTGGGAGACCAGAGGAGGATTAGTGACCCAGATTTGGGGTCATTGAAGCCAGGGGTTCCGGAAATCTAAGCCTCCACAAAATAGGTTTTTTTTTTTTTTTTTTTAAAACGTTTCTAGACATCAAACTATTGCAGTGATGTAGGTCAAAATGGACTCAATTGGTCAATTTGTACCCAAGATACTGCCTGGCACCCTCTAAGTCTTTGGGGAACCCAAGCTGAGAATGGTATTTAAGAACATGTTCATTTCTTCACTTGCATAGATGTTCAGTCTGGAAGGATTGCAGTGCCCAAGAACCTCTTTAAAAAAACAAAAACGGAGAGGTTTTCTGTGCAGCCACTTTATGCCTGCAAGGGTAGTTTGAGAGAATGTGAAGACATCATTGCCCGTGGTGGATACTCTACCACTGATGTTTCTAGTCCAAAGCATTGCACACTTGTGCAATAAAGGTTTAATAACTCAAGTAGCTTGCTGCAAGTTGTCTGTTACAATATAACATGTTGTATGGGGTGGTTTACTGTGAACACAGCAGAGCAATTTGCAGCTGATCTAACCAACATTTTTGTTATATTAGTGGGGAGGAGCTGGAAACAGGACTGTGTGGGGGGAGGGTGAACTGGGGGACAGGGAGAGGAGTTGGAGCTGTGGGGGTGGAGGCAGGGATGAGGACAAGTGCCAGCTCTAGGAGAATAGAAGGAAGGTGCCATGGGCAACTTTTATTTTGGTCTTTTTAATAGTGTTAGATGGAAAACTGGGGCTGAGAGTGAGTGGGTTGTAAAAGGAGGTGAAAAGCCTGTACATTTCAGCAACTGTGGGGTTTGCAGCGTAAAGGCATGTGTGTTCATCAGACGTATTAGGGCATTGATGAAAGAGGGCAGCATTAATGTTGCTTTTCGGGCAACCTTAACTGTGTATTTCCTGGTTTTCAGAAATCTGAGTTTTGTTCAACTCTGTGTTCTGCAAGGGGACGACAGTAACTATGCACTGTAGTATTTTGCAACTGAATTGTATCATGTATACAATAGTGGATACCCATTTACAGCTGTATGAAAAAGTTCTGTTAATTTTTGCACATTTTGCAAGAACTCTTATATTTGCAAATTGTGAATCATTTAGTATATTTGCTTTGAAATTGACTTTTTCTTCCATAGAATTTTTTTTTATTGTGAAAACTCTTTTCTTCCATATCTTGGGACAGCAAGCAGTTGCTGTCACTGCCAAAATGTCTCCCTCAAAGGTACAAGCAATGCATAATAAGCAAAGCCTTGAAAACAGAAATGCAAATATTACTATGTGAATGCTAGAAATTCTGGGACTTTCCTAATGAATCTGACGGTCAGTGGAAAATTTTGCATTATTTACGAATGATTCAGGTTTTACAATGAGAATGTCATGTAAAGAATTTTCACAGCACTTAACAAATTATCAGTATCTATGTTCAGCCGATAGTAAATGGCAAAAAAATTATTTTCTTGTTTTTGGAAGCATATGTGGCATATTTATTGTTATTAAAACAAAGCATTATTCATCCCTGGGGTAACTCTGTTGTCAGTGATAGGGTTACCAGTATATCAAGCATAAACACGGCATAAGTTGTTTTCCTTTCATGGGAGGATTTATACTGTATCTTCTGTGTCTTGTACAAAGTTTTGCCAGTCCACGGAAATAATGATGCTGTAGCCAGCAATTGTCAATGATTTTGTTTATAAGGATGTGATTCTCTGCATCAAATTCCAGCCAGTGCCAATGGCAGTTCTGTTGTTGTGGTTTGAATTCAGGAAAAGGCAAATGTGGCTCTCTCTCATCTGCGTTGTGATTGTATATTTGTCCTCCATTTGGGTTTTGTAGAGGGGATGAGCGTAAGCAGGTTGAGCAAGAGAGTCACAGGTGATTCAGATGAAAGTGTTTTAAGGGGCTCAGGTTTCTTTGCCTCATTATCAGTTACAGCTTGTCATTGTCAGGCTATAGTTCTCTGTGAGATTTGAACACTTTTTTAATGATTGCTGCTGAAGTTTGGGGCAGTTACTCCTGTTATTATTACTCCCAAAAATATCAGTTGGCTACAGATAACAGACTGAGCACCAATCCTGCAGTACTATTGCTGGCAAATCTCCCTTGGACTCCAACAGGGTTCTTTGTGTGAAACCGATAAAAGACCAGGCTCATGTATGGGAGGAAGACTTTTTTCCCTTATCAATCCATCATGATCATTTCTGTGAAGAGCAGAAACCAATAGTGCTGTGCCTCCATTAATACTGTAAGATGGAGGCCTTGAGAGAAGCTTTACATTAAAGAACACACATGGAGGCATTTCTTATTCAAGTTTAAAAATAATAATCAGGATTTCAAGAAGCAAAAGGCCTCACAGAATGGAAGCTGCAGCTCTTTAAATAGGTCACTAAGATCAGTTACACTGCAAATTAGAAACTGGTCTGGAACCTCTTTACTGAAGGAAAGCTGGAGGGGAGGTACTTCACAGTTAAAAATCCATATATTAACGCACTAAGCACAACGGCGCTTCATCAGTGTAAGAAATAACCAGTGACACGTCGTGGGAAGACACCAAAACTCAACCCGTTTCCCATTAAACCCACAGACAAGTTGAAATGGGATTTTCAGGAGCAGGGCCGGCTCCAGGCACCAGCGTAGCAAGCAGGTGCCTGGGGCGGCCAATGAAGACGAGGGCGGCACGTTCGGCCGTTCGGCAGCAATTCAGCGGCGGGGCTGCCACTCCCTCTCGGAGCGAAGGACCTGCCGCCAAATTGCCGCCGTAGAATGACGTGGCGGTAGAGCTGCCACCCATCGCGATCGAAGTTTTTTTTTTGTTTTTTGTTTTGTTTTTGTTTTTGCTGCTTGGGGCAGCAAAAGTGCTAGAGCCGGCTCTTTTCATGGTCTTTTGGTAGGCATTTGGGTTCCCCGTGACCGTTTTTTTTTTTTTTTTTTTAAGTTTTGAATCTTTTCATGTATTTATCTAAGGAAATTAGATTCCAATTTGAAACAGATGAGTAGTCCAAGGCTTGCTTCTGGGCACATGTAAAATATATACCTAACCCTATACATATGTGTATGGCCACCAATTTTTGGTTCCCTGTATCCAGATTCTACTGCAAAAAAAGGTAGGACTTTTTCTTGATCCAAAGCTGATTGAAGTCATGTAAAAACTCCTGTTGACTTCAGTGAGCTTTGGGTCAGCCCCTGATTCCATATTATCTGTATTTGTGTTAAAGGGTCTTCAAATGAGCTGTGGTGTGACCAGACATTAGTAAAGTAACAAATATACAAAGCTCTGCCGTGTTATGCTATCAGAAAGGGGCTAATTGGGAGAAAAAGTTGGAGTGTAATTCGAAGGCAGTCTCAGCTGGAATATTTTGTGCTCTTCAGCATCTGCGGCTATGTAGTAGCTAGGGAATTCTCTGGCTAGATACTGATGACTTATTTTTCAAACCTTTTCAGCTCAATCAGAAACCCCAATGAAAAAGGAGCATTGTGTGAATTTGTGACACTCCTTGGAAGACTTAACGTCTATAATGCCAGGAATGGATTAGCATCTTCAAAATCTATTTCACCCTTCTCAAAATGTGACAGACCCTGAGTGGGTACAGGTGGCAGGACTCTTCGGCTTGTATAGTCTAAATATGTTTGTAATTGTAGGAGCTGGAGCTCAGTTATTCTTTTGCATGTTTGGTTTGCTTTCGTTTTTCCTGAGGATCTTTGGAAAAGTTAAGACACCAGAAGTGAGAGCTTGATTAAAGAATGTTCTAATGAGAGATGGTACAGCATGTATCCTAAGAAGTCTGTTTGAGACACTGCATAGAACCATAAATGAATGAGGTTTTTGAGTCTTGTTCCCTCCCCCCTTTTCTCATTCCGGGAAATACATTTCTGTTTGTAAATGTTGCGGTGATGGAACCATGTCAGGCCTTGCATAGATAATGCCAATAGGAAATAACCTATTTATTACTGCATGAACACCTGTGACAAAGCTGGATAACAGCATTGTGGGGGAGGGAGTACAACAGCACTGTTTGAGTATGTCTTTGAACATTGTGGGGCTAGTTTTCAAATATAGGGGCCACAAGTGTCCATCCCACTGAGGATGGTCCTGAAATAAAACCCTGGATCCCAATAACCTTGGGAACCTCATGGGTATTTGACATACGGATTTTTATGTTTTTAGGAGCATAGGAATTACCCTACTGGATTAGACCTGAGGTCCATCTAATCCCATATCCTTTCTCTAACAATTACCAGCACCAGAAGTTTCAGAGGAAGGTGTAAGAACCCCACAGTATGTGGGATAATCTCCTTGACATCCCAGTGGCCGTGAGTTCCACAGTCTAAATATACACTGTGTGGGGAAAAAATCCTTTATTAGTTTTGAATTTGCATCTTTTAATTTCATTGATTGTTCCCTTGTTTCTTGTGTTAGAGAGATTCTATTCTCCCTGTCTCTTCCTTTATTTTATATACTCCCTATTTGATATTTTTTTTTACCCACCTGTAGTCCAGTGAGATTAGGATTTGATGTTAAATTGCCCACATTTGGAAAAACTGGCTCCAATTTTGCAAAGCCATGTTTTCATGGTGAATCAAGATGCACATCTGGAATCTGAAAAGTAAGTTTAATTGATGGTAAAAACGCATCCAGATGCAGGTGCCTATGTCTTGTCTTCATCTAAACGAATGTTTTCACTTTTGGGATGCTTTGTAAAATTCTCTAGTAGGAGCAAGGCTTTTGCCTCATTTGTATTTACCTTTCTATACAAAAGCTAATCTACCTTCTAGTGGTGAGACAGGGCTTGCTTCATGGTTTACGGTAATACAGAAGTACAACATATTAATGAAATTTGTGGCTTCGTGCTTCAAACCCTTTCTTCAATCTTTTAAAAACTTCTTCTAACAGCCTAGTGGTACACTCTGGGCCTGGGCTGATTTTTATTGCATTTCAAGTTGGAATCTTCTCTTTATTGGCTTTCTGGGCTAGTTAGATGATCTTGGATAGTCTGAGTTTTCAGCCCTATACATTGCTGGATTGTAAGAATATTGAGATTTGGCCGTACATGGTTCCCATGGACTTTGGTGCTATGTGTGGCTAAATCATGTCCAGCTACTCAGAATTCAAAGTTCTAATGTGGTGGTCTTGTGGATCATGTATGTTTGACCCAGACACAAGTAGGCTGGATTACCTTGAGGGGAAAGACTAACCCTTTGGATTGGAGTAGTGTAGCATGTAGATAGCAGAACATCAGATGAGGGATCCTTGTGTGGCTAGAAGAAGAAAATCTTCCTGGAGAAAATACTGGGTCCACACAACCAACCCCATTCCATCCAACCTAAAGGACTCTTAAAATTGACTTCTGTACTTCTCCCCGGAGAGGGGAGTAGCACTAAAATCGATTTTGCTGGGTCGAATTTGGGGTAGTGCGCACACAAATCAATGGTATTGGCTTCCGGGAGTGGCTCCATTGTGACCGCTCTGGACAGCACTTTGAACTCCGATGCACTAGCCAGGTACACAGGAAAAGTGCTGGGAACTTTTGAATTTCATTTCCTGTTTGGTCAGCGTGGCGAACTCAGCAGCACAGGTGACCATGCAGTCCCCCCAGAATCATAGAGCATAGAATGTTTCTACATTCCCCCATCATCTCCGTCCCTGAGGTGTTCGCAGATTAGAAGGCGGAAAAAAACTCACTCGCGATGACATGATTTCTGAGCTCATGCAGTCCTCCCACACTGATAGGGCACAGCTGAATGCATGGAGGCATTCAGTGGCAGAGGCCAGGAAAGCATTAAGTGAGCACGAAGAGCAGAGGCAGGACGCGATGCTGATGCTAATGGGGGAGCAAACAGACATGATGAAGCGTCTGTTGGAGCTGCAGGAAAGCCAACAAGAGCACAGACCACCGCT
Organism: Terrapene triunguis; assembly: GCF_002925995.2. NCBI lineage: Eukaryota > Metazoa > Chordata > Testudines > Emydidae > Terrapene > Terrapene triunguis. The sequence goes on along the minus strand of NW_020699373.1, from coordinate 7,820,182 downwards.
GCATCCACTATATAGCTGCCTGCCCTCCTCCCCATGTTCCATAGCCTCCTCACCCAGATGCCCAAGAACACAGGTTGGGAGGCTCCGGGCACCCAGCCACTCCACTCCAGAGGATGGCCCAAGCAAGAGAAGGCTGTCATTCAAACAGTTTGATTTTTAGTGTAGCTCCAATAAGCAATGTGGCCTTGTCCTTCCCTCCTTCCCCACCCCACCCGGGCTACCTTGTCCGTTCTCTCATTATTTTTTTAATTAATAAAGAAAGAATGCATGGTTTCAAAACAATAGTTACTTTATTTCGAAGGGGGGAGGGTGGTTGGCTTACAGGAAATTAAAATCAACAAAGGGGGCGGGTTTGCATCAAGGAGAAACACACTCAACTGTCACAGTGAAGCCTGGCCAATCATGAAACTAGTTTTCAAAGCCTCTCTGATGCTCAGCACGCCTTGCTGTGCTCTTCTAATTGCCCTGGTGTCTGGTGCGAAACGATTGTCTGCCGTTGCTTTCACGGAGGGAGGGACGACTGACAACATGTACCCAAAACCACTCGCGACAATGTTTTTGCCCCATCAGGCATTGGGAGCTCAACCCAGAATTCCAATGGGCGGTGGAGACTGCGGGAACTGTGAGATAGCTACCCACAGTGCACCGCTCCGTAAGTTGATGCTAGCCACAGTAGCGAGGATGCACTCCGCCGACTTAATGCGCTTAGTGTGGACATACACAATCGACTGTAAAAAATCGACTTCTATAAAATTGAGCTAATTTTGTAGTGTAGACTTACCCTAAGTTATTGAGCTTTTCACTGCAACATGAGGGCTAGAAACATAACTTCAAATATAAAGCTAAGATTGTCACCTAATTAACTGCTTCCAGGAGCTGAGATTTCAAGAAAATCATGAGATGGTGCAGGAACGGCGATAAAAATCAGAGTTGACAACACTGGATCTTTTCAATTAGGCAAACTTGGAATTCTCTTTCTTTGAATCTGGCTTATATCTAGAAAATTGGTGATTGAATGGGATCCATATAGTCCAGTAGTTAAACCACATGTCTAAGGGTATGTCTACATGATGAGGACTATACTGGCATAGCTATGTCAGTGTAGTTGTGACAACATAGCAGTAGTGCAGATGCAGCCTAGGCTGATGAAAGGGTTTTTTTCTCGGTGTAGGAATGCCACCTTCCTTAATCCATCAGCCTAGCTGTATCAGTGCTGGGGCTAGGTCCAAAGAGCTATGTTGATGGGGGGTGTGGATTTTTCACACACCTGACCGACGTAGCTATGTCAGCCTAACTTTTAAGTTTAGAATAAGTATGAAGTACTCTAGATTCTATTTGTACCTGTGCCGGTGTCTTCTGTGTGACTTCGGGGAACCAATTCATCCAAGAACTTAAGCCCTTGCCTGAGCTAAGTGCTTGAGTAATGCCGTTGACGTCTATTAGATTAGTTATATCCGTAGTAAGTAGTATGTATATTTTTAGTACTAAGTACCTTGCTCTCAGCCCTGCACCGTACTCATTAGTAGTATGGATAAAATAATACTTGTCTCAAAGGGCTGCTGTTTGTTTGCTTTACGGTAGTGTCCACAGTGTGCTATGCACTGGCTATCTGCAGACTTAATTCTCTCTCCTAGATTGTGAGCTCCTCAAATAGGCCCAGTGTGGCTAGGCTGTCCCTAGGAAGCCCCGGTCTGTGTGAAGAGCTCACAGTCTAAAAGAGTGAATGATCATTTGTAAATCAACCTATCCAGGAGCCTGACTCAGCAAGGTGTTTAAGTATGTGAGTAATGAGATTGATGTCAGAGTTAGGCATGTTCTTACCTTGCTGAATTGGGACCTAGGTTTTCATAGTAGTGCTAATATCACAGTAACGGAGCATATCATCACTACAGTAAGAATAGCAACCATGGTGAAACATTTTAAGGCCTTTGAGAGGAAAGAAGCTATATACATGCAAAATGTTCTTATCTGGTCAGGTTTGTCCACCACAGTGATAGAGAAGTGGAGTTTCCACTGTCCAGAGGTGGTAGAGGAAGGATGGTTCAGTGGTTAGGGCACTACCCTGCGCAGGGCCGGCTCCAGGCACCAGGCACCCAAGCTGGTGCTTGGGGCGGCACCTGGAGGGGGGCGGCGGCGCGGCGCTCTGGCCGCGGGGGGGAGAGCGGAGCCCCCGCCGGGGCTCGCTGCCCTCCCCCCGGGGCTCCGGCCGCTCCCCTCCCCCCGCGGGGGGGGGGGCGGCCGGAGGCTTTTTCGCCTGGGGCGGCGAAAAAGCCAGAGCCGGCCCTGACCCTGCGACTCAGGATAGCTGGCTTCAATCCCCAGTTCTGCCACAGACTTCCTGTGAGAACTTGGGGAATTCACTTAGTTCCTTTTGTGCTTCAGTTCCGTCTCTGTAATATGACATAGGAGAGTACTGAGAGATTATTGAGGGGTATTGTGAGGATAAATACATAAAGATTGTGAGATGCTTAGGTAGTATGGTCATGAGGCCAAAGAGATATCTACAGGTACAAAGATGGGGGGCAAGATCAGGCAAAATGAAACAGCTTAGACACATGCTTTACAAAACATCTGGGTGGTGATTAGTTATAGTCTTGTAGCTGAATTAAACAGAAATATATTTCCCCATCTTTAACGCTATGAGACTGTTTCTTTTCTGTATGCTCATATCACAGTGAAACTTACAACTACCCAAGGCAGGACTAACATGCTGATTTGAAGGGTAATGTTGGGATGTGACTCATGAATTGAGGGATCGGCAAAATAGCAGCAGTTGAATCAGGTCTGACAAACCGCAGTACTTCAAAGTCCCTAAGTCACTGTGCCCACCTCTTCAGGTATTTTTGATTCCTTTAACATTTAAATACAGACAAAAGGGCAGAAAAGCCTTAATGCTACTTTACCTGAGCTCGCTGCTGAGTCTCATATTGTTCTATTGATGTGTGATACCACTTGTCTTGCATAATTGATCAACCTTAGATTTTTGACTTGAAAGTTACTGTGTAGCACAGACAGCATATCTCTGCTCCTTGACAGGAGGCTTTAAGTGTGCCTGTTGTGAGTTACGAAGATCAGAGCGAGGCCCTGGGTTCTGTTTCTAGCACGAATACCAATTCTTTCTTGCTCCATTCTCCCCTTTCACCAGCCCCATTTAATCCTTCATACTTGACCCAGTCAAAGAAATGTCATCAATGCAGTGCTACCAAACAAACAAACAGGCGAAGACTCCAAATTCAGGGAGTTTCATTTTCACCAGACCTTTCAAATAGCACTGGATGCCATTTCTCCCTAAACTTCTCTCTTATTCACTATGGATGGTTCCTATTTGCTAGGCATGTTAGTGCTTCGTGGCCAGTGATGGACAGATATCATAGTCGTTAGTCTACCTCATATGTCTGGTGATGAAAAGATCACTCATGTTTCTCTCTCAAAACACTGAGGTGAAATCCTGCCCCCGTTGACGTCAATGAGAGTTTTGTCACTAATTTAAATTAGACAAACCTCAGGTTTCTGCCATACAAACTTAAGGACATTTTCCCTTAGTTTTCAATTGTATTACAGGTTAAATCCTCTTTAGCCAACTACTAGAAAATGATGATAACCATCCATCCGGTAAGGGCATGGGAACACGGACATTGGCTTGTGTTGCATCAGGAAAGACTCCCTCCTGTCAACACTGCTACGTAGCAGCCAAGGTGGGACAGATACCAATATGGGTCTGGCCCCAGCATTTTAGGGTTATGATTTCTTTGGTATTCCCAATACATGGCAGTCTGAAGCAAGTGAATTTGGGTTGCTGCATACAGTGGCACGGAGGCTTGGTGCATAATTGCCAAATCAAAGGTATTTCCCACCACTCCCTGCACCCGGGAGAATTATTAGAATTGCGTAGGTCAGATTAGTGGCTGGTTAGAAATAGGGTAGAGGTAGAATTGGTGGTTTGGGAAAAGATTGTATATTGTACTTAAAATGGCTCTCTGTTACTGAGAGGAAATTATCATTATGAGGTCCAATCCTCTCTGTTCAGGCAAAATCCCATTGGGCCTCTTAATGTCAGAGGGAAAACTGTAAAGCAGGAACTGAATAGATTGCCACAATTTTATCATGTTCATTATGTAACATGATCCATATTGTAGGATGTATTAACTTTCTCTACAGTACTTGCAGTGCAAAGAGAAATTTCAATGCTGTGTTCACACTGAACCCTTATTTGAGATTCTTTGTATTTATTACGTACCATTTAGGCTTTAAAATACCTTGACATGAACAGAATCCAAATTACACTAGCATTTACCATGGATCTACTGCTGTTGCAGTATCAATGTACAGAAACACTTCCTTTTCTCAGGTGCCACTATGCTGTAGTGTACATTGGTTGGGGTTGATAACCAATTGGCACTTTCATTCAAGGTGATATTTTTAATTAGGTGAAAGTGTTAAGTGGCATTCTCTTTTTTTTTTCTGCAGGCCAACATTAGGGGGAGGGATAGCTCAGTGGTTTGAACATTGGCTGCTAAACCCAGGGTTGTGAGTTAAGTTCTTGAGGGGGCCATGTAGGGAGCTGGGGCTAAAAAAAACAAAAAAACAAAAAACAACCTGTCAGGGACAGTACTTGGTCCTGCTAGTAAAGGCAGGGGACTAGACTAAATGACCTTTCAAGGTCCCTTCCAATTCTATGAGCTAGATTATAAAAAATATAAATATATGGAGATATACCTAAGTGGAATTGCAGTTTGAACCCTGAAATGAACTGAAACCATGTGAGACTTTCAATCTAATTATAAATGGAGCTTATATGCGAGTTCACATTTTTGGACTCTCACGTTTCATTTTCAGTTTTGTTTTTCCTGCTTTGCGGATATCTGTCTCCATTCTATCCTTCTTCTTACCTTTTTCCTTCCCTCTGGACTCCTTCACTCCTGCAGTACGCAAGATTCCCATTGAGACGGATAAATGCACAGCTAGGTGAACGCCACAAGAGAACTTCCTGAGTGTTGTGAATAAATTGGCTTCATCATTGCTCTCACCATTTTTTGTGCGTGTGTTCACTTTCTGCAAGCATTTGAGTAGCCGAGGTGTGCTCACACCAAGCTAATTTTAAGTCTCCACATACGAGCAGTCACAACTAGCAAATCTCAAATCTCTCTGCACTGGAAGTAGTATAAAATATATGAACAAGGACACTGTCTAAAGCAGCTGCGGAGAAGAGTTCCCAGAGGCGATGAGACAGACAATGAGTTGATTGCACTCTTTGCAACTAGGACTGTGCATCTATCCAGTATCAGTTTGTGTGACTGTAATGAGAGAAAAATTAAATTTAATCTCTTCACCCAGCTAATACGTTCTTATTTCTAGAAACAGTGCCGTGGGGAAAGCTGATGTGGCCCATAAAGGGAAAGGCTCTCTGGGTGGGATTTTCAAAAGCGCTCAGTACCTCTGTCGTTGATATCAATGCGATTACCTTCAACGGGAGCAGAGTTGAGCCAATGGTGAGTGTTTCCGAGAACGCTGCCTTTTAACATTTGCCCTGCTCTCTTACCTGAAAGATTCACAGTGCCAGTGTTGTCTTGAAGCTCTGTTACTGATTGTAAGGGTTATTTTTATCCAGGTGGAAAACAAAAGTTGTCTTTTGTGACTAATCACAGAACGATCCATGTAGTTTTAATTTCAGAACTCTGATATTGAATACTATGTATTGTTAATCTTCTCGCTAGAGAATAAAGATGAAAAAATGGTATACCCAATATTTTTTTTACTAAGTTTCAGTACCTAACAAATCTGAGGACATCATAACCTACTGTTAGATATTCTGAAATCAGGAAAAATGGCTAACCTGAGAAAATTGTACTTTGTGGATTAGTGATTTATTTTCAGATGAATGTGAAGATATTATGGAAAAATTCAGGCTGTAGATTTAGCTCCAGCTCCCATTAACTTGGAGCTGTTGCCTGGATTGGCAGCCAGAACACAGCTCTCAATAAACAGATTGTCTATTAGAATTATACCAGGGATAAAATTCAGCTCCCTAGAATCAAATGTTGTCTCTCCAACACTTACTATGCCTGATTCAAAGTGTAGCAACACAATGCACAGATTTTAAAATACATTTAAATTAACTTTTCCTATGTGCTATTTCTGTTATTACTTTTATTAATTTGTGTTTCAGTGGCTTCTGAAGGCCACAACTACCATTCAGGACAAACTGTTAGGTGCTGTACAAATATATAGCAAAACACAACCCATGCCCTAATCAGTATATAAATGACATTTTTCGCCTTCTTTTGGGATACATGAATATCAGTAACTGTATCATTGTAAGAATTTCTGGATTAGGTAATGTCCTTGTTTTCTTTACTGTGTGCCTGACGCAGTGCCCATTAAGGTCAATGGGATTCTTTCTTCTCAATGGACTATGCATCAGGTACTATAAGTTTTTGATTTTTTTTTTAATATTAAAGTAAAAATAGTTCTGAATAAAGCTAACTTCTCTGCAGGTCTCCTGGTGATTCCTTTGAGGTTTTGTTGAAAAGGAAAAAAAAATATCTTTGACAAACTTAGAAAAATAAACCACATGCAGTCTCTCTGTCATCCAATATTTTTTATTGCGCTGAGAATTTTTCTTCAGCAATGTCAGTAAGAAATGATTATAGCTGTAACCTGCCGGGTTAAATACAGTGTGCCACAAATAAAGTGTTATCTGTTTAGTGGCTCAGAACATTCATTTTCTACCTTAGTTTTTTCTTAAAAAAACCAAAACTATTTCTTCAGAATGCGTTAACATTCTGTTTTAATACTTTAATTGTCGCTGTGTCTTTTATTTTAAAATGCAGCAATATTCTACTTAATGAGAACATAAGAATGGCCACACTAAGTCAGACCATATCCTGTCTTCCGACTGGCCAGTGTCAGGTGATTCATAGGGAATGAATAAAACAGGGCATTTACTGAGTGATCCATTCCCTTTTGTCCAGTTCCAGCTTCTGGCTGTCAGAGTTTAGGGACACCCAGAGTATGGGGTTGCAACCCTGACCATCTTGGCTTATAGCTATTGATGGACATATCCTCCATGAACGTATCTAATTCTTTTCTGAACCCAGTTACACGGTTGGTCTTTATAACATCCCCTTGAAACAAGTTTCACAGGTTGCCTTTGTGTTGTATGAAGAAGTACATCCTTATGTTTGTTTTAAACCTGCTGTCTATTAATTTTCTTGGTCCCTGGTCCTTGTGTTATCTGAAAGGTTAAATAAAACTTCCTTATTCACTATCTCCATACCATTCATGATTTCATAGACCTCTATCACATCCCCCCCCCCCCTTAGTTGTCTCTTCTCTAAGCTGAACAGTCCACTCTCTTTAATCTCTTCTCCTGTGGTAACTGTTCCATATCCCTAATCATTTTTGTTGCCCTTTCCTGAGCCTTTTCCAATCCTAACCTTGTTTGCTGTTTTGACTCCCGCTGTTCATTGATCAGATGTTTTCAGAGAACTCTCCACAATGACTCCAAGATTTTTTCATTTTGTATGTATAGCGGGGATGAATGTTTCCAATGTGCACACATTACTTTGAATTTCATCTGCTATTTTGTTGCACAGTCACACAATTTTGTGAGATTGCTTTGTAACTTTTCACAGTCAGCTTTGGACTTAACTATCTTGAGTAATTTATTATTGACTGCAAACTTTGCCACCTCACTGTTTACCACCTTTTCCAAATCATTTATGAATATGTTGATCAACACAGGTCCAAGTACAGATTCTTGGGGGACCCTGCTATTTACCACTTTCCATTGTGAATACTGACCATTGATTTTTACCATTTGTTTCCTATCTGGTTAGTGACTCATCAATGATAAGACCTCCCCTCTTAACCCAAGACTGCTTCATTTGATTAAGAGCTTTTGGCATGGGACTTCTCAAAGGCTTTTTGAAAGTCCCAGTACACGATATCCACTATGTCCACATGCTTGTTGATTCCCTCAAAGAATTGTAATAGATTGTTGATGCTGCCGGATTTCCCTTTACAAAAGCCATGTTGACTCTTCCCCAATGTATTATGTTCATCTATGTGTCTAATAATTCTGTTCTTTACTATAGTTTCAACCAATTTTCCTGGGACTGAAGTTAGGCTTACCAGCCTGTAATTCCCAGGATCAGCGCTGGAGCATCTGTTTTAAAAATGGACATTACATTAGCTATCATCCAGTCATCTGGTACAAAAGTTGATTTAAGTAATAGGTTATATACCACAGTTGTTAGTTTTTTAATTACATATTTGAGTTCCTTCGGAATTCTTGGGTGAATACCATCTGGTCCTGGTGACTTATTACCATTTGGTTTATCAGTTTGTTGCAAAACCTCCTCGATTGACACCTCAATCTGGGACAGTTCCTCAGATGTGTCACCTAGAAAGAATGTCTCAGCGTGAAGACTGATGCAAAGAATTCATTTAGCTTTTCTGCAACAGTTTTGTCTTCGTTTAGTGCTCCTTTAGTACCTTCGTTGTCCAATGGCACCACTGATTGTTTAGCAGGCTTCTGATGTACTGAAAAAAAATGCTGTTAATTTTTTGTGTCTTTTGCTAGTTGCTCTTCAGATTCTTTGTGGGTGTGCCTAATTGTACTTTTACACTTGACTTGCCAGAGAGTATGAAGATGAAGGAGACCTGTTGCTTCAATTTGTTTGCTGGCTTCATTGACTGTTCTACATTCAAACAATTCTACAGTGTGAAAATGAAGTTAAATGGGTCCTCTTAGAACTTGAATGGGCAGATTTTCAAATGCTCATCAACGGTTGTTTTCAACAGGAGGAGGTGGATGTTGAGAATGCTTGAAAATCTGATCACTTCATGTAGGTGCTTTAGGCCTGAGGTAAGCATAGACATTGCAATGGCTGAACTAAAATCATCTTAGAAAGTGATCTGTTATACCTAGCCTCCTACTGTAGATTTTTAGATCTAGAATGGAATTTTCAAAGAACTTAAGGGAGCTAGGTACGCATCTCATTGAATATCAAACCACATCAGAAACAGTAGCATTTTATGCTCACTTTTAAGCTTGGGTGTAAATGCACAAATTGTGAAGCACTGGCAAAGTAGGTCAATTATTGTCAGTCCATCACCTTTCATGAGTGAAAAGTCCTTAAATTCTTAAAAAAAAAAAAAAAAAATCCAACAAAACCCACAACCAGTCATGCTGGTGCACTTCACTTTTCATAATTCAACTGAGTAGGTTATTACTGTAGAGTAGAGGTTCTCAAACTTCATTGTACCACGACCCCCTCGTGCCAACAAAAATTACTACATGACCCCGAGCGGCTTCAACCCTGGGCGGTGGGTTTCAGGCTTCATCTTCAGCCCCAGACCCAAGTGAGTCTAATGCTGGCCCCATTAAAATGGGATCGTGACCCACTTTGGGGTCCTGACCCACAGTTTGAGAACCGCTGCTGTAGAGCATCACATCAGTCTTCTCCAGCACTGCACGTCATTAATTGCTTTGTATACTTCAAAGCATTGTTGAAGCAATGCCACCTGGTGGGTACCTCTTGTCTAAAGCAGTTTAGAGGCAAATGGCACTTGTCTTACAGCTCTTCTAAAATGTGACAGGCTGCAAAGAAATGGTCATAGTGTCTGGGTGTTTTCTGTGCAAATATCCAGCGTGTTTTCCTCATCTTTGTTTGTTCAAAAATATACAGTATTGGATAGCAAAGTCATGATATACCAGGCCAGCTTATATTTCTATTAAATGGGAAAAGCAGCTCTCAGGTGTGAAATTTGTATATTTTGCCCCACTCATGCAGCTTGGCGCTACTTATAAATTCCCAATTTGGTAAAAATCAGTTCAGACCAAACGGGCAGATCCTTCTCTTTTTTTTTTTTTGCAGGTCTGCTACGTGTGCAAAATCTTTCATCTTGATTTAGTCAAAGTAGCTGCTTGTCAGATTTGTCACAGCTTTTCCCTCAGAGGCAAGCTTCCCAATTTTTTTAATAAAAGGCATGTGGAGGATCAGAAGGCACTCTGTCCTTCTGACATGCCCCCAGTTTTCCGTTAGGACATCTTGGGATGGTTAAGTGTTGTTTTTGTGCTTGTGAGGAAAAGCAGTTACTGTTGGGGTATGCCTTTGGACACGACAGACGGACACGCAATTAGGGTATCCCGTATCTTCAGACACGACCAACGGACACACAGGAATACACCGAGACTGGAGTCTTCGTTTACCGTTGTGTGTTTATTGTAGCAGAAGCTCAGCTACACGCTGTAGAAGCATAGCTATACCGCCCGTTCACCTCCCCCACATCCCGAGGAGTGAGCATCGAGCGCCTTTTGCGTTTCCCCTTTATTGTAATCATCAGCGGCCCCCCTTCCCAGATGGGCAGTTCTGGTCTCGGTCCAATAATTGCCCTCTAATTTCCTTGCAGAATTCCCCACCCCTGTTTGTTTTCCCCTCGCCCATTACCATTGTTACCATATAAGGGGTTGTTATTGAGCACTTAGCTGTCTGTCAGTGAATACCTGCAAGCTTGTGGTTTTGGGGTTTTCCGTGTGCATCTTCCGCCGGCAGCTGACCAGACAGACTCAATGTCAGATAGAGCCAGCCCCCCACAGTTACTGTCCAAATGTTGTGCAAATGACTTAGCTGAGGATGCAAGAGAGAAACTGTTATTGGCATCCTGTTGGAACAACAAATGCAAAAATCACTTTCAACACACATCTTTTGCCAATACACCATGTGGAAGTACATCATTCAAAACAGAACTTAAAATAAATAGTCTGTGGAAAGCAGTCAAAACACAGACTGGTTCTTTATTGCCTTGCAACTTCTGCAGTCACGTACCCGAATACACCAGGCTACTATTCTGAGTGAGTAGCATTTTACATCCCCTTGACCCTGGTGTAAATGACACAAAGTACAAGCCAGTGGAGAATCAGGCCCCATAGCCTTTTGCTGTGTCTGCACACATCAAGACTGTGACTGTAGTCAATGCAGTATGAGCTAGCTGCTTGAGTAGGTATCCAGAGTCCTGGCACCATTCCGCCCGTGCTGCCGGGGCTTCACTGCTATTGTTGTGGGAGCTAGCTAGAGGAAAACTTGCTCAGTTATGTCTGCACATATTGCAATCTTTGATTGTAGTGTAGGCATACCCTTAGTTACGTCTTCCTAAGATCATGTTTTCCTACAGCAGGTAAAAACAATTGTGTAATTGGCAATTTCAATGAAATGCTTCATCACAATGTCTGGTAAATAAAAATATGATTTTTTTTTAGATTATTCTTTCCATTAGTCAATCAAATTTACCATGTAGAGAAAGTCTCTATAGAAAGTGTTCCTACTGTGCTAGTATGATAAGAGTTCGAAGTTAAAGTGCAAAAAGTGCTGAGAATTTCTAATAGCTGATTTGACATCACATGATGAAGCAGTGAATTACCTTCCTATCATGGGGCACAGCAGGTAAAAGAGAAAGGGAGCCCAATTATTTGAAAAACTTTCTTTCTTCCCCACCACCAAATAAATACCTAAGAAGGTTCAAAACCAGCAATAAGTTCTGTGTGGACACATGGAGCTCACTTCACGGTCAGGACCTGAATGCCTATATCTGGGAGTGAGGAAGTGCCTAGGTCAGGGCCGGCTCCAGGCACCAGCATTCCAAGCAGGTGCTTGGGGCGGCAATCTGCAAGGGGCGGCAGTCCATGTGTTTTTTGCCGCCCCAAGCAGCGCGCCGAATTGCCGCTGTGGATGGCGGGAGCAGTCCGTGTTTCGTTAGGGCGGCACGTGCGTTTCCGCAGTGGCAGCAATTCGGCGGCAGCTTCTGTCTTCTGCTGCCTGCGGTGGCAATTCGGCGGCTTCTGTCTTCCGGCTGAAGACAGAAGCTGCCGCCGAATTGCTGCCGCCGCAGAAACACGCATGCGGACTGCCCCCGCCGTCCGTGGCAGCAATTCGGTGCGCTGCTTGGGGCGGCAAAAACAGTAGAGACGGCCCTGGCCTAAGTACATGTTCTCTCTGATCATCCCTATCCAAGTACACCAATATTTATACTGCAGAAGGAGAGGCAACTTGCAATGAAGCTTAAAAATAGAGAGAGATTTTAAACTGAAAAGTTTGAGAAGTTTCGAGGGGCGGGTGGAAGAAAATGGAGCAATTTCCTATAATTCGGAAGATTTTTAACCATTTCCAAATATGGATTTTATTTTTACATGTAAACTTACCTGGTGCTTATCTGAACTAGAATAACATGCCATAACTGCTAGAACTTAGGCAAACTTGCATTTGTCCAGTGAGAAATGAATCCAAATGGGTATGAAAAAACATGCAAAAAGCCAATACAAAAAGCCTAGTACTGGCTGAAAAATGAGGAAAAGTTTGTGAAATGTCCCCTATTTGTTCAAAATGTTGATACATTTGTTGAAAAATCAAAGTTTTTGAAAATTTAGACCAGCTCTTTAAAAAAAAAATGCACATACATATAAAAAAATATTATACACATCCAAAGCAGGTCACCTTCTCCATAGACAGTCGGTCCTGATCAATTCCATACCATATTTAGTTTGACTCCTAGATAGTCATGTCCCCTGATACCATCTGATTATATTAAAAAAAATTATCAAACAGCAACCATCTTTTTAATTTGTGTTTTCTGATCTTTCTTCATTTCCACTGTATTTTCGGCTTTCAGCTTTCTCCAAGTTCCCCTTAATTAACTTCTGCATCCTGCTTCCTCTATCTTCCTTGACACTGACTTCATCCACTTTTTTCTCCGTTTTATTTTATATTGCTCTCTCCATTGTACCACTCTTGCCAATTAATCCGTCTGCTCCTGTTTCTGGACTGTGGATCTCTTTGCTGCATTGTATATTTATTTTGTATGTTCTATGCTCATTCTTTGTGCAAAATATTACTATCACAGAGTTCTGCACAGGGGTGGAGTGCAGAATATGTGTAGTACGTTGATGATGCATCTAGGAAGATCCTCCCTGAGGATCCTGGGAGCAGAATTTTGCCCTGTGAGAGGTTTGTAGAAAAAAGAACCTTGGGAAGGTTTCTACCCTTACACATATGCAATTTCTGCTGCAATCAAAGGTAGTTGCCTGGAGGTGAAATGATGTCAGAATTTGGCCCTTTTTTAATTAAAAAAAAATGTAACTGTTTTCTTTTAGGTATCAAAGGACCCAAATACACCATCAGAACTTTCATTGGTGTTTAATGGGTCCGATTTTCAGATAAAAACAGTGCCCAGCTGAGAGAACTCCATTGACTTCAATAGTTACCCCAGATTTACACTGAAATAACTGAGATCAGAATCTGGCTCCTTAGTTGCAGTTCTGTGTTTAAGTTAACAGATATTTTTAAACATAATTATTAACATAAATCTAAAGCATAAATATTCTCAGTGCCGTGAATTTTTATAACTCCCCTCACTTTGGGTGAAATCCTGGCACAGCTGAAGTCCGTGACAAAACTCCCATTGACTTCAATGGGGCCATGATTTCCCCCTTTAACACTATTTTGGCTCTTCCACTTGTTAAATATGTGTTTCCATCACTTCATTTATTTAACCTAATTTGTCTGCATAGGCCCATTCTTGCAAGGTGTTAAGCACCTCCTGAGAGGGGCTGGATGCCCTCAGTTCCCATTGAGGAAGTTAAGACTGCTTAGCATCTCATAGTAGCAACTCGCTGTGTATATTAAGGTTCTTGAGAACAAATCCTGGCTTCATTACAATGACTCATGAGTCATATGAAGAAATTTGGACCTCACTTGCGCCCCTTGAAATCGCTTAACGATTTAGAGCAAGATTTTATCGCCTTTACTCACACTGATTAGTACCATATTCTGGCCCTGATTCAGCAGAACATTTAAGTACAGGCTTAAGTCCGCTTGATGCGACATAAGAATATCTGTAACATTTAAATACAGTATTTAAGGGGTTTACTGGATTTGTGTTTGAGTGTACATGTGTAATCCTGACTCTACTGAAATCAATGAGAGGTTTGTCGCCGAATTAGATAAGGCCAGGGTTTCACCCAGTGTCTCTGAATAGTATCCACTGAAGTCAATAGCATTACTTGGCTCAACATAAGTGTGGCAGAATTTGAATTTTAGAAAATATTGCATCTGACTCCAGTTAGGTTCCATTATATTTTTGCTATTACTTTTGTTACATGCTTACACATGTGGTAGTTGTGTCCAGAAATTAGATGGTTGTGGGAGGAAATTATTAAAGAGATTAATTTCATGAGACAATGCCAGCTTTCTAGAGATCCCCATATCTCCATACATAATGATCTAGTAAAGTATCTACATTTCAAACAGAACAACAAATTACTTTTTTTTTATTGTTAGCAGCAAAACTTTGCATTGGACATTATTGGAAAAAAATGTGACTTTACCACCTATGGAATTGTGATGTAGTAAAATATGGACTGCCCTTTTAATGGAAAAAGTTCCACACTAAATACATACACAAGAGAAGTGCCAAAAAGGTAATAGGTATTTAGAAATGTGGTCACCCTTTTTAACATAGAGGAGGGGTTCTTCCCAACCAGCAAGCCAGAATCCATAGCCAGGTTTTTTGAACATTAATCTGATCCTTAAAGTGTATAATATAGAATGTCAATGTTTTATTTTAACTTTGCCTTGTCAAAATATTTTCTTTGAAACTTTGTATTAAGCTATACTGCTGTCATTAATGCAAAACTCTAAAAAACAAACAACCCCCCCAATGGAGCAGGACTCGTTTTCACAGACAATATACATTTGGCATGATTTCAAATAAAATATTAATCATCATCTACTAAAATATTCCTATTAGTTATAGTTGTTAGTTATAAATGTTAGTAACAGGAAATTAATTATATTAATTTAAATATATGACAGCAAATCTCCGGGTTATTTAATGCATTCTTGTCTTTGGGTTATATGCATTCATCCTGTGGTTAAATAGGCATTTATGCATTTATCATTATGTTGCCTAAAAGAAATTGTCATTAAATAACAACAATTTATCATAAGTAGCAAATTATTACTTGCTTTGGCCTTTACTCTATTAAACATACATTATGTATTTTGTTAGTATTATTGTGGCTAGAATATGTAATTTTAGGTTTGTCTTTTCCTCATTGACTTTCTCCATGGATGTCCAAAACCTGGAATGGTTATTGAACACAAAGTCTACCTGTTTAGATACACAAACCTGCACAAGTAGGATTTTCAGAAGCACTCAGCATTGGTTTAACTCCTCTCCCACCAAAGGAAAGTCTTACCATTGACTTTTTTAGGTACAAAGTTGGGCCAGCAAGGAGCACTTTTGAAAATCCCCCACTAGATCTACAAAATCGAGTCCTTGTATATTTTCATGCAAATACTGGTCTCAGTCCATGGAGGGAGTTCTATTTACTTGTACTTATGAAAGTCAAGTGTCCTATCAGCAGTTCACATAATTCAAGGAGTACATGTTTGATATTGTGCATACAAATAGGAAAAGCATCATCTATAGATCTAGGGCAGGGGCAGGCAACCTATGGCACGCATGCTGAAGGCGGCACGCGAGCTGATTTTCAGTGGCACTCACGCTGCCCGGATCCTGGCCACTGGTCCGGGGGGCTCTGCATTTTAATTTAATTTTAAATGAAGCTTCTTAAACATTTTCAAAACCTTATTTATTTTACATACAACAATAGTTTAGTTCTATATTATAGACTTATAGAAAGAGACCATCTAAAAACATTATAATGTATTACTGGCACGCGAAACCTTAAATTAGAGTGAATAAATGAAGACTCGGCACACCACTTCCGAAAGGTTGCCGACCTCTATAATAAATCAGTGTATGTGCGGCTACTAGGGAACAATCGGAGAACTCACAGGAAACATAATCAAGCTACAGTCACAATACATGTTTCCATATTCAACTGGCTGCTGCTGTTACTGGAAGGAGCTGTAGGATTGTGGTTTAGGATTATTTCCTGTAACCGTGAATCGACCGACAGATATTCGTGAAGACAAACCGTTGATGAAAGCAACTGCATTCATAGTCAGTATGTATGTGAAGAATGGTATAAGGGAAAGGGAAGTATAGGTGAGTATATCCTACCTATATTTCACTTGAAGCAAGAGGGGAAAGTGGGTGGGGCCAGGTAGGTGAGAACTCACCATCTTTTTTTCTTGTTTGTCCCTCCCCCCCATATCTGAGCACTGGTTACATATACTGGGTGAAATTTGTCCCAGTTTATAGGGCCAGCACAGTGTGTAGTGGTGGCCTTCTGCAGGATGGTGAATTGTATTGAATGTCTCTTTTCTCTCACACTGCTGCTTTCCATCTCCATAGTCACTCTCCGGGTTCTTACGCCTCGTTAACCCATTTGTCTGCACATCTGCAATGTGTGCACTATTTTAAACAAAGTGGCATTCAGTGATGTTTGTGTTGCATTTTGCATGTAAAGGGAAATCCATCATCTTATATTTCTTACATCCTATATGAAGCTTTTTTCCTCCAAATAAAATGCATATTCATATGTATAGAAAAGCTATTTTGGATCATATGGAGATCTAACATTTTATGGGATGTAATTTTTCACTCCCCCGAGGCATCTGTGGTTGCACTTGGGTCCTATGGCAGCCTGCCTTGATAGGTGGAAGAATGCAAAATAGGCCTGATTATTATGGTCTGGTGTAAATCAGCACAGCTTCAGTGGGGCTACACTGATTTACATCAGAGGAGGACCTGGACCCAAATCTGTAATAATTCTTAAACATTTATAACTTTGTTTCTAGCAAAATGCATGGCAAATACAGAATATATGATGGTGTGGTGTAGTATAAAGGTTTAATTTCAATCTTGTGATGCTAAAATAAAAATATGTGCTAAAACTCCTGCAGCTCCCATTGACTTCAGTGGGATTTGTAGGTATTCATCACTTCTGAGAATGAATCGTTATGATAATAGGTCTGGAATTGGGCCAGTATGTAATGGCATGACATACAGCCCATCTCTCCCAAACTGCCAATGTGTTGGCCATAAATGCAGTTTTACTTTAAAGAAAGAGTTTGACCTCATGGTTGTGAGGAAGATCTGAAACCATGACGTGAGTGCAACCAATCTGATGTCACCTGCCTGGGTTTGTAGACCATCTGAAACAATAGTTTAGAGAGGTGTGAGCTGCCCCATTCATCTCAGTGGGTGTTGATTCAGATGCCAGGAATGATATTTCAAACGCCAACATTGGAAGTATGAGCTCAGCACTGTTGAGGATTCAGATGTCTCTTTTCCCAAAAAACTGACTGTATTTGTGTCTATCTCAACCGCCCCTTAAAGCTGATATGCAAAGGGAAACAAATTGGCTTGTACCTTTTTAAAATCCTTTTTTTCCCTAGCTTGGCTACAGCAGAGGAATGTGGAATAGCTGATCTATGTTAACACTTTGATCTTCTCTCAAGAAGTGAAAGCAGAACCCCTTTATGTCTTTTTCTATTAGAAGTTCTACTTCCTTTTCTCTCTAATCTCACTCCTCTAGAATAAATATCATCAAAGAGAATTGGTACTGATCTAACATCACTTAGTATAAATCTGACTTTCTAGGCTGTAGAATGTGAATAGACAATGTTTCAATATGCTAACCTTATCTCCTAAAATATATATATATTCCAGTGCAATAAAAGGGAATTCTATCATCATTCTCAGCAAAATTATGTGCTTGTGTTACATGATCCCTTATTTTTGTTGCTACAAAGACAGTGGTGAGTTATGTCAGTCATGCCAAATGAGTGCCATTAAAACGCCTGGACCAGATTCTGATCTCATTTTCACCAGTGTATATCTGGACTAACTCCAGTGAGGTTGATGGAATTATTTTGGTTGAAATCTGGTATAAGGGATGTATTTTTCCTCAGACCATTGAATGTTTAATTTAGGTCAAACATGTTAGAGAGGCTGTATTTCGAAGTCTTAAAATATTGTTGGTGTCACAGTCCCTGGTTAGGTAACCCCTGTTGACACCCTCTTCCAGTCTCCTGAGTGCACTGCTTTCAAGTGACCGTTCCATGCTTTGGCTTCTTTGAGGTGGGATCTATGATCCAACCACTCTTTGGCTGGGTTTCCAAGTTTCACCTTCTGGGTACCAGCCAAGACTAATGGGTCTAACTGGGGTTGGACCCAGCATACATTGCAGCGAGACAGTAACAACTTCTTCAGAACAAAGCTTGATATATTTTGCCCGAAAGGTACACAGTACTTGGAGAAGTAGATGTAGAATAAGAAATCGAGGGCTTGTCTTCTCTATGGCCAGAGACTCCAAAATCCTTTTACCTGTAAAGGGTTAAGAAGCTCAGGTAACCTGGCTGACACCTGACCCAAAGGACCAATAAGGGGACAAGATACTTTCAAATCTTGGGGGCTGGGGGGGAAGGCTTTTGTTTGTGCTCTTTGTTTTGGGGGAGTTCGCTCTTGGGACTAAGAGGGACCAGACATCAATCCAGGCTCTCCAAATCTTTCTGAACAAGTCTCTCATATTTCAAACTTGTAAGTAAACAGCCAGGCAAGGCGTGTTAGTTTTATCTTTGTTTTCTCAACTTGTAAATGTACCTTTTTGCTAGAGTGTTTATCTCTGTTTGCTGTAACTTTGAACCTAAGGCTAGAGGGGGGTCCTCTGGGCTCTTTAAGTTTGATTTCACTGTAAAGTTATTTTCCATCCTGATTTTACAGAGATGATTTTTACCTTTTTCTTTAATTAAACGCCTTCTTTTTAAGAACCTGATTGATTTTCCTTGTTTTTAGATCCAAGGGGGTTGGATCTTGATCCACCTGGAGTTGGTGGGAGAGAGGAGGGGGGATGGTTAATTTCTCCTTGTTTTAAGATCCAAGGGGTTTGGATCTGTATTCACCAGGGAATTGGTGAAGAGTCTCTCAAGGCTACCCAGGGAAGGGAATTAGCACATTGGGAGTGGTGGCAGCGGACCAGATCTAAGCTGGTAGTTAAGCTTAGAAGTTTTCATGCAGGCCCCCACATCTGTACCCTAAAGTTCAGAGTGGGGAAGGAGCCTTGACAGTGGTCGACTGGAGAGCACACTGCTGCTGATTTAGTGGGTCTTCCCTAGACCTGCTAAATCGATCCCTGCTGCATCGATCTCCCTGTAGTGAAGACCAGCCCCTATATGCCTATTTCCTTACCTAAGCATTACTTCTCTCCTGTAGCTCAGGAGGATCTGGCTTATTTCCCATGCTTGAGTTGGGAGAACCAGTCTACATGGCTTTCAGCCTTCTTCTTTTGTCTGAGTGTCTGTTCAGACGCCTCGCCTTTTCACTGATACATCCTGACCAGTGTTCTCGACCCCCTCCTCCCACCGCTTTCTGCCATGGGCACCTTTTTAATTAGTCCAGGTCTTTTGATCTTTTAGGGTCTCCTTTGATCCCAGGCTTAACTTTAGGAAGAGTAAAACATCCTAGCCTGGATGGAGCCAGCTAGTTAACTTCTCCCCACAATTAATGGTCCAGTCCTTGCTGTTTTAATTCCCTTGAAGCTTGGTTACCTGAGAGATACTGGGTTATTGTTTTACCTTTCCTGCTTGTCCCCTCAACAACCCTGTTATAGCCTCGTTTGATTTAACTGTATGCATTCAGCGAGGCAGCAATATACAAATTGAACAGGGAAACAGCCACACATCATATTCATAAGAAATAATACAGATAGTTTCCTAGCTTGTCACAATTGGACCGAATTTTTGTTTCTCTTCCCCTGTAAAGCTGGTTGTCTTAATGACATAAGTGAAGGGAGCAATAAATAGCGTAGCACTAATACATTTTAGAACTTTCCAAAACTGACACACAGATTTTCTATGGATCCAAATGTAGCAATTCACTTGACTCCTGCTAGTTATACAAAGACCTAAGTGTGTGACCTCATGCTCCTATCACTATTGTTTCATCTCTCCTCTTTATCTACTACCTGTTTCTACTCCCCCCACCCCACTGGCCATATCTTGCCCTAAGTTACACTGTCAGCTCTTTGGGCCCAGAACTCTCTCTTTCTATGTGTTTGCACTATGCCTAGCACAATGGGGTCCCAATTTTGGTTAGTGCTATTGGAATATAAATGTCTACCAGGTTTAGAAATGAATGCTTTACAATAAATCACTGCAACAAGATTCTTGTGGGAGACCTTTTTGACTAAACATTTTATGCTGGGACCGAAACTTTTCATGAAAACGTATCTGTTTCAATGACACTTTTATTTAAGGTTTCTCAGGCCCAGAGTGGAATCTTGGCAGGAGGCGAGAGAGAGCGAGAGCCATCCCAGAATACCCAATAGCATGGTAGTTAGGGCATTCACCTTGGATATAGGAGAGCTGAGTTCAAGGTATGCTTGGTTCAGAGCAAGAACATCAATTCCAAATGAGTGCTACCAGGCTCTAGAGTCTTTCTCTCTGGTCCAATAAATAGTTATGTATTTACACAAAGTGGAATGGCTCTAGCAGAAGAGATTGAGAGAGACTGGCTCTAGGTCTACCATGTCCCAGATGAGTGCCCAAATCACTGGGCTATTGGCTATTCTGGGGTCGTCTTCCCCAAATCACTGGGCTATTGGCTATTCTGGGGTCGTCTTCCCCTTCCCTCCAGAATGCTTGTGTTCTGGCCAGCCCTAGATTCCTGGTTCTCTAATATATAAAGTGCCCATTTAATTTGAGAGAAATTTTCCTTTAACTCTGCCCCTGGTCCAGGACTGAATATAATAAATCCATAACCACAGTCCAGTAATCCTCATTATTACCTAATTCGGAGGGATGGAAGAAATGTAATAGTTTTGGTTTATATAAACATATTTGCACTCTGAAATCCCCTCATCAGGGGAGCCTCAGATGAGGTGAATAGCGGGCAGAGTGCGGGTGAAGTGCTCAGTGGTGTAAAATAAATGCAGTTAACTTCATTTCTGCATTCTACATAACCTGCATGGTGTCCAGTATCCTGCATCTGAAGAAGTGAGGTTTTTTTACCCACGAAAGCTTATGCCCAAATAAATAAGTTAGTCTTTAAGGTGCCACCGGACTCCTTGTTGTTTTTACATAACCTGTGCTCTGAACCTTCCCCTGGCTAATGCTTTTGTTCCAAGTATGAAATGTTAGAGCTCTACAAAAGCCCTACCTGCTCTGGAATCCAGTTATTTAAGAGCCACCCCCCTCCGTCTCTTTGTGATAGTGGAATTCCTCCTGGATGTCTGACCTATGGGAACCTGGGGCTTGATTCTGCAAAGCCACAGCAGATCATCCTGTGGTGCACACCCTAGACTTTGCTCTCCTGACTGGCTGTCAGAGCCAGAGTTTCATGAGGCTCAGCTCATGCTGCATGGCTTTTTGTTCCATCAGGCTTTTGACTTACATTGTTTTGTTTTGATGCCTTGGGTTAGGTGAGCTTTCATGAAAGGATGAACATGGAGTTACTTAAACTATTCAGTGTTTTAATAATATTGCACAGTGCCTCTGTACTTTTCATAGGCTTTAAATGGTCATAAATACATATTTTGTAATTTATTAGCACTTTTGTTGCAATGGTTGATGGATGCAAATTACCCTTCATGAAACTTGAATGCAGCTAGAGCAATGTGTAACGTTAGGGACAGGAAAAATACCAGTGCACTTTATTTCCAAGGAGAGAACTAAATTAAGTGACTGTTATATTCATGCAAGATAGGGCATAGGTGAAAACTGAATAAGTGTTTTATATCTATTTCTATTCCCATGATTGTCATTCATTTTAGAACTGTAAAAATATACTGTAGCTATAGCACTTACTTAGTATTCTTAAAGTCTATTGTAATCTATTCTTTATTTTTGTGCTAGAAAGTTATTGATTCTTTGTTTGCTATGTAGACAGTACAATACTCTGCCGGTCTGTGGCATGAAATAAATCAATTTGTCACCCACAAAAAGGAAACCAATGTAAATCTCTAGCGGTTTTACTAGTTGGAGGCTTACTTTCATCCCCACTAATTATGCATTAACTATGATCTGTAAAACCAGACTTAATAGTAAGAAAGCATAATAATTCACCAAAGCACTAAATGGATAGTGCAGGTCATTTGGCTCAAGATGTAATTATTATTTTAAAAAACAAAACTCTGAGTGCAGAGGACTAGCTTAGATGATCTCTCAAGGTCCCTTCCAGTCCTACATTTCTCTGATTCTGTGATTATGATTGAATAAAAGTCCAGTGAAGCACTTTTAAAAAAAACACTTAAACACTCCCTGCTAATGTTTGTATCCTAAACATTGCAGCATTGTGCTCGAACATGACAACCTGCAAGTGAAATTGACTAGGGTATTTTCTGCCCCTAAACTGAGAGAAATGCGAAAAAGTAAGCAAACAGCATGGACGGTGAAAAGTCAGTTGGGTCCAATCTTGCAAGCACTCCTTGAGTGGAAGTCAATGGAAACACTGCACCAACAGGACAAGTGGTGTTAATGTTCCCAGTCCCATTGCTAATGATGACCCATGGTGGGATGTCTGACACTGGCAGGGTCAGGACTTATATTTTAAAAATTGTACTAATACTGGGGCTAAGTGGAAAGGAATTTCTGAGCTAATTAGAGCAGAAAACTGATTCCAGTTATGTGACCCTGATGCACTAAGTACCACCTAAAATGTCTGGTTTAGGGAGACTGCATAACTGACAAGTGATGGAGCTGAGAGCGTGTGGTGCCAGGTCATCCCTAAGGTTCCTAGCCAGCAGAGAATGGTGCTGTGGAGAGCAGCAGCTGGGAACATATTTCAAACTGAAGAGTAGGTTAGATAAATGTCTATCAGGGATGGTCTAGACAGTATTTGGTCCTGCCATGTGGGCAGGGGACTGGACTCGATGACCTCTCGAGGTCCCTTCCAGTCCTAGAATCTATGAATCTATAAGTGCCACACCAGAAAAACAACTGACTTGTTTCAGTAGCTCAGTCTCCCACTGTGGCGATTGCCAGATGCTTCAAAGGAAAATATAAAACACACATATTGTTCCTATGGGTGTAATACCAGATTTGGGTGAGGGGGATGTTTAGGGTACAAGTGGGCAAGAGATTCCTTCCTGACCTCATCTATTTATCAGCCTGTGCCCTGAAGCAGCGAGATGGATAACCTGTATTATTTTTTATCAAAGCTATTGTGATGTAACTACAGACATAATTGACTATTTCAGTAGCTCCTGGAGACTCAAAAGAGGGATTAAGGCCTCATGTTAGTACACTGCTTAGTAAAACCAGACGAGCTCACAATTCAGGATTTAGACCATACTCAACAGGTAAATTAAAAAAACAAACAGAGTAGGTAAAGGGCATAAAACCGTAAAGATAGATGTGATTTGGTATGTTAGTGCTCTCAGCTGGCCACTATTGGAACCAGTGTCAGATGGCTGTAATTTGTAGGGTTTATGGCAAGGGGAGGCTTTAAAGAGGGATTTGGAAGCAAGTGAGGTGGTAGCTTTGTGAATAGTCTTGGACCACTTCCCAAGCATAAGGGGTCAGCGTGGGAGAATGCACCAGGGTGTTTTTGGGGGAAAGCGGACGAGCAGGTAATCCAGGTTGGTGGTTTTGGCAGAGGTTGGCCTTGTGATAGTCTTCCTGTTCATATTTATGGCTTAATTATTATTTTATTTTATTGTTAATTTTACACTTACTAAGAGGGATGGGCTTGAGGCACGTTTGGGATCATGCTCAGATTTGGGGTTCTGGTTTAAGACCATTTCTACTTAACTAAGAGTTGCCTGTGTGGGGAAATAGTTGCTTGCTCCCAGGTATGTCTTCACCCCGTCTCCCCTCCCTGTCTGCTGTAGCTCCTCCGTGGCTGCGTGTGCATATTTTAACTTGAAAGATGATTCGGCCACTGTTTCATGCCCCTGATAAATGTCCTCATGAAACTACAAAAGGCTTCCAAGAAGCACGGTGTGACTGTTGTTGGAGTACCCAGGTCTGAGTGTCATCTTGTTACCCTCTGCCTCCAGAGAGAGGGAATCTTTCTTGTGGTAACTTGATGTCAGTACCCTGATGCTGCCAGCCCTTCAGCCATTCAAGCTTTCTCGTCTGGCCTATGCCAGCCCTTTCTTCGTCTGAGAAGTTAATACCGGTAGTAGGTGCACCCCAATCCCTGAATCCCTTTGAAGTGTGATCTCCAGCCCCTGACCCTGGCTACTCACAGAACTTTCTGCTTCTCTGCCCCCAAAGGAGTGTACCCCAGTTTACCCCTCTACTACCACTGCTGTAAGCCACACAGCACCTGTGAGCACTTAGGATAAAACAAAAATAGGTTAATTTAAGAAAGAATAAAGATTAATTGGAAACAAGAGCGAGTGGTGGAAACAAGTGGTTGCAATACAAAATGTAAATACAGTCATTACCTTTCCTATCTAATAAAGTAGATTTCCCCCCCGCCCCCCAAGTTCAGTCTATTTCAGAGCTGGATGTTTCTCAGGAACCAGGATCCAGAACATTCATGAAAGCGTCCCTGATTCCCAAGGGGTTTCTGCAGTGAATGGGTCCAGAGTGTCTTTTCCTGTACTTTGTTATGCTGAAAACGGTCTCTTGCCTCTGTTCACAACCAACGCAAAGTCTTGTGTGTTGTAAAGTTCCTTTTTCACGTCTAAGAAATTGTGATTGTTTGGTGTTGCCTCTGATGGTTTTCCATTCGCAGTTTTGGGAGGGAGCAAGGCTGGTCAACTGAGCCTTGGAGTAACTCACCACGTGATTAACGGTCTCTTACTTGGATAGGCCATACCCGAGGCCTTTACCGCTAGATGATTAATTTCTACTCCAAGTCCATAAAGTTACTTACAATATAAATATATTGTTCTTTAAATATTACTGGTACATACAACGTGTAATGATTGAGAGTCTTGACAGGGTATGAGCTTTCTGTAGCTACCTCACATGATATCTCTTATGAGTAAATACTCTGCAAGCCATGTGTTTGTTGGGTCTGAGGTGACAGTTGTTCACAAAGAACAGAGGACCCTGCCAAGGTTGTGTTGAAACGGAGGTGCAGTCTGAAGAGAATAGCCCCCTTTGCAATCTTATTTACCCCTGCCCAGCTGCTGCTTCTCTAACAGCTCATCATGGGCAGCTGAGCCCCGTGCAAGATGGCTTTATCTATGGAAAAGTCTAAGGCCCTGATTCAACAAGGTACTTCAGCACATGACTGTCTTGAAGCATGTGAGTTGACTTCAATGGGACTATTCGAGTTCTTTAAATTGAGGTCTCTACTCATATACCTTGCTGAATCAGGGTCCAACTTAGGGCACAGAGAGATAACAATTTAGTCTTTTTAAACAATAAAACCATCTCAAGAGCTACGGTAATGGAGGAGCTGCTGAATGAAAGCAGAGCTTCATCGGTGGGGTACAAAACAGGGGTAGAGAGAGAAGGGCATGTGTGACGGGGCAGTCCCGCCCCGCACTGGCCCCAGTGACGTCAGACCAGTAGCTCTGACAGAGGAAGTCCCGCCCTGTTCGTACTGGGCATGCTCCAGATGCTCACTGAGT
Source organism: Terrapene triunguis (assembly GCF_002925995.2). NCBI lineage: Eukaryota > Metazoa > Chordata > Testudines > Emydidae > Terrapene > Terrapene triunguis. The sequence goes on along the minus strand of NW_020699373.1, from coordinate 7,794,684 downwards.
ATAAAAGGAGGGAACTCAGCTCAGTCGGGGATGGCGGCCGCAGGGGAAGGACCTAACTGGGAAGCTCCTGCAGAGGACCAGCCGATGCTCTTGAAGCTGCCAGGAACAGAGGCTTTTATAGGCCGGCACGAACCCCTACTGCGGGAGGAACCAGAGGAGGCGACGGATCCGGAGACCCGCGGAGAACCCTGGGATCCGTGGGAGACCCCAACTCCCCAGCCGGTAGGGAGCGACCCGGGGGAGGTGACGGACTGGTACCTTGACCCTGGTAAGCCTCAGCGTGTTTCGGTAGGACCCCCTCGCTGAGCCAGTAGTAAGGTCCTATGGCCCTGCAACCAGGGGCGCTTATATGGACTTTGGCCATTAGGCCATGCTGCCCTGCAACCAGGGGCGCTTATATGGACTTTGGCCATTAGGCCGTGCTGCCCTGCAACCAGGGGCGGTTATATGGACTCTGGCCACTAGGCCGTGCTACCCTGCGACAAGGGTTGATCCTATGGACTCTGGCCACTAGGCCGTGCTGCCCTATAAGGAGGGGCGTAAACCCTCACAGCATGCAACTGAGAATCCAACCAGAAGGGGCGGGGGAGTAGAAGAAAATATTGATAGCATATTTTAAATGAGCTAAAAGTATTTATGAAAAGTGGTTTCCACAGGAATAAATGGCTGGATCCAAAGCCCACTGAAGTGAATGGAAGGACTGATATACATACAAATATTTCTCTTGTCCTCAGGTTTTGTGAAAACTTAGCTTTCTATTACTTTATATCTGACCTTTAAACCTTGCCATGTATGACTGAGAATATTTGTGCAACACCAGTACTAGAGAGGGGTCTGCATTAGGGCTGCCGGGTGTCTGGTTTAGGGTTAGGATTAGGGTCGGAAAGGGACCCTGGTGGCCCGGGTAGAATTTGCTGATACATCTAAATCAGAACATTTCACAGAGATCGTTAGATTTCCACAGAGTTTCGATGGAATGCAGGCAGGGTTCCAGCAGAACTGTGTGTGCTAGGCAAGTGTCCAGCGGAAACCCACACAGCAATGGGGGCCATATAAGTATGCTAGTGCTCTCCATCCAGCTTTCCTCCTCCGCACCACCTGAGAAGCAGGTTTTGACCCCAGTGTGCAAGTAACGGAAGCATGACTTCACTGTGCCAATGTCTCAGCCTTATGCAAATATATTGATTCTCCATGGAAGGTCGGAGAACTATTGGTTTGAGGAGACCATGTGTTCTGCCTACTCTGCAAATGGGGTGCGTGGGTAGGAACCAGTTCACTGAGACACAACAGGATGATTTGATTAGCCTAGTGTTATTTCTGCATGATTGTCCTCCACTGGGCACTGCTGTGGCTCCATGTGGACAATAGGTCTGGCTCAAATGGAGAGTATTAAGGCCCTAATCCCACAAAGCACCTCAGCTCATGCCTAACTCCCAGCATATGAGTGGCCTCATTAATCAAGGGAACTACTGACATGCCTTAAGTAAAGCACATGTTGAAGTGCTTTGCTGGATTGAAGCCAAATGCCAGTGAGAGGAGTTCGGATCAGTAGCACAGCAAAATATCAGGGGGGAAAACGACATTTTCCACAGGCATTATCTGGTTGGTTTAGCTTGACTTAAAATTTTATGGGATGCATCTCTTTTCCTGCCACAAAAAAATAAAAACACCGCCATAAAACAATGGAATGGAATGGAGACATGGTACTTACTTGGTACTGTAGTTCACATACAGTGTACAACATTTCTTGGCCCAGGGCTATGGGATCCCAAGATAATTAAAATCTTGATAGCAAGAAAGAAGAGGATACATTTTTTTTAAGCAATGTAAAGAGTCTGCTTCTGGATCGAGATATTTGAACTTATTCATTTATCCGTCCATTACACACACTGATTAGGACAAACATCAATCTGTAGCGTTACCCGATTTAATGCACAAGGAAAGGCTATATTAACTCTACTCTCAATTGCTCCTATAAAGGCTAGGAGACGAGCCCTTTTTGTTGGCACTGCCATTGCTTCTCTTCCATTTGTCTGTTACGGTTTTAAAAATAGACATATGAAGCCTATTTCCTTCTATTCTGGTTTCAACAATCTGGTTTTATTCTTATTATCCATTATAACATCTAGCTCCAGTGCTTTTCATTCGTAGATCTCAAAGCACTTTAACCAGGCATCTGAGAGCGGCAGCGCCACGGGGGGCAAGCCCGCGGGCTGGATCCAAAGCCCTGAGGGGCCGGATCCAGCCCACAGGCTGTAGTTTGCCCCCCCTGTTACATTGTGTATATTGTAGAATCGAGGAAGCCTGAGTAACATGGCAACTTGCTTTCAAAAAGCAAATGTCAGCGTTGTAATGACTACTGTGGTTGTGATAGCTAAATGACTGTTGCTTCAAGAGATCTCTGGTTATTCAGTTGCACATGCATCCATGTCTAATACGCGTCACATGCGTGCATATACAACAACAGAAAGATGGTTCTGGGGGTAAGTCACTGGGATGGGCACTGGGGACCTGGCTCAATTCCCAGCTCTGCCACAAATTACTTGTGCGACCTTGGGTAAGTCACTTAATCTCTCTGTGTCTCAATTCCCTATCTGTAAAGTGGAGGTGATACTTTTCTTCCACCCTTTGTCTTGTCTGTTAGAAGGTAAGCTCTTTTGGGGCCAAGATGAACCATGTATATGTACAGTAACTAAATGTGGGGGGAGGGGTCAGCTTCTTACTGTAATTAATGCAAATTAAAATAATAAAAGAATTTTTTTTAAAAAAAAGAAAGGAGGGGGGGAAACCATAGTGACCAAGAAGGTGAGCTTTCTGAAATAGTGTGAGGGAATGAAAAACAGGCAGAATTGCTAAAGCAGTCTCTGAAGTTGAGTTGATTTTAATTTTCTCCGCAGACTGTTAGTTGGGCTGACATGACACCACTCCATGTCCAAACTCCTTCCCCTGTAGCAATGTGCAGGACTCCTAGTGAGAACACAATGAATCATCAAACAAACGAACAAAAAACCCCAACCCACCAATGACAAGTGTCTCCTGCAGTGCCGCCAATATCTGTTCAAAGAGAATCTTAATACACTGCCTCAAAGAAAAGCCATGAAACTTAAATGGATACTGAGTCACCGAATCACACAGACTTGGAACAAACACATCACAAAGTTGATTTGAGGATTGATTTGCTGTGGCTCCCAGCACACATTCCATCAGATGTAGGAGTCAAGCTGAACCCATGATATTGATGGTTTTCAGATATTATTTCACCCCTTCCTGGAGGGCTTTTCCATTACTCCATGACACTGCAGAGACAAGGGTTGTGCATGATTTAAAAAAACCAGAATGATCTGAGTACTATCATTAATATGGAAGTTAGCGGCCTGGAAATTACTGCATGTTTGTTGTAGGATGTTTATTTGACAAAGAACAGTGCATTAAAAGCTTTTGAATAGGCCAGTCATCACTGTCAGCTCTAAAGAAGTTGAAGAAACTATGTCTTTTGTAACTTACTCCAAGAAATGAATGGTTGTTCGCGGTGGATTTACTGCATCAGTAAGTAGTGCTACTATAAATGATCATCATTTCTATACATCTGTGACATGTTATCTTTTATTCTTCAAACAACAAACATAACATGAAGAATTCACAGAGGCATATCGGGGTTCAAATAACCATCTTCATTAATTATATATAATGTGTAGTGCCCTAACTACATATACACACTGCTGCTCCGACAGGGTTCGGGTGGCTTCTTAAACATAGAAGACAGTGAAGGCCACTAGAAGGGTCACAAACTATTTAAAGGGATACATTAAAATTCCTATACTCTCCACACATAGGTTTCAGAGTAGCAGCCGTGTTAGTCGGGATCCGCAAAAAGAACAGGAGTACTTGTGGCACCTTAGAGACTAACAAATGTATTTGAGCAGAAGTGGGCTGTACCCCACGAAAGCTTATGCTCAAATAAATTTGTTAGTCTCTAAGGTGCCACAAGTACTCCTGTTCTTTCTCCACACATACTTTCCTCTTAGGCTATGTCTATACTACAGCCTATGCTGGCAAAACTTACGTTGCACAGGAGGGGTGAATATCCCACCCGCCGAGCGACGTAAGTTACGCCAGTATACGAGCTCATGTGCACAGTGCTATATTAATGAGAGAGCTTCTCCCATCGGCATAGCTTATGCTGCTTCTGGCGGTGTTTTTTTAATGCTGCTGGGAGAGCTCTCTCCAGTCTTTACCACACGCGCTGCAATGCTATAGGTATAGACATGGCCCCAGCTACCATTTTATAAGATCTGGATGACTTTACAGGGCATGAAGTCTTGGCCAGTGACGACAAAAGCCATTTTCCCCCTAGTAGAAATTATTTAATGAACGTGTTTCTTTTTCATTTGTGCTACATTTGGTCTGAGCTTTGAAAGGGTCTGGCCAGCCCCAAACCGTTTGGATTCTTCTCCAAGCTCTTCGCTTACACGTCCTGGAATCTTACAGCTGGTTGAGCTACTACTCTCTGTCCAATTCAAATGATGGCTCCAGAATTTGGTGCCAATTAATTTAAGATTAAAGTTCTATCAGGGATCTGCACCTCTAATAATGATTATACTTTGAATTTTAAACAAAAAAAGCTCCTTCATATGCGTCTGGCACCAGATGTGGCTTATAATTAGCGTTCTGTGAAGTCTCGGACTCTCCACCACTCTAAATGAGTCAGTTTCTGAATGCAAACTGATCCTATGAATGTGTGAAACTTCCATCGGAGTTGGACATGACAGTTTCTGGTGTGCTAGTCCAATACCAGGAAAAATGCTAACAAGCTTATTGAAATGGTTTAAACAGCCTTCTGAAGCTTTCCTAATCCATAATACTATATTATGCCCATGATCCAAACCCACAACTCCCACTAATATAAATATGGCATGATAGATACATAGCACCTCTCCGTGTATACTAAACACTACAATTGGATTTTTCAAAAGCTTTCTAAGTTGGCCTAGCTCTGCTCCTGTTGAAGTCAATGGGTGTTTAACCATTGAACACAATGAGAGCAGTGTTAGGCCAGTGCTGAATATTTCTGAATATCCCTGTCCTACAAGTGGCTCAAGGGAACATGAATTTAAGGATATACAGTACTTTTTTTTTTTCAAAATAACAATATAAAAACACCCCAACATACTATTTTGTTTGTGCCTCATTTTATCTTTTCTGAACATAGTGAGTGCTCCTAATATATGCAGTTCAACTGGAAACCAATATTATGCTCCAAAAGAATTGACATATGTTCATTGTCAGGTCAGACTGTGGTGGCAAAACATTAATTCAGAATGTATATTGTGAGCAGCGGCTTTCAAACAGTGGGGTTGCTTTTATTTTTATTGCAGTTTGGGATCAGGCTCCCACTGTGGTAGGCATTGCAGGTAATTTTTGTAATGTATTTAAAAGTCCCAGTTCCAAAAGTGACATAGGTGCTTCATCAATGAGATTTAGGGCCAGATTTTTAAAAGGTATTTAGCTCTGAATGCCATGTGAGTCTTAGGCTACAAAGTACCAAAGCCAGATGGACTTAAGCATTCATGTCATTTAGGCACTTCTGAAAGTTTTATCCTGTATGTACACATGTTAAGAGATATTTCCTTCCCCCAAAGAGCTCACAGTCTAAATAGATTAGATAGAGAAAGGTTTGGAAAAGGAAGCAGTGGCGATGTTGTTATCCCCATTTTACAGATGGGCAGCTGAGACACAGAGATATTAAGTGACTTGCCCAAGGACACAATGAGTCTGTGGCAGAGCCAGGAATTTAAATTAAATCTCCTGAATCTCCGCTATCTGCCTTAACCCCTGACCACTCTTCCTTCCTTTGGTGTCAGATTGCACTACAGCACTGAAGCAACCACTGAGGACAAAGGTTATCCGTGGTGCGTAACAAAGAGTGGAGGTTTGCATTTATGTTTTACTCAACACTTAATTTGCAATCGCTATGACAGAATGTTCATTCAACTTCACTTTCAAAGCACCTGTTCTTTGTCACTTGAGGTTTTCCTGATGATCCTTGTCTGGTTTACGCTGTTTTAAAGAATCCCCCTTTTAAAAGTAAGTTTCACATATGTAGCATTTGGCCCAGTGCCAAGGTGTAAAGTTGCTCTGTTGTATAAGGGGCTTCTGGGTTCTTGCCTATTACATGGTTAATCTGGACAGGGTTATGGAATAAGTGGTGTAAAGAAGGCTACTGTGATTGTAAGCTTGTTGGTGTAGGAATTGTTGTCTTGTTTATATCTTGGGCTGTTAGGCACTACTGCAATAGAGATGATATATAATACGGGGAGAGTGTCTCTTCTCTCTCCCCATCTGGCTGGAGCTGGAAAGGCCTCATGTAGCTCTTAACCAGTAGTCACAGCTGATTTATTCAGGTTTTGAGTTGGGACTTTTGGCAATAAAGCAAGCCCTGAAGAAAATGATGTTCAGTCACCTGTAGTTGGAACTTTATTTGCCCTTTCCCCGTTAGTCAGTCTGCTCACCTGCTTTAAACTTGGTGGGGTTTCCTGGGGTTCTTCCAGGTAGTTAGTTTGATATGCCAAATATACACATCTACTCTGTATACCACTAGAGATATGACTGTTGCTGTCACTTAAATTCTGAAATAAATTAGCCTGTTTTAAATTCCCATCCAACTGGGATGCTAGTTTGTGTATTCATAATACTCCGTCTTGCATATTGTGATGCTTTACATGTGCTCCTCTGCCTATTAGATATTCGTGGCTGACTTGTAATGAAAAATACATATATATGCACACTTTTTTACTCGGGTTATTTTCTTGTTCATTTTACTAAAATATTTATTTGTCCCTTAATTGAATAAAAATCTGTTACTGAACCATGTTGGAAGGTCCCAGGTGTATATTGTTAGCCAGTATTGTACATCTTTATATTCATAAAAGCATTGTGACACAATTTCCGGGTAGAAGAGAGAAACTGAGAAAAATAATCAGGGTGTATAACTGTTAACCGTAGCTAGCTTCTCCAGTTCATTAAGTGCCACATCCAAAGCCAGTGTATGTTGGCATAGCTCCTCTGACTGATATTCATCAGCTGATTGCCTGGCCCTATTTTTTCTCAATCAATATTTTTAATTAGTATTGAAGACGTTCCTGGCATTTATATCACAGACTCTCTTCCTCAAAACCCGTAGACTGTATGATTTTTCCAGTTTTCATTGCGCTCTATTGGCTAGAGAGTCGAAGGACTTAGTAATACCATCATCTGTAATGAAGGCATAAAAGCTTATGGAAGCAAATTGAAACAAAACTGCTAAATTTCTCTGCCTGCTATAATATATGAAATCAAGTCTATCTGAAACTTGAGGTGTTTATTAAAACAAGTAGCTACAAGTACAGACAAGCAGACTTGCACACAGCTTGAGCTCCAGATTTGTCTCTATTTACCAGGACTACACCCACTCTGGAACTCAATATGACACCTAGAGACATCTAGTGGCTGTATAGCATACAGTGAGTGAAAACATCTTTACGCTGCCCTCTTTCCTATTCATTGTAGTCCTTTGCATTCCAGCCTATGGACTACTGTTAGTTCCCCCATCTATCCCCTCTTTATAAGGTCCCTCCTGTCTGACTCCCTACTTCAAATTGTGTCTGTAGTAATTTGCAACTTTTAAGTGCAATTTTGAATGTCCGTTTCCTTTTTGCAATGCAAGTGTCAGTCCAGTGGTAACAGGAACTTCTGGAATTAAAGAATTGTCTCACCCTTCCACAAATTAACATTAGATGGCTGTGCTCTGGTGAGTAAAAATGGTTACATTTACCTTTCTGAAACCAGATGTTATGCAAGGGACTTTTAATCAGCGTCTGGCATCATGAGGGTGTTATGCTCTTATTGTTACATTACTGGAGATAATAATGGACTACATTATAGGTCTGAGTTTTATGAATGATCAGTTTATTAGTAACTGAGCCCTTCTAAATCTCACTGACAGTATGGGAGTGGACATTACCTTCCTCTGGTATCATATGGTTCTCTTTTGTTCTTCAGTGAAGAGCATTAACTTTCCCATACACAGAAGCTTTTCTTCAGTGTGAAATCCACTGTAATCTTTTGCTCCTTTTTTCCCCCCATGAGGTGGAATAGCTGGATGCACTCCATTACCAACTTGTTAAAGAATGAGTCTCCTCTAAATAGCAATTAATGGGGCTCCATATTTATTGTCTGTCAGAATTTCCAGCTCAGTTTGCAAGAACTACAACAATTTTCTTTTTCAATAGTTAGCACTGCAAACTCATGCTGGGATCTGAGAGTCAAGCTGACCTCTTTCCTTCTTGTGCATAAGTGTTAGTACTAAAAGCACTGTATTACAAATTGTGTCCTTAGTTTCCCTTTTGCAATTCCATCAAACTTTTTCATATGTTCCTAGAAAGGCAGTTTGGGGACAGGGTACGTTGTGAAAGCACTGATGTCAAGTGGCAATTTTTCAACAGGAAGTGTAACATACACCCATTCAGTGTGGTGATCTGTCCCCATCTATTGGTGGCAATTGGACAAGTGGTGCCTCGTATGTCTTCCCACAGTGGCAGGCATGAACAAATTTATCATAAATTAGTATTGCTCTAAGCAGCTTTAAGATGACCCACTGGCCATCTGTGTTGTATTGTCTCAGAATATTCCATCACACCATGATAAATACCTGCAATAGAAAGAGTGATTGTGGCTCACAACCTCAGGGCTGTGACAAGGATAATGAACTGACAAATGGAGATGCCAGATGACTGCTCTGCTAGCATTATCACCTCATGTGTTTCTGCTAGTAGCAAATCCTGGGCATATTTGAAACTTTCTGGGGTTTTTGGATTTATCTTCTCTTCACACACATGTCTTAGGCCTTATCTACACACTAACCCTGGTGTAGACACAACAAGGTTGATGGAAGAATTCTTCTATCGACCTAGCTGCTGCCTCCCAGAGAGGTGGATTAACTATATAGATGGGAAAACCCCTTCCATCAGTGCAGGAAGCGTTTACACTACAGTGCTATCGCTGCAGCAACCGTAGCTGCGCCGTAGCAGCTGAAGTGTAGACATACTCTAAGAGAAATGACAGTCTGTTCAAACAGGCAGGTTTTCTGGGCCTTGGGCATCTTTATGCTTGTAGGGTTGGGTATCTGACCAATCAGAGTCCAGATGTTGCTCACTGCTAAGATGTTCAGGAACTTCAGGATGAGGGTTCGTGTAACAATCAAATGATCATTTGGTCACTTTGACTATTTTGATGCAGTCTTTCGACTGCTTTTTCCACTAGTTAAATGTGTTCAACAGCAGCAGCTGTTTGTTATGACAGATGTTGCTTCATGAACCTACAACTATGAAGTTGGGGCTTCAGGAATACTGGTACCTTGTGTATGGTTCTGTGCAGGTACTAACCTCTCTCGTAAGAGTGCATAAGATGCTATCATATAGTTCATATCCTGTTTTTTCACTCCTTACTTGTTCGTACCAAGATCAGTCTATGGTCTCACATTTTGTTAGTGCAGCGTTCTGATATCTGACCTATTAAAGAAGTAGCACCTGGCTACATGTGGATAATAGCTGTGTTACGTCTATCCACCTTCGCTGAAAACATGGACGTCCAGGAGCGCCACCAGCTTTTTCACTGCCCTAGGCGGCGGAAGGTCCCGCCCCCAAAATGCCGCCGCCGACTGGGGTGGCTGAAGATCCGGCCGCCATGGTCGCCGCCCCCCAAATGTTAGCGCCCTAGGCGACCGCCTAGGTCACCTAATGGGTTGCGCCGGCCCTGAGGACATCAACCAAAGCTCACTGAAGTCAATGGGCTGTGGATCAGGCCCCAAAGGAGCACTTCAGGCTTTCCTCCAACTCCAGAGTATGTTCAAAGCCTTCCCCAGTTTGGAACTCTCTCTCACTTCTCCTGAACTTGAAAGACTTCCATTAACCACAATAGGTCTGAAATAGATCCCTTCTCTAAAACCTGCATAGGCCCACTGCTGATGCTGTGATCTCTTTAACTGAAGCTACAGTCAAATATTCAAGCATATCTAAAGGGCACAAGAGTCAAATAAAATACTTTGCAGTGTTTTTTTAAGTGTAAGGGAAACAAAAAAAATCACACAATTATTTTATTAATGTAGTAAATTGCATTCACACGAGTGCTCTAGAGCTCTCCAAAGAAAATGGAAAACATTCTTTTCCCTTTTGCTGGCAGATAACTTAATTTTTTATGACCAGGCATTGAGATCGATATCAGTAGGCTTTATCTCTCTTACTTTGCATGTTGGAAAAATACAAAGCCAAGATATAAACTGCTCCTATGAAATTGCATCTGTGTCGGCAGTTTGTTTTATATGTTCCTATAATTTTATTAGAATCACTTATATATATCCAACGTGATTCCATACACAGAGTCTGTAATATGAGCTATTTAAATTGAAGCAGTTTGCTGTATAAACATATTTATCAGGGATAAACTGCCAGTTGGCGTGTACTTTAGGAAAAAATAGCTACAAACAAGATACATATTTCCTCCTTTCACTCTGGGTTTTTTACAAATGTTATTTTTTTTTAACTAGCACCATTGTTCAGCACAAAAGCCCCTATGATTTTATATAGTACTCCAACTGCTCTCAACACCATTGTCAAGAATAGAAATAAGAGTCAGATCTCTGTTTTGGTGCAACGGGCCGTACACATGGAGACAAAAGCAGGTGTAAAGAACAGCCAGAGGAAGCTATTTGCCGTGCATGTTACACTCTTACTTACAAGACTCAGCTTTCCAAGTGGTACTTTGGATATGCCCAGAAGTTCGGACTATCATGGTGCGAATAGCATTGTGTACCAAAGTGCTGAGCTATAACTCCCCCATGTGGACACTGGGAGGGCTCAAACTGAAAGGTTCCTACTTTGCATAAAGTAGTCCTGTTGAAAGAGGAGCTAGGTTACATATTATTGAGCGAATACCTTATCTATTAATTGTTTACATATATACAGATATAGAGCACTCTTGTAATGTGTGGCGCTCCTTGTGGGATTGGAGCCTAACACCTATAAAAGAAGAAATAAAATAGAATGGTCTAAAAATTCTATGTGGATCCAATGGCTTGGAATCATCATCCGGGGCGTATGTCGGTGTATACAGCCACTATTCCAGCTGAAATGGCTGCTCTGGAGAGGAGTTACTGTAGCCACTGCACTCACTGAAAGTGAATGGGACTTAGGATCCTAAGTGCCTAAGTCATGTGGTGCTCTTTAATTTTGCCCATAGCTCAATGAATATTAAGAGTATCTAAGGTATTATAACTAGTGACTGGTGTTTTTCTTTAATTATCAGTTGACTCATTTCTCCAGTATAATCCTCCTTTTCCAACTACGTTTTCTCAACACACATTGATACTACAGTCCCATTTCTGCTGGATTAAAGTAAATTCTGTGAATGTAGTTGTAATGGAACAGTAATGCATATTTAATGCATATTTTAGAATGTTAGGGAAAAGTGCTTTCTCTTACCTATTTGAGTCTGAATTTTGTAGACCTCAGGAATATTGCAGAATCAGAACACTGTAATATAAAAAAGACATGCCAGTGCAGCAGAGAGCAATTCCAGTACACTATTTATTTTTTTCCACTTTCCTGGCGGAAATTAGTTTTGTCAATATAATTTCAATTAGGCGAAATAAAGGAAGAAATGATTTCTAAGCAGGTGGTTGTCACAAAATACATTGTGCAACTGAGAATTACCTTATGGGTACATGCTAAGTATTATCCCTGTAATTTCTCTCATTTTTACACCCACACCCACCTACACATTCTCCTTCTAGAAAACATCTTTTTACAAAAATTCTCAAGATAATATAACAAAATGAGAATGAGTAGAGGGGAAAAATTGGAAATAAAACCATTTCCCCATAATACTGTTTCATGATTAATAGATTGTCTATTTCTGATTCATGCTCTGGGTTTTAAAAAATGTGTTCTACCTATTTAAAGCTAAATATGCAAAGAAATATTTCCCTTTTGATTTGTTGTTTCTTTGGATTTGTTCAAGTTTTCCACAAGGCCTCCAAGCGATGCATCTTACTTTCACATGGGCACATCATACCCCTGTGGAAGGAGCTCTCTGTTTTCCTGTGGCAGTTTCTACACACTTTGGTGTAGTTACTTGTAGAAGTAAGATTTATTAGTTAAGGCCTTATTTAGGATCTGAGCCCAAGGGGTTCCATATATATGGTCTAGTGGACAGGGCACTGGAGCTGGGACTTTGGTTCTTTTACTGGTTCTGCCACTGACCGGCCATGTGACCTTCAGCAAGTCACTTCACCCCTCTGATTCTCTGTCTGTCTTGTCTCATGAGATAGTTCCTGCTGCCCAAAGGCTAGAATCTTTTACTATGTGTTTGTACAACACCTATCACATTAGAAGCTTGATCTCAGCTGACATTTCTAGGTGCCACTGTTATAAATAATTATATTTTGTGTCATACAAACAGACAAATTAATTAAAAACATAAAATATTCTTTCAAGGAATTACAGTGTAACATGATTTTATTTCTTAAAATCCAGAACTACAAAAACAGAGAGACAAAGCAGGTTGCTCCCTAAGGCAGCAAGGCATAATTCACCCTACCTTCCTCTAGGCTGCCTCTTTGCAGACTGACTTCTGAAGACCCCCATCACATGCTTCCCTGCAGAGCCCTCTAACTTCCAAGTGGGACCAGGAAATACCCTTGAAACTTAAAGTGATAGCTTGTAATTTTAACAAAGTTTTCACCAGGTCCGGCTCTGGCTTTCTGGCCGCCCCAAGCAAAAAACAAAACAAAACAAACAAACAAAAAAACCTGCGGCGCGGCCGGAGCCAGGGTGCAGGGGGACTCCCTGCCCTGCAGATGTGCCCCAGCTAGCGGGAGTAGGGGAAGGGAGAAGGGGGGCAGCCAGGGCTTCTGCGGGGCATTGCCACGCGGCCCCTCCCGCCGTGCCCCCTGCCGGGAGGGCTCCGCACCACTCCGGTCGGCTGGGAGGGAAGGACGCGGGCTGCTCTGCCGGGCTTGCTGGATTAAGATTTTCAAAAATGACTTAGGCATCTAGGAACTGAGGCAGCCATTCCTGAGACCTCTGAAGGGGCCTGATTCTCAGCACTTTCTGAAAAATAAGGTCCCTTTAAGGTGTCATAGGCAGCGGCGTATTATCGCCTAGGCCAACAAGGCCTATGCCTAGGGTGGCAAATTTGCCGGGGCAGCAAATTTGCTCTTGCCCCCTTCCCCAAATCTCCGGCCCGCCTCCTCCCCCAGGCGCACCGCGCTTCCCTCCTTCCACCTCCCTCCCAGGCTTGCCGCGCTGGGAGGGAGGGAGAAGCGAGTTGCAGCGCGCTCGGAGGAGGTGGACCAGAGGTGAGCTAGGGCCCACGGGCGCGGGGAATAACGGGGGGCCGGGAACCGCTCCCCGGCCCGCCCCAGCTCACCTCTGCTCCACCGCCGCCATCCCCCAAGCGCGCCGCAACTCCGCTTCTCCCCCCTCCCTCCCAGGCTTGCCCCGCGAAAGCGCTGGGAGGGAGGGAGGGAGAAGAAGCGAGTGGCGGCGCGTTTGGGGGATAGCGGAAGTGAGGCCGGCGGGCACGGGGAGTAACTCTTGGGGCGGGGGCAGGGAACCACTCCCTGCCCCAGCTCACCCCTGCTCCACTGCTGCCATCCCCTGAGCATGCCACAACTCCCCTTCTTCCCCCTCCCTCCCCGGCTTGCCGCGGGGAGCGGAGGTGAGCTGGCGGGGGGGCGGGGGCGGCAAATTTGTTAATCCGCCCCTGGTCATAGGTCAGACATCCAAAATCACTACTTACTTTTTGAAAATCTTGGCCCTTGGTTGCTTTTTGTTCTGTATATCCCTAAGCCTACCGCTGTTGCTCAAGAAATAATCTTTGATATTTTTAAACATTATTTCAGGAATATTTGAACAGGAAGGCCTCAACTTGCTTCCAGGTTATATTTACACGTTAGTGCACTAATGCATTGAAACGCAGGTGCGAAAGCTTTCACCCACAAAGCTGTGTACACAAGTGTCACAGTAGCAAAGTATGCACACATAAAACAGGGCATAAGCACAACTCTCCCCCCCCAACACACACACACACACACACCATGCAGAAGGCCAGCAACTGGCCTAAGAGTTAAGTGGGACTAGAGTCGTGTGCTGTTTCTCTGCAGAGGAATAAGCTTTAGCTACTTGTGAAGGCTGAGCTCTGAAAGCTCATAAGAAGTGAGGCATCTTAAATTCTTTATTCATTCTCCCCGTGGGAGTTGAAGAGCATCCTGGAACTGAATAGAAAAGGATGTAGCTCTCCCAATAAAAAGAATAAAAGAAACAATGAAGGACTCTTCGTTCTAACATAGCTGCACAGTGATCATGCCTAGCTCCTACATAGTGTTTTTTTTAATCTGTGTATCTCAAAGCACTTTACAAAGTTGGAAAGTACCATTATCCCCATTTTAAGTGAGGCACAGAGAGATAAAGTGATTTAGTCCCTGTGGTATGGAAACACCAAATATTGTTACAACTGCCAGCTTAAGAAGGAATTTTCCACGTTGACACTAGCTAAGGATGACACAATTCAACTTGATAGGAGCAACTTGCCTGGCTTCAAGGAAGGCCTGACACCCAATTTGTCTGAAGGCCTTGGAGGAAGGTGCTACAAAGTGGAATAAATGAGGCTGTGAAGCACGGGCCTTTCAGGCCAGCGGAGCCACCTGAGGGCAGACTGTTCTGGAACCCCAAGACTGATCACCTGGGGATGAGGTAGTCCCAACCTCTGCGAACAGGTCAATTCCATCCTCAGACCAGAGTCTCCCTGCACATCAAGGAAGCCCACTAGCAAGAAGTACTGAGTCAGCAACATCACAGTCTGGTTCCTTAACTGTGATTCCACCTCTTATTTCGTAAGAGCCAAGATGCCTGCCCGAGCTGCAGAGTTCCTGAACTCTCCTGTTATCTTTGCTATTTCCTTTTTCCTTTTCTTCTAATTTTGTCTGGTTTTTATTAGGTGGGAGACATCTCCGCATTTTCATTTATTTTGTTCATTTTAGGGCGTGAAAGTATAGTCAAGTGTGTGCCTGTGTGTATGCATGCCCATAAAGTCCACATAGGGAAAGCTCCAGAAAGTTAGTTCCCCAATTTTAAACACCCCTAACCATAGTCTTTTATAAAGACACTCATCATGGTATATTCCATATTCTGTGTTTAGAAGTCCTAAGACGTTTAAACTGTCATATGTAAATTTTGGCAGATGAGAGTTGTACAATTTCTGCTTATCAAAGTGTTTGGTTAAAATCTGTTTTATTTATCACTTCTCTGGTTGGAGACTGATGAGTGGAATGCATATGATGTACAGAATGGTCCTTACTTTTTATGTTTTGTTTTGGTGGGATAGGCATCAATAAAGGCAAAGGGATAAAGTAAAGATTTTTTGGGGGGTGGGATTTTAATTCAGGTTGGTTCTAATTTATATTCCTTAGGCAAAATTCTGCACTTAGGGAAACATTTTTCAAAGTGCCTAAGTGATTTGGAGGATATAAAGTCCCATTTTCAAAAATGTCTCGGGAACTTAAGTCTCATTGAAAATCCATTGGTACTTAGTCTCCTAAGTGCTTGTCACTTTTGAAATTGTGCCTTAGGCTCCTATGTCACTTAGGCCCAGTTCCACAAAAGTAGTTAGGCACCTAAGTCCCAGTTTCAGGCATTAATGTGTTCCACAAAACCCCCTCTCAGCTGCCGCCAAACTCTCTAGGTACCTAAACTCACTTGATGCCTAAATTTCTGCCACAAAATTTCCCTGGGCACCTATGTTTCTGCCTCTGGGCATGTGCACTGCTGCCTCATTCCAAGGGTCTGGATCCCTATCTCCTGCCTAAGTCCCAGGCAGAACTGGAGGAAGATAGGCCAAGGAAGAACATCTGTCTGGCATGTGGGGCCTGATCCAGTAGGTGCTGTTTCATTCACAAGGAGTTATGGTGAATGAAGGTTAAGTTGAATACGTGAAACGTTATTAAACCCTGTGCTCTGTTCTGTCCAGGTGGCTGAGTTGCTTTCAGCTGAACTCCTGTCAATAACTGTCCCTCCAAGGAACATGGGCTTTCTGACCACAGCTCCACTGGTCATGATGCATCTTCCCTAGTTCACAAATATTTGAATATAAATATTCAAACCACCTAATTGCTGCCTATTGGATTGGGTCCCATTCAAAATATGGCTGGAGGAGGCGGCGGCGGTGTTGGTGTCAACTTTGTAACTTTTAGCCCAGAGCACTTGCCTGGGATGTGGGGGAGACAGGTTCAAATCTTCCCTCAGGTGGGGTGGGGGGGGGAAAGATTTGAACAGGGTTTTCCCACCTCTTAGAAGAGTGTTCTCACCATTCAGTCATGGGATATTCTGAGGGAGAGCTCCCTCAGTCTCTTCTGTTGGAGCTCTTCCGCTTTGGATAAATTTGTTTACTTCATCTGCTAAAGAAGAGTAATCATACAGTAACTCCTCGCTTAACATTGTAGTTATGTTCCTGAAAAATACTAAGCAAATCCAATTTCCCCATAAGAATTAATGTAATAGGGGGTGGGAGGGCGGTAGGTTCTAGGGAATCTTTTTTTCTCTGGACAAAAGACATTATATACATATACAATATAAGTTGTAAATAATTCTAAACAAACAATTTTATATTGTATTCACCAATGATGATTGTGAAGCTTGGTTGAGGCAGGGGCGTAGCGGGGTCAGGACATGGGGTCACTCCTGCCAGGGAGCAGGATCGGGGCTTTCCCGCTCCCCTGTTGGAATGCCGGGTAGGCGGAGTGGGACAAGCCCTCGCGCTCCGACCTTGCTCCCCAGCAGGAGCGCCAGGTGGGTGGAGCGGGGCCAGCCAAACAGCCTTATAATGGAACATTGCTTGACTTTAAACCAATATGTTCTCTAATAGATCAGTGACCTAATAACGAAACAATGTTAACCCTGATGACTTTAAGTGAGGAGTTACTGTATTAATGTCTTCTCAATTTGTAATACTAGAGGACTGATTCTCTTCTGACTCGTGTTGGTATGAGTCAGGCACAACCACTGACGTCCTGAAAATACTGCTCAGATTGATATCAACAAGGGGAGAATCAGTCCCAGTGTCTCCAAAAAGTCAAATAGTTGAGTTGTTCACCTATGCGTACCCCAAACTTGCAGATGCACTTTGTCCTTACCTCATGCAACCTCAGTGAAATCATGGAGTGTAAATGAAACCTCTGGGTTTGACAGGGTGACATCAATGGCAACGTTTTCTAAAGTGCCTCAGACCTGGGACTTGGTGTTGTAAACTTACAGGCTGGATTTAAAGAATAAAGGACGATATTAAATCTATAATTAAGATTTAAAAAATGAGTCTGAACTCACTTCAGTTAAGATGGCCAACCTCACACTGAGACACATCAGCTGAATTATTGAACTGCTTATCACTTTAATCAACCCCTTTTAGTGCTGTAATAGTTTCCAAATGTCTTGGTAACATAAAACAAGCTTCTCTTTCATATCCGGACAAGGCAGATGAGATAATGCCAATCAAAGGAGGTGTTTCACAATGTGATTAAGGGAATAGACAGCCGATGAGCGGACGTTACACATGTCAGCTGGGATGATGAAAAGATACACAGGAGCAGGGGGAAATGTTAAGGAAGATTATAGTTAATGAAATAAAAATAGCTGAGGAAATGAAGATAACAAATATGAAATTGTCTCAATAAAAAAAAAAACCAGCAGCTAGGGGAAAAGTCAGTGAAGCCATTAAGGGGCTTGATTGCAAAGTTACTGGCTGATGAGGCTAATGTAGACAGCAGTCCTGAGTGAATTGTTTAACTCTCTGTCTCTGAGAGGAGCACTAAGCCACTGACCCTATCCATTTTCTAACAGGTAAGGGGCGGGGCGCTCTCTGCTGAAAGGCTCTGCACATAAATCAGAATAAAGGATGACAGCAACCTGTCCCAGATGAATAGTCTAAACACTGAAGGAAAGTAGCGAAGGATACGGGAATTGCTTCAACAAAGTTTTAGATTATCCAAGAAACGGGGGAAGCACTGGCAGAATGAAGGATAGCTACTATATTTCACATGCTTTGGAAAAGGATGATTGAAGTCCCATCGGAAGCTAGACCAGTAATCCCCACTTTGGGTTTGGTGTCCTAAGGCCTGTTTCCTTGTGTTCCTCATTTGCAGTTGCTTACACTAGTGTAAAAGTGGATGTAAAGAGCTCACAAATCAGTATGTTAATACTTCACCACCCACATAGCATGGGTGCAAATGACTACGCAAGGTGCAGAACAGTGGAGAATCAGTCCGAAGGTGTTGAGAACTTTGATAATGGACAATACTCGATTCATGCTTTCTTATACACAGAGCATCAATATTCAATTAGCTTTAATCCACATTCTCCAAATAAATGTATTTGTCTTATTTTCCTGTGCATTGGCAAATTGCGTTTCCATCTGTATCCATGCACACATTTGATGCCAGAGTGCCTTAGAAAGTTATCAGACCTGATTCGCATTTACACTTAGGGCATGTCTACACTTAAACGACTACAGCAGCACAGCTGCAGCATTTCAGTGTAGATGCTACCTATGCCTATCGCCATACATAATCCACCTCCTGGAGAGGCAGTAGCTAAGTTGACAGAAGCCCTCTTCCTTTGCCACAGCTGTGTCTACACTGAGGGTTGTGATTTTTCACCCCGTATGATGTAGTTATGCAGATATAACTTTTCAGTGCAGAGTGGCCTCAGGCCCCTTTATATCTCTTGGCAATTTGCAAGGGCCTTAAAGTATACATAGATGTATTCTCCCCTACTTTAAGACTTTTTGATACTGCCAGAAGGGTGTGAAGAGGTCATTAAGTAAATGAAAATCTGGTCTATTGTTTCTAAGGTAACTTTACGGAGTGGTTGCAGGGGTTGTTTTGTTTTTAAGTTTCTTCTTGGGTAGAAAGAGGTGATACAGTAGGTTTGAAAACAAATTTGTCCACCTTAGTATAAGGAAGAGGAGCTAGCTCAAGAGATTAAAAAAAAATTGTTTTGGGGATAAGAAATGGATGGATCACCTACTTAAGGCGGGTCTATACTAGAAAATTAGATGGACTTAGCAACATTGGTCAGGGGTGTAAAAAAGCCCCACTCCTAGATGAGTAGGTTGGCTTACACAGAGCTCTTCTTCAGGTCTGAAAAACGTACTCAGAGTGTTGCAGCTAAATACAAGGTGGAACAGATTGTTTAGCATACATAGTTAAGACTTTTATTTCAAGAGACCGTTCAAGGTGACGTCACCCATTAACATGGCTCCAGTCATAAGGAGGAAAAGAAGGAGTTGGGAAGGCAGCTGTGGGGAGTTGTTAGTGAGTTTTAGAATGTTCTAATAAGCCATAAATCCAGTGTCTTTATTCGATCCATGGTTTTTAGTATCTAGCCCAAAGTTATGAATTTAAGCTCCCAGGCTCATCCTTTGAAAGTGTTGTACCGGTTTCCTTTGAGGATGAGGACTGAGAAGTTAGATATATAGTGAACACAAGTGAAAAGTGTTCACCCACATGTGAATGGGGTGTTTTTGTCTTTCATCATTTTTCTTCCACTAATGAGATCTTCTATCACCACCAGTCACCAGCTACATAACTCATGCAGTCTCTGTTCACCAGGTCTCAGCCTCAGCATATTGTGAGAGAAGTGCATTGCTGGCTTTTTTTGTTTTGTTTTATTCCAGGGGATGGATCTGAAATTGTAGGTCAGGTTTTCAAATAAATCTTGAAAAATGCCATTAGCAAATCTGGGAAAGAGGTTCGTTCCTGACAAGGGGGAAGGTAATTACATGTCTAATCTTCCTATTTGCCATCCCAAGTGGCCATTTTGTATAAATAGATGCTCATTTGTGTGTTCCAAATACAGGCATTGTTCTCACAAAATAGATGCATTTGCTAATTGTGTGGGTGCAGTTAAAGAGGCCCACTAAAATATATCTCTGCAAGTTTACATATACCAGCATGCAATGGTGCTGGAAGGAACCTCCCCAGCCACCAACTTGTCATGAGTAGGGTCCTACCAAGTTCATGCTGCCCTGCTCTGAGGGAAGTGCAGAAGTAAGGGTGGCAATATCACGACCCTTGCAACCCCCCCCCCCCCCACCCCCAACACCCCCCTTTTGGGTCAGGACCCCCAGTCTGAGAAACACTGGTCTCCCCTGTGAAATCTGTATAATATAGGGTGTAAAACCACAAAACACCAGATTTCACAGTAGAGACCATATTTCACGGTCCATGACACATTTTTCACAGCTGTGAATTTGGTAGGGCCCTAGTTATGAGGTTGCAATATATATCTGTATATCTCTAGTTAGTTAACAGACAAGGTGCTGGTAGATGGCCTTCAAGAATATGGAACATAGTTTCTGTATTTTGTAAGACCAGTAAAACTTGTGTACTGCAAATGGGTTTTTTAGTGCTCTTTCTATCAGCTCTTACACAAGGGCGCTCTTATTTAATTTAATACCACAGAATCTAAAATATATGATCCCAAAGAATCAATAGTGTTAACGTGATCCTGAAACTGTCCAACATTAAAGTTTCAAACAAAGTTTGGGATTTGGTATACAGAGACCTCAGCCTGCTTAGCAGCATGGGAAACTCATTAGGAAATTCATGCCAAAGGTTAGAAAGTTATTAACACAAAAAGAAAAGAATCAAAACAAGGCAAAAATAGCATTGCAACTGAAATTGAGTGATTATGCAAAGCAATCAAAACATATCAATATCTCTCTTTAGAGAGAGGGAATATTGGTTAAAGTCTCTTATTCTGTCAAACAGTCCTCGTTGGTGGGAAAGGAAAAGATTAATTCTGTTCAATTTTGAGTCGGGAATGACTGTCACTTTCCTGCATTTGACAAAACAGACGCAGAAGTGGGAGAAGAGCTAGGATAGTCAAGATGGGGGAAATATGATTTCTGTTGATGTTCTCTGGATACCAGGGCTGGTCATTCATGGATGGATGCTTTGGGCTAGCAGCTCAGCCACAAGAGCTTTTGCTCTTTACCCCAGCTTGCCTCTCCAGTCAGGGACATCATCTGGTTGGTCTGGGTAGGTCCTTCTCAGGCTGAGCAGGGCTGGATGGTCTGTCTCACCTTGCCATGAGGGTGCTGTGCAATGCAGTTGATTTCAGGATCAGGTGAAAAGCTGAGAGAGAGGCAGTGGGGGGTGGAAAGGGACATGCATGAGGGAGGGGAAGACAGACACAATCCCACATGTAGCTGGCTGGGGTCCTCGCTGGTGCAGCAATGATGCCCAAGTACCTCCACTGGAGTATCAAGGTCTGGTGTCATGGCAACAACCCTTCTGTCTCAGCTGCGGTGAAGGTAAAAGTTCCCTTTTCTGTCTTACACCTCTTTTTATTGCCAAAAAGGGGCATTGGGTAGAATAGTCCATCCTCTCATTTTTTTCCACTAATTTCATCTAACTTCTGAGTACCAGTTTTAGTCCATTGATTTCCATCCCCTTGCACCACTTGTTTACCAGTCATAATCTTAACACAGCCTTTGATTGGCAGCAGTACACCTTCTCTGTTTAAATTCATGTAGTCTTCCTGTCACCTCCTTAAATCTTTTCTTAAACAATTTTTTGTAACAATTCCTGAACCTTTAACCTCAGTCCACCGGTTAGGCTCACAACTCCAGTTGGCCTGCTAGGTCTCCACTATTACAACAGTTCTCTCTGGCTGAATCACACTTGATAGACTTCTTAACCAGGATTCCAGACCTGTTTAGCTGAAAGGAACTCCACAGTTACACTGCATGCAAGAGAGGGAGCAGGTGTGGCAAGGAATGAGAGTTGGAGTGTTATTAGGTCACTAGAGGGAAGGGAAAGCAGATGGGAGGAGAGGGAGGACATGTGAGGAACCAGGTGGAACTGGATTTGGATCAGGAAGAGGAAGGTATTATGTGTGTCTGGGATTAATCCTATGTGCATATTAATCTCAAGGGGTTTTTCCCATTTGTAAAATGGATATAATACTTCCCTGACTCTCAGTACTAGAGAGGGAATCAATTAATGTTTAAAAAGTGCATTTCAGTTCCTCAGATGGAAGATGCTGCACAAGTTGCTATCCTCTCTGTTCTTTTGCTGCTCCCCACCCCATTTCCTTATTCCTCATTCCCTAATGCTAGGGTTAAAATTTAGCAAATTTAGTTCATTTCTCCTTGTACAAGAAGATGGAGGCTCAGAATGTTCTCCATTGGGGCCTAGTTTGGATTGCAGCTGAAGTTCTATAAGAATGTGAAAATAACAGCCTTGGGTGGAGGGAAGAATGCTGTTGAATATGTTTTTTACTAATCAAGTTGTGGGCACTCAACTGAGGGTCTGTTTATACTACCCGCCAGATCGGCAGGCAGCGATCGATCCAGCGGGGGTCGATTTATCACGTCAGATGCGATAAATTGACCCCCCGAGCGCTCTCCTGTCGACTCCTGTCCTCTGCCGCCGCGAGAGGCACAGGCAGAGTCGACAGGGGAGCGGCAGCAGTCGACACCGCAGTGAAGACACTGCGGTGAGTAGATCCAAGTACGTTGACTTCAGCTACGTTATTCACATAGCTGAAGTCGCGTAACTTAGATCGATCTCCCCCTGCCCCCAGTGTAGACCAGGCCTAAGTGTTTTGTGAGCCCCTCACTGAAAGAATCACCTGCACACTAAATAAGGGAAGCCAATCATATCTGACCTAGCTGTACTGCCATCTTTCTCTCCTGTTAATTTATCCTGTTTAACATATCTCTGGCCAGTGTATAATTTTTGAAAGCCCTTCTACCCAGATGACAGTCAAATCCTTTCCAGAAGGACGATACTCTCTGCATTATGGAGAAAAGAGAAACCATAGAATATTTCAAGAAAGTGTTTCCTCTTTGTGGTTTTACATGGAACACTGGGCATCGGGACCTAGTATTGTAACTGCAGGCACCGTCGTCTATTGTAAAACCAAAGCTTAGTCAATCTGGAGAATAGTCTATTAAAAAAAAAAATAAGGAATATGCTTAGCATTAGGAGGCATGAACATTGACCTATTCAAAAAAGTAATAGAATTCTAACTGGTTCTTTATTTGCTTTAAATAAAGACTGTCCCAATAGGTATGTAAACCAAAGCTATGCCAACCTAATTGTATTTATTCACTGCAAAAATAAGTCCGTGTCGTCATCTATTTGTGATGATACAAGAAGCAACCAGCATACTATGCAGTAAGAAATAAATCCAGTCTCCCCTCACATAGGTACAGGTTTCATACTGTTTGATTAACAAAGCTGCAGCAAATAGCCTGTGATCTCTCACAGTTCTTGCAAAATCTGTGATTGCATGTAGTGCTTGGGATCTTCCGTCACAAATTTTGGGGCTTGATCCTGAAAACACTTTAAAGTTCAGCACATGAGTGAGTGTTAGCAGGATTGGGTGGTGTTAAAATGTTGTTTAAAGTAGAGTTCTTCTTCTACTCAGTCACAGCATTACAACCAGAGCCTCAACTGAATCACCATTCCTCCGCCTCCTTCCTGCATTCCTTTGTGCAGCAGTAAAGCAAAACCTGCTAGGATGTGTTCCTGTAGAAGCACTTGCAATTTTCTCTCTACTGCTTTGCAGATGACAGCTTTGTATTGCATGCTGCCCCAGTATTTTCCATATAACTGCTTATTTGAGAACAGCAGCAACAAAAAAAGCTCTCTCTGGCATTGTTTAGTTCTACTTTGGAGGAGGAGTCTTTGAAAACTTCCCAAACCAGATGGCAGACCAGCAAGACTCTGAGGGAACAATTAAGGAATCACACAGGGAGTATGTCTAGGAGGGGAATGTGTGAATGACAACTTCGGTGCCATAATACAGTAGCATTGGTCCTGGTGACTCTTGGAGAACCTCCGATTCTTATTCCTAAAGAATATTAAATGCCTAAATGCCCCTTGTTTTTACTGTCATATTTTTCATTAATGCTTTCGCATATTATAGAGGTTTGTTCTTTTGTATTGCTGACTTCTGCTTTGTTCTTTTGATTCCAAATACCATACTGCTGGTTTGTCGACAATGAACGTTGGATAAGGATTAATGTGCCTCAGAATAAATCGGAGGGGCTAGGAAGAAACTCTTTAGATGGTTGTGCAGTCAAAATTTGCACTCTTCAAATTATTACACTGATGTTAGTGTTTCGTTTTTGTTCTTAATTTTTAATTGGCTTTTTTCAGAAAACAACAGAGTTAACAATAAAGTGGTATATATTGTTCTATAGAACTGATGTTGATGTGATTAAATGGTTATGAGAACATCTGGAAATTTGGCAAGTTATGAGTTTCTGATGCTGGCAAGTAACATCTGCCACAAGAAGGGAAAAGAGAGACTCTCTTAAATAGAAAAACACCAACAAAAATAAAATAGCAGGAGACTCCATGTGAATTCCCTAGCGTAGGGACTGTATTCTTCTGTTTGTGTCCAGCACTTAATGCAATTGAGTCCTGGTCCATGATTGGTGCTCCTAAGCACTATCACAATACAGGTAATTAATAATTATAATAATTAGCTAACAATTAACCTTTGGGTGCCAGCATTATGAGTGCTGTCCTGCAAGGCCTTTGCTGTCAGAAAAGAAGGGAGGGTAGTGAGAGAGAGGGGAGAAATAGGGATGAGTAGGGTTACCATCCGTCCGGGTTTCCCCGGACATGTCCGGGTTTTGCGTCTTTAAATAGCCGTCCGGGGGGAATTTGTAAAAAGCTAAAAATGTCCGGGATTTCCCCCCGGACGGCTATCTAAAGACCCAAAAGAGGCTGACAGGGCAGCCGCGCCGGATTGAACCGCTCACTTGGGGTCGCTCCGGCAGCAAAAGCCCCTCCCCCACAGCTTCAGCACGCCGGCAGCGCTGCGTGGGGCATAGGGACCGACTGTAGCCGGCGCCAGTGGGTGCTCGCGCCCCCCCCCCGCTCCCGGCTCCGCCCCTTCTCCGCCCCCATCCCAACCCCTTTCCCAAATCCCAGGCCCCGTCTCCTCCCCCGGGCGCGCCGCTTTTCCCCTCCACCCCCCTCCCTCCCAGACTTTTGCGCGGC
This sequence comes from Terrapene triunguis, assembly GCF_002925995.2. NCBI lineage: Eukaryota > Metazoa > Chordata > Testudines > Emydidae > Terrapene > Terrapene triunguis. Next base: position 7,769,576 of record NW_020699373.1, on the reverse strand, counting down.
AAGCCTGGGAGGGAGGGGGGAGAAGCGGAGCGCTCAGGGGAGGTGGCAGAGCAGAGGTGAGCTGGGG
>NW_020699373.1:7657540-7764509 GCF_002925995.2 Terrapene triunguis | reverse complement strand
GGAGAGGAAAAATGTGTGGAAAATACAACAGAAATATGAATTATAGGATTGCACGAACATGTAGGATCCCCAGTCATGGGGCAGGACCCACTGTGTCAGGCTCTGGACAAACACAGAACAAAACATGGTGCCTGCCCCAGACAGCTTACGATTGAAGTGTTGTATACATTTAAGTGTATTAATTTATGATAGCTTCGGTGAAGCGTCTCATTGTGTTGAACAAAGGGAGTTTGTTTTTTTTTGTTTTTTTCATCTCCTTAGATGACTTGGGTAATGAAAGGAATTGTAGACTGTGTTCCTTAAAAGTGACATAACTGGTGATTTTGCACTGTATTTCATATCGCCACATCGCTCGCTAAACACAAACCCAAAATGCACAAAGGGAGGGAATAAATCTAGCGGTGTCAAACCATTAAAAATATTAATCACGATTAATTGTGAGATTTAAAAAAAAATGAGATTTAAAAAAAAATCATATGTAATGGCTAAATCACATGAAGATTTCAAGCGGAGTGCCCCACGGGTTGGTCCTGGGGCTGGTTTTGTTCAACATCTTTATTAATGATCTGCATGATGGGATGGATTGCACCCTCAGCAAGTTCGCAGATGACACTAAGCTGGGGGGACAGGTAAATATGCTGGAGGCTAGGGATAGGGTCCAGCGTGACCTAGACAAATTGAAGGATTGGGCCAAAAGAAATCTGATGAGGTTCAACAAGGACAAGTGCAGAGTCCTGCATTTAGGATGGAAGAATCCCATGCACCGCTACAGGCTGGGGACCAACTGGCTAAGCAGCAGTTCTGCAGAAAAGGACCTGGGGATTACAGTGGATGAGAAGCTGGATATGAGTCAGCAGTGTGCCCTTGTTGCCAAGAAGGCTAACAGCATATTGGGCTGCATTAGTAGGAGCATTGCTAGAAGATCAAGGGAAGTGATTATTCTCCTCTACTTGGCACTGGTGAGGCCACATCTGTAGTATTGCGTCCAGTTTTGGGACCCCAAAGGATGTGGTCAAATTGGAGAGATTCCAGCAGAGGGCAACAAAAATGATCAGGGGGCTGGGGCACATGACTTATGAGAAGAGGCTGTGGAAACTGGGCTTGTTTAGTGTGCAGACGAGAAGAGTTTTTGCTAGTAGCCTTCAACTACCTGAAGGGGGGTTCCAAAAAGGATGGAGCTCGACTGTTCTCAGTGGTAGCAGATGAGAGAACAAGGAGCAATGGTCTCAGTTTCAGTGGGGGAGGTCTAGGTTGGATATTAGGAAACACTATTTCACTTGGAGGGTGGTGAAGCACTGAAATGGGTTACCTAAGGAGGTGGTGGAATCTCCATTCTTAGAGGTTTTTAAGGCCCATCTTGACAAAGCCCTGGCTGGGATGATTTAGTTGGTATTGGTCCTGCTTTGAGTAGGGACTAGATGACCTCCTGAGGTCATTTCCAACCCTAATCTTCTATGATTCTATGATTAATCATGAGATTAGAAAAAATAATTGCAATCGTTCACAGTTTTAATCGGACTGTTAAACAATACTAGAATACCATTTATTTAAATATTTTTGATGTTTTCTACATTTTTAATATATTATTTTAATTACAAAACAGAACACACAGTGCTCACTTTATATTGTTATTGTTGATTACATGTCTCCGGAATGGTGGTCAAAGCATGAAGCGACATTCGACTGTTTAGCATATCTGGAACATAAATACCTTGCAATACTGGCTACAAGTGCCATGTGAAGTGACGTTGTAAATAAGAACCAGGCAGCAGTATCGCCTGTAAATGTAAACAAACTTGTTTGTCTTAGCGATTGGCTGAACAAGAAGTAGGACTGACTGAGTGCACTTGTAGGCTCTAAAGTTTTACATTGTTTATTTTTTGAGTGCAGTTATGTTAAAAAAAAAAAAAAAAAAAAAGTGATACCACTACAGTATTTGTATGAGGTGAATTGAAAAATACTATTTCTTTTGTTTTTTTTACAGTGCAAAAAATAGTAATAAAAATAAATATAAAGTGAGCAATGTACACTTTGTATTCTGTGCTGTAATTGAATCAATATATTTGAAAATGTAGAAAAACATCCACAAATATTTGATAAATTTAAATTGGTATTATATTATTGTTTAACTGTGCTATTAAACTGTGATTAATCGTGACTAATTTTTTAATATATTTAATTTGTTTTGGCTAATCGTTTGAGTTAATTGCGATTAATTGACAGCCTTAAGTAAAACCTCTCTGCCTACTGTATCTTTTCTGGCAAGTGCTATAGATGTGAGAGTGAATAAAGCACATTATAACTGATGCACACTGAACTGTATAAAATATTGATTTCCTGACTCAGACACAGGAAACTCTATTAAGAGACATGAATAGGGAATTTGAGGATTAAGCATAAAACCATTTATATTCAAGGTTTATGGAGTATACTCATGTGATTTACCTTCAAGAGGTTATGACAGATCCTATACATGATAGTCTTTCTTTGATAATCTGTCCAGAACAGAAGACTCTTTGGGGGGGGGGGGGGGGGAAAAAGTTTGACCAAAATTGGTAATCCCCATGTAAATTTGCTGTTCCATTACACTTATATCTTCAAAAAATTCTGACAGATTTCTTATGCACAGTATTTAACAGTAATTTTACAGTAACTATTCTCCTCTGGTTTCTGGTATTTAAGCAGGATTTGTATTGTTTGAAACACCACAATAAATCCTCCACACTATGAGAGTCTAGGATCTCCTTAATGCATAATATCCCTGCAGGCTCTCGAAATAGGCCTGGGCAAAAAGAATGAGCATTTTCCCCAGCTCCTTAGAAGATGTCTCTGGGGGGAGCAGGGCTTTATTTGACTCTCTTTCTAAAGGAAAATATATTGCTGAAATGTCAGGTTTTGACAAACGGAAGGAATGTTTTGATCAAACATTTACGGTTTTCAAACAATTACAGAGCTAGTTGAAATGATTCACAGTTTAAAAAATTGGAAAACAATTCTCATAATTGCCCCCCCCCTCTCTTTTTAATGACCAGTTCTAACTTGGAGGTGTTTTTCATCTATTTTTAAGTTTTAAAAATTCTGTTACTAAAAAGGCAAAAAGTGTTTCTTTTTCCTTGTTCTCCCATAACTCATTAATACCTGGACGGGCTCCCCTCAAACTTTCTAGACACATTCATTTCTGTGTTGAGATGCTGCAGGTTCAAAAGTGAATATTTAGGGAGACAGAAGTCTGAACATAACTTCATCTGTAGCTCTCACTAATAATGAGGGCTATAATAAAGAGAAATAGAATCGTTATTAATATGATTTATTATTTATTTGCATTCCTTCAGCACCTTAGTGGGTCAAAGATTAGGACCCCATTGTGCTAGGAGCTGTACAACACAACGTAAAGAAAAGACTTCTATGTAAAATATAGCATCTTCTATAGAGAAGGCCATGAGATGGTGTTTCAAGACCGTATCAGACTCAGAGTGTTGGGTTAGTTCCGATTCTCATAAAAACATGCGTCACCAGAAAAGTGCCATTTTTTTTGTCCCATAACACTTTTCATACCTTGTTATTGACAATAGAGTTGTAGCCCCTTTCACGAGGCGTGGCTTAAGCCTCCATCTCCTGGTGCTTGCTAATTGGAGTGGTTTTTCCCTTCTCCTCCCATGGGTTCGGTCCTGGGTTCTTTATTTATTTTGTGATGCCTGGTGCTTCCACCCAAGGTGACTCCTCACTGTGCTGAGACACAAGGGGTGGTGTGTGCCTTTGGAAAATAACTAATGCCACTAACAGGCTAGGAGTATAAAATCCAATATACAAGAAACAATAAAGTACATCAACACAAACCCCAGCAAATAAATAACACACCCCAAAATAACAAAAATTGCAAAGGGAGACTTCACTGGGATCAAAAAGTAGGATCTGGGGAAAGAAAAGATTAGGGTTAACTAATAAGTGCTATACATTAACAAATCGACCAGCTCTCAATGCTCACAACTCTTCCCTACCCTCAAATCCCTCCTTGGCAACTTCCCAGGCAGATGGTATGTTGAAGCTGAGTCCTGAGGCGAATGCTGCAGCACTGTGAATTGGTCCAGTGAACTGCTTGTCCAGATCACCCCATAAAGAAGCCTCCCTGATGGTCTCAGCAGAAGTTTCTGGTCCATTCTGTCCCCACATGTGACTCCAAGCATGTGTCAGAGTTCTCTGGTAACTGTTACAGTTGTAGTCCCAAGAGACTCAGTCTGGCATTTCAGGAGCTGGCAAACTCCAAGTGGTGGTTACAGAGTTTTAAAAGTGATGCTTACTGTATAGATCTCTCATTTGCACTTGTTAGAACTCCAGAATAACTGCATTGCATCATTCTAGCTAGATCTAAAAATGAAGCTGATCTGAATGAGACCAGAATTTGGGTCACATATCGCCATGCTGTATTACTATACTTAATGGGTTCTTTTGCTCTCTGTTTTGATTAGTGGCCTGTACTCTTCTTTCTGTGCTATTTCAGGCTGCAACATGAGATTTTCAGAGAATCAAACTACTCAAGTATATGGAATATCAAGTACTTATCCTACTTCAATCGGATATTTTATGTGTTTGACTCTAGTCCTATTCTCCTGATAATTGTTACCAGGTGAATGTATCTATGTATTCATAGAAATGCTTGTTAGTGATGGGCAAGCAGCTTCTTAGAAGACAACTGGTAAGATCCAGAGGTTCCATTGAGCACCCAGGAGTTCAGATGCTTTTCACATTATTCTCTGAACAATCTGTTCTCTCTTGCTCTGCAAAATTGGGTTGGAAATCTTCTAGGCTGGAAACGGTAGCCTATAGGATGGTTTAGGTTAAGAAATAAGAAAAAAGGTTTCAGGCCTATGTTAACCTAAATGTAGAGGAATACTGGTAATTGAGGTTGCTAGTGTGAGAAAATTAGAGATAAGTTGGAGACGGTCAGATGGGAAAATTGAAGTTAGTTAAGGACATGACCCAAAGTTATGTTGTGGTATGTGTTGGTTATAACTGGTTTGAGCAAGGTTTTTAGTGAGCGTTTTTCAGAATTAAGAAAGTTTTATTAAAATTCTATCTACATATATTGATAGTATGGGAAGCGCATTGGTGCAGATGTTAATTTAAATAATGTGTAATATAAAGAGCCAAAAAGGAAGTGGCAGAAATATAATCATGGTAAGGGATAGTTTAATGTTAATAAGTAGTATAATCAATTATAAAAGGAGTAGCCTTGCTAAATTGCAAGAGACCTCTCAACATCAAAAGGATGCCATTAGGATTTCAGTATTATAAGGCTGTATTTCACTCTGTTGCTTGTGGACAGATCACCCACTGATGCGCTATTTTATCTTTGAGAGTAAGTATAACTGCAGCACTGTGTAAGTGGTAATTGCATGCCTGATTGCGTAATTAATCATTTTCCTTTTTAATAAAGTTTGGTTGTGTCATTCAAAGTGTCGCCTAGTGGTCCTCTACTAAATACATTTTCTGTAACTGACCTAGACGCTTGAACCTGAAAACTAAGTTTGGGTTTTATTGCACCCTTATCTTTAACAACTTAACGTTAATTAAAAACATTTCAACATAAGGTTGCAAAATGTTTCTGCTTCATGTCAGTCCTGAAATACCATAATAACATCCATCCTTGCAGTGTTTTCTCTTTTCCTCATGTGAGAGGTGTTAAGACCTTGAATAAGAATGAAAAGGAAAAAGGATAATTGAGCTTCTATGAATCTCAAAACGGTGGAGTTTATGTACTGGGCAAAGGGTCATTTGAGGTGGGTACTTATTTTACCTGAAGTGGTTGTTGTCCTGCAATAATGTAAATGCGGCTGTAGGACTTCCTCTCTTTTTTAAAGTGTTTCGTAAACTTTTAACAAACTCAACTAAATTTCAAAACTCAAAATAGCTCAATTGAAATACTGTTTTGGAGCATGTAAAGATGGACAGGCCGTTGCACTATGCCCCCTGCAGCATGGAGGAACATGGGATTAGCTTGGATGAGGGCAACAGACAAGAATGCAGTCAGTGGTTCTACAAACTCTATAGATGCCCCACTTGGAGAGGACATAGGTGGCTTGATTATTATTATTATTTTTTAATAGAAGTTCTTTTCTATTGAGGCTCTTATACCATCACAGTGAGATTGGAGTGCCTAAGAATTCTGAATGCTGCATATTCCACTGAAGTCAACGTGAGCTGCCAGGGCACCTTTGAAAATCTAGGCCAATAGTGGGCTGTGATTGCTAATATAGTTCAGAGGCTACCCATAGCAGTTATGCAGTAACTGCTTGGCTACTCTGTGTCCTGGCTCCAGACTAGCCTAACTCCTGTGTGTGTCCTCAACAAAAAGCTTGTCTCCTCCGGTTTGCTATGGAGGCTAAGGATTTGCCTTTCATCTCATTGCAGTTCGTCAGTAGATCTATCATTAGAAAGTCTTAATATCAGGTCCCTTTGCTGGGAAATGTTCTGCAAGGTTAACTCCCAATGGGAAAAAAAATTACTTTTCTGTGAAAATTCTCAAGGGGTAAGTCTAGAATATTTGCTGGTATGTAATGAAACATAATTTCAGGTACAAATTCAGGGCTAGCAAAGCATGAAGTGTGACAACTGAGAGACACTGTCCTTTCTCCATGCCTACAAGTGATTGTGTGTCAAGATAATGATGCATGCAGTGAAAAGAAGAGGCATTGCTAGCAAGCAGCTACAAATGTGTATATAATAGTTCTCCTATAAAAACTCTAATGTATTACCCTCGCCGAGCCATCCTGCTCTTCTGTGTGGGGATTGAAAAATCTCTCAGCACCGAGTGCCTGGATATTATGTAAATAGTGTGTCTGTCAAATGCATGAATGAGTTTGTGTGTATGAGAAAAGAGTTTCTTGCATACGCCAGTAAGACAGGGCCAAATCCTGCCCTCTTTACTGCTGAGGTTTTTAATTCAGTCCTTATTCAATCTCCCTCTGATGTCCAAGCACGGTTAAGTTATTATCTCATTATCCCTCTTATGAGATAGTTGGGTGTGTGTTACTGTCCCCATTTTACAGATGCAAAGAGGTGTAGTGACTTACAGAAGATCACCCAGCAAACGAGGTACGGATTTCAACTGAGGACTAGAGCTGGTTGAAATTTTTAGATGAATAGTTTATTCATTGAAAAGTGCAGCTTCAGACTGACTGACTGAAATTTTGCAGATTTGGGTTGAACTAGTGAATGATTTCCATCGGCGGGGGGAGAGGGAAGAAAAAAAAAGTTTTTTTTGAGGAAAATTTTGACATTTTCTAAATGAAATGGGTTGGCTTTAGGGGCCTACCCCACACAGGGGATGAAAGGGTAAATCTGGGCATGAGATGCCAATTAACAGATTGGTTGCACCTGGAGGGTGGGCCAGGGTTAATTAAAGATGAAGCCCAGCTGTGGAAGGAGCTGGGTGGTGACTGTAAAAAAGGAAGTATTGATTAGAAGAGGGCAGGCCCGCCGATGGGGGCAGGGGAAGAGGGCAATTTGTCACTTCTGCCCTGGGCCCCGCACTCCCCCTAGGGATGGCCCTGGGGCCCGGAATTCCTGTCGGCAGGCCTGCAAGGGGGATATTGGGAGAGAGGGAAAAGGAGAGGTTCAGTCCCTCTCTAGGTAGTAGAGAGCAGAGGACCAGGAAGGAGCAGCAGGAGCTGTCATGGACAAGGTTGTGACAGAGCTGGGCAGAGCTGGGTTACCCTGATGCCCTAGGAGGCTTGTGCAAGGCCCCAATGTGAAGGGGAAGGACTGACTCAACCTGGGAGAGGCTGAACCCAAGAGCAAGGGGGTTGGACTCTCAGGGAAGGCTTGGGAGTGGAATGCTGCAGGGAGTCCACTTGAAGGATCTCCGACATGGTGATTGTGGTGGATTGGGAACACGGCCACAGAAAATGATAGCTTTCCCATATGATTTTTTTTTTAACGGTAGTATGCCTAAGGAAGCAGTGTGGCCCAGTGGAGAAGGCCCTGGACTGCCAGTCAGGAGTCCTAAGATCTGTTCACTTCTATTTATCTGCTAAGTGACCTTGGGCAAGTCACTTCACTTCTCTGTGCCTCCATTTACCCTCCCACCCTGTGTCCATCCTGCCTATTTAGATTGAAAGCCATGTCATGTCAGGCCTGTCTCTTATTATGCATTTGTACAATAGGGGTCTAATCTCACAGTGTTACTGTGATACAAATAATAAGAACAGAATATAAAAGTTGATTATACTCTTGGGATAGAATCCTGTAAACTTGTTCAGAAAACCTATAAAGAAAATTGATCAACCTTTCTGTTAAAGTCTAAAAATGTCGTAGAGTCACTTCTATTTGGTTTCATCCCTATTATCTTTTGTAAGACTATTTCCATAAGCAAAAAGTGAAACTGACCTCTCTAGTTTCATTGCCCAAGATGAACAAACTACAAATAATAAACACATGATTTAGGCAGTGAAAAATAGGTTACAATGTAAACATGCTTTCCATTTTAGCAATCTCATGTTGATAACAATAAAATACAGGGTGCTTTTAAATATTAGATTTATTACTTTGGAGTATCAATTTTTTTAAAACATGTTGGATGTTTAAAATATTCAGCTTGACATAGAAGAGCTTGATTGGCATGAAAATGTTTATTTTTTCACCCCCTTAACAGCAAGACTTATCCAAAGACACATTTTCTGATTGTATAGCAGCCGTGTTTGTAGAGGGCAGAGGGTATGCTCATGGGAAACACCTATTCTGAGTCTCCATTTAAGCACGCACACAGACACACAGTCACAGGCACTTGAGAGAGAGGAGAGATTGTATAGTGGAAATACTTGAAGAATAGAATTCCCTGCAGTATGAAACTCACTGATTCGTTGAAATCCTATGGGGACTGAAGGAAATCTGTATTGCACAAGGGAGTCGTTAAGGTTTCCTGGCCAGTGTGCTTGTGGAAGCTGTCAGAAGTGACTGTGTTTGTGATCTCCTTCAGGATTTTTCCTTTCCCTTAAGCAACTTGTTTTCCCCCTGCTCTTACACCCATTTCAGTTTTCCACTGACCTGCATTTCTATCGTCTTCTGGTTCATCCTTTGTGACAATTTTTTGCCTTTTTGCAAATGTACAGCTCTATCTCACCTGTGCTTTTGTTCACTCACTTGTGTGCACAGGGCATGATTCTTCACTTTGCCCCTTATGTAGATATCTACACCAGTGTAAGAGGTGAAAATATTGAATATTTTACCCCTGCTTTGTGCTCTTTGCACAGGGAATGCAAGATAGTAGGCAGTCACGTCCAAAAATCATAGAGCTGTGGACATTTAAATTGTCTCACGTGTATTTGGCAATAAAATAAACCAGAAAGCTCGGTGCACTCCTATTGACCTTAAAGTCCACTCATAGCATTTAAAGGGCCTAATCCAAAGCCTATTAAAGTCATTGGAAGGTGCCCATTCACTTCGGTGGGCTTTGGATCATGACCTAAATCTTCTGCATTACTTGAAGTACCAAATAAATTTCATACACAGCTTTGTTAAGGTTTTGATACTCCTCCCACTGCAGTCAAAGGCAAAAGTCCAGTTGACTTCAGTGGAGCAGAATCAAACTCTGTATTTATTTAGTGAGGTGAGCCGGTTCGTATACAGTCCTGGACAATTTAGATGCATAGGCAGAAATCCCACCGTTCAGAATGTGGAATTACCTCCTTTAAAGTTTTAGCCCAGTAGTTAAGACAGTCACCCAGGATATAGGAGACCTCGGTTCAATTCCTCCTGCTGCCTGATGTGGAGAAAGGATTTGAGTCTGAGTCTCCTACATTGCAGATGAGTTCCCTAACCACTGGGTTATGGGATGTTTTGGGGTATATGTGTGGAGGGGGTCTCAACCTCTTTTGTTCAAGCTGTTCCACTATGTATATGTTTTACCGTCATTGAAGCAGCACCATGGACTCAGGGTCCCACTCCACAGATGAGTCTCCTAACAACCAGGCTATAAAGTCATTCTCATACTCTGGTGCAATCTAGCCCTTGAAAAACACCTGGAAACAAAAATTTTGAAACATTTCATTTGACCGCTGATGAATTTTTTTTTGGGGGGGGCGTGGATTTTCACATTAGGTTTGACCCAGAACAATTTTGTTAATTAGTTTTTTTTTGTTTTTCAGACCTGCCAGCAAACTAAAAAAATCAGTTATTTCCTCAGGTCTAATAATAACACTTACCTGCATCTCAGAGGTATTACAAGGATTAGTGCCTTGGCTCTAAAGCTCTCTGACCTCCCTGGATGGGAGATGCTATAGAAGCACAAATTTCAAAAATTCAGTCAGATGGTATTTCAAATTGTTAAAGCAGCCAAACAGTTTTGCATAGATACATGTGCAAAAAAATATTGTATACAATAGATAAACTCCATGTATACTTAAATTAAATACTTAGAATTCTAATTTCAGTTTAGAGGGTTTTCTCTTAAATCCTGGGGTTGAAAATAATGCATGGTAGTGGTTTAAAATCATTTATGGTGGATAAATATTCAGGACAGGATTTGGGAAAGACATCTCTACACATCAGTATCCAGTTAAAGCAAGTAGCACAAGACTAGTGGTATGTGGTTGACTGGGATTATGAGTTGCCAGGACAATCTTCATTTAGCAATTCTGTTCATGAAAATGATTTAAAAAAAACCAACCTTGTATGGGGAAAGATGTATATTAGCCACACACCTGTCATATGTTGGATAACATGGACTAGAACACTGAGCACTGTTCATGTTATTTGGACGTTATGGTATGACAAAAATATTAAAAGGTACTACAGCTCTTCAAACACTGGTCAGTTTCATCTAATTTGAAATATGAGCCCGTATGTCTATATTGCAGTTATATAGCCCCATAGCCTATGTCCTGCGAGCCTGAGTCAGCTGACATAGGCCAGCCATGGGTGTTTAACTGCAGCATTGACATACCCTTAAAGGCTTGATTTTCAGAGGTGGTGTCCACCTGAAGTTGTTGGGAGCTCAGTACCTCTGAAAATCAAGCCATTACACACTCTTGGCCTCATTTCTCCCCTCTGCATAACAGGTACAATAATTTTTACCTACCTCACAGGTGTTGTGAGAATGAATGAACTGAAAGCATAGGAAATGTCAGACTGGATCAGACCCAAAGTCCATTGTGATGGACACTGGGCTCTGAGGGGTTAATACAGCCCTAGGGAGGATGCGCAGGAGGCAGACAATCAGAGAATGGCTGAAGGGAACAGCCAATCAGGGCCAGGCAGGCCCATATAAAAAAGGACCTGCAGGGCAGAGGAGTGCATTTCTCTGCTGGGAGCTCAGGGAGGAAGTACAGTGTTTCTGGAGGGCTGAGAGAACTGCCAGCACCCTGGACAGCGCAGTGCTGCTAGCAGGGACCAGAGGAGCAAGAGACAGCTCCTGGCTGGCTTCTGGGGTTTGCAGGCTGGGGCATGGGCAAAGAGGATGCAGGGGCCATGAGGAAGTGACCAGATAATTCGCTGCAGTAGCCACTAAGGGAAGTGGCTGAACAGTGGACTTCAGGTGCCCTGGAACGGGGGAGCACAGTGTGTGGCATGGCAGGAGGGCTGTGTTGCTGAAGAGGACACCACAGTCCTTGGAAAAATGTGGGTCCTAGAGCAGGAGTGATGGTGGCGAGGCACCACCTGAAGAGGGCACACTAACACGCAGAGCTAATTCCCAAGACAGTCAGCTGGAGGTGCCAGAGTGATGAGTGAACCCTGTTACATCCATCTAATCCACTGTCCTCTCTGATAGTGGCCAGCACCAGATGCTTCAGAGGCAGATTCAAGAAACCCTGAAGTAGGCAGATTTGGGGATACCCTGTCCCCCACATAGGTCTTATGTTTGGAAAGCATTTTGAGCCTTTGATTGCAAAGGGTTATGGAAAACACATCATTTTTTGTACGTATTTTGTAAAGGTTATATAATCATATTCCAGAATTTAGAATATGGCCTAGTTGTCAATCCAGTTTAATTAGGTGATTAGCTCACTCATTTGCTACCACTTAGTTTTACTGTTCTATCACTTCTTTACTCAGAATTTTAAAATACCGATTTTGATTGACTTAATCGTTATCCTTATCCTAAAAGACACCATTTAATCCCACAGAAATTTCACAGCTCATGCATATTCCTGCACAGACACCAACAGTATCTGCTACTGAACTCAACCCACTAATGTCTGATTAGACACAAACTCTAGCTTAGCTCTCCAACTTCTCTAAGCGGCTTAATCACTAATTCTGCCTCACTTGCTCTCTTTGAGTAGCACCTTCCTCCAAAAGAACTCCATAGCGTTCACGCTGCCTTCTTGTACAGTGTACTTAGCCTGAGTAAGTGTAGCAGAATCAGGATCTGTTTTATTTGGGTTCCTACTTTACCATGGCTGTACTTAGATCATTAACAAGAGCTCTGACAGCTCTTTAATATCCTACTAGTAGTGGTAGTAAAGTCATAATACACTAATACACTCATTATCTGAATTTACATAGCCCAGTGAGAAGAATGGTGAAAAATACTTGATCATTTTTGAACTGCAGAACTGTCTGGAAATTTGAAAGGTGCTGCACTAGTAAGCTAAGCCCAGTGGAGATGTATCCGTCATTGGTGCAGGCTTTTCAGCTTACCTAGAGTTCTCCTAATTTTTAAATTAAATGTTTAAAATGGGATATTTCAACATTTTCAAAACATTTTCTAATTTCTAAATGAAATTTCTTTGAAATGGATATGATTTTGGGGGAATAAAAATTGGTCTAGTCAAAACAGCATTTTCTGGCAGAAAACAGTTTCAATCAAAAATTTTGACCAACACTAATTAAGAGGCATATTTTATAAAATACTTCTCATCCTCCCCCCTTCCTCATAGGAACTTTTTCTTTCTGCTTTTTGTACTGTATTTTTGCTGGATGACTCCTATTTTCACTAGCTCAGGTTACTGTGGTTCATTGCACCACAAGTTGCAATGTTAATTTAGATGCTAATCCCATTGGAAATCATTATTTATTTTGCTCATTTAAGGTAAACTCTACTATGTTTGTTTATGAAATATTTTCACTGTTTTAAATTAACAAACTTGTACGTTTTCAATAATATAACAGAGAGAGGAGAAAAGTGCTTCCTACATTACAATAATGTTTAATATTATTACAAATAAGTCAGTAATACAATAAGAGGCACACAGCGATTGTTTAAATGTCATCTGAACAATTATTAATATAATAAAATAGGAATATTTTATGCAGGCCATTAACCCTGATGATTTACCTTAAAACAACTTTGAAATAGTCTGATTTGTATAAGTTTCAATTGGGTATTCTCAAATTTAATCTGCACAGTGTGGCTGCCAAAATGTTCGGTTTCTATTGGATTGATAATTATTTGTTTTTGTTATATATTACATGTTTTACAAACTCTGGGAGCTTATTATTTGCAGTTGAATGTCATTGTTATGTACATTTTTGTATTACAGAGCAATTTATCTTTTAAAATATTTATAATACAATAGAACTGCATTTATGGAAAAGAAGGAAAAAGTATAGCGTCTATTTGTTAAAAGTGGGACTAATGCCTGAGTCATACAACCCATTTTCAGGAAGGTGGGATTTGGATAAGATGCATCTGGATAAACAAGAGCATATTGTACCTATTTAAAGAAAATGAAGATTGTTATTTGTGTTACAGAAGCTCCTAGAGAGACTCCAAGATTGTTCTATGCTCGGTACAAGCACAAAGTAAGAGACAGTCCCTTTCCCCAAAGAACTTAAAATCTAAATAAACAAGGCAGACAAATGATAGCCGCCAAGAGATGAAGTGACTTGTTCAAGGTCACACAAGGACTCTGTAGTAGAGCCAGGAATTGAATGTAGATCTCCCGAGACTTCAACCAGTGCCTCAACCATCCTTCCTGTCTTGCACACCCTGCTTAGCTGGTCAGAAAAGTTTTGGTTTTCACCATCCTTCCCTATCAGGTTAAGACTATGCCAACTCTTCTCAGATAGTTCACCAGAAACAAGCAAGACATGCACACCGTTTTTCACATCTGCTGTTCCCCCAACTGTATGCTCATGAACAGAGTGCCATCCTTTTTCACATATCTTGAATTCCCTTCTACTTGTTTTGATGTAGCTTACTCTTCCAGATGCACGCCTCATGAAGCCCCAAGTGCCACATTACCCACCACTTTTCACTTTCTTCTACCATTTTGATTCCATGTTTAGTAGCAGATACTGTACATAGCTGACACTAGATCAGGGGTGGGCAAATTCTGGCCCGAGGGCCACATCTGGGAATAGAAATTGTATGGCGGGACATGATTGCTCACAAAATTGGAGTTCTGGTGCCGGAGAGAGTTTGGGCTCTGGTTAGGGTGCAGGCTGTGGGGTGGGGCCAGAAATGTGGAGTTCAGGGTGTGGGAGAGGGCTCCGGGCTGGCGCGGGAGAGTGGAGTGCGGTGGGGGAGTGAGGGGTGGGGCTGAGGGTGCAGGTGCTGGGGTAGTGCTGGGGATGAGGAGTTTGGGGTATAGGAGGGTGCTCTGGGCTGGGACCGAGGGGTTCAGAGGGCAGGAGAGGGATCAGTGCTAGGGCAGGAGGTTGGGGAGAGGCTCAAGGGTGCAGGCTCCGTGCGGCGGTTACCTCAAGTGGCTCCTGGAAGCAGCGGTATGTCTCTTCTCTGGCTTCTATGTGGAGGCATGGCATGGTGGTTCTGCACGCTGTCCTGTCCGCAGGCACTGCCCCTGCAGCTCCCATTGGAGCACCAGAGGGGGCCATTGGAGCGCGTTGGAGCCGGAGTGGGGCCATGCCACTCCCCAGCGGGAGCTTGAAGGCCGTCTTAAAATGGCTGGTGGGCTGGATCCAGCCCATGGGCCGTAGTTTGCCCACCCCTGCACTAGATGGTACTGTGGTTCTTTTATTCCCTTTAGTTCCTTGAGACATATTGTCATAACCACATTTAATTCATGTACATACATTTTACAAATAGTCATGTAACCTATGAAGTTACTTATGTTACTCCAACTAAAGCAACTTGCAAAGTATTTTGCCACTTTGCATCCTTGACCTCTAAGGGTACGTCTACACTACCCGCCGGATAGCGATCGATCTATCAGGGATCGATTTATTGCGTGTAGTGTAGATGTGATAAATCGATCCCCGATCGCTCTCCCGTCGACTGCTGAACTCCAGCTCGGTGAGAGGCGGAAGCAAAGTCGACGGGGGAGTGGTGGCCGTCGATCCCATGCCGTGAGGACGCGAAGTAAGTGATTCTAAGTCGATCTAAGATACGTTGACTTCAGCTACACTATTCTTGTAGCTGAAGTTGCATATCTTAGATCGATCCCCCTCCCCCCAGTGTAGACCAGGCCTTAGTGAACAAACTCCTAAGTTTTCTGCCACCTGCTCTTACGCTCAGTCCTCACTGTGACTGAATAATGACTTTAAGATCCTGATAAAGATGGATCCTAATGAAGAAATTATGGATGGCTAGGGAGAACATATGCACTGTAAAGACTGAAAGAAGAGACTGTAGATTGAGTTTCCAAATAGCACATACAACTTTTTGTCATTATTTTTAAAAGTGTTCTGGAGAATGAAAAAGCAAGAGTGGTTTGTGCCTCTAAACTGCCTCTGTAAGTGCTGGGAGAACTTTTCTTTCTTCCTGCGATTATATTTTCATCCTCTAAACTTACTTTTATTGATTTGAAGTCAAAGCCTGACATACAGTGCAGAGTACTCTGATAATAGTGGGTAAATAATGTAGAGGTGCCTAGCATTCCATTTACACATGATAAAAAGGTGTTTTAAGTTATTCACATGTTCATTGTTGCCTAAAATCTCTTAAGAGTATTTATCTTAGTATTTTGTGAATGAACCCTGTCTAGGTATTGGTTGTGACATGAGTAATAAATCATTCTTGCATGCTCACCTAGCAAATCCATCTATCTATATTTTATTCTCATAATCCAGAGTGCCTGAAAATTTCAAGCAAAACCTGCATTTTCTAGTAATTACTCAAAACACTCTTTTTGCGGGTGTGACTGCACCACTAGAAGGGAAAGATTTCTGTCTGTCTCTGATAGTTTCCTTTGAAGAATTCCTCTGGTTCCTGGCCATCATAACAGCTTGCAGTGTGACCATGGATGAACTAAAAAATGTGAGCAAGTAAAGTAGAAAGAGAATTGGTCACCTCCTTCAAAGCTGTATATAAATCTGCTCATCTTGACTTACTAACCTTCATTGCTGAGCTTCATATCACTCCGTGCATATCACTCCCTGTCCTCTCTGCCCTTTCAGTATTATGACTTTTGTCTGCCCATATGTCAGTCCCTCGAACAAATGCCCTATGCCTTCTTTCATGCAAGCCCTGTTTTCATCTCCAGGGTCGTTCATGGATATCCATCGTGCCTATAGTGAATCTGGTTGCTTTGCAGAGAAAAACCTTGATTTTTCCCCTTTCTTAACTTATGTGTCTCCTTAAGGTGAGGACTGTCCCTTCTTGTGTGTCTGGAAAGTTCTGACCATATAGTAGAGCACTATGTTACCCTTGATTTGAGGGTGGTGTGTACCACAGAATGTGATCAAGCGAATTGCAGCCATATGATATGCATTCAGCCACCATGAATTAATGAAATAGAACACCACATAGTTAAGGGTTAATTTGAACACAGGATTTCAGAAGCAAGCTCAAAATTAGCTACGGTTTCTGTTAATCATATTAGAAGTTTATTGAAAGTTAGGAAAAGTGGTGATTTTGAAGAGGCCATTATAAGCTGTGTGTTTTGTAGAAATCAGTTATAAAAGATTAGCTAATACAATGTATTTTGGAGCAGTCCTTGAGAGACTTTTTCCTGACACCCTTTCTTCCCAGCAGGTGAGCAATTAGCCACTGCAAACCTGCTATTAATTACTCAATACCATTTCACATGTTAGGTAAATATCTGGGATGTTCTAAACCTATTGCTCATGTCTGTATGTGCTTACATCTAATAAATGGCAGTATTAGACAAGCACACACTTAATGCATGAATCTTATCCGACAGAATAGCTGTGTTTCCACTGATTTATTCCTGACACCACCTGGAGTGAAATAGTTAAATCGCCTCTGCTGTGGGTTCTGAAAACCTCAAGTAACAGCTAGTGTGAATAAATGATGATAATAATATGCAGAATTGTGTTGTACTGACAGTCGAGAGCCACAATTGCCCAGGTCAGCTGCTTTCACGTGGCTTGTAGAGCCCAGGCCAGCCCAAGGGTTGGGTTTGTAAATCCCCATATCCCACTGTACAAGGTTTTCTGTTTCTGAAAAGGAACTGATTCCACCTAAAAGGTGGATGTGATGGAATGCACCCTGTATTTACAACCTTCACTCTGTGTAATAATCACTGTACAAAATAAGTCTTGTTAAGGTATCATTTCAAAACTAAACCTTGCTGGTCAATAACATCGTGGTAAAATGTGTGTAACAGTACTAAACGTAAAGGTACGAACATAAGCTGAAATCATGACTGAAGTCTGTTTACTAGACAAGTGTGGGAAGTGGGTAATCCTGTTCCTCAAAGACCAAGGACAAATCGATGCCCCAGCCAAGTGTCATCAAAGCTGATGGGCAATCACCTATCAAGTGGCCATTCTTTGGCAAGGAAACGGGGCAGGAACTAAACATCTGCATCTTAGAAAACAATAGCGAGAGTGACTGAAATATAAAAGCGAGGGGCAAAATCACCCCAAGTTCTCTCTCCCGGTCCATCCTTCTTTTTCCACGTAAGAAGACAAAAGAAACAGACTTTGAGTGCAGATCTGGACCTGAAACTTGATCAGCAATGATACTGGGAACCTGTGGTGCGAATTTCATTTTAAACCAAGTCTGTTGAGTTTTAGTACTAGAAAGCATTTTATCTTTATTTTTTCTTGTAACCATTTCGGACTTTAATGTCTTAATACTTGTATTCACTTAAAATCTCTCTTTGTAGTTAAAAAACCCTTCCTTTTATTCTTTAATCAAAATGAATCCAGTGTTGCGAACAGTGTGAGTAACTCCATTTAAGGTGTGAAGTTGTTGCATATTGTTCCCTTACATGGATAACGGACCTAAAACATCTGAACTGTCCAGTAGAGGGCTGGATAGTACAGAGCACATATTTGTGGTGGGGGAGGAAGGGAATTTGGGACTGGAAGTGTGTTGGGGTCATCCTACAAGTACTAACCGAAGTTGATGGGAGCCAGAGTGTGGCTGGTGTTTGCTGACAGGCTGCTGGGATAAGAGTAGTTCAGCCAGAACCATGACCATACACAGACACTTAGGGTGTGACCTGCATGCTGTTTGACTGTGAGAAGCCCAGGCTGGAAGCCACAGCAACAAAGCATTGCGAGACACCCCAAGTTGCAAGGCAGGTGGTGACATAATCCCTCACTGGTCTGGACCCTGAAAGGTCATAGTGGAATAAACCACTGGGCAGTATGTGGTTTGGTATATTTGTCCCTGGTCATGTCAGTTTTCTGAAGAAGAAAGGAGGTGTCAATCTAGTGTCTTTCCAGGTGTTAGTCATGGCTTCTGCTTTAAGGCAGACAACATGTCATCAAGGGAAGGACAGATTTTTCAGCCTCATGCTGCTTCCCACGATGGGCCATAGCAAAATTGGCAGGTAGTCAGGAGAACGATGGAGATTTCAGAGCCACCCTCAGCAGAATTTCAGAGCCAGAATCCAGACACAGTCTTGCACCTGTATTTACTGCTGTTCACTTTGTATGTGCTTGTAGATTCGTTCATCTTTCATGTGCGTGTGGATAAAAACACCAAAGTGGGAGGTGGGAGTAAATGGGGATAAAAGCAGATTCTTAACTTCACTGGAGATACATCAGGGATGATTCTGACTCTGTGCAAACTATAAATGAGAACCTGGCCCCTCCTTTGATTATTTTTTTTAAAGGCCTGCTGGAAAGATAAACTAGATTAATGATTGGCCATCTATACTAATACAACATATACACATGTGAGGTTTGTCACTTCATTGGGCATTTCCATGACCTTGTTCTCTTGAGTATCATGGATGTTAGAGATAACAGGCATCTAGTCCACTCTCAAGTTAATGTGCATGGTGTTAAGCAGGATATATTAGTCCTATGTTTTCAGAGATTTTAAAGAAAACTGATTTTCAGTGAAAAACTGCTGAGTAAACAAACAGAACCCCACCAATTCATATTTTATACTCTTTTCTTCACTATGAAGTCAAAAATAATAATAATAAAAAAGTGTGCTCAGCTCAAAAGATTAAAGTATGCTACTTAAATATATATAAACAAATCTCTAAAGGGGAACATGCAGGAATGTTCACTGTAACCATGGCAACTATTGGAGCTTATGATCCACATACAAATATTCTTATTATCTAAAATATATATACATGCAATATTCATTTCAGATTTAACAAACATTATTTTTTAATTTTGCTTTCAAATGAATAGCATGAAAACCTCTTAAATACAAATGCCATTCCTGTTTGATTTCTTTAAAAAAAATACTTTTTATTCTATTTGATTATACGAAACTGAGACAGGAAAAAGATAGTCTGGGGTTAGGAAAAGATAATTAGAGAAAAGAGAGAGAGGCTCGAACAGAGGTTGAGTTTGTTTTAAGGTCTTGACCCTGCAATTGGATCCTTGAGCCCATACAGATGGTTTAGTGAAGCAACAGAGTTCTGTAGAGGGGCAAGGATCTGATCACGTGGATCCCATTTTGGGATTATGTCATTAAATTATTTCACGGCTTCTCATTTTCCACTTCTCTTCTGGCTTATGTGAAGTGTGGCATGGTACACGAGACGCTATCATGACTAAGGGTATTTCTACACTGCAATTTAAACTGTAACTGTAGCATGGGTAGGTTATAACAACGGCTATGAAGATGCAGTGGCCTGGGCTTCAGTGTGGACTAGTCGTTTAAAAAATAAAACATGGTCAAAATTGTCCTGAACTGAAAATCTTTTGCAGATTTTTGGTTTGTAAAAATGTTGGATTTCAAATTTTGATTTAGGACAGGAAAATTTTTCAATATCTCATCAATGTTTGTGGGATAGGAAACCTGTTTCCTGCCCAGCTGCAATTGAAAACCCATTTATTATACTCTTTCAGTTCAGCACACCACACAAAGGGGCTGATTCTACCACCCTCACTCATGTCCCAACACAGCCCTATGGCTTTACTAAAAACTCCATGCAGGGGGGACTATTACATGGGGTCATCAGGACCAGAACTTAATATAGTCCACAGCTCCAAACAATATATCAGGTACTATTTATAGTACGAAATACTACTCAATGTGAGTGGGGCAGAATTTGGACCTTAAATACTTGACGCTTACACGCCCTATATATTTGTTGGCTCTGTCATCCACTGAGTGGAGGTGAAAACACTCATCCTGAACAGGAAGTTACCATCTCCAGGTGCCAGGATATAACTTGTGTTGATGTTATTGGCTAGGTATAATTTGCTCAAAATTTGTTTATTTTTTTAAATTTGTAGCCCACCTCCTGTTTGTTTTTTCACAGTTGTTCACCACTTACTATGGTGTATTTCCAATTAATATTCCGTTACCACTTTCGCCTATGAAATACATCTGTGTTATGTACTACTGTACATTTGGGATCCCATTATAGTTCAGTAGCATTAAATGAAAGATGTTAAATCAAAGTTGCTGCCTCTGCAAAAGATTCCTGCTGTTACCACTGGGATATAAAAAGTAACGGTTCACCCTGTAGATTCCTTCCACTTGAAGACAAGGTAAAAGTCAGTTTTAGGGAACGAAGAGATTTGGAACTAGCAGATCCCTAAAAGGTTTGGAGGTTTAAATAAACTACAGAGAACCAGACACATTTTGCTGCTTATCTGATCTAAGTCAGCATGAAAGTCTCAATTTTTATTTCATGAAAACATTTTGATGTTTCAATCCACCCACACTTGCACTGCTAGTGCCCAAATTTTGTTTTGCTCTCAATGCTGACCAAAAAAAAAAAAAAAAAAAACAAAAAAATAAAAAATAAAAAAAAAAAAAAAAATTATTAAAAAAAAAAAAAAAAAAAAAAAAAAAAAAAAAGCAACTTTTGCATCAAGAATTTGCAGGAATGCATTTTGCCTATTGATATGAAAGCCCATTCTTATTTGTAAAAAGGACTGAGTTTTGTTTATAAAATAATACCTTAATTGATTTTTCCCCAAAAAGGCCCAATTGTGAGTTTGTAATAAAATAACAAAAATCTTGAACTTTGAGAAGTTTTTCAATTCCTTAGTTTTGCCCATCTCTAGAACTGAACTTCAGTTTTTTTGTGACTCAAAAGTCAGTCATTTCATGGTGGCCTAAGTTTCATTGAGTGTTTTTTTTTCTTATCTGTTAGATGCACCAAATATATAATTGAGTTAGTGCATTTTTGCTTTTCAGTATATGATTGCACTGCATATAATTTGGCTGCAATAAGAATAGCGTATTCTTATTATGGGACCTATGAGTACATGCAGTATGAGATACGTGGGTGCAAATGCAGCTGTGGGAACAGTTTACATGTAACATGCGGGTATCATGGAATTAGTTTTGTATGTGGAATACTGTAACAGGCTGCATCCTGTGCTCCCCCTTATGGCCTCGGGTCATGCTTCAGGCAGCCTGCTTCAGTTTCCTATCTTGAACTGTACAGATAAAACGTCACTAAGGCTTTTTGTGGTCAAAATACCCCTCCTTGGGGACTGGGCTTATTAATATAAAATAAACTCCAAACAAAACTCAAAATCCTAGAGTGAAGTCTATCCAAAAGTCCACACATGTCAAAGGTTTCTTTTCCTCCTCCTAGGCCTTCCTGCAATGGGGCCTTTTCTGCTTTGGCAGGCCACTCCCAGGTTCTGGCTGGCTGGAGTTTCAGTTCTACCTCCCAAGACTCCCTTCGTTTGACCCATTGACCTCACTCCCGTCCCTGTTATCTCATTAGTTGTCCCCCGGAATTATTTGGTTTCCAGGCCCTGTGGATCCTCCCCTTAGGCTGGGGGGAGGTCCTTTAGCAGTGGGCGGGCTCCGTCCACCCACTTCCTGGTTCCCAATAGGAAGAGACTCTGCTAGAATCTGCTATCTCCCAACAAGTTTCTGATCCCTGAGCATTCCTCTCCTTCCCCCTCCCCCAGCTTCCTGCTGATCTTTATAGAGAAATCACCTGATCCCTCCTAGGTATGACTCTTGAGTAATCAGAGTTGGCGGGCCCCAGGCCGTCTAACTACGGTTGCCAATTTTGGTGGGACATAAAGATTAATCTTTAATCCCTGGAGACTCCAGGCCAATTCTGGAGGGTTGGCAACCCTACGTCCAGCCCTTGTGGGCAAGCCAATCCATTGCAAATGAATTTTAGTAGTATCTTAAACAGACACATTTACAAACATATGTAGGTGTGCAGGCCAGAAAGTGGGGATTTTCTATCCCTTTAACAGATTCAGTACCTTTCCCTGTTAATGATTTCGAGTTTGAGTGGATGTTAAGAGCCCATTGTGCTACATTTCAATGGCTATTCTTTACTCAGAGGAAATATTGCTACTAGATTCACAAGAGATTTGTTTGAGAGAGCTCCACATAAGATACTTTCCCACATCCCCAATACTTTAACTATTGTTACAGGTTCTCAAAAGACTCAGCTCTTTTCTTATCTACTTTCTCAACCTGGTTAAAAGAGCCATTACTATTGCTAGCATGGAAAGAAAACCTTTCATTTTGGTGGCAAAATGGCACATCATGCAGCATTGTTGATTCATGAGTGAGGTCCAAACTCTAATAACCTTACTAATGTTGAGTAGCACCTTTGTCACAACTAATGCTGTAGATTTCATTGCAACCATGCAAGGAGGAAAACACTATGTAGGCCGAGTATATTCAGACACACATATGAGGGTTAGATTGTGAATTTAGGCACAGCCCTGAGCAAGGGATAATGCATAAGCTTCAAGAGTGTAGTCTGAAACATAATCTAGTTATGAATCCTTAAATTGGAGCATAGGAAATATAGAAACTGACTAGCCAACTAAATTCCTTTTTGTTTGATTTTTCTCCTTTCTCAAGGCTGGTACAGTGTGAAAGTCATGAAAGTCAACTAGTACTTAAGTACTAGTACAATACAGTAAGTAATTTACCAAAGGATAGTCAATAGTTGAATTCCAAGTCAAGACAAAAATAATTAGTACAAGATGAACATGACCGCGTTCTCTCTCTCTCTCTCTGTCTCTCTCTCTCTCACACACACACACACGCTTTACTGTTCCCCATTAGTGAGCAAAAGGGGACGTGTAAATATCTGCCTAACACTTGTCAGCAGTCAATGGAGTAAGCCAAATGTTAGGGATAGAAATATTATAAATTCTGTTAAAGAAACTACCATGTGCACTGGGTGAGTTCTGGTCACTCTGTGTCAAAAATGACATAACAAAAAGAGAGAGGATGAAGAGATGGGGAAAAATGATAGAGGTATGGAAAAGACTTTGTATGCAGAAATTAAAAAAAGATCAGGTCTATTTATAACAGAGAAAAATGAACAAGAGGGGGTGTGATATAAATATGTAAAATAATGACTGGTGTAGAGAAAGTAAATTGGGTAGTTGTTTCCACTCTTTACTATAATACAAGAGCAAGGGAACATTAAATAAATTGAAAGACAATGCATTTAAAATTGAAAAAGAATTTTGTTCAACCCATGTGATTCACTACCCCAAGATATCACTGAAGGCAAAATCTTTATAAAAAGAATTGGGCATTTATATGGCTAATGAGAACATCCACAGTTACATTAATAAGATGTTATGGATATTTTATAAAAGGTTTCTCTATGAACCCTTCATGCTTTATGACACATGCCAAACACTCACTGACAGAGATAGGAAGAAATTTCCTCTGTGAGCAAAGTTATAATATTAGTGATTATTCACGACAGGGTTTCTTGCACCATCTTTGGAAATGTGTGGTATCAGTCACTATGACAAGATACCTAACTAGGTGGACCAATTGCTATGTTCTTATAAGTACAGCAATTCCTATGTTCTTATAAGATGCTCTTTCATCCCCATTCACTGCTAATCACCACCACAGAGATGGTGAATAAAATTCACAAATGGATTATTTCACATTTTTCTCTTTCAGTTCCTGTATAATTCTTAAATATGGTTGGGACTATTTCTTGGGATTCATAGATGCCAAGGCCAGAAGGGACTATTGTGATCATGTAGTCTGACCTCCTGTATAACACAGGTCACAGAACTTGCCCAAAATAACTCCTACAGCATATATTTTAGGGGGGGAAAACCCATCCAATCTAGCCTTTAAAATTGTCAGTGATGGAGAATCTACCCTGGTTCTTGGTAAATTGTTCCAATGGTTAATTACTTTCGCGGTTAAAAATTTACTCATTTTCAGACAACCTAGAATTGAAGTCTACAGCAACATTCACTCTAGTCATTATTGGGTCTTTTATAAATTCAGTCAATTCCAAACTTCGATATTTCTCCGTGATGTAATGCATGTGATAAGTTTGCCATGATATTCCTATCTATCATAGAATCATAGAAATGCCAGGCTGGAAAGGACACCAAGGGGTCATTTAGTCCATCCCTCTGCTCTGAGGCAGGTTTAATGTACCTAGACCATCCCTGACAGGTGTTTGTATAACCTGTTCTTTAAAACCTCTAGTAAAGGGGATTCCACAGTCTTCCTAGATAACCTGCATGACAGATATTGCAGCCACATGCAGTACTTTTGGGGACAGTATTTTATGTCAAAAGCATGAAACCCTTAAAAAGCCATTACATTGAGATGGGCTAGACAGTATGAACCATAGACTATTCATAGTCCTTTGTACCAATATAGGTGATGTATATTTGTATGTTCTTGGAATCACTAGGGTCCTGCCATGAGGGCAGGGGACTCGAAGACCTCTCGAGGTCCCTTCCAGTCCTAGAATCTATGAATAATGTAAATTCCTAAGGGTGGCTTGGAAGCTTTATGTCCTGGTTCACCTGTTTTCAGGGGCTGGGAGACAGAGCACATCTTTGGATATAAGGGCTGAGTTTAAATAGACTCAGAGTCTTCCTTTTGATCCAGCAATCAGAAGTACCTTTGGTCCTAGGGCAGCTCCAGCCCTTGCTAAAGAGTTGGAAAGACTTTGGCTTATTAGACCCCCATAGAACAGATGGGTGATTTCTGGTACGTTTAGTAACCTTGTCGGACCTTTTATTATTATTTTTCTCTATATGCTTTTGCCCTTTAAAACAAATATGCTTGCTTTGGAAGAGATGTGTGGTGACTGGTAAAAACACTGTCTTTGGGGAGAAAGCAAAGGCATACTTAACTGTGAAACTAGGGCAACCTGTTTCAGTGCTTAACTATATTTATAGTTAGCAAGTGTTTCCTAATATCTAACCTAAATCTCCATTGCTGCAAACTAAGCTGATTGCTTCTTTTGTTACTCTTGGTGAACATGGAGAACAATTGATCACTGTCTTCTTTAAAGCAATGTTTACATATTTGAAGACTTATCATGTCTCTCTCTTCTCTTCCCTATCATGTCATCATATGTATTTTTTTAAGCTCTGAAAGACTTCATAGAAAACTTTATTTGATATACTTTGAATGACTGGGTAGAGATAAAGTGTTCGCTGAAAGATATGTAATCTACTTGGTACTGTGACGATCTGAGGATAAATGTACAGCAATGTTTCTTGCAATTAATTTTTCACACTAACAGTTATGCTGCCTTCAAAAAGTGTATTTGATAGCCACTGGAAACAAGTCTCTGAAAATCCTTATGGATAAGGTATAATTTACATTCTGCAGGTAGTGTGAATCATTCACACAGGTGAAAATTTTCAAACAAGGTTATCTAATTGTATGCTCCATAATCCATATTTGTGTACCTAATTAAGTGCTCTTTTTGAGATAGTATTTCTTCTCTGAAAATTAGGTGACTTTTCTTTGTGTCTAAATTTAGTCATCTGAGTTTGGAAATTCTGATCATAGCGTCTCATAAATTATTGAGTTGTTCAAAAAGCAGAACTTCCATCCCACAGAAAATTTTCATATTTTGACATTTGATTTCTTTTCCAATGGAGTAAGAAGTTGAAATATCTTCTTTTTTCTTTCATTGAATGAAAAGTTCTGAAAAATTTCAATTCAGCCACATCCAAACAATTTATATTTGAGTAAGTTAGACATTCAGTTGCCTTTGTGTATGGTGCCTCATAGGAGTTATAGCTTGTGTGCTTCATGCCATTATTCTTCCCTAGAGGCTGGGCTCCTTAGCTCTTATGATGGACCATGTGGCACTACCAAGGTCTCCAATAGTGCATCATGGAAAATGTAGTCCAGCCAAGGAGCCCAGCCCAAAGGACAGAATGGGGGCATAAAGCACCCAAACTCCAACTCCCATGAGGTGCTCAAGATGCAGTTCAAAATGTCAAACTGATACCAACTGATGTATTTCAGTTCAACAAGTCACTTAGAACATTCCTGACCAGCTCTAATAAATTATGAAAAGCACTGTTAGTGATGGTAATATAGTATTTAGGCCTGTTGCCTGTGATAGAATTTTGGGTTTTTAAAATAAAATTGTTTGTGTCTATATCCTTATTGACATATGTGAACAAGGAACAAAGACACCATGTGTTGCTTCTGCCTACAGCCAGATGGGGTTTTTAGTACAATGAGAAAAGAGAATAAATAGAGTTAAAGTGTTGCTGCATATGGCGAGAGTTTAATATACAAATGTACAATTGAAGGACGGTTCTTCCCAAACTCCTCTCCAAAGACAAGGTCAAGCAACCAATTGGGAGCGGTAAGGCGGATTGAGGGGGAGTATAAGAGACACTAAAGGACAAAGAAAAGGTGTCCCTGGTTGGAACACAATCTCACTTCCTACCCCACCCATGGGGGTACAAAAGAGGTGGTACTGAAGCCCCCAGACTCAAGACCCTCCAAAACAGAATATGACCATAAACTGTAAGGGGTGGTATCAGGGATGAGCACTAGAGATATAATTAAGCCTACTCAGGAGGAGGAGGAGGAAGGTGTAAAACGCTGCCATTATGCTTGCTTGTTAACTCAAATAAACATTGCATTGCCTGCACTTTGGCTTCTCACCTTCTGCTTCCTATATGTGGGACACGAACCAAGCGACAGTGGGGGAACCTTAAACAGTGACACTTGTGTTAGTTAACTCCAGAATAGATCAGGATGTAAGAATAGTTGTTAATATTTAGAAATCTCCTGTTTGTCATCATTTTCACAAACAATAATATTTTACAAACTGTAGCATATACATTTGTTGCCAAAAGCTTCTTTTCCATGAAACGTTTGTATAGACAACACTGCACTTTCTGCAACATAATTCAGTTTTCTGCAGCGTGCATGTGGCCACTTGAGTTTTCCAAACTTCTCCAGTGGCAGACCAGGAGCTGAAGCTTCATGTAAAGAAACCTGATTCTCTGCCTAGATGTCCCGAGGGTGATGATAGTAAGGTAAAAATAAGTCATGATACATATCACAGTTCATGGCAACTGCACTGTATTCCCCCCTCTGTTTTCCACCAAGAGCATCCACTCTCACAATTCCAGATCCCAGCCATCACCTCTCTTCGGCAGACCGCCGTGTCTGTCTCTCACTTGACTGAGGTATTTCCAGGCTGCACAGTTCCTTGTCTACACTGTGAAATCCTCAGCAAAGTCAGACTGTCAAAGGAGGTCTGCTTTACTTTTCTCCTCAGAAAAGGTAAACAATGTAATTGCCACAGTGAAGTTACCACTCAGCTCTTTCTAGGCAAGCACATGTATTCTTGTGGTAAAATCATTACAGAGAAAACATATTAAAGCAATAAGAGAACCTATACACGTATACCTATATGCTCAAATAAATTTGTTAGTCTCTAAGGTGCCACAAGTACTCCTGTTCTTTTTACGGATACAGACTAACACGGCTGCTACTCTGAAACCTATACACATGTCAATAGACTCTAAACTCATACAATTTAAGGTCAGAAGGAACCATCATGATGACCCAGTTTGACCTCCTGCACATTGCAGGACACAGATCCTCACCCACCCACTCCCGTAATAGGCCCCTAACTTCTGGCTGAGTTACTCACGTCCTGAAATCATGATTTAAAGACTTCAAGTTGCAGATAATCCACCATTTACACTAGTTTAAACCTGCAAGTGACCTATGCCTCATGCTACAGAAGTTGTAAAAACCCCAGGGTCTCTGCCATTCTGACCAGGGGGAAAATTCCTTCCTGATCCCAAATATGGCCTAACTCTGTGGCCAAGACCCACCAGCCAGACAGCTGGGAAAGAATTCTATATAGTAACTCAGAGCCCTTCCCATCTAGTGTCCCATCACTAGCCATTGGAGGTATTTGCTGCTAGCAGTCGCAGATTGGCTACATGCCATTGTAGGCAGTTTTGTCATACCATTCCCTCCATAAACTTATCAAGCTCAGCCTTGAAGCCAGTTATTTATTTATTTTTTGCCCCCACTGCTCCCCTTGGAAGGCTGTTTTGGAACATCATTCCTCTGAGGGTTGGAAACCTTTGTCTAATTTCATGCTTAAATTAGTTGATCGCCAGTTTATATCCATTTGTTCTTGTGACTACATTGGTGATTAACTTAAATAATTCCTCTCCCTTCCTGGTATTTATTCCTCTGATATATTTATAGAGACCACTCCTCAGTCTTCTTTTGGTTAGGCTAAACAAGCCTAGTTCTTTGAGTCTCCTCCAATAAGGTAGGTTTTTCTTATCAGATCATCCTAGTAGCCCTTCTCTGGTAATAAGCTTACCAGAGATCACGCTACCTCCAACAAGGGCTCTAGCCAGTGACCAGTTCTTCAACCCCTACCAAGGAGTTTTTCTATGTTTATCAGTTCATAACCACTTTGGCTCAGAACCAGCGCACACATGAATCTGACAGTCACTCCTTTATCCATTCTGGGTCTTTGAAGAGACTGTGAATAGGTAATCAGCCAGACAGTGGTTCTCACTTCAAGGTGCAGCTTCAAAAGGATGGATCTGGAAGCAGATAATGTGGATTCCCCTCCCTGTCCAAGTATTTCCTCAGAATCTCATTAACTTTGTTTACCTAGCACATTGTTTGAGAGTCTCTTGAAGCTCATAACACTTCCCAGAGTTTATACTAGACATGTCTCTTAAATAAATTACATATCATTCCACAATAATACATACACATTTGCATTCTTAATAGAATGAACTCCTAAGATACTTAAACTTAATTCAGTAAGGTTTGTCCAGGATATTGCAATAAATCACCATATCTGTCACACTACACATCTTCAGTTGGAAGGACTGGGCATGCTAGGTGAATGAGGACAATGCTGCTAAGTCTGTACTGAATGTCCTTGTAAAGGTAACAAACTATATTTTTTGAAGGTCACCACTAGAGCTTCGCAAAACTACCGGGTTTTGATTTGTGAAATGTTCACTGCAAAAACAGATTTATAATCATTTAGGGACATTGATTTTTTTGGTCTCATGTCCTTGGGCAGATTTCCGCAGAGAAGGAACTGGATGCAGTTTTTATTTAATCCATTGGTGAAAAACATTTGCACATGGAGCCACGGAACTGAATAGTCTGATATGGCGCATCATTTTTTTTATCATGTACTATATCGTTCATTTTTAGGTCATAAATTAATGCAAAAAAGTTACTAATGCATTAGTCTATGAGATGTTAGTTCTCCGAAAACAAAGGCTGCATCATCATCATTACAAACTGTGGAAGTAACTCTAACTTGGATGAATGTTTTCTTTGGTTGTTTTTTTCCAACTAGCCAAGATGTGTGTCAGAAGCTTGACAAGTGCAGTATATTTTAGAAGCAGTGTATCTGAGTTTATCCTGATCCGCTCATCCTATCTACTTTGTATTCACTTCAATTTTCTGTGCTTTTCCAAGCTATGATAAAGGTAGCTGAAAAGGGGATGTAAGGTCTCAGAGCTGTCACATACCAATCCTAGAAAAAACTACTGTGGTCCCATAGCATGCATCTGTTGAGCACATGTGCATCCCTTTGTCTCCTGCTTTCTCAGAAACAACAGTATAGGAGGGCATGGGGAAAGGAGGGAGAAAACAAAAACCTACTTGAGAAACCTTTGAAACATCAGCAAATCATTAACAATACATTACAAGCAGTAGACTTTCAATTAGATCAATTCTTTGTGTTGCAAATGTGGGTAAGATTAGGGCCTCAGTTCCCTTATCTCTCTCCTTACAGAGATTGCCTGAGATCAGAACCAAAACTTCCTTGTGCAAATTTCCAGTGTTGTTATATTCAGCAGAACTTAAGAAAAATAACATTTGCAAATAGTTAACAAAGACTTAAACAGTTTTTCCCTAGGTTTAGAGTATATCTCAGATACCATTGTGTGCTG
Source organism: Terrapene triunguis (assembly GCF_002925995.2). Lineage (NCBI taxonomy): Eukaryota > Metazoa > Chordata > Testudines > Emydidae > Terrapene > Terrapene triunguis. The sequence goes on along the minus strand of NW_020699373.1, from coordinate 7,734,062 downwards.
ATTTTTTTTTTTTTGGCTCACTGTACTTCTATTTATAATATTGGAGAAAGCTGAAATGAATTAATGATAATGGGAGGCAAGTTGGATTAAATATGACAGGTTATTTATTTCCCAGCTAAGATAGCCTGTCTATAGCACAACTGTCAGAGCCAGGTCGTGGGTAGCCTATGAGCATGGAGTGAGATGCTCAGTACTGGGGCTTAAGGTCAAAGATCAATCAAGGGTCAGACCTGGTCAAAACTGCAAAGTCCGATCCATAACCACATTGAAAGAGTGAAGTGAGAATTGGGTTTGGGCTAGGCCAGGGTCTTCCACTGGGATCAGCAATGGTCTTAAACTGAAGACAGTAAACAGGGATCCGGTTCCAGAGCCAAGCCTAGGTCAAGAACCGGGAGTCTGGGATCAAGGCAAGTCGCAGCGAGGCAGGAGTGCTTGAACCTCAGTAGAAGTGGGAGACGCACGAGGCCCCACCCCTTGCTGTGGCCCTGCCCCCTGGCCAGGCCAGAAGCCGGAGCTGGCAGTGGTAAGAGCTGCCCAGGGAACCTGGGCTGCTATGGGGAGCTCCAGACCCTACACTTGCCCTGGGTGGCGTGCCGGGGGGCAGCGACATGGGCTGGGGGCATCTCTCAGACCAAGGGCAGGGCCTCAGGGAGAAGAGGAGGAGCAGGGGCATTGCCACTGAGAGAGGCCAGGCTTCATGGTGAGGGGGGCTAAGGCCCACCTCAGTCCCCCTGCCGGGAAGAGTCTGGCGCTGCAGGCAGACTGATCATCAGTTTCCTCCATCGTGAAGCGCAGCCCCTGCCTGTGCCACGCCGTGTCTGCCCAAGGTTTGCAGTTTGGGGAAGCAACAGGGCCCCCTTCTCCCCCAAACTATGCCCATGTTAAAAAGTGGGCAGGCCATGGCCCGTCCTGACACCCCCGCCCCCAGTTCCTGTGCCCCTGCAGTGAGGTAGGGTCTAAGGCAGAAGCAAACTGGAGGTCTGTGTTGCTCAGACAACTCCCAGAAATGGCTTTTGGTTTATATGGGGAGTGGCACCCAATCAAGGAATCGTGGAGGGTGTTGCGCATGTCCTTTAGAACAGGAATTCTTGCATGGCTTAGCCTCTCAGTACCTCTTGATGGTAACCAAGCTTGGGCTCCACTGGAGACAAGAAAGCAGTACCTGCCTTGAACCGCCGCAGACCCCAGATCTAGGCGTGTGGGTTCTTACCTCAGCAAAGTCCAATACAAAACTGCCTTTCAAATACAGCTATTCTGGAAGTTTTCAACTAAATGTTTTGCGAGAGAAGGACCCACCCCAGAATAGCCAAATGGCCAGGGAACTGACTTGCAGGGAGGGAGACCCATGGTGCTGCTCTGAATTAGGATGAGCTGAGCCTTGAACACGGCTCTCCCACATCACCAACCACTGAGATGTTGGTTGTTCTGTCTGTCTCTCTGGATTTTTCATAATGTTTTTTAAAGGTCTCCGGTTTGTTACAATTGCCAGAACAAAATATGTCACAAAGCAGACTTCTTGTTTTCCTCCAAAACCTAGTTTCAAACTTCAACCTTTCTTACTCCAACTCCCAGTTTTCAGGATATTCTATCCCTATTCCTCCTCAAGTTGAATAACAATTTCCTTACTCACCTATTTTTTTTCCAATTTCCTTACAACATCGCACCACTAACACATGTTAATATAAATTATGGAAATGGAATTCTTAGCCAGTCAGGAAGGCTTTGAAGGCTAGAGCAGCTGACTAGGAGTCTGGACTGTTGGGTTCTATTCTTGAGATTGATGCTCACTGTGATTTGGAACAATTCACTAAACCTCATTGTCTTTTTCCTTATCTGCAAAATGGGGATCATGTTTACCCATTTTTGTAAATCATGTCAAGATCCGCAAGGCTCTGTGGATTAGAACCTGGATCTACAGAGCCTGAGACAACAGATGTTCCCCGAGTGCAGAGCCATATGCATAGCCAGGGAGCATCATGGACAGTAAGCACCACAGGAAGTACCACCCAAGGAAACCAGAGTGACAGTACCCTGTGACCCTCTGATTGGCTGAGCACCCAATTTAGCCCCAGGGGTTGCCCCCGGAAGTTGTCTGGGCAAGCACACAGACTTCAGCCTGCTGCAAAACCTGACTTCACATTAACTCCCAATCTCCAGTCTCTGACCTCAGCCTGACTCTGACCCTGGCTCCTGCTTCCTGACTCTGGCCTGGTACTACGTCTGATCTCTGGTCTCTGACATCGGCCTGCCTCTGACCCCACCTCTTGCTTACCAAACCTGGCTCTTGCAATTCCTCTGACTCGTGCTCAGTAACTATCGTCCCCAACGCGCAGACACTAGGCCAGATTGCCTATGCCCTGGTCCCTTACGAGATCCTTGTAATTTATTGTTTTTGTAGATGTTAGATACAAGGTATTCTTGATTCATGCATTTTTTAAGAAATAAAACTCCAACAACATGTTCAAAAGTTATGGTGATGATGGATGCCACCATAAGGATTTAGATATAATGTAAGCGCAAAGCATTATTGTTGTTATTACTAAGTTCTAACACAAAGAAAATATACTAAATCATGTGCAGAAAGTGAGTGGGAGGAACCAAGATAGGATAATAAAGGATATGGAAGAGCTAGTTGCAAATTAAGGAAAAATAAATTGCTACAGGCTGTACTTGCCAAACAGTTGTAAATACAATGCCACAATTACTGATTTGAAAATTTGTGGATATGAGCATTGACCCCTACTGCATGACTCCATATAAATGGCTATATTTTGTTCATGGACAGAAGTATCATTTTTCATACCTGAAAATGGTAAATGTAGTAGGAAAAGAGCCTAAGACATAAGTACTTGTATCAAAGGCCTTTTGTAAGGCAAAACCTGCTCACAAAATCTGGCAAGAAGAGGGCTAATATTGCAGACATACACATTCCTAAGAAGTGCTAGTCACAAAATACTCACGCAAACACATCCTGATATCAAGTGGTACCAAAACATTCACCAAGGATAACAGGAACACACTAACCCCTCCTAAAAGATAAAGTCAGAATAACAGTACGTAAAAAAAAAAATGTTTTAATTAAATTAACATGTACAAGGTAATAACTAGCCAAGTTAATGAGCAGTAATTATGTCAAAGGCAGTACTATCTTGTTTGTAATGAGGGTATAAAGATGTATCTCAGAGGGAGTATCTTTGTCCAGCTGAAGAGGGAATGGAAAGTCCCGCCATTCACTGAGCTGCATCCATTGTCACGAGCATACATGTCTTAGTATCCGCATAGAGTCTACCAGGTGCTATTACCGTGCTTTGTCGACAATAAACCTGGCCTGGCACCTTCATACCTTAACAGATCTTGTGGTCATTGGGCAGTTCACTCAAGGTCTGCTGTGCCGGCTGTCTGCGCAAAGTGAGGCAGCACACAGGGAGAACATACACACACGGCCGAACATCTAACCACAGTAATTTTCATAAATACAGACAAGTGTTTTATAAAGTGCTGTAAAATGTTTCCGTAAATATATGAAGAAAGAAATAGACATTCCAATCTTTACTTTTTAGCTTGTTCTGATATCTTTCTTGGTTGTTATACTGTACCCATCTCCATGGAGCTCAGTCCTAAACATCAGTCTGGTCCCTTTGGGTATGTCTACATTGCAATGTAAGCCCAGGGTTCGTGGGACTCAAGTCAGCTGACCTGTGTTAGAGAACCTTTGGCTTGAGCATCTACATTGTATTTTAACCATCAGTGCTTGAACATAGGGTTCTGCCAATGCCATCCCCAGTGCAATGCGCAGACCTGAGTCAAAGTAACCATATCCCAGAGTCCCTAGTGCCTCCCCTCTCGCAATGTGACCACTCAAGCCCTAGGAACATAGTGCACTGTGGGAAAACTACTACCCACTCTACTTATACACCACCCTGCACGTTACAGGAAGATTGAACTGCTCACCAACCCAGCCTACCGAGCAGTCATTTTGTTCTGTACGTACCCAGCTTCCAGAGCCGCCAACATGGAGGAGGTGCCTTTTGAAGAACTTCTCTTACTTGCGCTTTCACTTCTGTTTCAGGAAACTAGCAGCATATCCGTGTGGCACTGTTGGACATTTCAGCAGCATTTTCTGTCCCGCCTAACATACCTGATGGATCTGTAGAAGGCAGAGGAGGGGGAATACCCTGGCATTGCAGACTCTCACTGGCAGATGCTGCTCAGTATAATTGATATAGCTGCTGATGCCCCCTATGTAGACCCCAGCTTCTGGCGCAGAGCCACAAGCACAGACTGGTGGGACCACATCATCATGCAGACCTGGAATGACCAGAAGTAAGTTCAGAAATTTTTCATGAAGAAAGCCACATTTCTGGAACTTTGTGAGGAGCTTGCCCTCACCCTTCAGTGTCAAAAGGGACATGTGAGGTCTCCCTTGCCTGTCCAGAAAAGGGTTGCTATAACCGTCTGTAAGCTCGCTACCCCAGGCTACTACAGGTCCATTGCCATCAGTTTGGGGTTGGAAAGTCGACTGTGAGAAAAGAAGTGGCAGAGGTTTCTGAGGCAATCAGGTATGTGGTTTACCCCCAGGTGGTAGGCGTTAAAAGTATCCCAGAGGTAACTGCTGTCTTTGAGAGAATGGGGTTTCTTAATTGTGTGTGTGTGTGTGGGGGGACTATTGATGAGACTTGTGCCCATAGTTTGCTCTCCTCAAGGAGCACGTGACTACATAAACCACAAAGGGTACTACTCCATTGTTATGCAGGCACTAGTGGACCACAGAGGCAGATTTATGAATTTCAGTGTGGGCTGCGAAGGAAAAGTTCATGAGGCCAGAGTTTTTGCCACTCAAGAGTCTACATTCATGGGCAGGCTGGGACACTATTTCCACCAAATGGGCACCAGAAGTAAGGGATGCTTTGTGTTCTCACTTTTTGGACTTGCATGGCCAAATGGAAAAGAGGGAATTGTATCTGTAAGTGTTCTTGGAGGGGAAAACTGTCTCATTTATTTTTTTGAGGGTGGGTAGTGTTTGGTAAGGGGGTGGTCTTGCGTGCCATGCAATGTAAGTCAGAATGACATGGTGAAAAATGAATTTAGTTGTGGTGGGGGAGAGGGTGTGTAACCCACACACCTCCTGGGTGCAGTGCTCTGTCCCAGCTAGTGGCACCGATACCACTTAGAGAGAGATTAATGAGTCTGCTCTATAGCCTTAGCTAACAGCCATATGGTGTTTAGCTCATACAGTCGAAGCTCATGCACTGAGGTCCCGGGTTCTCTGCCGATGACCGGGGTCTGTTGGCGATACAAGTGGGATCAAACCTGGGGCCTCTGGAGCTGAGTGCATGAGCCTCTACTGCATGAGCTGAAAGCCATAAGGCTGGAGAGCAGATCTCTCTCTCTCTCTCTCTCTCTCTCTCTCTCTCTTCCTCACCCCCCCGCCCATATGGGACAGAACACCACACCCAGGAGGTGTGTGGGTTACAGGTGCACAATGGCTGTACAGCTGGAACTAGTTGAAAGTTGAACTGCTGAACCTAGATAAATAGAGGAATACCATTTGCTTTGTAATGCATAATTATGCCTTAACATGTTTTTAGCTTTATTATCTCAAATCATGATTGTATGATGTGAGGCACTAATAGCAATGAACTTTTTGAAAACATAACATGCTGTATTTGTAAACAGGTCTTAAAACAGTAAACCACTCACACAGTCTTGGGCAAGCCAGCTGCCATTACAAAACCACATGCCCAAAAAGAAAGGGCAGGAAATAATTAATACCCAACACAGTCCTATCTCTGCATGTCCCGTGGCTCCAAGTTCTCCTTTCCCTTCTTTTCAGGTTTACCCCTCACTTGGCAGCAGGGGAGGGGGATGGAGGCTTCCACCAGAGAGGGGTGGAAGAACAAAGGCTGCACGGTGTTTAGTTGCCCAGCCCAGCCACTTATAAGTCGTGAATGCCTGGGCCTCCCCGACAAGGAATTGTCCAAGCTACTGCTGGGCTGAGGATACGTTCCTGGGGCATCAAGCCCTGGTGTGGGAGAGGCAGCAAGGACCAGTGCTCTTGCAGCCATTATGGACAGGAGTTGCTGGAACAGTTCTCTGGGGAGCTCTGCCCTCCTCCCGTATGTGCGGTTTCTGTTCCAGGAACTGCTTTGGAAGTGCCTGTTCCCTCGCTGAAATGCTGTCCTCCACCTGTACGGTGAGCCTCAGCCTCTCCGCCTGCCTGTCAGCATGCCTTTGTCCTTGCTCTTCTGGTACTGGACCTGCTCTTCTGGGACCGGTTTCATTAAAAGAGTCACTTCATGCTCCTGACAGGGAGCTTGCTGCTGGCTCCCATCAGTCCCCATGCTGGATACAGGGGCCTGCAGGGCACCATCCTGGCTCACCAGGCCATCATGAAGCACGGTTGCCTCTCTGCTGGGTGCAGAGCCCAGGAACCAGTTAAAGTCCTCATAAAATGCGCATGTCATTGGCAGGTTGCTCAAGGTGCGGTTCTTGTCCTTGGTCTTCCTGTATTTGCTCTTTAGCCTCTTAATTTGCTCCTGGCACTGATCACCTATCTGGAAAATCTGCAGAGCTGTCAGCTTTTTAGCTATATGCTGGTACGCATGGTCATTCCTAGTGCTTTTGCTGAAGTCCACAGTTTTGCTGGCCTCATACCAGAGATTCCCCAAAATCTGGCTGTGCTTGTGTGACCAGGAAGCAGCTCACTTTGCAAAAGACTTGATTGACTCAATCTCCATTGCAAACCCAGGAGGCTGTCGGGTAATGTGCTTGCAGATGGTGATCAGAAGAGAATGGGTTAACGCTGACTTGAGCTGCTGCCATTCACAAAGAGGAATCATAGAAGATTAAGGTTGAAAGAGGCCTCAGATGGTCATCTAGTCCAACCCCCTGCTCAGAGCAGGACCAACCCCAACTAAATCATCCCAGCCAGGGCTCTGTCAAGCCTGACCTTAAAAACCTCTGTTGGGGGGGTCCCTTATGCATTTCAGGCACGACCAACACATTCACAGGAACACAGGGAGACTGGACTCTTAGGTTATGGGTCGCCCAATAGAGGGGAATAATCTCTTCCCTCGATCTGCTGACAATGCTCCTACTAATGCAGCCCAATATGCCATTAGCCTTCTTGGCAACAAGGGCCCATTTTTGACTCATATCCAGCTTCTCATCCATTGTAATCCCTAGGTCCCGAGCCTGTAGCAGTGCCTGGGATTCTTCCATCCTAAGTGTAGGACTTTGCACTTGTCCTTGTTGAACCTCATCAGATTTCTTTTGGCCGAATCTTCCAATTTGTTTAGGTCACTCTGGACCCTATCCCTACCCTCCAGTGTCTCTGCCTCTTCCCCCAGCTTAGTGTCATCTGCGAACTTGCTGAGGGTGCAATCCATCCCATCATCCAGATCATTAGTGAAGATGTTGAACAAAACCAGCCCCAGGACAGACTCCAGCAGCACTCCACTTGATACCGACTGCCAACTAGACATTGAGCCGTTGATCACTACCCACTGAGCCCGACGATCTAGCCAGCTTTCTATCCACCTTATAGTCCAGTCATCCAATCCGTACTTTTTTAACTTGCTGGCAAGAATACTGTGGGAGACAGTATCAAAAGCTTTGCTAAAGTCAAGGTATATCATATCCACTGCTTTCCCCATATTCACAGAGCCAGTTATCTCATCATAGAAGGCAATCAGGTTGGTCAGGCATGACTTACCCTTGGCGAATCCACATTGACTGTTCCTGATCACCTTCCTCTCCGTCAGGTGCTTCAAAATGGCTTCTATTTTGTTCCATTTTATGGAGACAGCTTCCATTTTCAATAGAATGCACTGCAGATTGTTGGCATCACAAGGACTAACGAAGTTGCTCCAAAGGAACTGTGGGATACTTTTGGCTGATTCCTAGGACCTGAGTCAAGCAGGACTGTGTGTACAGTAAAGAGCAATCGGGCTCAGAAACTGGGTCCTGGCTTGATTGACCTTGGAAACATCCGACCCTGCAGGATCCTGGGACCCTGGGTCCAAGCCCTGGGTTAGTGGCATTTGCAGTGTAGACACAAGGGGGGGCTTTGCCTTGAGCCTGGCCTCAAGCCCAGTCTTACACATTGCAGTATAGACATACCCTTTGTGTCAAAGGGGCTGGAAAGCAGTTGGAGCTTCTCAGCTGAGGATTCCCATGACCTGGACGGTCTTCAGCTAGCTTCTTTGCCTCACTCCTCCACACCTGCAGAGGTGTGTTGCTGATGCATGCTGGTCTCTTGCTGGAGGATGGCCCGTTGGCTACTGGGAATGGACCTGAGACTTCTCTAAACTATATCAGGGGCCAAGGTGGCACCTAGATAACCCCATGATTTTGGGGCTTCAGGCGGGCACGGCTGAGGAGTGAAGCCAAGTTATCTAACTGGTATACCTCACTGGAGCTTAAATCAAAGGATACTTTGTGTTTCAGTTGTTTAAAAATCACAGCAAATGTCAATACAATTAATGTAAATTCTCTCGAAGTCCTACCCATGAGAGTTGTGTTCGGCTGAGCTCATTCTCCTTTACCATGCTCTACAGATTTAAATTCTCGGCTATGCTCCTGCATACATCAATTAGCAGTGCCGCACGATGTGAAGAGGATCTTTCAGCACTTACACTGTGAACTGACGTACAAAAGCAGCTGCAGTACTTCTCAAAATTGGGAGACTTTCTGTGCTTGCCTACCAAAACGGAATGTTCCTTCCATTCAGTTCAAGTGGCTTGATTGATTGATTTTTTTTTTCTAGATTCTAAATTGTGCTTTCACTGAGAGACTGTCCTCAAAGGTTGATACACGATCACTACCAGTGTAGGCCTCGAAGGGTTAATAACTTGTAACGTTTCTAAGACCTTTGTCCCTAGCTGATTAAAAAAAATGATCATTATGCCCCAAATGGTGTTTTCTCTAGGTCTGTGCTTAGATACTTCCCATGTGACTTAGGCTAGGTCTACACTACGGGGGGGGAGGGAGGGGTCGACCTAAGATACGCAACTTCAGCTACGCGAATAGCGTAGCTGAAGTTGCGTATCGTAGGTCGACTTACCTGGCTGTGAGGATGGCAAAGAGTCGACCGCTGCCGCTCCCCCGTCGACTCCGCTTCCGCCTCTCGCAGCGGTGGAGTTCCGGAGTCGACGGCAGAGCGATCGGGGATCGATTTTATCGCGTCTACACTAGACGCGATAAATCGATCCCCAATAGATCGATCGCTACCCGCCAATCCGGCGGGTAGTGAAGACGTGCCCTTAGAAGGTGAGCTGCCCTCTTCGACTGCCTTGTGCCTTGAAGCATTCACACTAATGTGTGTGTATGCCAGGCTACCTCCACAATGTCACAGTTGATGCTTTGTGCGATGAAGACAATGTCGAGACATTGTCACATGCAGCACTCTCTTTTCAAAGAGGAAACTTCTTCATCCAACTGTTCTGCATTGTAGAAAGCAGCAAAAAGTCAAGGGCTTGATTCTCTCTTATGCCAGAGCTCGGGGCAAGGGGAGTGGCAGGGAGGAGTTATGGCAAGGAGTCGTTTGTGGTTTATAGAGCCTGCACCCATGGAGGATAGACAGAATGGTGCTCTGTTGGACCCTACAACTGCCTTCATCTGTTCCCGCGTACATCCTACACTGAAGTTGGGAGGTGGCAGATGCAGGTTCCAGAGCTAGCCCAGCTGCACCAGCAAGGAGTTCTTTGCTAGCCAGTTCAAGACAGTTTTGATCTTTTTGGTGCCACTCAGGAGGCACAAATCTGATTAGAGAATCTAGCACTATGTCTTCTACCCTCTGATTACTGTGAAGTGGGATAATGCTGAGGATTTAACTTGAGCTTGCAAGAGTGGCGTCTTCTCTCCTCCCACCCCCATCCCCCCCAGCAATAGCTGAAACAAAGTCTCCTAACGTTTTCATAAAGTTCTCCCCCAAGTGTTTTCCCCAAACAAATCTAGCTGGCATACTGCCCAAACTGCATGTACTCCATTAAACAAGGTGCAAGGTTTTTTCCCCAAGCATTTGCCCATGTTCCCTGAATAAGTTTATTTGGGTCTGCGATGGGCAATGCTGTGAACATCAGATTGTTGTTGTGTTCCGTAGTGTTGGCTAAAGACAGTGTTTCTCTGGAGGTCACAAAACTTAAAGTAATTTTGGACGTTGGTTGTTCAGTCAGAGATAACTGACACAGAGGTTGGTCAGTGCGGATGGGTATGGGCATGAGGGAGAAAATTGTTGTCTGTTTTCCCATGGTGCATCTGTGCCAGACCATTGGCATAATCTTGAACAACTTTGGGGCTGCTCTAGCTTATTCCAGTGGCCTATGGTCTGCATGGGACCATACACCAGTTATGAATTGGCAGAGTCCCAGGTGTATTCCACCCTCTATGTCGTGTGTGCATGGTGATGTGCAGTTGTACAGGAGCCAGTAATGACACTTTGCCAGCTGAGAGCTCCCCTACACAAGGGTACTTCTTAGCTGGCCAGTTTGGGCCAGAGGTCACCACTTTGCTCTATGTGAAGAGTGCAAAGTGGCCAGAACATGAGGAGAGAAAGCAGACCTATTTCTGTTTACCTTGGTAACATGATAATCCAAGATTCTGTAGATAATCAGTGTATGTGCAACCCTTTGAGGGACTAGTATACGCTCAGTGGATTTTAGATTGCTTCCAGGCAGAGCTGAGTTATCCAAAACACTCTGAGCAGCATTTGAATTCACCATATTAATTAAAACACATCTTGGGAGCACTACGTTTGTCACATAACTTTCACAGACCCCTGTTTTCCCACAGGTGGGAAATGGAGTGGGGGCGTTACCGAAAATGTTCCACCCTGGCCAGCAAAACGGCTAGGGCCTCCTGCCTTAGGGTATGCAGTGACTCAGTCTGATAGGCTTATAAATAAGAGCAGCCCCTCTAAGGCAAGCAGTATAACTAGGTCTGCCCTGTCTTGAAAGGGACTAAACCTTTCAGTGGTATGGGGAGGCAGTAAACTCTAAGCAAACCTTGGGAACAAACCTTAGGTTTTGTCTAAGTATTAGATCTTTCACCCTGCTGCGTAGGTGAGCTAGGGAGCCAAAGAGCCATAGAGCCAACCACCTTCACCAATACAAACAGCAGGGCACGCTCTCTTTCTTAGCATTCCTGAGATCAGGAGGAGGTACATGCACCCAGTAGGCATTCTGACTCAAGCAACATGCATCCAGGAGTTATGAGCTCTGCTGGTGAGCCTCCTGGTCATCTTCTGGGATGTTGTGATTAATTCTATGTGCAGACCTTCAGCTGGCAAGAATCTTAAAACGACTATTCAGTGCTTTCTCCTGAAAAGAGAGACGAGCCAGAGATGCCCTGAAGTCCAGTAGGGGCTTAACTAGCGCTCAGCTATTTTATGTGGAAAGTGCTCTAATTTTATGGTGAAAGTGCAGCAGTGGGAAACCCACAGAGGATAATGAAAATACTCCCCCTGACTGTGTTATCTGAGTTCTTGCAACAGTCACTGACATCTGTGGGAGTTGGCCTAAGTAAAATCTGAAGAGTTTTGGCCCGTACGTATATGCTTAATTTTTTGTGGTTTTTTTTTTCTATCAAGGCTGCATTGCATAAGAGTCGGACTCCAAGCACAGACTTGCTTTTGACACTGGCTGTAATGAGGCCACATTATCACGTATATAAATTCTGCCTACGACCCTTGTGTCTGTTTTGTGTTGGTCAATCACTTTGTAATCTGTTTTATAAAAATGTGGTGCTTTATTTTTTATGCACGTTTTGACGTTGCACTCTATATGATTTTATGAAAATATGCTAATGAGTGTGAATATAATGTAACTGGAATATGCTTCATGCAAAAGGTCTCTTGTAAGGTATCATTACAAAGCTTATAATCTACTGAATGTGGTCATCCTACTTGTATGTATGTATCATTCTTGTATCTGAAACTAGAAATATGAAATATAACTCTGAGGGCCTATTGTAATTATGCAAAGTGTGGGCCGTTAATGGTGGTTTGGAAACTTGATGGCTCCCATCAACCAGGACAATTGACTGTGGATAGCTCTGTGCCTTCCTGTGAGTCAGGCTGGGAGGAGTGAAGGCTTGGAGTCTTACAGTGACGTGATCACGTCACCTGGTACTGGAATCCATCTTTAACCTGGTGCTTTTCCATTTAGAAGGAGGGGTGGGAACCCAGAGAGGGACAAAGGATTCCCGCCTTGTGCAAAGTTATATAAGTGCGTGGAACAGAACAAAGGGTGCTGCAATCATGAGAAATCCCCTAGCTACCACCTGAGCTGGAACAAGGGCTGTAACGGGGAAAGGATTGTGCCCAGACTAGGAAGGCGTCCAGTCTGTGACAGAAGCTTACTGGAACATCTGAAGGTGAGATTGTATCTGTATTCAGTTTTCTTACTGTAATAGGCTTAGACTTGCGTGTTTTGTTTTATTTTATTTTGCTTGGTAATTCACTTTGTTCTGTCTGTTATTACTTGGAACCACTTAAATCCTACTTTTTGTATTTAATAAAATCACTTTTTACTTATTAATTAACCCAGAGTATGTATTAATACCTGAGGGGGAGGGGGCAAACAGCTGTGCATATCTCTCTATCAGTGTTATAGAGGGCGAACAATTTATGAGTTTACCCTGTATAAGCTTTATACAGGGTAAAACGGATTTATTTAGGGTTTGAACCCCATTGGGAGCTGGGCATCTGAGTGTTGGAGACAGGAACACTTCTTAAGCTGTTTTCAGTTAAGCCTGCAGCTGTTGGGGGACATGGTTCAGACCTGGGTCTGGGTTTGTAGCAGGCTAGCGTGTCTGGCTCAAACTGGGCAGGGCACTGAAGTCCTAAGCTGGCAGGGAAAACAGAGGTAGTCAAAGCACATCAGGGGTTTCTGTGATCCAACCCATCACACACGCTGTCCCCATGTAGCTTATACTCCTCCTGGTCATCATCCTTTCAATAACACTGCCAGATTAAAAATAGTGGGTGTCCTGCTATAACTTGACTTTGAGATGTATAATTAGCTAGGTGATAGGCATGGGGGGGTAGGGTTATCAGCTGGCTTGCCTACCGTCATGCAAATTTAGTGCTTACCTAAGGTTTCTAAAGTATAATCAATTATTTTATAAATCCATATCTGAGGCTTTCTAGGGGAAAGAGAGAGCTTAGCTGTATTGTGTGTTTTTAAACAGAGATTTCTTATTGGAATAACTGAAAACTACTAGGTTAAATATTTTCCATCAAATGCAAAACAATTAAAAAGATATATAAATAGGCTATAATGAATCATCTAGAGGTTAGATACATTGAATTACTGTCTTGTTTATATACTTCTTGATGCAAGCACCTATAAATGACATTCTTCTTTCTGTAAGCACCTGTTCCTGGTAGAAACAAGAGTTATATTGATTTGCTGCAATTTATCTTCTCCCTGGATTTTGGTCTTGACAGTGTGAGAAGATTAATTGGAATTAATAGCATTTGCACAGCTAATTAAAGTCACTCTTCCTAAAGTCAAATCAATTCCTGTAATCAAGGAAGTGACAAAGTCTTGCTTACTTGCTGCAGTCTGCATGTAAATGTTCTTTGGTTAAATAAGCATCTTTGCAATCATTAGAGATTGAAGACAGTAACTACTTAGGTTACCTGGCACTTTCCCCAGTACTTAAGAAGCAGAGTTTACAAAAATGGTTTATATTCATTTACACAGATAATACAATGAAATGTATTTTAAAAATAGAGAGACCACACATTTTCTTTTCTCACGATTCTGCAAAAAACCTTTCAGAGATCTAGGTAGTTTCCTCTTGTTTTGACTTGAATGGAAAGTTAAAGTTAGGAGCCCCAAGGGCTGTTCCAATTGGGAAGAGAAATTAATGATGGAGTCTGGTACCCTTGATGCAGTATTGTTTATTTACAAAGCAAGTACTAAGTACCATTTCCACTAACACAGGAGAAACTCACACACGCCCCTTAACCAAAGACAATACCCAGCAGAGCTTTCTGCCTACATACATTCCTGAGTGCCCTTGGTTGTGCCTCATATTTTGGATGTTTATTGTTTTTCTTTAACCTGCATGAAGGGCAGCTGCTGCACTCCTCAATTTAAGGGGTTCAACCAAGCCTATAACAGTAGCTGTTTGTGTGGGAGTCAAAACTGTTTACATGTTGCCCTCAAACACATACATGGACACAGTATCAGGCAATGGTTTCCCCCACACCATCATGATACAGGCCCTTTTGAGAATCATACAAAATAGGATAGTAGCACTTCAATGGATAAGATCAGGGATCGGCAACCTTTGGCACGCGGCTCGCCAGGGTAAGCACCCTGGTGGGCTGGGCTGGTTTGTTTATCTGCCGTACCCGCAGGTTCGGCCGATCGCAGCTCCCACTGGCCGCAGTTTGCCGCTCCAGGCCAATGGGGGCTGCGGGAAGCGGTGCAAGCCGAGGGATGTGCTGGCTGCCGCCTCCCACTGCCCCCATTGGCCTGGGACGGCGATCCGCGGCCAGTGGGAGCCACGATCGGCCGAACCTGCGGGTACGGCAGGTAAACAAACCGGCCCAGCCCTCCAGGGGGCTTACCCTGGCGAGCCGCGTGCCAAAGGTTGCCGATCCCTGGATAAGAGCATCTCAAAATGAAAATAAAAAGAGGGCTGAGAACTGAGCAGAACAGAATGGCCATTTTGCTACTCGACATGTATAAGGCATGTTCAGAAACTCTCCTATGGTAAAATAATATTGCAATGGTCTGGCTGCTCTCTTCTGGAGGGAATCGTACTGCTTAACAGAGTGTCACGAACCCTGTGCTGCTAACTAAATACCAGATCCTGCAATTGACTCTGCATGGGAAGATCCTTGCATTCACATGGAGCCCCACTGACATCAGTCGAACCCTAGGTGGGTGCAAGGGTCTGCCTGCATTGCAGCAATAGGGCCTAACTGATTCTTCTTTTCGATCAAGTGTGCCTTTGCATAAGGAGCAGGGGAATTCATGGTCTACTTCCATTGTTGCTCTGAGCTGATTTACTTATTTGGCATATGCAATCCGGTCAAGCCAAGCCGGAGCATTCTTATCAGCAATGTTCAAGGCATGAAGACCTCCAGGAAGTTGAGTCATTTTGTAGTCCTCAGCAATGTGTGTCATGGTTTGTGGCTGCCCACACTGACATAGTGGGCTGTCTCTAAAACACTATCAAAATTCCACTGCAGCACAAATTCCATATCTGGTACGAAAATGGTTCAGAAGGCTCCATTGCCTTCACAGTAAATCAAACCCAGCTTGACGCTGAGTGGGGTCCGAGACAAGATAATTATTTGTCACTTTCCCTGTGGACCATGGAGCTCGCCACGCATCCTCTACCGTCAATCCCTCATCTGGTAAACTTATCCACAACGGGCAACGTGAGGGCAGATGACCACATGGTGGAGCTGATGTGTGTTCATGAGGTGAAGTACAGTGACAGCTGACAGAGTAGCAGCCATGTTAGTCTGTATCCGCAAAAAGAACAGGAGTACTTGTGGCACCTTAGAGACTAACAAATTTATTAGAGCATAAGCTTTCGTGGGCTACAGCCCACTTCTTACAGCTGTAAAATTCTAGGTGGCTTTAGATTCATTACAATAGACTTTCTGTTTGTCTGCTCTATGCTTTACCAGAATTATACATTGCACTCTAAAACAGAGTACTCATTAATGAAGTGGAAGTTGTTAGGGAATTAAACCACAGTATCATGTATGGTATAATTGTAATTACAGGCTGCATTTCCTTGACATGAATCTGGTTCCCTGGTTAAAATATATTTGTCATCTTTAG
Source organism: Terrapene triunguis (assembly GCF_002925995.2). Taxonomy (NCBI): domain Eukaryota; kingdom Metazoa; phylum Chordata; order Testudines; family Emydidae; genus Terrapene; species Terrapene triunguis. The sequence continues at coordinate 7,718,250 of NW_020699373.1, read as the reverse complement.
GTTTAAACGGTATCCACTTGGGAATAGAGCTGGGTGAATAAAAAATCTGAACACCGCTTTGAATGAAACCTGTGATTTGTGGAATTCATGAAACCCCATTTGTGACCTTTTCTGTGAGTGAAATTTTGTTTGCCAGAATGTTTGTGGGTAGAGGGAGCACTGCTAATATCCATGTGTTATAATTATTTGCACAAATATTTGCACCAGTGTGCACATGACAATGTTGAAAGCTGTAGTGTTTTTTGATTATCATCCAATCAGGGAGCAGAAACAATGGCAAATGAATTAGGTAAGTTATAAGAAATAAATAATTGGGGGGGAAAAACATAAGAGCTCCATAGTCTGCACGTAAAAAGTTTGCTGAATTATGCTGAATAACAAACCAGTTTAATTCAAATCACAGTTATTCTCAATTAGGGGAAGGGGTTGGTTACACTAATTGAGTGATGCTGATGGATAGGAATCAATGCATTTGAAGAAGGCAGCAAAAAAAATCTTGTTTCACTTGAACACCCAAAAATGCTAAGATCAGGTTCTGTTTGTTTGTATTCAGAACAGAGAATTTAGAAGCGTGTGACTCATTTATCTTCCTTATCAAAGGTTCAACCCTTTTCCTTATGGAGAGCATGACTAGCCATCTTTGTCCACCCACTGCTAATCTGCCCTATTAATTTTCTTTTAGGTAAGGACAGGTTGATACTGAAATGTTTCCAAAGCTGCTGGTTAAAGTCTCGAATATGCACTCCTTTCCAAAAGACAGACTCCCATTCAGGTCAGAGATCCTTGCTTATCCAATGAACCATGGGTTGAATATACCATTAAAAGAATTGTGGAAGCAATTCTGTAGTTATGGATTGAGATGGCACTTATCAAATTTGGGGCATTCATTAATTTCTCAAATGTAATAATTTGGGTTGAAAAATAAAATAAAACACCTTTATGGCAATTTTTTTGGCCTTATCAAGAACAAGTTTGTTGTTGTTGTTTTTTAAAAGTACTTCTGAGGTACCTGAATTTGAAGTGGGGGAGGGGATTTCTTAGCAAAAAAAATGTTTGTTTCAGTTTTATTCTCAGACTTGGCATTCATTTAGTCCTGAATATGGATGAAAGCCTTGGCATTGTATTAAAAGACGTTAGTGACTGAATATTAATGTTTTTAATAGCCTGGTAAGCAAACACAGAGCACAGTTGAGTTCCTAAGGAAGTTAGTGGGATTGAGCCTAACGTATGTTCTTCCTGGTTGAAAAAGATTCTATAATTTGCAAGTCCTCTGAATGGCTGGCAGTGCTGATATCTGAAAGACTAGGCTTACATCATTTAAATGTTTGATCATTCTCCATCCATCTTAGGTACTTACATGGCCCTTGTCACCATAATATCTGAGCACCTAACAATATTTATCCTCGCAACACTGCTGTGAGGGAGGGCAGTGCTATTATACCCATTGTACAGATGGGAAACTGAGGCACATAGCCTCTATGTGAATTGCCCCAGAAGTTTGTGGCAAAGCAGTGAATTGAACTGGGTCTTCTGAGAGCTAGGCTTCCACTCTAACTACTGGATCATCCTTCTGTCAAATTTACAGTGATTTTCACATCTTCAGTGATTATGGTTGGAGGGATGAGAACGGCTATTTAAAGCTTTATAAAGCAGTGTTTTAGAAAACCTCTAAATCATTGGGTATTCTTTGTCTTTTATCGCTGCATGGACAAGGGTGTTGACAAGGAAGTCTTCTTAACTATTCAGTGCATAATCATACAATTCTGAACAATATGCCATACCATATATTTAGATTGCAAACTCCTTGGGGCAGGAACCATATTTTTGTTCTGTGTTTGTACAGCACCTAGCACAATGGGGTCCTGGTCCAACACGAGGGTGCCCATTAGTAATAAATAATAATAATCAGGAATAATACAAACTAATATAGTGTGAGGGAAGACCATTATTTTCTATAACCATAGGTGCCCACATATATAGCATTTTGTATTGAATTATATGCTTTAACACTGTTTTAATATTGAATCTTCAGTGAGTGTCCTTAAGGCCCATTCCTGCTACCACTGAAGATGAGAATGTGGGGAGTAAATCAGCAGATATAAATGAACTAAAGTCAGTGGAATTCTACTGAATTATGCAAGATGAGGATCTGGTCACCAATTTACATTGTGCATTAGGCCTTATGGGTCAAATCCTGCTTCACTGACTTCAGTGACAAAAAACCAAACACCAACAACATTGATCTCAGTGGGATCAGGATTTGGTCCTATATGTCAAGGTGATTATGTACTGAAAAACCCCATTGTAGGAGATAAAGTTTGCTAAGGGACCCTTAACTGACTTTTGTGCATTTAAATTCTCAGCCTTACGATTATATTAAAATATCTTCATGGAAAGAGGGAATTTCTACCAAACCTACTGCTTAAGAGGGTATATAATTTCTAGTACAAGGTTTCCCATGCACTGGCCTCCAGTCCATACCATTGCCAGGCTGTTGATACCATGATGTTTGCCGGGCTGTTGTCATTACTCCACAGCACTTTTCCACCTATCATCTTGCATAATGTGACCCTGAAAACGTTAACATCTTAAATTTCTCTGCAGTTTCTGCTTGAAACTGTGGGGCAGTGGAAAGACGTCAGGACGTGGCTAGGAGGCACACTGATGTAGGGAAGAGGTGAGCCAGAATCAGTAGCTGTCAGTCAGCTCAGGGGAGAGCTTGCATTGTCATGCCAACTGAAGAATTGGCAACACCAGCGACCAATCATATTATTTCCACTCTACTGTGTTTGCATTGTTTTAATTATGGCAAAAGTACCCTCTAAATACCTCCATAAGTCCTGTGATTTGTGTTGTAATTATTCCAGACTAATCATTCCAGTTACAATATGTGCAATATTGTCTTTTGTTTGAAGACTGGGAGTGAAATGTTCTCTTGTTTCCAACCAGAGTCTGTCAGTCAGCCAGGGTGGGTGGGAAGCAGTAATCTGAAAGGCGCTTGGCTCTTGTTTGAGGATGCTGTTATGGCCCAGGTAGAAGGTAAAAGGGAGGATGTTGATGCTTGAGGGACATTTACAGCTGAGCTTGGTCAAGCAGGAGTGAATCTTTGTGGGATAAGGACTGAGAAATGTAGGGCACCTCTTGTTATGCAACCGTAGGGTCAAAGCCTTGGACTTGAATACCAGTAAAGTCCCCATTGTTAGACGCAAACCATGGAAAAAAGTCAAATAGATAAGACAGTGCTGTGGAACTTTCATTTGTGGCAAATAGACTGACCAGTAAGAGTGGTCAATAACCTATTTCGATAGTCAATGTAAGAAAGTCTGGTACATGGTGGGCACTACCAGAGTTCCTAATAATAATAGGAAAGATGCATTATTTCTCTTGCCTATAGAAATGCCACTCAGAACAACTGACAGCCACATAAGTGCATGATTGTGGAATGTTAAATAAGAGCATTAGTGATTCCAAATGAGAGAGTCAATCAGAAGGAACCAACCTGATGTTCATACTTTGAGGCATTTTGCACCCAGAGTAGCAATTAGCACATACAAGCTGTGCTCAAGTATGAACACAAGTACTAGTTGGACTATAAATGAGTTACTTCAAACTTAATTGTTTTACATTCTTTACTGTGAGATGATTAATAAAGGCAACTTGAAAAGTACATTTTCTCAGAAATCAATAGCATTTCAGAGGTTTGCGGTCTAGCCATATTAAAAAATAACCTTGATCCTATCTACCTGTGTGTGTGTGCACATGCATATGTATGCCTATCTTGTCTACTCCGTCTGAGGGATCTATTCTTTGACCACTTGTTTTGCTTGCAAAGGGTGAAGGGAGGGAAACTGGCTTGCTGCTGAAATTTAAGCAGAAAAGCAATGCATGCAATCACTCTAGCTTTACTTTCTCCTGTACGGAATTCTCTGCATCATATTGTACTTATTAGGAGATCCATGGATATTAAAGACAAGATGCAGCAAAATAAGGACAAAGGATACAGAAATTAGGAGGACCTTGCCAAAACATGCATGAGTTTCACATTGTACTCCCTTGCCTGTATGTATGGCTTAAAGGGTCAATAGACAATATCCAAGGAGGCACTGTGGGAAAGTAGATTACCTTTCTTTGAATCATAGAAACGTAGGGCTGGAAGGGACCTCAAGGGTCATCTAGTCCATTTCCCTCCCCCTTGAGGCAGGACTAAGTATACCTAGACCATCCCGGACAGGTGTTTGTATAACCTGTTCATAAACACCTTCACTGATGGGAATCCCACAACCTCCCTTGGTGTAATCTGTCCAGTACTTAACTATAGTTAGAAAGTTTTTCCTAATATCTAATCTAAATCTCCCTTGCTGCGTTTTAAACTGACTGACTTCTTGTTCTACCTTCAGTGGACATGGAGAACAGTTGATCACCACCCTCTTTATAACAGTCCTTAACAAATTTGAAGACTGTTAGCAGGTCCCCTCTTCGTCTTCTTTTCTCGAGACTGAACATGCCCAGTTTTTTCATCTTTCCTCATAGGTCAGGTTTTTTAAAACCTTTATCATTTTTGTTGCTCTCCTCTGGACTCTTTCCAGTTTCTTCACATCTTTCTTAAAGTGTTGTGCCCAAAACAGGATGCAGTACTCCAGCTGAGGCCTCACCAGTGCTTCGTGGAGTTGGACAATTACCTTCAACTCTTACATACAACACTCCTGTTAATACACCCCAGAATTATATTGCCTTTTTCACAACTGCATCACATTGTTGGATCATATTCAATTCGTGATCAAATATAACCCCCAATTCCTTTCCGCGCCATTATCCAAGTCATTAATGAAAATTTTGAATGGTGTCAGATCCCTGTGGGACCTCATTAGACACATCCTCCCAGTTTGACAGCCAGTCATTGATAACTACTCATTGAGTATGTTTGGTTTTTTTCAACCAGTTGTGCACCCTGTGACATTCTATACCTTGGGGGAGTGTCCTGGAACCCCCATATTCCTCATTTTCATATAATCGTGATCCTACATATAAAAGCATGCCATGTCAGGTATTTGGGGAAAGGTTATGATCTGCTGAAAGTCATTGTTCTATCTAAATATGTGTATCATCAACACATATGAAGTTATGAGAATTGTGTTCTATGGTTGTCACTAAAATATGCTGTGGTTTTGGGAGGCGCCCAGATACTGGCTCTACAGAGACAATGAATGACAAGGGAGGTAACCAACACCTGGGTGGGTGCTGTTGAACAGAAATCACCAGCCATTGTCCAGCAAGGGAGCTACAGTTCAATGACTCACCTCAGGAGGCCACACCAGGGGAATTGCTCAACCTTGCCTGGTGACTCAGCAATGCCCACCCAGACATGCCTGGACTTGTGTTCTCCAAGCACATGGACGAAGGGTATCGAAACCAAACACAGGGGCCCATGCTGGGCCTTTCTCCTTCACCCACCTACACTGCAAGCAAAAAGGACACTCAAGACTTGAGACTCCAACTGAGGGGACTGGCCCAGATTTCATAGGTGAAATCTGTATACTATGGGCTGCAATATCCAGTGGGGTTAGAAAAACTGCTTTATCTAGATGTTGCCCAGTCTAATAGGGTTGAGAGTTTAGACTATGTGCTTACATTTTATTTCTTTTGGTAACTAACTCTGACTTTTTGCTTATCACTTAATATCCATCTTTTATAGCCAATACATTTGTTTTACTGTTTATCTTTACCAGTGAGTTTGTATGAAGTGTGTGGCAAATCTGCTCAGGTTTGCAAAGGCTGGTGTATATCCACTTTCCATTGCTGAAGTGGTGAACCAATTATTAAATTTGCACTGCTCATCTTGAGCAGTGCAAGACAGTATATTCCTGAGGTACAGTGCTGGTAGCTGGGAGGATTTGGCTCTGGTGCCTTTCTCTGTGTGATTCATGAGTGGCTCTGGGAGCGTTCATACAATCTAGCTGGGTGTGGGGGCTTCACATTTGGTTGTGCTGAGTGATAACAGCACCAGGAGGGGTTGCTGCTGGTCACTAGCAAGGCATTGTGGAGACAGCCCAGGCTGGAGAGAGTTAAGGGGGCACAGTGGTCCCGCGGTCCCAGGCTGCACCCTGGGGGGATCCCATCACACGCCCACCTTTATAATAAATTAATCTAGACCACATTTCTCTAGTTTCCTTGTGAGACTGTCATGTAGGACTATGCCAAAAGCCTTGCTGAAATGAAGATATATCATTATTTGTTCTCGACAAACCCATGTTGGCTATTACTTATCACCCTGTTATCCTTTAGGTGCTTACAAATTTAATGTTTGGTTATTTTTTCCAGTATCTTTTCAGGAATTGAAGTTAGATTAACTGATCTATAATTAGGATAAGAATAATGTGTTTATTCACACTTAATACCTATTAAACATGGACCCCAGCCCAATCTTTGTTCCCACGTTTAGATGTTTTTATGGTTTCTCTACCAGGATTGTTCTGTCACAAAGAGGGGCTCTGACCCCCTTTATATTCTGTTGGAGATAAGTGAATCTGTTAGGTAGTGATAATTCCAGTGTATCTTCATGCTGTGTTTGAGCACTTGATAACGGGATGCCTCAAAAATAGGAGCTATGCATCAGTATGTAATGTCCTAGACTCCTACTATTAGGACAAGTCGATATATACAACCAACATTTTTTGAACAAAATTTATTTTAATTGAAAAATAGGCTTTTTAATGAAAATTGTGAAAAAAATCATTTTGAAAATTTCTGGGTTTTTCCAAATACATTTGAAAATGAAAAAAACGAACTTTTTTCCCCCATTCATTTGTTTTTGGTTTTGTTTCCCGCCTCTTCTTTCTGTTTCTTCAGAAGCAAAATGCAAAGAAGAAAAAAGAGGAAGGGGTGGAGGAGAAAAACTTAGAATGTTTGCAACAGAAATGTTTTTGTGGAAAATATTTAAATAAATGGGGAAAAAAGGTACTATTTTGAAACCTGCAGGAAAAAAGATGTTGAAAATGTCCATATATTTAGTGATCTCTCTTTTATATTTTTGACCAGGTCTAATATAAATACGGTAGCAATTTATGTTGGGATCTCACGAAGAAATAAATTGGGCAGATCCCCACCTAGTGTAAATTATCATAGCCTCTTTGATTTCAGTGGAGCTATAATAATTTACACCCTCTGAGGATCTACCTGAAGGTTTAGATTAAAATATGATAAAGAAAATGCTGTACCAGCAATTTAAGAACTTCATTTTATTAACCAAACATGAACATTATAAGGAACCAAGGCTGCCATCCTGCTGAGTGAAATTACATATGTATTTGTGTTTATAGGTCAGGACCCAAGCTTTTGCCCGTGGTATTATTATGTATAGAGGAAGGATGGCCCAGTGGTTAGGACACTCACTTAGTACTCTGAGAGCCTGAGTTCAAATCCCTGTTCCACCACAGACTTGCTGAATGACCTTCAGCAATTCACTGAGGTTTCTCCTTGCCTCAGTTTCCCACCTCTAAAATAGTATTTCCCTACATGGCAGGGGGTGTAGAGAAGTTAGATTGTGAGTGGCTCAGATTGGGGAGGGGGGGAATACATAAGATAGATGTACATGTGGTTTCACTACAAAGAAACATTGGCATAAGAGACTTTTACAGAAAGGGAAAGTCAGACTCCCAGTATCCTTGGAAACTATTGCTCACATGAGTATGAAGTGTCAGTGAATGCCCTGTAGGTACAATATTAATTTGTCCATGATCAAAATGAACTATAATAAACACTCTCTCCTTGTCTCCACTCACTGTATTACCCATTTCTCAAAAGATGCCAGGATTGAACTGGTGTAGAACATGATTTTAATGTATCCAGGGTCCAGGTACAAGTTTATAGTGGATTGAAAACCCCCAAGTTTTTAATGCAAATGTTCATAATGGAATAATTTTTTTAATCAAAATTCAAAATTTTGATTGAAAAAATCTAATTTAGAAAATTTCAACAAACTCTACTCAAGATCATTTAAAAAGCATGATTAACATTTGCCCATGGGGCACAATCCCCAGAGCTTCACACCACTCCCTAGACAGTGTTGTGTGTAAATCCCATAATCTTGCCATCTATAAGCAAAAGACTCCTTCAAAAAATAACCTAAAATCACCAATGGCATATCTCCCAAGTAGGTTGCATTTTACACCCTCATGAAGCTTACAGCACGTAAACTGGATGAAGGGCAAGAGGTACTTCTTCAGCAATCTAAACAATGTAGGCTTAGATATGTTAATTGGTGCAATTAAAAAAGTTAGGAACCAGGCTTTTGAAGGAGAACACAAAGAAACTGACACTTCTCTAATTGGTTCTTAAACACAGGGGTACTCTGCTTTTTATAGCAATTACACTCATAAGAATTGGGGAAAGAAAAATAATAATAATGGGGCATGAATGTTAGTCCCTTTTAAAGTCATAGACTGGGGTCTCTTTTGGCAGGGATGTTTTTTGCTATGAGTGATCCGGCGATTACTGAGGTTAATTGAAATCCTGACTTCAGTGGACATTAGATCAGGCCCTATGCACCTGCATAGTGTTAACACAATGGGCCCCTGATTGGAGCTCCTAAATACTACCAAAATACAAATTATAAGTACTGAGTCGTACTAAAATGCTATTGCAGGCCATTAATTTAGAACCACCCTCAAAGTCCTCCAGAACCTCCGTGAACAAGGTCACCGCTATGGGTGAAATGCTAGCCCTATTGAAGGCAATGGGAGTTTTGCGATTGACGCCAATGGGGCCGAATTTCACCTCTCATAGACTCATAGACTTTAAGGTCAGAAGGGACCATTATGATCATCTAGTCTGACCTCCCGCATGATGCAGGCCACAAAAGCTGACCCACCCACTCCTGGAATAATTCTCTCCCTTGACTCAGCTGTTGAAGTCCCCAAATCGTGATTTAAAGACTTCAAGTCGCAGAGAATCCTCCAGCAAGCGACCCCTGCCCCATGCTGCGGAGGAAGGCGAAAAACCTCCAGGGCCTCTGCCAATCTACCCTGGAGGAAAATTCCTTCCCGACCCCAAATATGCGATCAGCTGAACCCCGAGCATGCGGGCAAGATTCTCCAGCCAGACCCTCTGGAAAAAGTTCTCTGTAGTAACTTTTAATATCCCATCATTGACCATTGTTACTAATTACCAGCGATGGCATGTTATTGACCTATTGACTAAAATCACGTTATCCCATCAAACCATCCCCTCCATAAACTTATCAAGCTTAATCTTAAAGCCAGAGAGGTCTTTCGCCCCCACTATTTCCCTCGGAAGGCTGTTCCAGAACTTCACTCCTCTGATGGTTAGAAACCTTCGTCTAATTTCAAGCCTAAACTTCCCGACGGCCAGTTTATATCCATTTGTTCTCGTGTCCACATTAGTAGTGAGCTGAAATAATTCCTCTCCCTCCCTGGTATTTATCCCTCTGATATACTTAGAGAGAGCAATCATATCACCCTTCAGCCTTCTTTTGGTTAAGGTAAACAAACCGAGCTCCTCGAGTCTCTTTTCATACGACAGGTTTTCCATTCCTCGGATCATCCTAGTGGCCCTTCTCTGTATCCGTTCCAGTGTTATTAGGTCAGATGGGGATTAAAAGTCCATCTGAATTCAACGGAAAGATTCCCATTGAATTCATTGCCCTATGATTTTCCAAAATTAGCTCATCATATAAACATCACATGTTTAAGGAAATAAACGAGCTAATAATTTAATGCCTGATCCAAAGCCCTCTAGATTCCAGTTGACTTCAATGGTTTTTGGACCAGCATCAGAGGAGAAATTTGAGCAATGGTCTCAAGTTGCAGTGGGGGAGGTCTAGGTTGGATATTAGGAAAAACTTTTTCACTAGGAGGGTGGTGAAGCACTGGAATGCGTTACCTAGGGAGGTGGTGGAGTCTCCTTCTTTGGAGGTTTTTAAGGCCCGGCCCGGCTTGACAAAGCCCTGGCTGGGATGATTTAGTTGGGAATTGGTCCTGCTTTGAGCAGGGGGTTGGACTAGATGACCTCCTGAGGTCCCTTCCAACCCTGATATTCTATGATTCTATGGTATTAAAATAAAGGGTTTTTGAGCAGCCAAGGGTCCTTTCCTTCTTGCTCATGTCATGTGCTGCCCCCCCCCCCCCCGAGTTTGAAATGTTGAAAGCAGCAGCATTCATGCTTATTGTGATGCTTTCTCAGGGTACCTAGGACTGTGAGACTTGTTGGTGTTTAACTGGGTGTCAGCTCCCTGATGTTGGTAGGCTGTTAGCCACTCAAACAATATTCTAAGGGCAATGCTAACCCTCACTTTGCTTTGCAGCTTAACAGTAGATGCACTCCAGTCACCAAGCCCCTTTGAAGTGTTCCACTGTGATATCCAACTCCTATCACTGGCTACGCACAGAAATACCAGGTTTGCTATCCCCACGGGGACTGTGTACACACCAGATTGCTTGATTCAACTGAGGATCAGTTCCTGTATAACACCATTTCACTGATATATTTATAGCGAAAACAATCATAAGTTTATTTCAAAGGTTAAGATTTAAGAGATAGTGAATAAGGATAATCGAAACAGAAAGGTTACATATAATACAAAATCAATACATGCTTTCTAGCGACTTGACGTAACAGGCTAACCATCTGTCTAAAAGCAGTCTATTTTAACCCAAAGACTCAAAGCTTTCTTGCAGCATTTCCAACCAAGGTTCGTTGGGATCCTATTTTCATGCATGTAATTGTACTGCTTGATGATTTTCTCAGTTGCAGGATAAAGGGATGTCTTTTGCCTTCTTCTTATATTCCCCCAAGTCATTAATTGTTCCCAGAATCAAGATGACCTACCATGGTTTATTCCATGGTGTGCTGACTCCATGTTGACTTCTCATCCTCATGTGGACTTCCTATGCAAACAGGGCTTCCGTTGTGTTGGCTTTACATATGAACTGAGTCAGACAGGGGTGTGTGTGCGTATGTGTGTGTGTATATATATATATATATGTGTGTGTGTGTGTATCTCTCTCTGTGTGTGTGTGTGTGTGTGTGTATCTATAATATATATCTACATCTATATCTCCTCTGCCTGGCAGAAACCTGTTTGTGAGCCCTGTGTAGATTCAGACTTGCAGGAACATATTTTCAGTGTAATACACACACATAGCTTCTTACATGGTATTTGTACATACATTTCACAGTGATATTAATGAACAGCGTGACCCTGTGTTTTATTGAAGACATCACATGACATTATTTATGGATAAATATTATGAAAGCAGTGCACTAGTGAGTTTGTCAGGCCTGTTAGAAGTTGCTATTACAGAGCAGTGAACCCTCTGCCAGGTGGCATTGTGGGGTTATTAGGGTCACACTTATTTCTAAGCAACAGTAACTTCTATATGCCAGTCTAAGGAAAACTAGTCAGCAGATTTATTTCACTTTTACATATTCATTTGCAATAAAAAAGATTGGCATGGATTAACTGTGGAATTGTTCCACTTTAGGAGTTTGAGATTTTAACCTTATAGAAATTGGACTTTATCTTAAAACAAAACAAAATCTTAAGAAAGAGAGGGAATGACTTAATTTCTTAATTGCAAATACAATTTAAAATGTCCTAACTTGGATGAGGTCACAACATTCCTAGTATCAGTTAGTTTAAAAAAGTTATATAGAAAACCTTTACACTATATTAAAAACTGAAATTACTTTTATTCATACAACATTAATTTTGTTTAGTACTTAGTGTTATCTTCACAAAATAACTCACTCTAATTAGCACACAGAGCAAACCACTAGAAAAGGGAGTATTGACAGTAAATATGCTAATCACCTCCATAAAGGCATAAATCTCTGAAGGTAACTTGTGCTGAGGGCCAGTATGGGACTTAAGCACCATGTAAGTTCCACATAAGCCTTTTGCTGACACTTGGCACATGGGTGAATTTCTACTTAGCATTCTTAGAAAATCACAATATGAAATTAATGACATGGCACCGAATTCCATGTGTGGAAGTGTATTTTTTTGCACTGCTCTGGGAGCAACTCGGAAAGCCAGTTGTGACTCAGCCATGATCTCCCTTCTGGCTCACCTAATGCTCTGGTGAGGTTGCCTCCTGCCCGAGCCATGTACTATGTGCAGTATACATCCTCTACTCAGGGGTTCTCAAACTTCATTGCACCAGGATCCCATTCTGACAACAAAAATTACTATATGACCCCAGGAGAGGGGACTGAAGCCTGAGCCCACCCCAACTCTGCTGCTCCGGGCCGGGGAGGTGGGTGGGGCGAGGGGCAAAATCAAAGCCCAAGGGCTTCAGTCCCAAGCAGGGGGCCTGTAACCTGAGCCCAGCTGGCCAGGACTGAAGCTCTCAGGCTTTGGCTTCAGCCCTTGGCCCCAGCAAGTCTTAGCCAGCTCTGGCGACCCCTTCAAAACTGGGTTGCGACCCACAGTTTGAGAACCGCTGCTCTACCCTATCACTGTGGCTGTGCTACCTGGTATGTTGGGTCAGGCTCAACTATGAAATTGGGGGTGGGGGGAACTAGTCATCTGAGTTTGGCTAATGCTGTGTGTTTTTAAAAATCCCATCCTAATACTGTTACATTGAAATGAAAAACAGAACTGTGTGAAAGATGAAAAAAATTATCCAATTTTGAAACTAATCCACCTGAAGTGAGTTCATGACACTTTTGCATTTGCTTGCTTAGAATCTTCTACTGCACACTGGCAGGAATATTCACCAAAACAAAATATCTGTGGAAACATAATTTTAAATTCATGATTGCAAGTATTCTTACAGGAAGCCTGATTTTTTTATGTATATAGTTTAAGAACATGTTCAATCAAACCCAGAACATCTATTACTTCCATCAAACACTCCACAAACGGGATGCTAGAGTTTTTCACTGAAATTATTTGGTGAATGGTTTTGAAGAACTGATACATTCACAGAAAGAAAAAGAGGTGAAATTGACTGAATAAATTATTCATTACAAATTATTCATTCACCTCTAATTAAAAACAATAAACACTGCCTCATAAATGTTTAATGCAACAAAGATTATAGCTGACGCTACACCAGTTGCATTAAACTCATTTGGATCAGTTCACGTCTATACAAGTTATGTTGGCATAGTTCTGATCTCTTTTAAATTGCTTGAGTTCTTTTAGAAAGAAAACTATTTTTGCCATGCAATCTGGGGAACGAATAAAGCCAAAAGCACAGATGCACCAAGGGGCTCTATCTAATAAAATCTGAAAAGATAAGAGTATGTGTTAAGAGCGGTGATAAAACTTGAGTATGGTAGTTTATTTCTTATGGGAGTGTGATTTCAACACAGAGTAGCACAACAAAAGGCCCAAATCATTGCTCTGGGAAGTACTTTATAACTGTATGTTAGATGGTTGAAATCGGTAATCACACATGGCATATATTTGAAACTGATAAATTGCTGAACTATGGAATTGTTCTGTACAATCCTGAGTGTTCTTGAAAAATGGTTCAGCTTTTGATTGACTTTGCGGCTTTTGGCACTGTTAGAACAGATTTTGCAGTGCCTCTATTATCCCTGACTAAACATGAGTCAAGTCAGCCTTTGCCATGAAAACTAACATTTCCATGCCCTTTTCTGCTCCAGAACTCCTGAAAATGCTTGTGTAGCAGCCCATCTCTCTATTCTGCCAGTGGATGACACTATTGCATATTGAAACAAAGCTTAATTTAACGCAATAGCCTTCCAGGCAGAAAGATATTCACTTAATTTTGATCCAGTTAGTGGGCAATGTGATAAAACACTACAGGGTCTTAAAGGACCCTTGGAAACCAATTTAGTCAAAACCTTAACATTTAAAAGGTTATAATTGGAAGGTTGACTTTCCCACACTAAAGTCAAAATGCAGCCTGTGCCCTTGTATAAGATGAATCGAAGAGAAAGAAATGGATCCTCCATCCAATTCGATTTCACTTTTAATATTGTCCAGCAGGCAGCAAAAAATCAAAATGATAACACAATGCACTGAGTACATTCCACTGCTAATTGCATTCAAATATCGGTGAATTAGCATGGCCCGTGTAAGCTATATGTTCCCAGAAGCCTGAACACTGAGTTCTCCTGCACACTGTAATGGTACTGTGCCTTCTCTCTTCACAAATCTGCATCCTTGTGCTTGCTAAACATTATACTTAAAACAATTCCATATGCACACTTTTCTGTTTTCTCGCTTTTATTTTTAACATTACGTGGGCTAATAGTTTTTACAAATATATATATATATTTTTAAAGTTTCCCCAGTGTATTATTTTACTTTGCATTTATTCTTGGTTTGCCTAGTCACCTATTCCCCTATTATTTCTAATTCCATTCATATCATTGTCCAAAATTAAAAGATTAAGTGACATTTTAAGGAAACAAGAACTATTCTTTTGAATTCCTCTAAGCATTCTCTAAAGCATCCAGTCTAAAATCTAAAATCTCCGGAAGTCTTCAGTTTTAGCAGGTTTTGGATTCCTATCCCCAAATCAGAACCTGTCCCACTGATTCTGTCCCCAGCTAGATTCCAAACTATAAGAGGTCTGTTTTCAGGTTGAGATTGAGATGGTTCTGAAATCTCAGTTGAAAACAACATCCTCATCAGATTTAAGTCTGAAGTGATGGAAAATTTCACAAAGTCCCCAAATGTGCTGTTCTGAAATTTCACTAGAATAGCTTGCGGGATTTCAGAACTACCGAGATCATTCTGAACGTTAACCCTAATTTGTTCTCGAGCCCAGGTTATGAATTTTAGTGTAAACATAATTCAGCTGCAGCTCCAAGCATCCATAATCCAAGTATCTATTGCTATTTAAAATATCAGTCCCAATATTTCCCCTGTTTCCCCATCAGTTTTTAAGCCTTTTCCATCCCTAATTATTTTTAAAATATTGCGTAACCATTTCTAGACTGGGGTTTTTCCAAGTCGCTAAAGGGAGTTTCGTATCCAACTTCCATTGAACTTTGGCTGACTAACCCCCTTTGGCTACTTTGAAAATACCAGTGTCAATGGCTAAGACTTTTGCAACCACCCACCTGAGGCTTCTGAATATTCGGGAGAAGGGTGTCTCACTATCACTCACTGAGACACTGAAGAGTGCATTCAGTGGTGGAAATGGTCCCTTCTCTTTTTCCCAGACCATTATCAGTCACTTGATTTAAAGGAGATTTTTTTTTCTCAACTGCCATAATATGAGAGTGGAGTAAAAGAAGAATTAAGTTGGAAGCAAAAAACAAGCAAATGTAAAAAGACGAGAGGAGGGAAATGGGGCCTAATCCAAGGCCTGATAAAGTCTGTGGAAGGATTCCCATTGTTTTCAATGGGACCAGGCTCACAATGGCAAAATGAGAGCATCATTGACTAAACAGAAGGAGAGGGAATGCTAAGAGAGGCAGGAAAAATAAAAGTCCACATTAAGGCATTTGGAAAAACTATAAGCTACAATGGTATATTGTATGCTGCCAATAAAATGCTCAGAAAGTACAGGCAAAATGGTAGGACTACACCTTCATTTGCAATATAATGGTGTATACAAAATAGAAAATGCTTTAGAATGTCTTGAAATACTAAGCTTTGTCCCAAAAGAGCATATTAGTGGCCACTTAAGACAGAAAATAAGTGTTGCTTGCTGCAAGAGAGGTGTTTAATGACATTGAAATTGTTCAATTAATTAAAAACCTTTCATTGTATGAAGGCTGCTGTGCTTCCTAATGTTCCTCTTAATATAACAAATTATTGACTTTTTCCCATTTAGAAACTAAGATCTCATTTCCAGCTAGAGATAAGTAAGTGCTGTAGGAAATGATAAATCCCAACAGGACTTCCTACCTCTTAAAACTGTGGGGAAGATTCTCATCTTACTCACAGTGGTGTAAAACTGGAATAAATCCACTAAAGTCAGTAGAGTTATTCTGCACTTACATAAGTGTAACAAAGCTCAGAATCCATCCCTGTGTATGAATAAGCCAGAGGCTAGCTGAAACAGCATTCTTGCTTTAAGCAGTAGCAATGTAAACAGTGAAACTATGTGGGAATTGCAGTTTTGGGAAGGGTGATTATCCACATCCTTTCTCATCGCTTTCCATTATTGCCAGAGAACAGATCTGAAGTATAGCCATTCATAGAATCATAGAAGATTAGGGTTGGAAGAGACTTCAGGAGGTCATCTAGTCCAACCCCCTGCTCAAAGCAGGACCAATTCCAACTAAATCATCCCAGCCAGGGCTTTGTCAAGCCGGGCCTTAAAAACCTCTAAGGAAGGAGATTCCTCCCTAGGTAACCCACTCCAGTGCTTCACCACCCTCCTAGTGAAATACACCTCTACCCCAATATAATGCGACCCGATATAACACGAATTCAGATATAATGCTGTAAAGCAGTGCTCTGGGGGGTGGAGGGGTGGGTGCGGGGCTGCGCACTCCGGTGGATCAAAGCAAGTTCGATATAACGCTGTTTCACCTATAACGCGGTAAGATTTTTTGGCTCCCGAGGGCAGCGTTATATCGAGGTAGAGGTGTAGTTTTTCCTAATATTCAACCTAGACCTTCCCCACTGCAACTTCAGACTATTGCTCCTTGTTCTGTCATCTGCCACCACTGAGAACAGCCGAGCTCCATCCTCTTTGGAACCCCCCTTTGGGTAGTTGAAGGCTGCCATCAAATCCCCCCTTGCTCTTCTCTTCTGCAATCTAAATAAGGCCAGTTCCCTCAGCCTCTCCTTGTAAGGCATGTACCCCAGCTCCCTAATCATTTTCGTTGCCCTCCACTGGACTCTCTCCAATTTGACGCAATACTCCAGATGTGGCCTCACCAGTACAGAATAGAGGGGAAGGATCACTTCCCTTGATCTGCTGGCAATGCTCCTACTAATGCAGCCCAATATGTCATTCGCCTTGTTGGCAACAAGAGCAAACTGTTGACTCATATCCAGCTTCTCGTCCACTGTAACCCCTAGGTCCTTTTCTGCAGAACTGCCGCTTAGCCAGTCAGTCCCCAGCCTGTAGCAGTGCATGGGATTCTTCCATCCTAAGTGCAGGACTCTGCACTTGTCCTTGTTGAACCTCATCAGATTTCTTTTGGCCCAATCCTCCAATTAGTCTAGGTCACTCTGTACCCTATCCCTAACCTCCAGCGTATCTACCACTCCTCCCAGCTTAGTGTCATCGCGAACTTGCTAATGGTGCAATCCATCCCATCATCCAGATCATTAATGAAGATGTTGAACAAAACCATCTCCAGGACTGACCCTTGGGCCACTCCGCTTGAAATCTTTATGTGATTTAGCCATTACATAGAACAACCTTTTAACTCTCTGCCTCAACTTACGGTATCAGTTTCAGCTTTATTCCCTGCTTCGTTCTGATTAAATTGGATCCAATTAAAGTAGCTTAAATACAAAAGAGAGGGAAGGCAAGTTTGGTGCAGTGATAGAGTGGATTCTCACAACGTCTGTCTTGCCTCATTTGATGTGCCTTTTGCCTTCCCTTCTGCAGCTGCTGGTGGCTGTGCCAGTATGAAGGGAGAGGGTGATGTTTGCCCACTGCAAGGCCTGTGGATTCTCCTTAGTGAAATGGATTTGGTCGCTGTGATTTAAGCAAAACAACTGATGAGACCTATTACGGTAGATCCTCATCATTATGAACACCTAAGGAATGGAGGTTGTTCGTAACTCTGAACTGCTTGTAACTCAACAAAACATTATAGTTGTTCTTTCAAATGTTTACAGCTGAACGTTGACTTAATACAGCTTTGAAACTTTACTGTGCAGAAGAAAAATGCCGCTTTTACCATTTAATTTAAATGAAACAAGCACAGAAACAGTTTCCTTACCTTGTCAAATCTTTGTTTTAAACTTTCCCTTTATTTTTATTTTTTTAGTAGTTTACGTTTAACACAGCAGTGCTGTATTCTACTTGGTGGGTTTTTTTGTTTTTTGTTTTTTGGTCTCTGCTGCTGTCTGATTGCATACATCTGGTACCAAATGAGGTGTGTGGTTGACCAGTTAGTTCATAACTATGGTGTTTGTAACGCTGAGGTTTTATTGTATGATTAACTAGACATTGACTCAGCTCAAAATCCCAGCTCAAAATACATTTGATTGTAGTTATGTTTCCAAACTTTGCTGCTGGCCCCTAAGGGCTAAACTGTCAGACCTGATCCAAACAAACCCCTCCAAAATTTGGAAAGGATCAATTCTTGTTCTGAACCTTGTGGCTTCGACTCATCAAAAGATGAAAGGGAATTTTGGCAATAAAGTGAAAAGCTTCACAATCCCAGACTAGTTCACTGTCTATAGGCCCAATGGACTAGTTCCCCATACCCACATCAGTGCCCCAGAGATAAGGTCTTGCAGGGCTTCTGGATGATTGATTGATTGACTTGAGATATTGCTCATATAATTGTATTAGATGTAAAGCAAAGCAAATACACACTAAAAATAATACATGGCACTTTGTGCTTTTTGTTCATAGTTCTCAAAGAACTTTACAAAGGAAAATGAGTATAATTATCCCTAATTTATAGATGGGGATAATGTGGCACACGTCTATGGTCACACAGCTTTCAGTGGCAAGGACAGAGTCCAGGCCATCTCCCTCCCAGCTCATCACGCTACATACTACCCCTTACTGCCTCCCACTAGAGAAAGAATTTGAGGGCTAAAGTGGAACTGCAGGGGCACATTGATGTTTTGCTGATCCTCTGCGCAGGGTGGATTTTCACCCTTAGAGAAATGGTTATTAACCTTTGGATCATGACCCCAAGATGGGTAATATGTAATTATCCTACAGAATCTATTTTTTCTTGAAACAAACAAAACAAAACAAAACCCTGAAACAAAAACTGTTTCTAATTCCTCCGGTTGTTAAGAAAGTTTTGTGCATATAAATAGCTACCGTAATTTTGTTTAACGATTTCATCTTGCAATGTGCAATGCATGATACTTTCAATATGAATATATAAATGCTACTTTTTATATATTTTTAAAGGTAAAATTGTCCCATTTATATGCAGCGGTTTAAATGTCAACATATTGGTTACAATGAACTAAAACCCAATTAAATTATGATCTGTTACAACATTTGGAAAGGAAACATCCATTTCAACCCAGGCAGACTTGAATCAACCATTGGAACCACATACCAATGACGATATGCATAATTAATATAATTAATATTGCAATTGACTTGTTAAGTTCTCGGTATGCTCTGGGCTTAATGATATTATTATAATAGATAATGTTCATTTGAATTTATGAGGGTCTTCTGAACAAAGGATTGTCTGCTTTATCTCTAATATTAATATGTAATACTATTTGCTTCATTCATCTATATTCTCAGAGGATTTTATACTGGGAAACTGTGTTTTTTGGATTCAAGATTGTTGCAAAAGCTAACATTTTAATGTATTGTTTATAGCATTGATAATTGATCATTTTGATGTTCTAACAAGTGAAGCAAAAGTACAAACCAAATTGGAGGGCCAGGGAAAGAAATGCCCCTACAAACGAAAACCACTTTTTAAGCAAAGTAAATTGCCAAAATATCCTTCTGATTTTAATTGCTAAGGATGATAACATGGAACTTCTTTCCTAGAGTTCCAGACCACAGGGTCCTTCTGGGACAGTGGTACAAATTGGCATTATTTAGGCATGATTGGAACTGGTTGTAAAAAGGAACATATTTTTGTGAAAAAAAAAATGTTCCTAGTTTCATTGAAAAGTGTCAGAAATTTCAATTTTTCAGCCAGGTCTAGTTACGAAGCAAACATTTTCCTGTCCTGAGTCTGCAGTTTCAAACATTTGCATTCAGTATGGCAGCTAGGATGCGTCCTGTTTGGCTGGATTCACACCCTTGTGAGATCCTGCAAGGGGCACAGTGTGCAGCATGCCTAAGTACACACACAGGTGCATACCCATAAATACATGCACTCACTGACAGCACAGACTCTTGATTAGAAGGAGAAAAAGAAAAACTGTATTAGAACAAGAACAGAAATACTAGAAGCATTCCAGCATAAGTGGCCACTCTACGGCAACCAGATACTAAACTGATGAGCATGATAGAAAAATCTAGATAGAAGATGTCAGCTCTCTTTGGAGTGGCATATAATCACTCAGAAGAATCAAAATTCCTGTATGTAACTGTGATTCAAATTGCTCTGTAAATACGGAGGAGATGCTATGACTTTGTTTGTATTGCAGAGTCACCAGTGGTGGTGCATTGGCTATGACAATTGCCTGTGTCAGCCCTGCCATGTGTTCCAGCAGCCCAGCTGTAATCTCTTGCATCCAGCAGGGCTGCAGGGACTGAGCATGATTTTTCCTGCAATTATTCCTTGTGGCCAGTGACGGTTGCTGTGGGGCCAAAAGGCAGTGGGATTACCTTTGCTTTCCTGTTAGTGCACCTCCACTGGTGCCCAGGCAGCAAGCTGTGGGGCGGGAGGAAGAGGAAGCAATTGTTTGCATAAGTGGCTGCTGGAGCAGGAAAGGGTGATGGGGCAATCAGGACCACAAGGGGGACAGTATAGGGGAGACAGGCAGAGATGTAAGTCTGCTCTAGACTTGACCTTCAGTAACCTCCCATGGCTTCAAGATCTCCTACCTTTAACATCTTCACCCCAGTTTGTTTCTTGCTCTCCTGCCCCTTCCCCACCTCCCAAAACAACCCCCTGTGCTTCCTCCCCTGCAGTCAGATCTCAGTTCCCTCCAATAGGAGGAGCTAAGGGAGACAGAGGTGCACATAGAGGAGACTTTCCAGGACACAGTAGAATGGTCCCACTTCCAGTCTGACAGCCTCTGTGTTGTTGAAAAGGATGGAAGTCTCAGGGAAAGAGAACATCAAGCTGGTGTGGAAGTAAATGATCCCATTGTTGGGGCCCTCCTTTCAGATGATCTCATGGTATCCTCTCACACTTGGGATATCTTTGTTGGTGAGGGGACCCCAGTTATTAGGAAGAGACAGGTTATAGTAATGGGGGATTTGATTATTAGAAAGTTAATTGGATTTGTGTGATGATTGGGAGAACCTCATGGTGAATTGCCTGCTGGATGTAAGAGTTGCGGACCGCTCAAGACATCTAGATAGATTTACGTCGGTACCAGTCACATAAGGAAAGGTAGGAGAGAGGTCTTGGAGTACAACTTTAGGCTGCTAGAAGAGAGATTAAAGTCCAGGACCTCCATAGTAGCATTTTCCATAGGCACCCACTCCGTGGGTGCATTCACCATCAGCCCCCCTATCAGCTCCCCCCCCCAGCACGTCCCACCCCCGGCGGACCCCGCAGATCATCACCTCCCCATCCCTACCCGCACCTCCTGCCCACCGCAGTCAGCTGTTTCACGTGTTCAGGAGGCTCTGAGGAGCGAGGACGTGGCGCTCTTGGGGAGGGGGCAGGACTGGGCAGGAAGAGGCGGGGTAGGGGCAGGAAGAGGCAGGGTGGGGGCAAGGCCTTGGGGGAAGGGGTGGAGTGAAGGTGAGGCCTGGAGCAGAGCCAGGGGTGGAGCACCCCCCAGCACTTTGGAAAGTCGGTGCCTGTGGCATTTTCTGAAATGTTTCCAGTTCCACATACAGGGCCAGTTAGCCAGGCAGAACTGCCAGGTCTCAGTGCATGGATGAGACAATGGTGTTGGGAGGAGGGCTTTAGATTTATTAGGAACTAGGGAAACTTCTGAGAAAGGAGGAGCCAATACAGGAAAGAAGGACTCTACTTAAACCAAAATGGAACCAGACTGCTGACATGTAAGACTAAAAAGATAGCAGAGGAAACTTTAATCTAAGGCCTGGGGGAAAGCTGACCGGTGTGGAGAAGCATATGGTGGGGAAAAGAAATCCCTTTGAGGAGGATTTTATTAAAGGGGATACTCTATATCCTCATAAAGAGGAGAGAATATAAGTTGATAAAGTACAGGTAGGAACTGAATAGAAACAGTCCAAATGAAAGAATCCCATTAATTACATCATATGAAAGCAGACAAAAATTATTGACAGTTTTTATAAGTGCTTATATAGAATGCCAGAAGTCTCAATATTAAGATAGGTGAACTCGAGTGCCTGGTATTAAATGAGGATACTGATATAATAGACATCACAGAAACTTGGTGGAACAATGATAATAAATGGGACACATTTATACCAGGGTACAAAATATATAGCAATGACAGAATAAGTCATGTTGGTGATGGTGTATGAAAGAAAGGGCATAGAGTCAAATATAGTAAAAATGTTAAATGAATCAAACAGTACCATAGAATCTCTATGGATAACAATTCCATGCTTGAATAATAAGAATATAGGAGTAGAAATATGCTACAAACCATTCGACCAGGATGGTGATTGTGAAATGTTCCTGGAGATTAGAGAGGCTAAGAAAAGATAACAACAACTAATAATAGGGGATTTCAACTATCCCCATCCTGACTGGGTACATGTCAGATCAGTACACGATGCAAAGATAAAACTTCTAGACACTATTAATTACTGCTGCTTGGAGCAGCTAGTCCTGGAACGCACAAGGAGAGGGGCAAGTCTTCATTTTGTCCTAAGTTGAGCACAGAATCTGGTCCAGGAGGTGAATATAGCTGAACTGAAGAGAAGCTAAATGAATTCTCTGCATTGGTCTTCGCTAAAGAGGATGCGAGGGAGAGTCCCACATCTGAGACATTCTTTTATGTGACACATCTGAAGAACTGTCCCAGACTGAGATGTCAACAGAGAAGGTTTTGGAACAAACTGATACATTAAACAGTAATAAGTCACCAGGACCAGATGCTATTCACCCAAAAGTTCTGAAGGAACTCAAACATAAAACTGCAGAAATACTTACTGTGGTATGTAACCTATCACTTAAATCAGACTCTACCAGATGACTGGCAGATAGCTAATGTAACACTGATTCTTAAAAAAGCACCTGGGGTGATCTTGGCAATTACAGGCCAGTAAGCCTACCTTCAGTATCAGGCAAACTGTTGGAATAGAATGATCTTTTCTGGATTGTCCCTAAACCTCTGACTGTCAGAAGCTGGGACTGGACAGCAGGGGATGGATCGCTCGATAACTGCCCTGTTCTATTCATTCTCTCTAAAACATCTGGCACCGGCCACTGTCAGAAGGCAGGATGGTGGGCTAGATGGACCATTGACTCAGTGTGGTCATTCTTGTGTTTTTATCTTGGTCTCTATTGGCCTTTTCATGTTCCCCCAACAGCTGTCCTGTCCCCTTCTCGACTGCAGGGTGCAAGAGAGTGTCTTTCCTGCCTCTCCCACACCCTTCCCGCAGCTCCAGGAACCCATAGCAGAAATACAGTGCATATTTCTCACGTGTGAAACATGTTACACATGCAGCTGGAGAAAACTTGGCAGGACCTCTACATTTTAGTGTTTTCTGATCCGGCAGAGGGGAGTTCAGTTAGTCATTTTGCATAGGTCTATTACAGGATATGTATATAAATGAGTTTGTTCTTAGTGGATAAAGCACAGGACTGAGACCCAGAGATCTATTCCTGGCTGTCACTGGTCTTCAGGGTTGACCATTTCACATACCTATGCCTCAGTTTCCCCATGTATAAAATGGGGATGATGATACTGATTTCATTTGTAAAAGACTTGGATATCTACATGTGAAAAGTGTTGCCTAGGAGCTAGTTATTATTAATTATTATTATTATTCCTGGAACAAATGTTTGTATCTGGTTAGTGTTAGTTAATGCTTGATAAGACATGGGTAAAATTTCAAATGTAGAAACAAATACTCACAGAGGGAATAATACATTGTGAAGATGTATGTTGGCTCTTTATCTTTTATTACAAAGGACACTATATAATGAAACTCAATGGAGCTGAGAAATGAGTGTCAGTATCTTCTCCAGAATAGCCTTCTGTCAGAGAATTTGAAAGTCAGGAAGTGTTGTGACTTTAAAAACACATACAAGACTATATGGAAAATATCCTCATATTTCCTTTGATGTTAGTAATGTAATTTCACAGTGACACAACCATCCTTTGCCTTTTGTGATTATATTAATTAATTCACGCTATGAAATGAAACATCAAACTGTTTGCTCTCTCTTCCCCCCAAAGTAGTCTTTGAAAACCCTTGAGGTAACCGACACTCCCTGTTTGCATCCTTTGAGAGGAGTATTGCCAAATGTCCAGGAATAACTAAATTCTAATCTCAGCTCTGACACCGAGTCCTCTCTTTGTCTTGGGCAAATCACCTAATTTAGCCTCAGTTTCTCCAGTCATAAAATAGAGATTACAAATGTTCTGTAAGGAGAGCAATGGCTATTGGTATAATACCTAGTTTTTTATATGGTGCTTCTTGTTAGTAGATCTCAAAGTGTATTTCAAGTATCCATTATTCCCATTATACAAATGGGGAAACTGAGGCACAGATGGGTGAAATGATTTGCCCAAGGTCACCAGGCATGTCTATAGCAGAGATGGGTGGGAATAAAACCCAGTTCTCCTGGGTCCCCGTCCAAGACTCTCTCCACTAGACTGCCCCTTAAATAATTAGCTAACCTTTATGAAATGTGTTGAAGGCAGAAAGTGCTAAATATTATTCTATACGGTCATCGAGGCAGGGACTGTTATTTATGTGTTTGTATTGTGTCTAATACCATGGGACCAGCCTGGCTGTTGCCTACAAGCATTATTGCAATCAGGGGCGATGAGTTATATGTGCCGGTGCTCCAGCAATATTCAGGGCCCGGGGGCCCGGCTCCACCAATATTCGGGGCCGGGTCTCTCCCCCGGGCCTGCCTGCTGCCCCCGTGCCCCTTCCCTGAGTGTCCCTGCCTGCGCCCTGGGCAGCGGGTGGCTTCCCCCTGCAGCTCCGCGCTGCGTTTTGCTCTGCCGGCTCCCGGCCTCAAGTGCTGCTGCAGGGTCCTAGCGCCCTCCAACCACTAGTGCCAGGGCAGGCTGACCCTTCCCCCGCCCTTCCGCCTCAGACAGATGGACCCTTCCCTTTTCCGGCGGGACCCTCCACCAGCACAGGGCCCACAGTCACAGCTCCTGCCCCACGCTGGGCAAGGCACAGCCCCATCCCCAGTGAGGCTACAGTGAGGGGCAGCAGCCAGAGGGGAGGTGGTGCACACATGATGGCAACCGTGACCCTCCCCACCGGCACCCACCACAGGGGAGGCGAGGGGGCTTCCTGGACCTGAGGGACCTTAGGAGCACGTGCAGTGACAGAGGTGCGAGGTGAGTGTGCTGCCGGGGGGGAGGAGGGGTCCTCTCACAGAGCTTGCTGCTACTGGTGGGGAGAGGGCTGGGGGGAGTCCTCTCTGGCCCCAGTTGGGGGCAGCCTGCCTGCACCCCAAACTCCTCATCCCTGGCCCCGCCCCACCCCGGAGCCCAACCCCCCAGCCAGAGCCCTCACCACTCCCACACCCCAACCTTCTACCCAGCTCTGAGCCCTCTCCTGCACCATGAACCCCTCATCCCCGGCCCTACCCCGCAGCCCTGACCCCCACACCCCAACCCTCTTCTGGAGCCACTCCCACACTCCAAACCCCTCATCCCCAGCCCCGCCCCAGAGCCCTCACATTTTTACATTATTTTAAAAAATATATATTGGCTTACAAGGCAGGGGTGGGGTGGGGTGGGGTGGGACATGGACTCGTTCTGGGCACCACCAAAAATTATACAAACCTGCCACCCTGATTGCAATATGAATGTTCAATAATAAGAATATTTAAGAATTGCTAGGTAAGATACCACAGCAAAAACAAGACTGCAGTGTTACTCTTTAAATAGTGATTGTCTTGTTTGTGAAGACTCTTGACCTGATATTTGCATTGTTTGAAGTTGTTTTGCTAGCCCAAGGAGAGAGTAGAGGAGTTTTTCCTGAGTGTGTAGTTTTCTCTTTACCTCTCTTTGTCTGAAATGCTTGCAAATCTTTGCTCACGATGGAGGTGTCTGAACTGCCCTGCGGAGTGGGAGACCCAGGTTTGTGACCCTGCTCTGCCTGGCTCAGCATGATCTGGGATGAAAACTCAGTACTGACTCGAGCAGAGCAGAGACGTGAACCTGGGTCTCCGAGTGCCCTAACCAGACAGCTACAGCATTCAAAGGTTTTGGATTTTGTTCCAGTGAGGAACAAAAACAAATTTCAAAACCTTGCACGTTGTCGTGAAGCGGCGGTCACCCTCTGGTCTGCTCTACCCAGGAATAAGAGAAGCAGACTGGAGATTTTAGAGCTGGCTGTTCACTTTTGAACCTAATAAAAAAAAAAAAACAATCCAAGTACCATCCAAATCTGAATAACGACTGGGTGCCTCCATCGCCACACAATCTGCTCACTCCAACAGCCCCCAGGAGACCTGTCACTTAAGATGCCTCAACAGAGGGAAGATCAGTGTCTTTTACCCCATACCTACCTGATAGCTCCCTCTTTTGCCTCCCCAAATCTTCATCGGACCAAGTGGTTGCAACCTGAGAACGCCTGTAAGCCTATTCCCCTCCCTGCTGGAAGGGTCTTCTGGGGAGAAGGAGCAAAAGGCCCCTACTCATCTGCAGTGCAGCATCAGTGAATTTACAAAAGCCTCTAGATCCCATCATACAGAGCCCAGCTAGCTGAGGCATACCTTAGGCACATTGGTGCTGTAATAAATAGCGTAGGCCTGGACGTTTCTTAGGCCCCATCTGAGTACTCCAGTGGGGTAGAACAGGAGGCTTATCTGCCACACTGATACCAAATGGGTTGACTGGCGGTGCAGGCCTTCTCTCTGCTTCCTGAAAGACTCTTTCAAAATAGGGGGTGTGTGGGTGTGTGGCTGAGATCCGATACTACAGGATGTTTACTTGACAGTGCTCAAAGTTGCTGAAGGAAGAGTGTTCTCTTTGCCACAATCCTAGTCCCATTCAAGAGTTTTGCCAGTGGCTAGGATAGGACTAGGATATGGTCCTTTGACTCTGGAACTCACTCCCCGCATCAATTCCTTTTGCAAAGACTATCTATTAACACAGCGTTTTGACTGAGTTTCTTCTTTATTGACGTTCCACCCCTTTGATTACATTTGAATGGGTGTGGATTTATAGGTAACTTACCTGCAACTAGAGGTGGGGGTGAGCACATCTAAGAAGCTGCTAAATAAATAAGAAACATTGTATTTTCTGGAAACCTTAAACTGTGAATTCACCAGTCTAATAATGGAGAGATAAGCTAGTTTTCAATGCTTTGGGGGTTTTAAACTGAATTTAGCTCAGATTTATACCGTCTTGTATGCTTAAATTTCAATGGTTTATTGATGCCTTGGAGTTTGATAGGTAGAGAGATTTACAGGTCTTGTGGAGGTGTGTTGATACGATGAGTGTGTTTTGTGAAGCATTGCTCTACATAGCTCCATGGGGATTTCTCTGGCTCGCCTGTCTTGACACTGGTGAATGATCTGATAGAAACATGGACATCCCTCTTTGTAATCTCTGGGCCTAATGCCAATACTAATGTATTACCTTGGTAGATGAAATGTTTTAAACATAGGCTGCTCATTACCTTCCCCCCTCAGTTGTACAGTCTTACATACAGTGAAGAGATACACTTTGTATTTGTTCTGGAAATTTTACTCCTTCCTTCTCCTTCATATTTTCTTTAATCCTGCGAAAAGATTTTTCTGTCTTTATTTTCTCTGGTTCCATGCCAGGACCACATCAGCCATATCCTTTTAATGTAACAAAATCTCTTCAGTGGCTTAAGCTTAGGTTCAGTTTTATTGATCTCCACAATCTTGATCTTTTCCTTCATTCTAATTATCTCCGCCAAGAAGGATTGTCTAGGACTATGCCCAATCCTAGATTTTTTGTGTTTCAATCTTAAAGATCGTATCTTAGCCATATAGCAAAATGCTCTTTTTATGCCAAGAAGCAATAAACAATATTAAACTGGTCTGTCTCACAGGCCTGCTATTATGGTATTCCAGAGCGTCCCAATTCCCAAGTCAGGTGCCGCATTATCATAGAAGATTAGGGTTGGAAGAGACCTCAGGAGGTCATCTAGTCCAATCCCCTGCAGGACCAACCCCAACTAAATCATCCCAGCCAGGGCTTTGTCAAGCTGGGCCTTAAAAACCTCTAAGGATGAAGATTCCACCACCTCCCTAGGTAACCCATTCCAGTGCTTCACCACCTTCCTAGTGAAATAGTGTTTCCTAATATCCAACCTAGACCTCCCCCACTGCAACTTGAGACCATTGCTCCTTGTTCTGTCATCTGCCACCCCTGAGAACAGCCGAGCTCCATCCTCTTTGGAACCCGCCTTCGGGTAGTTGAAGGCTGCTATCAAATCCCCCCTCATTCTTCTCTTCTGCAGACTAAATAAGCCCAGTTCCCTCAGCCTCGCCTCGTAAATCATGTGCCCCAACCCCCTAATCATTATCTGGCTTATCTGTTCAGTGTTTGTAAGGTGTTAATCACTGTGGCATCTAGGTTCTATAACTGAAATGAAAGAACACAAGAAAATTCTAAAAAGGAACACGGCCGTCTGTGCATGGAGGGCTGTTGCTTAGTCTGGCTGGAGTTTGTGTATGTGCATGCTGCTGTGTGTGTGTGTGTGTGCACGCACGCACATGTGCAGAAACTTGTTTCTCTGTGAAAATCATCCCACCGACTGAGTAGCCCTGCCTCCAGATTTTGATAGCATCACCTTGATTGAGCCTTGGTTCTTGATAGATACAATGTGTGACCCCCAGGCGGTTTAGAGAGCATGGACCCTTTAAAGCCTTGCCCTGAGACAGGGAGAGTGCTGGTTTTTCCGGGGGCATGGAGAGAAGGAGAGCGACAGGATGTGTGTGTCTGGAGCTCCAGACTAAAGGGCTACAGAGTGAAGCAATCAAGTCCTGAGAACCTGCCCAAAGCCTGGGAGGGACAGAGCCGCTGACTTGGGACGCACCAGGTCAGGAGCCAGGAGAAGCACCATGCCAAGGAGGAATCCCTGAAGAAGGACAAACCAGAACTGGACCCAGTATCATTGTTGCCCAGAGCTGTGTGGGGCCATGAGAACTAGGGCTTGTGACCTTGCATTGGGAGTAAGGAGAGAGGCTGTAGCTAGTTATGTGGGGAGGTGGTCGCTCTTTGTGGGTTTGCAGAGTGCGGCAGAAGAGGGCACCGGAGGGGTTTGTTGAACATTTACTGGTGCTGAAGACGTTCAGGGGCACCTAAGATTCACTGCTGGACTGGAAACTCTGCCCACGACTCCTGAACTCTGAGTGCAGACGCGTTGCTCAGTATCTGCCCTTTCAGACTGTGGTACCACTGGGCCCATGGGGCCTCATGTTGAGTGTAACCCCAACTTACTGCTCTCCCACTCTTCCTCCCTTGTTGTTTTTTTCTCCATTCATCTCTCTGTGAATAAATATTGCCCTTTCCTATATTCATAGTACTATTCTGGTGTGTGTGTGATTGTTCTGGGGTTTTTGGAACAGGTACCCCTGGGGTGGAAGAGAATTTCCCTGCTGCGTTCCTGTGTGTGCCTTTTTTTGGACAGAGCTGCATGCAGAGCAGACTCCATTTTGGACATGAAGGCGCTAAATTTACAAATGTATCTTAGCACAGCAGTTGGAGTGGGTCATTACCAAGGCAAAGAATTTCCACTTCTTATCTTGCAGGGAGGTGATATGACCAAGATATCTAGCAATGGGCTGCATTGTGTGTTAACTGAAGTGTCCTATAAGTGTTACGCTGTCTGGACATAATCTGTAAGCCTCTTTTGGGAATGGATGAGTGAAATGTTTCTCACTTCTAGATTCAAGTTGCTGCAGTATCTTTTCTCTCTGTATCTTTTTTTCTATATAAGTGCAGGAACCTTGTAATAAGGTTTGATATTTCCAGACTGTCTTGTATATCTGGCCAGGAATCAGTCATTCTTTTTAAGAGCCAGTCGAAGGTAATGTACAAACATTACCATGTCAATTTCATCTCCTGTATGGATGTCTGTCTACCAGACACAGACTAAGGCTCCAGTTTTCCAAATCTTAAGGGATTTTATTTCTTCTGAGTGCATATCATCCTTCAGCAGCCAAATGTCTCTGTGTTTTCTAGAATCCTTGATACTTTGAATGCAGCTTTCAGCCTCATCCAATGACAATTCTAGGATTAGCCTTTTTGGAAGGCTTGGAATTTCCAGAAACATAGTGGCTGAGTCCATAATCATAAAGCAAGCCAGTGTGTTCCTGCAGAGATCGGTCGTTGGTCCTATGCTATTTAATATTTTTATCAATGAATGATTTGGAAGAAAAAAAAAAATAATCCCTGGTGACAGCTGCCGGAATACTGTGTGCAGGTCTGGTGTCCGCAATTCATGAAGGGTGTTGATAAATTGGAGAGGGTTCAGAGAGGAGTCACAAGAATGATTACAGGATTAGAAAATGTGACTTATTGTGATAGATTCAAGGAGCTCTATTTAGTTTACCAGAGAAGGTTAAGGGGTGATTTGATCACAGTCACTAAGTACCTTACATGGGGAACAAATGTTTGATGATGGGCTGTTCAATCTAGCATAGAAAAGTATACCATGATCCAATGGCTGGAAGTTGAAGCTAGACAAATTCAGACTGTAAATAAGGCATTTTTTTTTAAAGTGAAGGTAATTAACCATTGCAACAATTTACCAAGGGTCGTGGTAGATTCTCCATCACTGGTGATTTTTAAATCAAGATTCAATTTTTTCCCCCAAAAGATATGCTCTAATTCAAATAGGAATTATTTGGGAGAAGCTCTATGACTTATGTTGTGCAGGAGGTCAGACTAGATGATCACAATCGTCTCTTCTGGCCTTAGAATATTTGAATAGGGTAGCTGCTGTTGTGAGTCCCACCCGCCTCTTTGTGTAATTCACAGCTGCCAGAACTGGCTTTCCAGCTGTGTTCCAGATCAGCACCTTAAATGGAGTTCTAATGTTTCATACTCTGCTTCTTCTCTGATTCCTCCAGCGCATACTTCCCTTTCTTTGATAAGTTAATTTTAAATGTATGATTTTTTAAAGAGAGCAATATAGCTGGGAGCATGTGCGTCAGTGTGTGGCTCTGACTCCAGACAAATGCCAGCCCTTCTTTGTCTGAATGTGTCTGCTACCAGGACATCAAGTCAGACACTTCTACAGCAACAGAAGAGTTAAAACTTCCATTGTATTTCTGTATGTTTCAGTACTTTTTTGAATTTTAATTATATTTTTTAAAATAAATTTTAGACATGTCTTTGAAAAAGCCTTTCCGGTATAAGAAAGACCCTCACTCACTGACACCTCCTTCCATCCAGTAAACCCCAACCAACCAAAACGAGATGAAATTAAGAAAATCTAAACAAATCAATAAAAATAATAATAAAAAACCCTGCCCAAACAGAATTTTTACTCCAAAAGGGGAAAAGTGCCAGAGACTCCATTAAGTCTTTTGGGGACTTTGCTATTGATTTTGACCTAACCCATAAAAAAAATCTATTTATCTACGCAACCTAATGATAAAAACAGTGATATGTCCCTTTAAAGCTGAGACTAAGGCAGAATTGTCACAAGACATTGAACTGCTTTTGCAGAATTGAGGAGCCAGGACTGAAGTGAATGCAAAGATAATCTTTACTTTGCCTGCTGGGATCAGAATGAAATCTAACTATACCTCCTTAGCTTTCTAATATACAGACTTTGAGACCCCATCCTGCAAAGTGCTAAGTGCACTTGATTTCAGAGTGTTACCATGCTCGCTGTCCATAAGTCCTATCAAGGACCAGACAATCATGAAATTCACTATGGACTGCATTTCAGTCATGTGAAATAGGTCCTCTCAGATGAAAAGTAACTATGATTCTAAAGCACTGCCTCTTTGTTTCTAGTTTTATTTGTTCTTATCTTAGGTCTGGTTATTGATGCCTTTAGCAGAAATTCACAAAACCCCAAACCAGGCAAAACTCATCTTGCTTCAGGATTCAAAAGCCAACCATTACCTTTGGAAAAATCATCTCCAGTGAGTTATAAGTTATTTCATAATAGTTCACTACAGAGTTTCTAATACCTTCCTGAGAAAAACTGGTACTATCCTCTCTGAGACAGGATACTGAACTAGAAGGATCACTAGTTTGATGTGATATGGCATTTCTGTGTTCATTACAGACTTTGAACTTGAGACTGATTAACTGATATTCATCAAAAGGAGATAACTTTTGAGTAAAATAGAGTGGTGTACATAGAGGCTATTCTTTAAAAATGTGGCCCTTTAAAATCCATTTCAGTCACTGATATTAAAAAAAAAAAAAAAAGTTCTGTAAAATACCTAAGGGATGTTAAGGTAAATTTTCCAAAGATACTGTTTTTAAAGAGAGAGGTAAGAAAAATGAGCAAACACAAAGTTTTATTCTTTTGCTAGTATTATTTTAGCTGTGCTTTTTATTGTTAAGGAGACAGATGTTATAAATCCCATCATCATCATCATCATCATCATCATCATCCTATTTGTTATTTAAAAGTAGCACCTTATGCCACTTGTTAAATCAGATATTTCAGACTTGGGTTACAAACACTATTCACAAAATTATTTTAAAATATCTTGTTTTCTTAATTTTTTTCTAACTTTAGTACTATCAATCCTGCTACAGTTTAGTGAAAAGATTAGTTCTCCCGGGGGAGGGGGGTGTTAATTAAACATGCTTCTGATGTGCTACCAGGGCCGGCTCCAGGCACCAGCTTAACAAGCAGGTGCTTGGGGCGGCCAAGGGAGAGGGGCGGCATGTGCGGCAATTCGGGGGCGGCAGGTCCCTCACGCCCTCTAGGAGCGAAGGACCTGCCGCCGAACTGCCGTCGCTGATCGCGGCTTCCCCCCCCCAAATTGCCGCCGCCGGTCGCGATTGCGATCGCAGCTTTTTTTTTTTTTGCTTGGGGTGGCAGAAATGCTGGAGCCGGCCCTGTGTGCTACATATTTTTATAATAATTTAATAGTAAAACTATGGAGCCAGACTATCTCTAGCATAATCCCAGTGAAGTTAATGAAGCTATGGCTGAATTTGGTGGATGAAGTTTTAGATGATAATAGACAGATGTTATGTAAAGTGAACGCAAATCTCTCAAATGAATCAACTTGTACTTCTACAGATGAGGGTCATATGTACTCTGTGCTCATTCAGTGCACGTACAACTCCCATTGAGAGATAGTAGGGTGTAGCTCTAGACAGTGGAAGATGGATCACTGAATAACAGCAGAAAAATTGTGGATTGCAGAATCTTGTGATTAATAATATAAAATATGACCAAGACTTAATTACTCAAAGGGAAACTCTTTTGTCTTGCTCTTTGAAGAATTATCAATATTTATTATTTTGTTTTCTATGTTGTTGTAGCCATGTTGATTCCAGCATATAAGAACAATGACTATTATAGGAGTGGGTGGGTGAGGTTCTGTGGCCTGCAATGTGCAGGTCAGACTAGATCAGTGGTTCTCAAAGCTGGTCCGCCGCTTGTTCAGGGAAAGCCCCTGCCAGGCCGGGCCGGTTTGTTTACCTGCCGCGTCCACAGGTGCAGCCGATTGTGGCTCCCACTGGCCGTGGTTCACTGCTCCAGGCCAATGGGGGCTGCGGGAAAGGCAGCCAGCACATCCCTCGGCCCGGGCCGCTTCCCGCAGCCCCCATTGGCCTGGAGCGGCGAACCGCAGCCAGTGGGAGCTGTGATCGGCCGCCCCTGTGGACGCGGCACGTAAACAAACCGGCCCAGCCCACCAGGGGCTTTCCCTGAACAAGCGGCGGACCGGCTTTGAGAACCACTGGACTAGATGATCATGATGGTGACTTCTGACCTTAAATTCTACGACGTGGTTGAGGTAATATCTTTTATTGGACCAACTTCTGTTGGTGAAAGAGACAAGTTCCAGAGCTCGAAAGCTTGTCTCTTTCACCAACAGAAGTTGGTCCAATAAAAGATATTACCTCACTCACCTGGTGTCTCTCAATAGGTTTTATGCAAAGTTTGATTTAAGTTTTTGAAACTTGTATGACATTAATATGCAGTTACACCACATCTCCTTTGGTTTTGTTTATCTGATCTCTCCTTTTTGTTTCCGGCTGGCATGAAGATGGCAAGATTCTTTGTGCTGGTGGATGGGGTTGTATTGTTTATAAATTTGTTTTAATTATATACATTTTTAGTATAATGCTAAGTAACTCAAAGTTAAAAATGGATGTAGCAATTCTCCCTTTTCCAAGATGCAACCACTTAATCTTCTTGGTATTTATTATAAGGCCAAGTCAAATCTACCAATTTTCCAAGATAGCAAAGAGTATCATAATTAATTCAAACATGTCTGCCAGTTGTACAAAATCATCTACACAAGCTAAGGACCTTAACTCTAGATCACATAGTGTCACACCCGCCAACTCATCTAACATTCTTTATGTCCAGTTTATAAAAACGATGAAAAGCAACAATCATTCCATGCCCCTTTAAATCAAACATTGACTTGAACCCGATGGTTAATTAGCCTCCAATTCTTATAGCACCACAGGAGTCTTCTTACATACTTTCTTTTATAGTTGCAATTATCCCTTCTGGCACACCATAGGATTTTATTACTTTCTATAATATTTCCCTCCAAACCAAATCAGGTGCCTTTGTAAAGTCAATGAAAATAGCAAATATCTTGAATTCCTATTCTCACTTTTTTCTCATCCAGTGTTCGTGTCGATATCTAATCAGTGAAACTTTGGCACTGTTGTGTGCCTACTACTTCCTCTAAAACTGGGCTTAATCTGCTAAAAATTACTTTCAACATGATTTTTCCTGGTACTGACTTTAAACCTATAGCTCTACAGTTATTCTGATTGTCAGGATCTCCTTTCTTTCTCCTTTCACTTTTAACATTTCTTACAGTTTACATAACTGTCCTGATTGTTTTTCCATACAACTTAATCTTTTAATATATTGTTTTCATATCTTGATATGAAAGATATCCTTTAGTTGTTGAGCCTCTTCTTTCCAAAACTTTTGCACATCCAATCTTTGTGACTTCCTTTCCATTTTGCAGTGTGTTTACTTCTTCCACTTTCCCAGCAGTATTTGATTGTGTACACTTTTCCTGTAAAGTTTTTGTTTTATTGGGAAATAAAAATAGTATTTAACCTGGTAGTGGCATGACAGGATATCAGAGATCATGTCTGATAGGTGCAGAATGTGGGTATGCTGAATATACAGTCCAAAGACTCAACTCCCATCCAGCTACAAGTGAAATAAGAGATGGACAGTTATCAGAATTAAAGATGGTTTCAAAGATGAGGTATCACACAGAGAGCAGCTTAAATAAGATTTAGGTCCCAATCTTGCCAACACTTACACATGTGCTTAACTTTCAGTATGTGAATAGTCAGTTGGACATATTTAACTATTTGGAGGATTGGGATCTTAGTCTGGGTCAAATATTAAGTCTTTATTAAACACACACCAAATCCATTCACAATGTACAATGTATTCAGTGTCAAAACAGTGTATGCAGAGGAAGAGTGGTCCCTAAAAGTCTTTCAGGCTCACTTGGAGCTAGTCATCAGGCATGTGGGGCTTTATCAGATGGGCATCTTCAAGGGTAATATTTCTTTTTCTTTAAATAATTACTCTTTTTTTTAAAGACCAATAATTGGCCAAAAATGAAACAATAAATAGACTCTGGAAACCCTAACCATACACAAATCTACATAGACTATGCAATAAATACTTAGTAGAAGTAATAATTTCCTGACTGACAAGTTGAAAAAAATTCCTTCATG
The DNA here is from genome assembly GCF_002925995.2 of Terrapene triunguis. NCBI lineage: Eukaryota > Metazoa > Chordata > Testudines > Emydidae > Terrapene > Terrapene triunguis. Next base: position 7,682,504 of record NW_020699373.1, on the reverse strand, counting down.
TCCTATTTAAAAACCGCTTTCTTTCTTTCTTTCTTTCTTTCTTTGGAGGATGGGAGAAGGCCCTAAGGCCCAGTTCTTCAAAGGAATTTAGGTGCCCAACTCCCATTGAAATCAGTAGGAGTCAGGTGCCTAAATACTTTTGAGGATCTGGGCTGCATTAGTTACTCTAGGTCCAAATAAAAAGAGGCATGTCTTACACTAAGGCACGTGTAAGCACCATATTGCTTTCAAACTGGTATCATTAAGGACCTTGCAGTAGAGGCCCCCATTACGTTCAGGTCACAAACAGGTTTCTGAAAGCTTATTCCTTGTTCCAAACACAGATATCAGGAAAGGCCTCATCTGTAGGTTCCTCAAGAAGAGAATGACACTAACAGATTTATTGCCTTTTAAAAACTGTGCTGCACATGAATATTACCCTCTGTGCCAAGTCAAGTAACTATTGCTTCAATCTGTTCAATATTCTGTTGCAACAATCATCTATCTCACTATGTGCTAAAACTTCAACCCCCCTCTTAAATTCCCATCACTGGATCCCTGTTGCCTCTGACATCAAATTCCAACTCTTTGTCGTGCCTTCAAAGTCTTACCCAACTTATCTTCTGCCTTCTTCTTGCCAATATCTTGGACCTTGATGCCTTCCTTCATACAGTCCTCTACACCTGGATGTTCCTTCCTGACACCAATCTTCATGTCTTCACCCTATCTTCCTTTAAGTCCCTTCTCAAAACTCAATAATTCAAGGAGGTCTATAAACTATACTCTTGGATACCTAACTGATCAACTAAGGGTAGTCCTCAAGGTGTGTGTGTGAATAATACTCACCTAGACAATATATTATCTCCACTCTTTATCTTCCTTGGTCCTCATCCCTTTCATGGTACCCCTGTTGTTCTTGTTTTAATATAGAACTTGCAAACCGTTAACACTTGTGAATTAAGGTATTCCCTGTTTCAAAATCCTTTTGACTTCACCGGGGCGTTGTGGGAGTAACTGTACTTACGAGCCTTAACTGTCCTATGAGTGTAAATTCTTTCCTCCTTTTTTATTAGTGCATGTAAAATGTCATGTCATCTAGGGTGGGGCTTTCAAAACACTCCGTGCTGGCTTACTTCTGCTCCTATTGAATTCTGTGATTAAAACTCTCTTTGATTTAAATGTAAGCTGAGTTGGGCCAAGCACTTCTGAAAATCTCACCTGCTATGTAAGTAATATCAAAGGAAAATGAGTGTACAAGTTTTCCTACATAGAGAAGTTCCATTTATTTTACCTACTTTGTTATTTTTTGTTTTTATAAGGCCAAACCAAGGAATGAAGCCTAGAAACAAATATGGCACAATGAAAAGCATGTGTATTTCTGTTCCCAACCTACACGGCCATTCCCAACCTCTTGGGCATCAACTGGACAGCAGGTAGCAAATGCCACAAGTTCACCAGACTGCTGGTGATATTGTCATGCACCTGCCTCCTGAGCATGTGTTCTTTGCCATTGCTTGATAATTTCCCCCACATGAACAATCATCTTCACCTTCCTTTTGGAAGCACTAAATTACCCTCTGTAAAACTATTCCTTTAAGGCAGGATGTATGAGGATTATTCCATACCATTCTATCTTGTATTTTTTTTGTCCTGGCATCCCTTACTTCATATTTTATTTATGTAAAGTAAGGGCTGTCATCACAACCTTTTTGAGATACGATGGTGTGGAATGAAAGGATGATGCACTGCAGCCAGGGAAACCCATGATGCACCATGGTGGACCAACAAGATATGAAACTGTAGTGCATCAGGAGAAATGTAGTCTGGTCAGGCAGTCCAGCCTATAGAGAATAGGGGTACAAGGCATCTGAACTACAGGTCCTCTGTGGCACCATGGTGACATTTCTGAATCTAACACTTTTGGCAGAAAGCTTTCAAGCGAAAATGTTTGGTTTTTAATTTTTTGCCAAAACATCAAGGTTTTCCAACAGGGGAAAACCCAATTTTGGACTAGGTTTCCTCTCTTGTTGAGCTTGCTATTGTGCATCATGGGAAATGTAGTCCAGCTGGGGAAGCTGCAGGAGAATGGGTGCATAACACATCTGAACTACAACTCCCACAGAGTACCACAGTTTTTGATTCATCATTTTGGTTTTTGGCTGACATTTTTTGTTTTTGTTCAAGTTTTGAATGAAAAGTTGAAATTTTCTGCAGAAAGCAGATACTTTTTGCAATATATATATATATAAAAAAATCATGTAACCAGTTTTCAATCACAGTTTCAGTGGAAAATCTGATCAGACCTAACATATAATCTGCGCATGGATACCTTGAAAGAGTCAATCCCTAGCCTAACAGAATGGAAAACAGTCCCTTGTGCTGCTCATGTTCATAATGGAGAATAACGTAGACCTCTACTCCTGTCCTGGAAGATGCTACAAGATAGCTTAACACCATAAACCCCCTCAACCCCAATGTGGTGTTCAAATTGGTTGATCTGCTGCCCTCTCCCACAATTTGCCTGTGAACTCTCAAAGCAGGTGTCTCTTTGCACACAATATGATGAATAAAAGCAGATCCTCAGATAATGTAAATTGTCACACTTGATAGACAGACTCCATTGCCTTGAAGCTGAGGATCTGCCCCAGTGTGTTTAGTTACTAGGAGATCTAGTAGTATGTTAATGGAAAGCCTGTTGAAATGCAGTATAACCAGTCCCTATGCCATCCCCATAACATTCAAAGTTTTCCTTGGTGTAGAAGGCACATACCTGGCTATATTTATGAAGTACAGCAACTTGCACCTATATTTAGAGTTGAATGTATTTTTCCATTTGGAATATGTTTGCTAAGGGATGAGTCTCATATATTTAATAAGCAGTACCATCACTGGGTTTGTGATTGACCTCATGTAAAGAGGAAGGATGGTCTTGTGGTTAATGCACTGAATTAGGATTGATGAGACTGAGTTGAATTCCTGGCTCTGACACAGATTTTCTACTGACCCTGAGCAACTTGTTTAAGCACTGAGATCTGATTCAAAGCCCATTGAAGTCAATGGAGTGAAATTTCCAATTTTTTCTTTCCAACATGGCTGAAAACAAATGTTGAAGTATTAGAATTTCCCATGGGATAGAAATTCTGAATTTGCTCAGATCTGGTAATAATGTTTCCTTTCCCCATTCTTTGTGTGTTGTCTGTGTTGACCGTAAGCTTTTCAGGGTCTAGACACAAAACACAGTGGAAATTTAATCTCAGCTGGGACCTCTAAGTGCTACTGCAATACAAATAATTATTCATAATGATGTAGTACAATGTATTTGTGTTTTCATTGGGTGGTGTATTTAATATCTGTGAGAGGGTGGAGCCTAATGCTTTAAATTGTTACTTTTGTTTGCAGTCTGTACTTTTAAAAGGATAAATAAAAAGGTTGGCAGTATGGCAGTATCTCTTATATTTTTTTAGTGACAGCAGTGTGTCAGATGCTAGTTTTCATGGTGCCCATTATACGATGTCTCCAAGCTGTAGAGTATGCAGAGGTAGCCGTGAAGTCTAAGTATTTTTGTTAAATAAATAAAATCAATCTTTTGGAACTTTGGCTTTACAAAAAGCTTTGGTTTTTATATAGAAATAGGAGCCTGGAGTGGCAACACAAGTGAAGAAGGAAAGGCAAATAGATCAGTAAGTACAAGAAAACATAGAGTCTAACAACTGGGACTTATATAACCTTCAGTGGAAGCGCTGGTGGCATTAAAGGGATATTTGCGCACAGCAAACCCTCTTGGGATTCCTTATCCAGCTGCTATGAGGAAAATGATTTAGGGGAGGCAATGTGTTCATATTTTCTCATTTTCTTGTTCCAGACATTGGGGTAATATTGTTCATTAACATTTTGTTTTAAAAATGTATAAAGTGAAGATAATTGGTTTAGAGGTCAACAAGTAGGGAGATGACGGGGGGGGGAGGAGGAGGGATTTTGAAGTAATTTCTTGGTAACAAAAATATCACTAAACAGTTTCCCCAGCTGTATGAATGAGTATATTCTACAGCAGTGCTTCTCAAAGTTGGGCCGCCGCTTGTTCAGGGAAAGCCCCTGGTGGTCCGGGCCAGTTTGTTTACCTGCCGCGTCTGCACGTTCGGCCAATTGCGGCTCCCACTGGCCGCAGTTCGTCGCTCCAGGCCAATGGGGGCTGTGGGAAGGGCGGCCAGCACATCCCTCAGCCCGCGCCGCTTCAGCACAGGGGACATATCAGGAGCATGGATAGAATGTATTGCACTCTGGCTATGCTCTACTAAGCACTGTGCCTTAGGGACCATAACTAGGGGTACGTCTATACTTACCTCCGGGTCCGGCGGTAAGCAATCGATCTTCTGGGATCGATTTATCGCGTCTTGTCTTGACGCGATAAATCGATCCTGGAAGTGCTCGCCGTCGACGCCGCTACTCCTGCTCCGCGAGAGGAGTACGCGGAGTCGACGGGGGAGCCTGCCTGCCGCGTCTGGACCCGCGGTAAGTTCGAACTAAGGTACTTCGACTTCAGCTACGTTATTAACGTAGCTGAAGTTGCGTATCTTAGTTCGAAGTGGGGGGTTAGTGTGGACCAGGCCTAGGTATCATCATTTAGAGCAGTCTCCAGGCTGCTCTAAGTTACTCCAGTGCTCACGACAGCACAGATCAGCTCAGAGAATCAGGGAGCCATAACCAGTCATCAGACAACCCTCCCTCTGCTGTGCTGGGGGTTACCTGAGCACAGCAAAGAATCTGAGCCTTTGAATATATTTTGTATGTGGAATAAATGAAGGTGCAGTAGAAAGGATTTGTTAGCTGGAGTTTGGAATAAGTGCAACGCTCACGAGTGATGAAGTCATCCCAGATGAGTTCTGGTAAAACCCTTGCACCATCAGGTAGTCCCTCTATGCTACCTGTTACAGAACAACTATTTTAGGAATGTTTTACAGAGTAAGAAAAAAATGGGGGAGAACCATTTATTATATCCCTCTGCCTGTAAAGTCAGGTATCTTAGGGCATGTCTACACTGCAAATAAAGACTCACAGCAGCGAGTCTGAGGGAGTGTAAGCCCAGGATTAGTAGAACTCCTGTTAGCAGACCCTGGGTTTGTTAACCTAGGGCCTGAGAGTCTGCACTCGTTTGTAACCCCAGATTAGGAATTGTTGAACCCAGGATCCCAACCTGGGGCTCCATTATCTACATTGCATTATGCAAGCCTGAGCCCAACCACCTATACCCCAGCCTTCCTCCTAAAATGTGGCCGCTCTAGCCCTAGTTCATAGTGCTGTGTGGGGAAACTTGACTATCCATCAGATTGACTGTCCGGAGGACAATGACAGTCAGCCCATGAAATTGAGGGATACTTTTGGCAGACTCCCAGAGCACAAGTTCAGTGGGGCTGTGTCTACACTACAAAGCAATAGGACTTGAACCCTGGGCCCCGGCTTGACTCAGGCTCAGCCCCTCCCCGCCCCCATGAAGCCCTGGGACCCTGGGTCCATGCCCTGGGTTTGCATGAGTTGTGTGTAGGCAGAAGAGGGGTTGCGCTTGAGCCTGGGTTCAAACCCTGGGCTTATACTGCGGGGTATACATACCCTTGGACCCTGGGTAAACTGACGCAGCCTTGTGCTGCGGGGGTAAAAATAGCAGTGTAAATGTTTGGGGCTGGGCTGGGCTCTGAGACCCATCTCCCTCCGCAGGTTTCAGAGCCTAGGCTCCAACCTGAGTTTGAAGTCTACGCTGCTAGTTTTCGCCCCGTAGCACAAGCCCTGTGAGCTGGGGTCAGGTGACCTGGGCTTTGAAGGTATGTTTACCCTGCAATAAAACACTCTCAGCTGGCCAGTGTCAGCTGACTCAGGCTTGCAGGACTTGGGTGCGGGGTTATAAAATTGCAATGTAGGGGTGTGGGCTGGAGCCCAGGCTTTGCAACCATGCGGGTGGAGAGGATCCCAGACCCCAGTGTCCAGCCGGAGCATGAACATCTACACTTCAATTCTATAGCCTGACAGCCTGAGCCCCAAGTCAGCTGACAACTAGCCAGCCGCAGGTGTTTTACTGCAGTGTAGATGTACCCTCTGACATGCTGCTGTGGGTCTTTATTTGTGGTGTGGTTCCCAGTTGTGCAAGACCCAGAGGAGGCCATAAAAGGGCCAGATTTTCCATCACCTGGCATGTTGTGTAGTTATTCATATGTGTGCAGCGTGAGTGTACTCTTGATTTGGGAGCCTTTTTCACTCTCACTGGCTTCACGTTGCCCAGGTATAAATAACTACATGAGCTGCAAGGCAGTGGAGTCTGAGCAGAACTACCTCTGAAACGTGATTTAAAGTAGTTTGTTTAATCCCCCAAAATGTCATGCCTTAAATCCAATAACATGGGACCTTCCAGAGTTAGAAACAAGTGCTGCGGACCCCAATGGCTTGCAGGCCTGCAGTGCCACAGGATGGTGCATTTAATCCCTGATACTTTCAGACCTAGGAAAAGCTGTCAGCGGACCAGAACTGGCTGTTACCCATCCTGGGCCTCTGGCAAGTGTAACTTTGAGGCAGGGAGGAAATTCCTCATTTGGGAGACAGGAAGAAACATTTGTCTGAGAGGCTAATTTAAAAACAAAAACAAAAGACAGCTGGCTGCAGCCCAAGGGTTTGGACTGCTGGAATAAATCATAGGAAAGATAAATTAAGGTATGTCTACACTGCATGGCTGGATGGGTCAGCTGACTTGGGCTTGTGGGGCTCAGGCTATAAAATTGCAGTGCAGAGGTTTAGGCGCAGGTTGGACCCCGGGCTCTGATACCCCACAAGGGGGATGGGTCTCATAGCCCAGTCTCCAGCCTGAATCCAAACGTCTACACTGCGATTTTATAGCCCCCCGAGCCCGACTCAGCTGACCCGGTCTCTGAGACTTGGTGCCATGGGCGTTGTATTGCATCGCAGACAGACCCTGGGTGGGCAGAAGGTTCGTGAGCAGATCAAGTGGACATGATTAAATTAATTTTTCCCATGTCTCTGCAGTTTGTCACCGGCTCAGAACTGTCGGATTCCCCCACGGATATCACTTTCAAATATGTGGGGTGTGCCTCTGTGAGTGCAGTGCTCATTTATAAATAATATTAATGGAGCTAGGATAAATATGATTAAATAAATACATATAAAAGTCTCTATCTATTAGCATTTCTAAAAACAACCGTCACCTTAGAATCTAGGCACTGTACAGAATTATAAAAATATAACAAGTACTTCCAAAGAGACAGTTAATTCCCCATCCTACTCTAGGTATAATGATGAGCTGCTTCTTCCAAGTACTTAGCGTAATGTTGTTCATCCCACTCTGGTTGCTTGGATGAAAAGGTGTGTCTTACATAACGACCTGAAAATGGGGTGGGTTAGGGCTTTCCTCCGTCTCATTTGAGAGGATATTTCAGCCAGGGCCTTGGACCTGCATTCAATGCTCCCTCCAGTCTTTAAATGTAGTGGGCTAGGCCATCACAGTTGTAACAACTGTATCCTGGAAGCACTGTTGATCTTTGAGCTCCCAGGGGCCCTATTCTGCTGAAGGTTTTGTAAACCAGATTCATAAATGGATGATGCTACAGGAGATGCCATCCTGAAGTGACACTGAATGTTGCAGAATGGATGCAGTATGTTCTCTCCAGCTTGACCTGTTTTAAAGGCGAGTTGTGATGGTGCATGCATGCTACAGCTAATTTCTTGTTTAGGACTGCATTGCGGTATTACAGAATGGAGGCAAAAAAAAAAACAAGTGCTGCATTACAAAGTAACTAAAGACTCAGGCCCGTGAATATTTACTACTAAGCATAGTAGTAAAACTAACCATGAATTGAAGTCACCCCCCCTCTGTAAGCATTGCTCCCAACAGTGTTTGCTAGAGAGGCAGACACACGTCACATGTGGCTGATCCCTAGAGGCAAGCTGGGCCCAGCCTTCCCCATGACTGAGCAGCTACTCCTCAGATGCACTGATGAGCTGGCAACATAAGGGCTCATTAGTAACCCCAGCTGTGTAACGGGGATTAATTAGAAGGAGTGAGCCCAGCTGTGGTGATGAAGCAGGGAGAGCACCACTTAAATAGAACTGGGAACCCAGTAAAAAGGACGGTTCTGGATGGAGGATCAAGGGTAGTTGGTGAGCCCTGTGATAAGACCTAAAAGAGCAAGGCGATTCTGAGGTAAACTGCTGGAGTCCTTGGTGAAGGGAAGAAGTAGGGGAATCCTTCTGGGAAAGAAGCAAGATAAGAGAAGCTCTGCAGGGATCAGGAGAAGGGGCCAGGAAGCAAAAGATGTCAGTGGAGCCTGAGAGGGGAAGAACAATTATTAGTCTGGGCATTTGATTGGATTTTAAATTGGACCCTTTTGTTACCCCAGAAGGGGAAGGAACTGCTATGTGACTTGGCTGGGAGGCCAAGCCAGAGAAAACTCAGTCATAGAGTCAGGAGGAGAAGACACTTGCCTGGGTGTGGTCACTGTGGCCAAGGAAGTAGCCGATGGGCGGCAGAGGAGCATACCAGAGGTAAAGTCCCCTGCAACACCAGGTACACGCGGCTGCCCTAGAGGTGAGGATGCTGCTATACAGTGCACTTTTGTGCAGAGAAATAAAACCACAGGCATTTTTAGACAGGGATTAAAGTGACTGTTAAAATGAGCTCTCCCTTTAGGGGGCATAGATGGGACTGGGAGATAATGTCAGCACTTTACATCAAGCTAGTATTTAAAAATGTTTCATTTTTAAATGGATTCTGGCGCTGGTTGAAATGCTGATGACCTTTCCAAAATTTGATGTTTTAAAATACAATAAAAAAAATTGTGAAATTTTCTACTAAAAGCCCCCCTTTCTCTAATAAAGCAGACGATGTTACATGGGAGAGAGACATTATGCAGTTTATGCACTCCCCCACATGTGAATGCTGATCTCTATAGTTATTCCTGATTTAAAACCCCTCTGCACAGCCTATAATGTATAGGCTGTTCCATTGTGCTGCACTCTGTCCTTTGACGCTCGAGTCACTGAAGCTTGTTGTCTTGGATGATTTCAGAATCCATGCAGACTTTAGCTCTGAAGGACTGATTCAAGGTCTCCGCTATTGGCCTTCCTTAGGTCATGTCAGGCTCTATCCATATAGCTTGACATGCTGTGCCCTCGATCATCTGTCTCCAGCTAGGCACAGAGCACCAGTCAGCTGGTGTCAATTTGATTGGGCTTATAGGGAGATTAAGGGATAAACTCTCTACTCCCTTGTAGAGTTCTGGTGCTATTGAAATGGGATTTTAATTCTTTTTGTACCTTCTGCACTACTCGGCGAGCATGACACGGCTCTAAGGTTACTGGAACTGATTAAAACCCTTACTTAATGTTTCCGATGTTAGTTTTTATCCCTGATAAATAAGTAACTCCTGTTTGCTAATTAAAAGGCTCATAACTTAATGGAATTATGCCAATGCACAAATGAAGCTGTGCATGTACACACCACAAAGTCCTTTTCTATCTGCTCTAGCTGATTTTCATTACTATTAGTAATTACCCAAATAGCTCTCCAACTGGCATTACCACCATGTCATACAAATAGACTATTTTCTCAAAGGAACCATGAACAGACAGGCTTGACAGTCTGTGACACTATCTTGGGGTGCCCAGGGCTGAGAGTCACCATGTTACTCCCTGCCTCCAGCAAGAGGGTAGCTTGGTGTCAGCCAGGACCAGCTCTACCGTTTTTGCCACCTCAAGCCAAAAAAAAAAAAAAAACCGCCCGGACTGTGCCGTCCCAAGAATGGATGGAATGCCGCCCCTTAGCATGTGCCGCCCCAGGCACGTGCTTCCTCCGCTGGTGCTTGGAGCCGGCCCTGGTGTCAGCTCCCTGACACTGCCAGCCTTTCAGCTATCCATGCACTCTCCTCTAGGCTATGCTAGCCTTAACTTCAACCGGCAGGTTAACAATAGGTGCACCCCACTGTCTGAACCCCTCTGAAAGCATCCCCTGTATTATCCAGCTCTTAGCCACTGGGCACTCTCAGAAATGACCACGTAAGCTGTCTCTGAAGAGACAGGGTACATACAGCTTGACGGGTACAACTCAAGTTCAGGTCTCTTTATAACATTACAGCACTGAAGCATACTTACAGTGAGACAATTGTAAGTTAATTATCGAAGATACAAAGTTCAGAGAGCCTGAGAAAAGATGATGGAAACAGAAATGATGCACACATAAAATACAATCCTAAGTCTACACTTATTAATGCTTACATTTCCTATGTAATGAAGTGGATTTTTTCCCCAAAGATTCAGTCTTTGACAGAGTTGCTGGTTTTCAGAACTGGGATCCAAGTTTTCAAGAATACCCACCCTGTGTTCTTTGAAGGGTTTTTTTTTAATTAATAGACACCAAACTAGGTTTTTGCTTCTCCTTATATTTCCCAAAACTCATTGTTTTGTCCCCAGAATCAGAATGATCCCCTGTGGTTCCCTTCCTGGTATGATGGCTCCATGTTGACTTGGAATGCAAATATAGCTCCCATTATGACTGGCTTACAGCAGTTAATTTACAACAGAGACAGGGACAGGTGAATATACAGGCTTTGGCAGAAAACCTGTCTTTGCTGTTGTCTCATGCTTTGGTACATACTCTCAGGATATATTTTCAGAGTATACACCTATCTTTCAAAATATAATCAGTACATACCTTTCACAACAATGTTAACGACCAGTGTGACACTAGCTTTCATTTGATACCTTACAAAACAATTTAGGGGTAAATACCATAAAAGAGTTGTGTTAGGTGTAATGAGTTTGTCAGGCTTGTTCAGAGTTGCTGACACAGAGTAGTGACGACTTTGCCAGCTGGCACAGAGCCAGGCTCATGAAAATATGACGAAAGAGTGGGAAAGTAAAATAACAGGAATACAAAGGATGTTGCAACCCAAACCAATTTCAGCGATTCCCTCTGAGTGTGAACCCTGGTTTTCCCAGGTTTGTGCCTTTTTTGAGATATATGGGATAGGAAATCTGTAAGGGTGTTCCGTACACACTGTCAAGTTTTAAGGGCACGGAATCGTCCTTGATATCCTTCCCCCCCGCCCCACATCAGAGTTGGTAACACTACAGAAAGGGAGAGATAAAGAAAGAGAGACAGCCCTCAGTCTATGTGAGGAATTGCCAGTGAGCTGGTGTATGGTCAAGTGGTTCAAGCAAAGGAAACAGATGAGCTCAGCACTTCTGGGTTATATTCCCAGCTCTGTTATTTATGGATGGTCCAGTCCTGCTCCCATTGAAGTCAGTGGCAAACAGCCATTGTGTTGAATGATGCAGAGCCTGGACAATCTTGAGTAAGCACGTTAAACTCTTTGTTCCTTACTTTACCAATCTGCAAAATGAGTATAAAAATGGATGTTCATCACAAGTCATTGTGATGCTTAATTGATTGCAAACCACATAGAGGCCAGTGGCTGCAAGGTGCTAGATAAGTACAAAGATGTCTCAGACAAATTAAGTGGAGAAAGCAAAGCAAAACATTGGTCATCCAATAAAATAACAAGGAGTTTAACAGTTCTCAAATTTTAGAACACAATCTTACTCTACCACCTCCACTACTGAGGTTATCCTGGAGTCTTTCCTCAGATGAAGACGGCAAGTAGGACATAATCCTGCAAATACTTATGCACATAAGGATCTTTCCTGATATGAATGGGGCTACATATGTCAATAAAGTTACTTTGCAAGACTGGGCACCCAATTTCCAAGCGTTGGTAATGGGGAGGATAGTGCAGCCATCAATGTATGTTGTCTGTTTAATTGTTACCTCATTCTCTTTTCATGTTATGGGCTAGGGATGCGGTGAGTGTGTTTAACTTTTGGGAAGTCTTGGGTTGGATTGATTTTTAGGAGTACGGTTGTGGGCCTGTTTTCTATTTGTTTGTGCATAATCTGGGCCTGATCCAGTTCCCACTGATATCAATGGCATCTTGGTTGCTGCCTTCAGTAGAAGAAGGATGAGGCCCATTGTTTACCTACAGCATATTTTGCTGCTATGAATACTGCGATGTTTGCCAGCTTTTCATAAGTGTTTCTTTTAATTGACTAGAGAACATTAGTTTCATGGTCACTTTTTGTCTTTGCACCTCACATGAAGGTTTTCGATGAACAAAAGAAGCATAAGTATTTAAATTTAGCATGTTGATTACACTGTGTTTTTAAAAGGCTGAGAAGTTGAGTCCGTTTTAAATTAATATTTGTCGTGTATTTTTTTAAACATGTTGCCGATGCCGCTTGGAGGGAATTCTTATTTAAAAGAAAAAGTAAGACTGGAATGAATTTTTAAAAGTTTTGCTATGTGTTAATTAGAAGTGTGACTTTATAAGTGTTGGTTTTTTAAATAGATTTTCCAATGTGATTTTCTCTCTTTTATGGTAAAGTGGACACTATGCTGTTGTTTTATTTATTGCCTGTTTGTTTGGACATCATAAGAACGGCTGTACTGGGGCAGACCAAAGGTCCATCTAGCCCAGTATCCTGTTTACCGACAGTGGCCAATGCCAGGTGCCCCAGAGGGAGTGAACCTAACAGGTAATGATCAAGTGATCTCTCTCCTGCCATCCATCTCCACCCTCTGACAAACAGAGGCTAGGGACACCATGATGCATTTTGCTTGAGAGGTATGGGAGAGAGGGGGTAAAGAATTTTCTAGGTTACCAAAAAAATAGAAAGGGCTTGATTCTACAAATTTTGCTGATGGGGAGGGTGGTATTTTTCCCCTTGAATTCAGGGGTCCTATCTTTCTAAGTGACACACAGTATTTGGCAGACAGCTGTGCATGGAACTAGCCCCCCAAACTGGGTACCACCATCAGACATCATAATCTTGCTCCATATACTTAGAAAACAAGCGTGAGCAGCAGCCTGGCAGAAGTAGAGGAGAGAGCCTTCTTCCGTATCATCATCATCATCATCATGCAATGTGTGTTTGGGCATCAATGGTGAGGGGCAGCACCAAGAGTGTCACAAATTCCTTTTAAATTGTCCCTCGGGTCCCCAATCCTGTGATCCAGCAAACCCTTCAAAATCACAGAGGAGGGCAAAATACCACCACTATTGCCAAATAAGGCACCTATTCAGCAACCGACTTACCTCAGGTGGGTCCATATACACACCCAGAGGTACATTGATGGTTGTCATGGTGAGTGGCTGGACACCTGCTCTGCATGGATTTTGGGGTCTGTCTGCCCAAAGTTTGTTGCAGTATCAGGATATAAGAGTGAGAAAGTACGATGGAAATGGCTGATTTTGTTTATTCTTACTTATTCTGCACCATCACTGTGATAGCTGAGTGCTTGGAATGGGAGTTACTGATGAAAGGCACCTTCCATAAGACTAGTATTGGGCAATCAGTTGGCCCATTGATTTCAATCAGGATTGTTTGTTCCTAGGGGTTGTTTTGACCCTTACAAGATGCAGGAGTATATGTCTGATGGATTGGACCCACTCTTCTGGGGTGCCACCTGATATGCTGGGGTCCCACTGAGCCTGCCCATCCCACCAGCCTGGATTCCCCTTACTCTGTGCTGCTGTGACAGGCTCTAAAGCCCCCTTCCAGCACACACACAGGTAGGGACACACCCAGCTGTAGAATCACACAGAGTCTGCAATCAGCTCTGTGCAGGAGGACTCCGCTCGGGGAATTTCCTAGCACTCCTGTGCACACACCCTCTGGAGTGTAAACCCAAAATTAAATTGTCTTACGTTGTATAGAGATCCATACAGCGTAAGCTCATGAAATTCACCCCCTCCCTCAATGTGGAGGAAGATAGGCACAGCTTTTTGCCTCCCTCCCCCCCAGTTATGAATTGCACCAACTGGGTTTTAAAGTAAACAAAAAAAACCCACAAGTTTCTTAACTACAAGAGGTAAATTTTAAGTGATTATAAGGGATAGCAAACAGAACAAAGCAGATCACTGAGCAAATAAAACAAAACACGCAAACTAGGCTGAATACATTAAATAAATTGGCTACAAATAGTAATTTATCACCCTAAATATTGTTTTATGGAGGTTGCAGAGTTTCTTGAAAGTAAACTGCACTGCTTTCAGCTTAAATCTCCAAGTATTCCCTTCATAGGCTGACCTTTCTCACCTGGGCTCAGCCCCTGCCTCCCCCAGCTTAGTTCCTTTGTTTCTTCAGGTGTTTTCAGCAGTCTTCCTTCTGGGGTGGGGAGCCAGCGGAGAAGAACCCAGATTAACTCACTTCCCAGCCTTAAATATGATTTGCATATGGCGGGAATGGTTTGTTTCCCAGTTTTGATCCCCAACCCCTTCCCGCGGAAAAGTACCAGCATTTCAAGATGGTATCCTGTACCAGGTGACATGATCACATGACCTTGTAGTGTCAAAGCAGCATCCCAGGAAACTTCTCAGGAAGGAGGGAGATTAGTATCTTCAAAGTCCTATTGTCCTTACTAATGGCCCATCCAGGCTGATTGCATACTATCTGGTGGGTGTTCCCCAAGTACACACACAGTTGTAATTGTTACATAGTCAATATTCCTAACTTCAGTTACAGACATGATACATGCCTACAAATTGGATAATCACATTCAGTAAATCACAACCTTTCCAATGATACCTCACGTGACCCATCTTGCATAAAACATTTCTTAGTTATGCCATATTCATATCATAACAATATTTCTGTGAAGAATATGGGGCGTAATGTCACAATATGTTTTTATTAAGTTATGTGTAAGTGCCCTTAGCCGAGTGCTCTGAGGTTTATGGATAAAAGGTTCTATGTAAGAGCTAATTATAATAGGTGGAAATGATAGTACCATCTGTTCAGGTTGCCCAATGTTTCACATTATTAGCTCATTTTCAACTGCTTATAACTTCCCCCCTTTAACTATTTGGGCTGCATTTTCCATGCCGGGTCTCTGCCTCAGATTTTTTTTTTCCCGGAAGGGTGGGGCATTTCATCCAAAATAGTTTGGTTGTTTTTGAGAGTGAGGCTGAGGAAAAATACACTGTTGTTCACATTTTTAAAAATTCTGGTGACCTTTTCTTTGGGAAGCTTTAATGCCACCGTGCTCTGGAGCAGGAATCCTGAAATTTTTCAGAGGGATGTGTCATCGTCTGTCCCTGTGAAAATCCACCCAAGTTTAGCCACGTGATGAGCCTTTGAAAAATTGCAGTTCACACATGCTCAGTAGAACCTTTTTAGATTTTTAGCAGCTAAATTCCCTGAAAATTCGGACCACGCTGGGCATGCTCCAGTCTGGGGCTGAGCAGGACCTTCCCTGTTATTGCAGCTGTGGTCTGCTGGGTATGGTTCCCAGGTTGGGTCTGGGCACCTGACTCCTGTCTGTTGTGCTCTCAAGGTCCCTTTTACCCTCCCTGGCTGGGCCCAGGAAGCGTGGAGAAGGAAGTTCCCTTACTCATATGCAGAGAGGCCAAGAGCTGAAACTGGTGCGGGATTTAGGGAGTCGATTGGTTTATCGGCACATGTTTTTTGGTCCATATTTTGAACTTTTAAATGTTTTTGACATTCCAAAATTAATGTTGGCTGTGTAGTTAGTTGAAACATAGAGGGGTGAACTTCACGAAAAATATGTTGCAAATTTCCCATTTTCCATCAGCATTTGAAATTCTAATTATTTTTGCTATGGTTGAAAATTTCAAAATTTTGAAAATTACTACATTTTCCCCTATAATGCCTATTGAGAAATTAGGTTTGTGCTGCATATTCTCAGAACTAAGACCCCAGTTCAGCCTAACCCAAGCATGTGGGTAAAGCTGATTTTAAACAGTTTTGTACCAGGAAATGCCATTTCAACAAAAACAAAATTGTTTGTAGGACAGACCATCTATTTTCTGACCAGCTCTACTTGTAACTAGTTTTACTGAAGTTAATAGGATTACTCACATGCTTTGAAGTTAGACATATGTTTATGTAGCTTGCTTAGAGCCTGATTCAGAAAACCAGTCCCTATTCAGGAAAGCACTTAAGCATGTGCTTATGTGCTTTTTTTAAAATCAGAAGCTAAGGCCCTGAGCTCACATCTAGATCCACAAAAGAGGAGCCTTGCACCTGCTCAGATTGCACTGAAGAATTCTTAGAAGCAATTTGGGGCAGGGTCTATCTTTTTGTTCTGTGTTTGTACAGCACCTAGCACAGTGGGGTCCTGGAACACAGCTGGAGCTCCTAGGTATTACCGCAATAGAGATGATAAATCAGGACATGTCCTTGGCTGTCAGGTGTATATTGGATATAAATGCATTCAAACAAAGACTAGCAAACTAACTCCAATCATGTTTAACCTAATGAAAACTATTTGTTTCTAATTCCTTTTATATACCTTTGAAATCCCCATTTTTTGCAATCTGGGAGGAGGGGGTTGGCGAGGAAAGGAGTTTGACTAATTCTTTTTTGATAGGTTTTGTAAGGGGAAAGAGATATTGTATTGCACTGAGACAGATACATGAAACCACTAAAATTACCAGAATTTGAAAAATATAATACACATGTTCTATTTACATGTTATAAAAAATCTGAATGGCTCAATCACATTTTCAATATGTAAGAAATCTGATTCCCCCACCCCCAAACACACAATGAACCAAAGCAGGTCCTGGGGTTTTTGTAGTGACTTCAAATTGCTCTGCTTCTGTGGTGGAATGACTTACTTAATATCACCAGGGATTTATTTTATTTTATTTATTTAACAGAACAGCAGACAGGAAAAAATATACTTTTTTTTTTAAATGCTATCTTCCTCCAGCAATCAATATTAATACTATTTCAAATCATGATAGGAAAATCAATCCAAGTTGTTGTTGTTGTTGTTTTCCCCAAGAGTTGCCTCCCAGGGACCTAATCACAAAGTGAAAAGCCTTTTCAAGGACTCTCCTCTCTGACGTGATTGAGTGGAGAGATTAATGAAGTTAAACAAATGCATCAAAACTTTTAAGGCAAAACTCTGCATGTGATCGCCTTATTTATAAAACAGAAATATTTGATATACTGTTTATCTGCAAATATGCTAAATGGCAGGCAGCATGCAAGCATTGGCATCAAAACATTATGTATAAAAATTAAATCTTGCCAGATTGTTATACAAGTATGTGCTGCAGCTTTATTCATAAGACTTCCTTCCCAACTGCCTCCAGCCTAAAGAATTGTTTTTCTCACCACTAGAATCACATTTTCATATTATTGAGTACCATTGTCAATTAACACAGCTAGTACTACAGATTTAAGTGTATTCCTACTTCTGTGCCCGGGAGATGTGAATTTTGATGAATGAGCCCTCAAAGGCACATTGTGACCATTTTAGGTTTATTCTGTTGTTCACCTCCTGTCATGAATTTTTTGACAAGCTGATAGTCCTTGGGAGAAAATGCTCACTGTGACACCTCTGGATCTTCTCATAAGAAGAAAAGAGGTGGGCACTCGAAGCAGGCACTGACATGAAAGGAGTGTTTAGGATGAGGGTACATCCAGCTGGTGATAAATCACTAGGAGTGAGTAATCTGGGCAGAGTGAACTGCAAGTCTTAAGGAGCTTTTCATTTCTTCTTTAGGTTACTGCGTAGATTCTGCCATGGTTTAAATGTCATTACCAGTTGATGGTGTTTGTCGAACTATGGCATATGTGAATCCAGTTCCTAGTGGGCAGGTATCAACTTTATAAAACACAGCGTTACAAAGGGCAATAGCTTTGTTCTCCTGTGAATCCCCTAGAGGCTGACTAGATCTCTGGGAACCTATGGGTTTGAAGACGAGCTTCATGGATCATTCTGCAGGGGCAAGGTGGCAAACACAGAATGCACCCCTCCAACCAGAAAAGCAAATCAGGAGGAACTCAGCAAAGAGTTTCCTTGCAGATTATCCAGCCCTCATCCCACTTTTCCATTATTTTACCGACGGAGGGGTTGATCCAGCTTCGAGAGGAAAATAACAGTTATGGGAAGCAGCCACCCACAGCTCAGATATTTTTAAGGTTTCAGTGATGATATCTACATGTAGCATTATAACAAATGGGGTTTGGAGAATAGTCTCCTTCCCTTTACAGAATTCTCCAACCTCTGCAAATGTGGCTGTAGTAGGCTGCTCCCTGACATTCACAGGTGAGGGACTTCAACAAGGACTTCAACGAGGACAAGTGCAGAGTCCTGCACTTAGGACGGAAGAATCCTATGCCCTGCTACAGACTAGGGACCGAATGGCTAGGAAGCAGTTCTGCAGAAAAGGACCTAGGGGTTACAGTGGACGAGAAGCTGGATATGAGTCAACAATGTGCCCTTGTTGCCAAGAAGGCTAACGGCATTTTGGGCTGTATAAGTAGGGGCATTGCCAGCAGATCGAGGGACGTGATCATTCCCTTCTATTCGACATTGGTGAGGCCTCATCTGGAGCACTGTGTCCAGTTTTGGGCCCCACACTACAAGAAGGATGTGGAAAAATTGGAAAGAGTCCAGCGAAGGGCAACAAAAATGATTAGGGGTCTGGAGCACATAACTTATGAGGAGAGGCTGAGGGAACTGGGATTGTTTAGTCTGCAGAAGAGAAGAATGAGGGGGGATTTGATGGCTGCTTTCAACTACCTGAAAGAGGGTTCAAAAGAGGATGGATCTAGACTGTTCTCAGTGCTACCTGATGACAGAACAAGGAGTAATGGTCTCAAGTTGCAGTGGGGGAGGTTTAGGTTGGATATTAGGAAAAACTTTTTCACTAGGAGGGTGGTGAAGCACTGGAATGGGTTCCCTAGGGAGGTGGTGGAATCTCCTTCCTTAGAGGTTTTTAAGGTCAGGCTTGACAAAGCCCTGGCTGGGATGATTTAGTTGGGAATTGGTCCTGCTTTGAGCAGGGGGTTGGACTAGATGACCTCCTGAGGTCCCTTCCAACCCTGATATTCTATGATTCTATGACTTCTGTCCCCTGGCTTATACATATGGACCCACCTCCAAAAACCCGTCTGTGGAAGAGAGTAGACCTTCCTCAATGAAACATATTTACATATTATAGAATGCAGTAACTCAAAGAAAATGAAATTCCTGCCCAGTGATGCTGGGGACAAAAGCCTGATCCTTGGGAACATGGGGATTTACATACTCTCCACATCCTTTCCCTGCCAGTTGCAATATTGACAAGTGAAAACCGGTCGTTGTGGCATTACAGTGTATTAATCAACCCTGTGCTTCCTGTCTTGTTTAATCAAGGACTCTGTAAGGCTTTTTGGGCTCTACTACCTCTCCACATCTCAAGTCAATCACACGCTGACTAGTTTTTATGTTAAACAAATTAAATTTTAAATTCTTGTAACCTTTACTAGATTGCTCTGCCACGGAAGGGAAAAAGTGATGTTTTCTAATTTACCTCAATCGGCTTGGAAAAAAACCCTCATGTTACCTTCCTAGCCAAGACCTGTAGAGTATAGAAACTAATTTCAAAGTTAATGTTTAATAAATTAAAATGACATTTTCTGGTATAAAGGTCTTGTAATAGTGATTTCAGAATAGGAGTTTTAAAATATGCTTTGGACATTAGGGGTCGATGCCCTTGCTGGTTTAATTCAATGTAGTTACACCAAAGTCAGGTTATACCAGATGACAATCTGGATTTTTTGAATGTATTGTTACTGTAATTATTCTTGCTACAAAAGGTCCCCGTCCAAAAGACCGAATTGCCTCCATCTCCTAAATTTTGTGGAGCTCTGTGATCTGGGTCAGCTAAGTCCCTTTATAAAATGTACCCTAAAACTCTGTAAGACCTGTTTCTGATGTATCTGAACTTCAAACTGCTCCTCAGGTTATTTTAAGAAAAAGTTTGTTTGGACAATGTATTGTTTGGCACAAAAGCTTATGTTAAATCATTGGGAATCAATCCTATGTTTCCACTGGCATTTGCTGAAAAAACAACTTTGCAAAATATGGACTCAGGTCTTGTCTACACTGTATATGCTGTATTAGCTGAGCCCTTGAGTATAGACCAAGTGTTCTTCTGCCAACACTGATAAACTAGCTCCCAAACAACCTTAGCTATGCCGACAGAATCACTCTTCTTTGACACACTTGCGTCTAATTTGTGGGTTTTGCCAGCACAACTGTGTTGGCTAGGGAATGTGATTTTTTTCCCCCACACTCCTACCTAACATAGCCATACCAGCAAAATTTTAAAGGGTAGACTAAGCCTAAATCCTTCAAACTCTGCTGACTGATGATGAGCTAGTTCTTAGGCCTGGTCTACACTGGGGGTGATGTTGATGTAAGATACGCAACTTCAGCTACGGGAATGCCGTAGCTGAAGTCGACATATCTTATTCCGACTTACCTCTCGTCCTCACAGCGCGGGATCGACGGCTGCGGCTCCCTTGTCGACTCTGCTACTGCCACTCGCTCCGGTGGAGTTCCAGAGTCAACAGGGAGTGCGTTTGGGGATTGATATATCGCGTTTTAACAAGACATGATATATGACGTCTTAACGAGATGCGATATATCAATCCCCGATAAATCGATCGCTACCTGCCGATACAGTGGGTAGTCTGGACGTACCCTTAGTGTAGCTGAGGACGGACACAGAGCTGTCTCATGCCAGACCATTTATGGTCCCTAAGGTCTGTTCTGGCAGCCAGGGATTGCTTGGATACAGGGTCACCTTGGCCACATCCCCTTCCCTGGACATGCTCCGAATGCTGGTGGCCAGAAGAGGCATAGTAGGGTGTAGCGGCCCTATACTATCAAAGGTGTTCCCTGCACCAGAGAAATCCTGAACTAGACAGTTGAGTCAAGTTTAAGGCTGCATTGTGCTGCCAAAATGGCATTCAACAGCTTTTGCAGAGCTACGGTTTTGGCTTAATAAAGAAATGGGACTGTTCCCATGTATAAGAATTACAGGATCATGCACTGTATATTTCAATATATTATTTATTTAGCTTAGGCGGAAATCAGATTTTTGTATGGGCTTTCATTCAACATATTTTAGTACCATCTGCTCATTCTCTGTAGACCTGTGATTAGGGAGAACGTGGACTAACAGTTACAGATCAGTTTCTTTCATGAAATCAAATTACTCTTTAAACCTTGGAGCTTAGCGGACTTGAAAGAACTAGCTTCACAAACCAGATTGCTTTAAAAAAGATGTTTGCCAGGTTCACGATTCCATGGGCAGGGATAAATTAGAATCAATGAAGAATTATAGAGGTAAAGAAGGTCAGCAAGAAAAACATATTTCTTAACTCCTGTGTTTCTTAGTAATGGCTCCCCTCCTTATCTGTCTAAAGTGAATTAACTGGCATATGTTCTTTACTGCAGATGGAGTGACAGTAGGTCTGGGAGAACTGGCTGCACATCTCTTAGGATACTGGCTCTGATTTGTGAGGGTAACTGTGCCCTCGTTCTTCTGATTCCATCTCCAACTGCTTTTTAGTCTGACTCAGCTCAACTTTCTAGCCTTTTATTCATATAGAAACATTCTGCTTCTGTTCTTATTAGGCCACGTCTACACTACCCGCCGGATTGGTGGATAGTAATCGATCTATTGGGAATTGATTTATTGCGTCTCGTCTAGACGCTATAAATCGATCCCCGAATTGACGCCCGTACTCCACCTTGGCAGGAGGAGTAAGTGGAGTTGACGGGGGAGCCGTGGCGGTCGACTTGCCACCGTGAGGATGGCCAGGTAAGTCAAACTAAGATACTTCGACTTCAGCTACGCAAATAGCATAGCTGAAGTTGCGTATCTTAGATCGGTTTCTCCCCCACCCCACAGTGTAGACCAGCCCTTAGAGAGCTCAGTTGTGGCTTTGCCACAAGACGTTAGCAAGGGGCAGCATGTAGTTGCTCTGGGCAAAGAGGAGACCAGGAACTAGATTGTGACCCTTAAGTCACAATCTGCCTCTCCCCCCCCCCCCCCCCGGGCTCTGGGGTGGAGAATTAATCTGCACCAGCCCAGTACTTAGTGCAGTTTATGTCCCTTGACTCGCCGGCTCAGCAGTTCTGACCAGCTCATTGTGGGTTGGAGCCAATGCTCTATCCATATGGATGGCAGGTGGATTAATGGCCTTTGGAGGCTGTTTTTACTCCACAGCTACTGCTATCTGTGATACAGGTAGCCCATCACAGGGAGTAAAGGAACTTTTACACATCCTTCTTCTCTTCCATGTGCATGTAAAGTGGCTCATGATTGAACCCTAAATATGTTTTAACCTTTTTTTTTTTTTTTTTTTTTTTTTTTATTATTAAATAACCAGAGAGGGGACGGGGACTGGTTCAGCTCACAACACAGAAAGGTCCCAGTCTTGATGTTTAGGTCTGGAATCCAGTTTGGGTCTCAAAGTCTGGGGATGTTCACATCTAGGAGTTTGGTTTGTGCTCTGTACAAGAGTGTGACATTGCAAGGTTCAGTCGTTATCCTTTTCCAGCTCCTTCATTTAGGCCCTGATTCAGCAAGGTAGTTGAGCATTTGACTTAACCTTAAGCATGAGTTGTCCCATTAACTTTTCAGAGACTGTTCACGTGCTTAAAGTCAGGCACATGCTGATGTACCTTGCTGAATTGGGGTTTTTAGCTCAAAATCACTCACAAGAAGGTGTGAATCCGGTTGGAAGAAGCTGTGCATATTTATAATGTTCCAAGCAGTGATCTCTCTCATTCTCTGTGACCCTATCCAAAGGGCTCTGTGTGCCCACTAACC
The DNA here is from genome assembly GCF_002925995.2 of Terrapene triunguis. Lineage (NCBI taxonomy): Eukaryota > Metazoa > Chordata > Testudines > Emydidae > Terrapene > Terrapene triunguis. Next base: position 7,659,831 of record NW_020699373.1, on the reverse strand, counting down.
ATTGATCAGGGCCGGCTCCAGGCACCAGCCCACCAAGCTGGTGCTTGGGGCGGCACCTGGAGGGGGGCGGCGCGGCGCTCCGGCCGCGGGGGAGAGCAGGGCCACAGCCGGGCTCGCCGCCCTCCCCCCGGCGCTCTGGCCGCCCTTCCCCCCGCGCCCTCCCCCCGCCGCCGGGGGGAGAGTGGCGAGCCCCTGCTGGGGCTCGCCGCCCTGCGCTCTGGCCGCCGGGGCTCTCCCCCCGGGGCTCCCGCCGCCCCCCCCCCCCCGCGGCAAAAAAGTCAGAGCCGGCCCTGCCAGTGATAGAGGTAATGACAGCAAAGCAATGTTGCTGCCAGTGCTGGGAAGGAACTCGGGGCCATCCAAATGTGCACTATACACTCACCTGAGATCTGCAGCTCTTAGGGCTGCATGCCCTCTGCTGATTGTGTTTCCTGCATCATCCACTCAGTCCATGGTCCTGCATGAGCCGTGGGAGGATGCAGAGCAAATATAGTTTCTCAGAACTCGTATATCTTTTCAGCATACCAGTATTGCTAACGCCAAGCAGTCAAGTAATTAATCAGACTCCCCAAATCATGAGATTATTGAAAAAAAATAAATTTTGTGAGGGGTTCATTTTATTTGCTTTGATTTCTGAGCTGTTTTGAGACTCACATTTTCAAGCTTTTGTTTACAACCATGAGGGCTATAAACTTAAAAACAAAACAAAACAACCTCCCCCTCCAAAAAAAACCACCCCCCAACCAAAAAAAAAAAAACCCTGCAATTTTTCACGCAATGACAAGACTCCAGGGACAGTGGATTTAAGAAAAACACCAAATACACTAAGACTTCCTGAAAATCACGAGGGTTGACAATACAGGGTTAAGTGTTCCCTTCTATGCATTATTGCTGGGGACAAGCAGAACATTTGAATCTAAGACCAACATTTTCGAATGTTGCCACTGATTCTGTGTACCTCAGAAAGGTGTCTCAACTTGAGCAACCTCAAATTTGGGTGTCATAAATCAAAGCCTAATTTTTGATGATTTTGCACTAAGTATCTATTAACAAAGCACTTCTTGAATGCCTTTGTCTGTTTTTTTTTTTTTTAAATCTGTATTGGACTCCTTCCATTTTCTGAAAATAAAACAACTGTTGGATTTTCTGTGTATATGCACTTTCTCATGCTTTCAGAAAAAAAACTTTGTATTTCGTGTGCCATATTTTATTCCTTCCCTCTTTTTCTTATGTGATAGAATCATAGGGCTGGAAGGGACCTCAAGAGGTCATCTAGTCCAGTCCCCTGCACTCATGGCAGGACTAAGTATTATCTAGACCATCCCTGACAGGTGTTTGTCCAACCTGCTCTTAAAAATCTCCAATGATGGAGATTCCACAACCTTCCTTGGCAATTTATTCCAGTGCTTAACCACCCTGACAGTTAGGAAGTTGTTCCTAATGTCCAACCTAAGCCTCCCTTGCTGCAATTTAAGCCCATTGATTCTTGACCTATGCTCTTCCGTGGACTTTTTCCAATTTGTCCACATCTTTCCTAAAATGTGGCACCCAGAATGGGGGACAGTACTCCAGTTGAGGGCTAATCAGTGCAAGGTACAGTGGAAGAATTACTTCTCGTGTCTTGCTTACAACACTCCTGCTAATACATCCCAGAATGGTGTCTGCTTTTTTTGCAACAGTGTTACACTGTTGACTCATATTTAGCTTATGGTCCACTATGACCCCCAGATCTTCAAGTCTGGTCTCTATGCTAATCTCATATCTTGTATATAATGTTATAAAATGCATGCTACACCTGTAAGATCCTTATTAAAAACTATTGCATAATTAATCACATATGAGAGTGCTAGGTTGAGCAGACTTGTTAATAAATGTATCTTGTGGTGATTGTCTGGTTTTATTATATTATGAACATTTCACATAACTATCCCGATGCATACTAATAGATTAAAATAATATTGTTGTGTTCAGAAAGAGGTATTGAATCATAGAATATTAGGGTTGGAAGGGACCTCAGGAGGTCATCTAGTCCAACCCCCTGCTCAAAGCAGGACCAATCCCCAGACCCCTAAATGGCCCCCTCAAGGATTGAACTCACAACCCTGCGTTTAGCAGGCCAATGCTCAAACCACTGAGCTAGGGGCCAATGGCTTAGAACAATTATTTTGGTTTGAGTATGGAGTTACACAATCTACTGGCTGTGAGACCTATATTTAGTCTTTTGGCCATCTGATATGATTTTCCTTTTTTTTTTTTTTTTTTTTTTTTTTTTTTTTTTTTTTTTTTTTTTT
>NW_020699373.1:7639275-7657140 GCF_002925995.2 Terrapene triunguis | reverse complement strand
TTTTTTTTTTTTTTTTTTTTTTTTTTTTTTTTTTTTTTTTTAAAGGCTTGCTCCTCTAAACAAGCCAAATATGTGCACTTTGGCTCATGATGAAGTGGTCTAGTAGTAGCCTATATAATATGGATTGCTGGTGTTCTAAATGGGCTGGATAACAATACTGCTACTTAAGTGTTTATTATTGTCACCAGGGTGATAGTAGACAATGTAACAAATAAGACATAGAGGCTCAAATTCGGCATATAGGAATCATGTAATGATCAAAATATTCTGTTTTTACCCACCATTCACAACTTCATTACAGCTCTGCTTACATTACATTGTTCTGTTATACTGCTTAATCTGATATCTTGGCAGATGGTGTGCTGAATGTAATTAAGTTGTTTGAAACCCGGTTTAGATAAAGATATTACCAGCTTTGAGTTAATAAAAGTAGATAGTTTTGCCATTTACATTACAGTCCAATGTATTGGTATTTTTTTTTTCTTTTTTTCATTAGCGGCTGGCGCACATTCCCTCCGAAGATGTATCAAGACAGACATTCTCAAGCAACACACTGGTTTATCAGTCAGGTCTGTATTATAAATTCCATAAGGCCAAATATTTTGGTAAAGAATTGGGACATGTTGTTAGTTATATTGGAAATGATTTGATTTGACCTGCATTTCTCTAAATTTTGTTGATAATAAAATTATACTTTTTTACAACAATTTTAATTTTTCAATCCTCCCTCTTCTCTAAGGCCCTGATTCAGAAAGGCTTAAATACTTTGCTGAACCAAGGGCTGTTGATTTCAAACCAGGCATCTGATTTTGGCCACGTATTTATGTGAGTAGGCCCAGATTCAGCAAAGCATTCCTGTTTAGCACAACACTTTAAGAATATGGTTAAGTCCCATTGAAACTTAGATGCATGTCTAAAATTAATCATGTACTTAAGTGCTTTGCTGAATTTCCTCACTGAGCTCAGTGAGACTAATTGTATAAGAGGGTTCAGTAGTGGGCCTTAAATTAAAAAAAAAAAAAGTCTGAAAAATTATGAGGACATGTGATTATTGCAAAGATGCCAGTGAAAAAACAAAAGTAATGGACAAATAAAATTCTCTTCTGAAAATGCTTTTACATTATTATTTTTAAGGGAGTCTACAGGAAACAATTACACCATCGTCTTATTTCAACTGTGGTACTTTGGTAAACATGAATCATTTCACATAGCAGTCTTTCAGTTACCAATCATGCATTCTTATATTTGCTTTGTGGCCCCTTTCCCACATTGCAATCAACATGGGCTTTATTCTAAAAACAAATAAATAATGAATAAGAGCATGTTGATCCTTTTGGAGCAAGAATTCCACTGTTATTTCTATTCTCTTCAGAAAACCATGAAAAATACAGTAGATGAAATATGAATACTTAAAGTAAATAGCACAGTCAATCCCAAAAGGAACAAGTACTCTAAGATCTACTTGTCAAATATTGTGGATCTTACCCTTGATAGTTCTGTGTTTGTTTTGCAAATGAGTCAAAGTAACCTCAGGAAGTATATTCGTTAATATATTCAAACTTTTTGAGCTTAGCTTTCAGGGTGCTCCATTGTAGTAACCACATGGCTGTTTTAAACTGGGAATAGATAAAGAGAGAATTTCATTCTCCTATTGTTATTTTGTTCTACACGCTAAGGATTTTTCCTCTAGTTTTGGTTGGTTCCTTTGTGGGAGTTCGTGTTATGGGGCTTCACCCGAAGTACAATGGCCTACATTTTCAGAAGTGTCTAGCTGTTTTGAATGCTTCTGTTTTTGGCTGCTCAACCTGGGACAATTCAGAGGGCAGGTGCTCAGCACTTTTAAAAAATTATGTCCCTTTAGGGTACATCAAAGGGGTATCCAAAAACGGAGACATCCAATTTGAAACTCTTTTTAAAAGTTAGGCTAGTATTTTCTAATTCAGGTTGCGAGGCACAGAAGCATAAAATATAGAGCCAGAGAGCGTTCCAGCACTGAGACAAAATAAGAATAGGACAGTGAGAGCTAAACTTAGAAACGAGAATTGGTTGGAGAATCGACATTTCCCCCCCAATGTTGTCTAATTTGTCTAGTGCAATTCAAGTACAATTTTACAAGTATGTGAAATGTCAGCAAGCTCTCTTAAAAACCAGAACATCTTGGGCCTAATTCCACCTATTCAGACAAATGATCCCACTAAAGTCATGGGTCTTCTAGTGGGCATACAATGATCAGGATTAAATTCTATCAGTCATTACAGGGTTATGAGACATGTTGGATCTGATTCTGCACCTTGTGTGGCCATTCACACTGAGGCAAAAGATGTAAACTGCTACCAATTGGAATGACAGTTTCACACCAGCTTTGTACAGATGTAAATGACTAGCCAACAGAGTGGAGAATCTGGGTGCTAAACACTAACCTGTGTGTGCCTTTTAGCTATAGTTGAACTTTGGTTTAATCAAAAATGCAGGAAACCCTTGCATGATTTCCTCCCCTTACTGCTAATGTGAAAATATTACTGTTGGTCATATATGACTGAAGCATTCAGGGCATAATGCTGTTTATTAATCGAATGCTAATAACTTGTGAGAGCAAACTGCATATCCAAACCAGCTAACTCTTTTGCTATTATCAAGATGAATACTAGGAATATCAGCCCAGATTCTCTACACTTGAACCAGCCATCTTGTGCCACACATTGTGCCCTACGTGGCCCTTAGCAATGTAGCGAATCTCTCTGCTAGTCTTAAGCCAATCCCCCTCCAAACTCGGGCATAAGGGCTGTGTTTGAGATGGGGCAAAGTGAATTGGCAGAGCACAATTGTACAACTGATGTGTGGTCCGGGAGAGACATTAACAGGTTGATGTGAGTATCCCCAAAGCCACAGGCTGACAGGCTGGGATTAATGTTGATGCAACATGAGAATCAGGGAGGCATAACATGGTCCCTGATGTACTCCCTTCTTCTATCTCCTGGAGTATATCTCAGTACTTGAAAGCAGGAGAGTCATTGTTTTGTTACAGTAGACACTGTAGCATAGGCAGCAGTGCAAGTAGGGTGGTACGATCCGGTACACCGTACCAGCAAGATATTCGGTACGGCATACCGGAAAGAGGAGCAGCAGAAGGTGGGGCCACTGGGCGGCCCCACGCCCACAGCTTCTCCAGCACAGCTGTACAGCCCCCAACCCTTCAACGCAGGGTCTCCTCCATCTGTACAGCAGCCACGGTGGAGGAGCTGTGGGCATGGGGCTGCCCGGTGGTCCCACGTTCTGCTCCTTTCCCCGCCGTGGTTCCTGGGAAAGCCCTGCCCTGCCATGGAGCTGTGTCTCCTCCAGCTCAGAGCAGCAGCCATGCCGGAGGACAGGGCTGGGGCGGGAGGCGGGGATGGGGGTGGTACAGCCACTGTAGGAGCCGCCAGTGTTCTGCTCATTTCCCCGCTATGATTCCTGGGAGAGCCCTGAACTGCAGAGCTCTCCCAGGAACTGCAGCGGGGAAAGGAGCAGAATGTGGGGCCACTGGGCGGCCCCACGCCTGCAGCTCCTCTGGTGTGGCTGCTGTACTGCCCCCAGTCCTGTCCTTTGGCGGGGCTGGCTACTGTACACAACAGATGGAGGAGACCCTGCGTGGAGGGGCTGGGGGCGGTACAGCTGTGCAGGAGGAGCTGCGGGCATGGGGCCACCCAGCGGCCCCACGTTCCGCTTCTCTAGCGCAGTGGGAGGAGGACAGAGCCCCCCCTCCTCCCCAGGTAAGGTGGGTGGATCATGGGGAGAGCATGGGAGCCCCAGGCTGGGGGCGGGGTGGAGAGGAGTCATGTGGAGGGTCACATGAGGAGGTCACATGCCCACCATGCTACCCCCTGTACCGGTAAGAAATGGATTCCACTGGCACCACTGAGCGTAGGTCTATGTTTATGGTGGTGTGCAGAGTGTAGGCACTGCACACCCAGCTAGCAGGGATATAAATAGCAGTGTAGACAATAAGGCATGTCTTCAGTGAGTAGAGTAGACCCCCTTACACTCCTGAACTCTAGGGATGTACTCTACATGGGTTCTCTACATGCCCAAGCAGTGCCTCCTATATCTACACTGCTGTTTTGAGCCGGGAAGAGTCCCACTGTCTCCCAGCTGGTGGAGCCTTTCCTTGATGCCAGAGACTTTCAGTGTTGTGGAGAAAGGCTCCGGCCGCTCCCCGCTGCAGTGAAAGGCTCCAACAGAGGGGAACTGCCAGAGCCTTTCCCTGCCATAGAGAAAGACTCTGGCAGGAGGGAAAGGCTCCCCGCTGCCTCCCCCCTGCTGGAACCTTTCACGGCTGTGTGCATGCCTCAATGTGTGTGGATACAATCTGCTTTTCACTGCTGCGTGTAGCTGTGCATACTTTACATGCCACCTCAGGTGTAGACATGGTCATAGAATCATAGGACTGGAAAGGACCTCGAGAGGTCATCTAGTCCTCTGGTTCTCAACCGGGGTATGCGTACCTTTGGGGGTACGCAGAGGTCTTCCAGGGGGTACATCAACTCATCTAGATATTTGCATAATTTTACAACAGACTACATAAAAAGCACGAACAAAGTCAGTACAAACTAAAATTTCCTACAGACAGAATGAGAAGGTAAGCAATTGTTCAGTAATAATGCGCTGTGACACTTTTGTATTTATATGTCTGATTTTTGTAAGCAAGCAGTTTTTAAGTGAGGTGGCAGGACTCATGTCAGGACTAAGTATTATCTAGACCATCCCTGACAGGTGTTTGTCTAACCTGCTCTTAAAAAATCTCCAGTGGTGGAGATTCCACAACCTCCCTAGGCAATTTATTCTAGTGCTTAACCACCCTGACAGTTTGGAAGTTTTACCTAAAGTCCAACCTAAACCACCCTTGCTGCAATTTAAGCCCATTGCTTCTTGTCCTATCCTCAGAGCTTAATGAGAACACATGCTTTACTTAAAGTACTTGAGTAATCCTTCTGAAGTCAATGGGGGATACTCACATGCGTAAGTACTTTGTGGGATCAGGCCTTAAACAGCTATTTAATATAACTTTTTTTCAATGAATAAAACTAAACAGGAAGTATAATCCTTTCAGTAAAACATGCTTCAGTTAGTATAAGCCTAAATCTCATAATGTTATGCCCAAAAGATTTAATCAGACATACTGCAAGGGTATTATTAGGGGGGGAAAAGAACAACAAGTGTATATTATTGCCAACACGCTGTAGAAGATTAACAGCAACAAGTGTTTGAATTATGGAAAGGTAAGCAAGGAAAATCTTTGTTAATCAGGTTTAACCAACAGCAGGGAAACAGAGCCCTTATTAATTTATCTTAGGGACAAAATATTAACAGTATGTTGTTACATATTAGATTTTTGGATACAGTGAGGGCAAAAGAGATAAAAACAAAGAAACCAGAATCGCTATTCTAAATTATTTTGGGATTTTAATAATACTCTACTTGACTTGAAAAGCAAGTGCCAGTTTTCAAAGGGTGATGATAAAAGGCCTATAGACATGAATTCTTGAGGCATTTTTAATATGTTCTGAACTCTATTTTCTACATCGGATATTGGCAGATACTAAAATGCTGCCTTGTCTGTATCTGTAGGTAACTGTGTACTGCATCATCAGTCCCTCCAGCGCCCCCTCTGCACAACAAATCTGTGTTCATGTTTCTGCAGTATTATTCCCAGAAGTAAAATATTTCAGAATGATTGTGAGAAAGACGGCAAGAATTGAGCAGCAGAGGAATGCTTGTATGCAGGTAGGCATCCTTAAAATTTCACAGGTATGGTGGTGAGCTTGCAATTTGTAGAAAGCAAAAAACTCACTAGAATGGAATCTGGACAGTGTTTTTCCCCTGCTTCCCAAGGTGATGATAACTAGGCCTTTTAGCTAAGATCAAGAACATAGAACACATCACCGGACATCGGCAATACCAGGTGGGATGAGCTGGAGTGCCGATGAGAAGCGCAGTCAGGAAAGTAACTGAAATACTTTCCTCATGGATTGTATTTTCTAAATGGACAACCTACCTAATTCTCAATTACTGAGGGACAATCTCCACTCATTGATATATTTTGCTTTCCACAACCAAATCTCTGTACAACTTTTCATGAGATTCGGATTCTAATATCTGAACTGTATTGTTAAATCTATTCGCCTAAATTTGGGTTATTGCTGATGATGTACTCTATGTATCATATGACTTTTAAAAACAAAATGTGTGGATAATCTAAGTACTATACCCAGATGTACAATTTTTTTAACATTAGCTTTAATAATTTTTTTAAATCTGTTCTGATCAGTCTGATTCATGATACATCTTTATCTGAGAACTGTGGTTTCTAGTAGCTCTTTTCCATCTCTAACTTTTGTACTTCTGTGGTTCCCCTAGTCAAATGACTTATACTAGAGAGTTGTAGGCTAACCCAAAAGTGAAAGTAGCTATATTATTCCTTTCACATCCGTTTAGTATTACAGGTGGTCTCAGAATCTGGGTCCTAGATAGTGATTTTGTTTCTGCAAAGCTTCATGAGTTAAATTTTGATTTCCTAAAATGAAACCAAGGCACAGTTTGAATCTGGGTGCAATTTATCAAATAAAATGTTCTGGTGTTGGAGAGAGACGTACCTCATCCAGAACCCTGGCTATGAATATCACTGAACACTCTGGGATGATAGTTGGAATCCAATCCCATATCTGACTTTTCCAGGTGGCCTTTTCTTCTGTAATGGACTGAAGCAAAACTCGTGTTCTAAAAACCCCTTCCCTGAGGTGAGGGTGGTCTGAATTTGAAGCTGGAACCTTTATTTTCTTTTAGCATATTTCTAATTTTAGGCTTGGGGATCCTGGGATAGAATCTTGTGCAGATGAAAGGAGACACAACAACAATGGAAAGTGTTGTGGGGTTTTGGGTTTGTTTTTTTTTGGTCAAAAAATATCTTTTTTTGTCTGTAGACTGTAAATGTCATATCTGTTGTTAGGTTACACGAGCCTTACAGGTGTGCACTTAGCTCTTTCAGGTCTCTTGTGATGTGTTTCAAAAAAGCTGAACTTCCATAGTCTGAATTTGAGTAATAACATTCTTGGGATCTTTTCCACTACAGCAAGTGCTGTAATTGCACAGATCTCTGTAAAACAAATCCAAGGCTGTCATCTCACTTCTGAATAGTAAATTGCCACTATAGTACTCAGAAAACAGAGACAACATCTTCTAACAGTAATTTAAACTGCCTGTGAGATAAGGCCACTGATTTCTTTAGGAAGTTAACAGCCTTCCCACCAAAGGCATGACATTTTCTATTTTGGTTTGTTTACTGAAATGTGTTTGTTGATAGATAAAAGAACAGTTACATGTGTCTTCAAGATTTTTTTTTTTTTTTTTTTTTTTTTTTAATCCTTTTTCTTGTGAGCAATAATGGCTGGTTGGTTGTGAGAGCCGTGAGGGCTGGTTGGGGAATCTCTGATGGATATATAATATAATATAAGTCACAACCTCATCTGTTGTGACTTATATTAACTCTTCTTTTGTGTATTACATTTATCAGGGAAAGTATGCTGAGCTGCTTTCATATTACCTCTTGTTATATATATGGAACAGGATAAATAATACCACACCAGCTCTGAATTTCCATGCATAGTGGATTCAGACAGCTAGGAGATGCCATGAAAGTCGTTTGACTTATTCCTTGTTTGCCCTTGTAATCTACTAACAAATACTTCTCTACCAAAAAATCTTGATGCACAACTGAATTACCCTATAGGAGTACCCAGGAGAACATTCTTTAGTTTCAATAGCATACAGGGGCTTCATTCATTCCTTTTCATAATATGGTAGTTTGCTAATGAGTGAGTTTTATCCATGCTAGGCCACAAAGTTAAAGTGCCTAAAAAGAATGAACAGTAATAACTTCCACTAACCAGGGGGTGGAGGCGGCCCAGAGGCAGACCCCCTATTACATGGGTTCATCAAGCCTGTTCCGATGTTGGACTCTCTGGCCATCAAGCCTTTGGGGTTGCATAGAAACAGACCAAATGCCAAACGATTGCTACGGCTAAGCATTGAAGAAGTAATAACTTTGACTAATAGGATCATTTTTTTCACTGTCTGTAGCTAAAAATGTAATGGCATGCTTAGGAACATGAAAACACACGTTATAACGTAAGAATGGCCATACTTGATCAGACCAATGGTTCACCTAGTGCAGTATCCTGCCTTCTGACAGTGGCCAGTGCCAGATGCTTCACAGGGAATGCACAGAACGGGGACATTTCGAGTGATCCATCTCCTGTCATCCAGGCTCAGCTTCTGGCAGTCAGAGGTTTAGGGACACCCAAAGCATGGGGTTGCATCCCTCACCTTCTTGCCAAATAGCTATTGATGCACCTATCCGCCATAAACTTATCGAATTCTTTTTTTGAACCCAGTTCTACTTTTGGCCTTGACAACATCCCCACCAATGAGTTCCGCGGATTGCTCATGTGTTGTGTGAAGAAATACTTCCTTTTGTTTGTTTTAAACCTGCTGCCTATTCATTTCATTGGGTGACCCTCTGGTTCTTGTGTTATGTGAAGGGGTAAATAACACTTCCCTTTTCCCTTTTTCCACAGCATTCATGATTTTATAGACCTCAATCATACCCTCTAGTTTATCTCTTTTGAGAGGGGGTGACCATCTTGCTCACTAACCTGGAGAGACATTTGAACTGATCTAATTACCTGCTCACACCTGCACAGATACCTCATTCAATAACAAGAAAGCTTCATGGCCCAACAAAGATGATGATTTCCATGTGTGAGTGAAGATTTAATTATTTCGTGACCTTCCAAATTTTACAAGCTTTGTGCACCAGATGAAAGACTTTGAACGTGTTTAATAATGGATCAGTGGCAGCCGTACTGCAAAAATCATGACCTAATGAGAGAGGCTGAATGAGCCCCGTTGTATGTGTGTGCAGCCTCAATGATTTTTATGGGGTTGTATGGGTGTAAATTAGAGCAAAATTTGGGCAATGAAACTTAATGGTCCATAGAGCCTTGTGTAGGTCTGAATTTCAACCATATTGAACATGCTACTATTGCTGGTAGAAAACTGGCAATTTTTCACTGGAAATTTTGATTATTAAATTGACAGTTTTGATAAACCCTGAAAATATATTTTGGTAATATATATATTCAGTTTCTGTTAAATAAATAAATACAAATAAAAATTCTGGTTCAGAAAACCAGAAAAATATATATTATTGACAAGCCAAAGGTTTTAAACAGAAAAATATTTGGTTTCAATTTCCAGTTTTTTATCAAAACAACAGAAAAAAACCCTCCTGTATTTAGGCAAAAAGGTCATATTTTTTTCAAAAAAATAAAAAAATTAAAAAAAAAAGTATTCCAGTGACAACATTTCTACCAACTACACACAGTTTCACCATGCCAGTTATCACTTAATTTCCCCTTTTACGCTTTAGACAAAGATGATATGATGTAATGCCTTGTTCATTAATTTCACTGCATCTAATCCTGTACCTAGGTTTTAAGCACTTCATGGCTGAAATTTGGCTCCTGCTTAGTTTAGTTTACCCTGCGTGTTGTTTTACTGTTGAAAATAGTAATGCAATCCCCTCCCTTGATATCTCTTTGTTGTATTATTTCAATCAGTAGAACGTCTCTAATAATTAAGTAACTAAAGGGGCGGGGGTGGTGGCAGGGACATGGACAAAAGAGCTAGTGAGGTTACCAGGACAGAATTAGAAGAAGAGTTTGCAGGCAAGGGTCAGAGAGGAGCAGGAAATCTCCTCATGAGAAGAAGAAGCGGCTAGATTAAAGGGTCGCAGTAACAACAAGCACAATGAATCCCTTTGATCTGTGAATGCACCTGTTGCAGTTCCACAAAAGTAGCCAAGGGTGCAGTCTAATTGCCAACCTTTAGATTGCCCTTTGTCAAGTAGAGATCCTGTACTATCAGATCTGTAATTCTGACATGAAATGCAGGTGTAAGCGGGAAGTATGTCCTAGCAAGTGTTATTACCACTACCCATTTTACAGACAGATAACTGAGGCAAAGAGACTTGATTGAGCCATTAGGACGTGTTAAGAGTTTAGAACCGAGAGAGCTTCTGCTGTAACATCCAGAGCACAACTCTACACCTCTGTGCAGCAGTCTGTTTGGTGGAGGTGCATAGTCATGGATTCACATCCACAGCCCAGACTCTTAATCCTGCTGTGTAGTAGCATAGAAGGAGTCCCTGAGGACCACCACTCTCTTCAGGAAGCAGGGCCATGGGTCTCCTTGTATCCTGCACCACCCATACAGTAGCACCTGTACTAATACTACTGACAAATGGGCCTACTGCCCTCAGGGTGGGGGAGAAGGCCAGTAGGATGTGGGAGAAGGCCAGTAGGATGTGGGTCAAAGTATACGATTCTGGAACCATTACTGTCTATAGAATACATAATTTTAAAAGAGTGAAACCTTAACAACATGTAATTTATTAAGTGATAGGGAGAGCACTTTGTAATAAGCAACAAATTCATTATTCGTTTTCAACGCAGGGATACAGCCTACGTTAGGGCATGCTCTGCACATTCAGTTTAATATATTACAAATACAGCCATGAGGCATAATTTTGGTAAGAAATTGAATGGATTTGCTGCTTGTTTCCCACTGGAAAGGTTGGATTCTAGGAAATAGACATTTAATTTAAATCTGTGTACCTACAATGTTATTGATCTTTAGGAGAATACCTAGGAAGCAATTAGTATAGGCTATACACAGTCCAGTAGTTTACGTAATAATTCCAAACTGTGTAAGGGTTTAAACCAAAAAAAAAAAAACATTTGAAAGATATAGGTGTTAATATATGATGCATAAACTGCAGGTGTATATTGTGTTGAAGCTGAATTACAGTAATCACATCATTTCGTTGTGGGCCTGTTTCCAAGTGTAGACATCTTAAAGGGACATCCAAACAGCATGGCCTAAATTTGCAAAAGTGATTCATGATTTTGACTTTTCGTTCTTGGGCACCCAAATTGAGATCCCTTAAAGGGGTTTGATTTTCAAAAGGCAGCCCTTTCTAAAATCACGGCCCGGGTTGATCTGCGATGGTCTCTCTACCTAGCATCATTCTACTTCTCCTAACCCTGCGGAAGCCCCTCGGGAGTTGCTGCATATGTATCAGCTCTGGGGGCGAGGAAGGGACTGCATGGTGGACTCTTCCTCTTTCTGAGATCTTTTACTGGATCATCTTCTGTTGCTGAGAGAGACAAGCTTTCGAGCTTACACAGAGCTCTTCTTCAGGTCTGGGAAACTTAATCGGAGTGTCACAGCTAAATACAAGGTGAAACAGATGGTTTAGCACAAGCAGCTAACACGTTTTTCAGTGGACCATTCCAGGTGAAGTAGGACCTATGGGGAGTGAGTAAGTGAGGAAATGGTGACCTAAGCAGCATTTTCTTGCTTGCTGTTCTCTTCTGCTGTCTGAAGTTGTACCCTGAGGGTAGGTGAGGAGCAGCCTGGAGAGCTAACAGGTGCATGACTCCTCAGAATGGCAAGGGTTGATGAATTATGATAACAGCTACATTATCCATTTACTCTTAAACCACCTGCCCACAGTAAAATTTCCCTTCAGCTTTGAATGGACTGTGCCTGGGTTACTTGTACTTGTGCCCTTGCATCTGTCTTTATGTCCTCAGCCCAGTTCCTTCCATGAAAACTAAATTCACTTTCAAAACAAAATTATTATTAGTTCATTTTGTCTTTTTTCCTTCACTTTAGAGCAAGAGTTTAAAATTTAACAAAAGCTTCACTAGAAAATAATGAGAGCGCCCTGGATAGGTGATAGGGAATGAAAAGGAGAAAGACAACAGCAAATGAAATCTCCTCACAACTGATTTGAGCAAATATTGATTTTGAGCTGTAACAAAATTAAAACAAGAGAAATAAATGTGCCAAGAAAAGGCTATGTGCCACCACTTATTTCTTTCTAGGTTTGTTCTGGAAATGGTTAAATGGTTTGTCAGGCGGCAAAAGACCAAGACACTGTCAGAGCAAGTTCAACTAATTTTTAAGTATTGATTACATTTATTGCTTCTAGCATTCAGGGAAGTAGGGCGCTTACGTTTAAGGGAACAGATTTTAGACCATCCATATTGTTCAGAAGTTAGTGAACATTAGGAGGATTACACAGAGGAGAATTACAGTTTGACATATTATGGCTGTGGTAAAGAGCTATTTCCTCACTCTTACAATAAAAGTGGCAGACAAATAAACAAAGGGAATGAACTTTAACTTTTCCTCTCTTTATTTAGTACTTAACTTTTTACCATAGACAGTTACTTCTTAAATTATGGACCATATCCTGCGCTGACTGGACTAGATGTACCTTCATTGACTCCAGTGACACCATTTACTTCAATGGAGCACCATCAATTTAAACCAGCTAAGGATCTAGCCCAGGGGTGGGCAAACTAAGGCCCGGGGGCCACATCTGGCCCTTCAGACATTTTAATCTGGCCCTCGAGCTCCAGCCAGGGTGCAGGGTCGGGGGCTTGCCCCCCTCCACACGTATCGTGGTGCCGTGGGGCTCCCAGAAGCAGCGACATGTCCTCCCTCCAGCTCCTATGCATAGGGGCAGCCAAGGGGCTCCACACTCTGTCCCCACAGCTCCCATTGGCCAGGAACCATGGCTAATGGGAGTTGCAGGGGCGGTGCCTGCAGACAGGACAGCATGCAGAGCTACCTGGCTGCACCTCCACATAGGAGCCGGAGGGGGGACATGCCGCTGCTTTTGGCAGCTGCTTGAGGTAAGCACTGTCCGGAGACTGCAGCCCTGACCCCCTCCCATACCCTGACCCCCTCCCATGCCCCAACCTCCTGCCGCAGGAATGATCCCGCTCCTGCCCTCCAAACCCCTTGGTCCCAGCCTGGAGCAACCTCCTGCATCCCAAACCCTCATTCCCAGCCACACCCCAGAGCCAGAGCCCACACCCCCAGCTGGAGCCCTCACCCCCCCACATACCCCAATCCCTTGCCTGAGGCCGGAGCCCCCTCCCGCACACTTAACTCCTCATTTCTGGCCCCACCACAGGGCCCACACTCCCAACTGGAGTCCTCACCCCCTCCTGCACCTCAACCCCCAATTTCACAAGTATTCATGGTCTGTCATACCCAGATGTGACCCTCAGGCCAAAAAGTTTGCCCACCCCTGCTCTAGGGAGTTGAAGGCCATTTGACACTTTGTGCTCAGTATTTTGCACGCTCGAGAACCTACGTGTACCCTATTGTAGTGAAGTTCCCATCACCTGTGTAAAGTTCAAGTGTTCAGATTTTAGGCTTGAGAAGTATAGGGTGGCTGGACGATAGTAATGAGTCAGGGCTTCATCTCCTCCCATAGCTTTCATTCTAGTATGTGGGGCCAGGATGTTAGGTTAACTGTATTTTCATAGTCATTTTAAGTGTTACTAGTGTATTCAGTGCTGTACGAGAGAAGGGCGTCAGAGTCTTCCCAAAAGTGTGGGGGAGGGAGGGCAGGGCCCCGCCCTGGCCTCTCCTTCCCTCTCCCTCCCAAGGTCCTGCCTCTGGCCAAGCCGGAAGCTGGAGTGGGATGGGGAGCCCGGCCCCCTCCTTGCCTGGGGTGGGCCAAAAGCAGCCCCGCAGCCCAGCCATGATAAGAGCCGTGTCAGACCCCCCACCTGCCCGCAATGCGGGAGCTTGAGGAGAGCATCCCCCGGCCCATGTCCCCAGCTCCCAGACCCTTTGTGGTTCCACATAGCTGCCTGCACACTCTTACCATGCCAGGCTGTGGTTCCGAGCCACCTTCCCCCCCCCCCCCACCCCCCCGGCTGGGTCGGGGAGAGCCATGCGGGCAGCTGTGGGGAGACGGCGCAGACCCTCCATCTCCACCTGCCCTGGGCAGGGCGGGGAGGCCAGGGGATGGGAACACAGGCTGGGGGCTGCTCTCAGTAGCCCCACACTGCAGGCAAGTGGAGGGTCCGTGCATGTAGCTCCCACAATTGCCTGGACTCCCCACCCTGGCCGGGCTCCATGCTGGCCTGGCCATGGGGTTGGGCCTCAGCAGGAAGAGGGTGGTGTCCGCCCTTGTGAAAGGTGGACAGACCAGCCCCGTCCACTTTCAAAAAGTGGGAGGGCCATGGCCCCCTGGCGTCCCCTGTTCTGGCACTGCTGGTATGAGATCTAGTGAAAAATACAAGCATTCCCCTCACGAGCTTCCAAATTAAGTACCCAGAAAATAGAAAACACAGCAGAAGTTCCTATTTTAGAGCATCATCTGGATGGGGTTGCCAACTCTCCCTGGTTCGCTGGGAGTCTCCCGGAATCAGGCTCTGTCTCCTGGAGGCTTCTGAAGCCAAACCGGGAGATTTTAGGCCACTGAGTGTGCAGCTCCCTGCCTGCCCTAGTTCCACGCCGCTCCTGGAAGCGGCCAGCACATGCCTGCAGCCCATAGGGGGGGCAGAGGGTCTCCACACGCTGCCCCAGTCCTGAGCATCAACTCTGCAGCTCCCATTGGCTGGGAACTGCGGCCAATGGGAACTGTGGGGGTGGTGCCTGCAGCCAGGGGCGGCTTGCAGAGCCCCCTGACCCGCCCCCAGGGGCCGCAGGAACGTGCCGGCCACTTATGGGACCAGCACAGGGCCAGAGCAGGTAGGGAACCCCCTCCTGTATCCCAATCCCCTGCCCAGCCTGAGCCCCCTCCTGGAGCCCGCACCCCTTCACACACCCCAGCCCGGAGCCCCCTCCTGCACCCCAGCCCAGTGAAAGTGAGTGAGGGTGGGGAAGAACGAGCGGCGGAGGGAGGAGGGATGGAGTGAGTGGGGCGGGGCCTTGGAGAAGGGGTAGGGGTAGGGATGGGGATGGGGGTGGGGTAAGGGTGTTTGGGTTTGTGTGATTAGACAGTTGGCAACCCTACATCTGGACAGTGGTTTGTAATGTTACTTTTAGTTGATGTGGATTAGCATTTGTGGATTTCCTGGGATAAAAGAGTTTTAAAGCAGGGACTTGAAAGTCAGTCCAGAGATACAAAGAAAGGAGTGTCAGAGTCCCTACATTGGTGATGAATGTGATTCCAGCTGCTGCATTCTGAATGGGGTGGAGGGGAGAGGTCCAGTGGTTAGGGCACTAGCCTAGGACTTGGAAGACCATAGTTCACGTTCTTGGTCTGCCACAGACTCCCTGTGAGATCTTGGGCAAGTCACTTAGCTTCTCTGTCTCAGTTCCTTGTGTGTAAAATAGGGACAGTAGCACTGCCTCATAGGTGTGTAGTGAAGATAAATACATTAAAGATTTTGAGCCCCTATAAATACCTAACAAATATTCCTTCCTTGATAATTACATCCTTCATCAGACTGAGAAGACTTGAGTTTGGTTTGCGAGACTCCAAAAACTGAGGGTAATGATATAAACAGAAATGCACTGACTTGTGAAGGATTGCAGGGATTGGTGGATAGGTTCCATTAGATTGAGCATCTTTATTAATGAACTGGAAAAGTAGATAAACATTATGCTAATGATATTTCAAGATATTCAACAAGGAAGTGCTGCAAACCCCAGGGAGGTCAGAAAAATGCTACTAAGGGATTTAGAAAAGTTAGAGCTATGGACGAAAACAACAAAGTGAAATGAATGCGGTAAAATGAATGCTAATCCTATTCGAAATCCCTCTTCTCTGGTCTACTCATAGATTTTAGTACAAAAGGGACTGTAATGATCATCTAATTTGACCTGTATAACACAGGCTATTGAACCTCACCTGGGAATTCTTGACCATGTCCAATAATTTCTTGTTGAACCAAAGTATATCTCTTTGACAGCATCCAGTCTTGAATATCAAATTACTACTGCTTGCATTTCCTCCTGATTCACACCTCACTGTCTATATCGATATCTTTAGGATGGTACAAGGGGGTTATATTTAGGAGCAGTGAGATGAAATAAAGAAAGGGAAATTCTGCTGAATAGCAGAAAGAGAGAGATCTGTTAGACTGCAGGATATTCTTCCAGGGAAGGTGGTGGAAACTGTCACTTGGGAGCTTAGAGAGAGATGAAAAGTGCTCTGTCTGATTTCTAATTTCCCAGTTTGATTCCTGCCATTCTGGCCCTGTCTAGACTAGGAAAATGGCCCATTGCAGACAATGGCTGTCAGCAACAGGCCTCCCTGGTATTGAAAATGGATTAATTGCTAGTGTACATAGGTTGTGTGCAGGGTTGTTGTAGCTGTGTCGGTCCCAGGATATTAGAGAGACAAGGTGGGTGGGCTGTAGGTAAGGAAAGACTGGTTTCAACAGCCATTATAGAAAGAAGATGGGTCTTGCCTACAGTGCAAAACTTTGTACTTGGTTTACAGCACTGGAGTGGTTGCGTGGTGTTAGCGGCTAACAATACAGTAAGCGCTACTGTACCTTGGGATTAGAAATGACAGTACCGTCAGAAAATCCAGCCACAGATATAAACTTTGTTTACATTTCACCATTTCTCAGACTAGTTCAGCCTCATCAGGATTAGCAACATAAGGAAGTAGTTGGCTTTGCTGTTCTGGCAGTTGTTTTCAACATCATGTAAATTAACCCTGCTCAGAGTATGAGTAGTCAATACAGTGTTTAAGAGAGCTCGGCAGGTTCCCTGTGTTTTGCAAGCACTGGTACAGCAGAACAAGTATTAGCAATGGTGGGAATTACAGTGTACAAATGTGACCCCTAGTGTAGACTAGGTTTAGTGACCTGGAAGAGTATGGTCTCAGTTATGCTTTTCCATGATGGTAATTAGTGTTGCCAACTTGTGATTTTATTGTGAGTCTTGAGATATTTGATGGGTATTTTAAAGACCCAACTGCTGGAATCATGGGAATAATGAGACTCTTAGTTTACTTTTTTTCTTAAATGAAAGTTTGTAACCCTCGTGGTTGCAGGGAAAAGCTTGAAAACATGACTCAAGTGCACTCTAGGGTACGTCTATACGGCACTGTAAAGCTCTCAGCATTGAGTCTGAACCTGGATCTACAGTCTTGGGCTGCTATTATGGCACTAAAAATGGTGGTGTAAATATTCATGTTCGGCTCTGAAGCCCAGGGATGAAGGGTGAGTCTGAGCTGCAGTGTCTACACTGCTGATTTTAGCAACCTAGCATGAGTCCGAGCCTGTAGTCTCAGGCACTGAGACTCGCAGCGGTGGGGTTTAAAATGCAGTGTAGATATACCCCCCTACAGGATCAGAAACCAGCACACACAGAAAGAGAACTTAAAGCATATTATTTTTAAGCTCATCTCATGATTTTTGAGGCCTGACTCATGCTTTCTGGAAGCTTTGGGGTTGGCAAGACTGGCGATGAAACATATAAAATATAGATGAGAAAAGGGGAATATTGCAGATATTTATAGTGCTGTTAGAATCTCTCTGTGTTCTCAATATCCATATGCACATGCAGTTACACTGATGGTAGATTGGAGAAACTTAGTTGTGTCTGCTAGGTGACTGATTGATTGAACCCCGGGTGTTGACAGTTGGGATTTTTCTTTGCTAATTTATGGCTTCACACGGACCCTTGGTTGCAGGAAAATCCCAGCATGTTAAAAGTGTTAATCCATCTATATAATTGTCTGCCTGCAAAATCCCCACCACCACTGCAAAAAACCATACACAGAGATAGAGAGGTTAAATATGGGAAAGACTTCAATAATTCTTCCTTGCAGTTCACAGGAAAAAGAACCAACTGCCCCCAAATGCATGTTCAAGCATTTCAGCTTCCCAGAGCTCCAACATCAGAACTGCCAGGAAGAGCTGGGAGCTAGCAGAGCATTCTGGGTAGCCCTGGATGAATACTGAAAAAAACATTATCCACTAATGGCTGTTTTGTTCA
>NW_020699373.1:7530602-7639265 GCF_002925995.2 Terrapene triunguis | reverse complement strand
AAAAAATGCTCTTCTGTCTGCGTTGTTAATCCACCTCCCTGAGAGGTGGTAGCTTCTCCTGCCAACGTAGCTTGTGTACGCAGGTTAAGTCAGTATCACTACGTCGCTCAGGGCTGTGGTTTTTTTCACACTACCCTGAGCGATGTAGTTATACCAATATAGGTTTGTAGTGTAGACCAGACCTGAGAGTTGAGCAGTGGTGAGGGGAAGGATGTTCTAATATCAGACTTCCAACTCTTTGCTTTTAATTTTTTTTTAACACCTATTTAACTCCAGGATCTAACACTTACACTTTTTTTTGTTAAAGCTTCAGTCTCCTCCCTGCCCAGTGAAGGGATCAGAAAACTCTCACCACTCACTTGGTCTTTGAGAAAAATCAGGAAAGAAAATACTTGATATTCTTATTTTAAATAACTTTACCCCCGCCTCCTCCCCACACGCAATCTACGCTCCTTCCGGGCATTCCTTGTACACTATAAGGAAGAAAAAGAAGCCATAAACCTAGTGATTATTTGACTTTCCAGGTAAAAGTTAACAAGAGACTGGCAATGTCTTGTTTATGGACAATGCAAGAAGAAACTATATAGGTCTTGCAGAAGCAATGCCTTTTTCCAGCCAACTTGGCAATAAAAGGCTGATGACTCATGGCAGTAGCAGCAGCAGAAAGGACAAGACAGATGTGTCTGCATTAGCTTCTG
Source organism: Terrapene triunguis (assembly GCF_002925995.2). Lineage (NCBI taxonomy): Eukaryota > Metazoa > Chordata > Testudines > Emydidae > Terrapene > Terrapene triunguis. The sequence goes on along the minus strand of NW_020699373.1, from coordinate 7,638,567 downwards.
CATCATGGCTTTTTAAAAATGAAGTTGTTTCTTGTGATCGTCTGTCTAAACCAGGCATCCGTGGCAGTAAAATCTGCCTTTCCCCTGGCAAAAACAAGATCAGTTGATTTTTATGTCTACAGGGGGCCACTCAGCACCTCTGGTAACGTATGCTTTGTCCACCTGAACAATGTGTTTTCCGCATCAAAATTCTCACCATTGTGCTTTCTCTTCCTGCCTACACTCTGCAACTCACTCGTGATTTGGTGTCTCTGTTTTATGATTGCAAAACCAGCATAAATTCAGAGACATTTAAAGTGCAGCATTAGCGTCCTGCTGACTAGTTTTGAGCAATTAAAATGCCATGTTTGGCACTGCATTTTGCCAGGGCCTATGAGGTGAGGTTTGTACTACCTTTCAGCATTTCTCCCTGTGTTTTGAAACCTCTCTTTCACCAGCCCTAAAAGAACAAAGCAGTTTATATATCTCTGCGGGGGGGATGGTGGAAAATGAACAAAAACACTGTTTCTCTTTGCCTTTTATTTTGTTCACAAATATTTCCCCCCTTTTTAAAAAACAAACAATTGCTTAAAAGGAGAAAGAGTTTTGGTTCAGATATATGAATAACCAGGTGTGGAGTTTAAAATTTTGTAGCCCTTTTTTTCTTTTGTGTTTGTTTTGAGGATGGCAGAGTTTGGGGGCTTTGCTTGCGTTTGCTTTTTATACAGAGCCCTCCCTCAGTCTGCCCCCTTCGGTCAGCTCCAGAGAGCTAAAAGACAAAAGCAGAAAAAGAGTTTTAACAGAGGCAGAAAACCCCAGGGCAGACCCCTCTGTAGGAATACTTAATTTGACTTAAAACTGGCTTAAATTTACTGATGGTATGTCAGTTTTTAAATGATATAAGAACATCTATGTAGGGTTTTACAGTGGTTTAATTCAGTTAGTTTCTAAATCAATGTTAAATAAACCAGTGCAATTTGTTTGTAGACAAGGCCTGAAACCAGAGAGGTTAAATAACTTGACCAGTGCTGCATAGTGAGTCAGTAGCAGAAACGGGAATAGAATTTAGGACTCCAGGATCTCAAGTTTCCATTATACCTATTAGTGTTGTTATATCTTCCAGGAATCTGCCCCAGGACCAAGGCAGCCATTACTGAATCACTGATTTATGCTGTTGCATCCATGGCAGGGCTCAGGGAAAGTATCTGGCTGAGAAAGATCCTCACCCTCTGCCACATTTAAATGATAAAAAATCACAAAAAGAGTCAATTTCTTCCATCCCTCCACAGGCAATTTATTAGAATAAAGAAAACAGCATCATCCATAGGGCTCCTCTGTCTCTCCCTATGCTTTGCTGTAGAGCTGCTGCCTAGAACCTAACTGAGCCCCATCCTGCTAACGATTTAAAGAGCCAGGACACTCGTGTTCATCTCAGAATCAGAAGGGTAGACATTCGAGTGAGTGTTTTAATCTATTATCTCTCCTAGCAAGCTACTGATGTGAGGGTGTTTTGCAGGCGTGTTGGAACAATTTTTATAGTGGGGGTGCTGAAAGCCATTGAACAAAACTGTAAACCCTTTATAGGAGGGAAACCACTTCACGCCAGGGTGTGCAGCCATACCCCCTGCACCTCTAGTTCCAGCACCCCTGCTGTTCTGCAAACTGGCACATGGGTTGGTTAGTAACAAATAGACTGGTTCCTGGACCAAAGCAGTGGATTTGGGCCAGAGTCCACTGAGATATGTTTACTATTCTAACACTGTAGATAATATTGGTTTGTGTGTGTGTGTGTGTATGTTGGGGAAAGGAGGCTAGAAAAATTATAATCAGGCAAAATAATAATCCTATGAAATTAAGAGATTCTTTCAGTGAAATCATATGTAAGAGTTAATGCATGCTTTGAATTTAATGGTCGCATTTGGTTATGGAACAGCATGGGGGGGAATCTAGAACAGGAAAATCACAAACATAATGTAGCATCACTTTTCCATTTGTGTCCAGATACAGCTAAAAGTCAGAAGGGATTTAAAAATCACAAAATGTTAAGTGCAACCACTGTACAGAACTGGGCTGATAGGAAGCTCTTTAGTGCTTATATTAAATTAGCATGTCACAATTAAGCTGAGGAATTCAATATTTGGCTTCCAGGTAAACAGCAGACTAGCTTTAAGTGTTTATTGTACAAGCCTATGCATAATTCTGCTTACTTTATATGTTTTAATTCACCTATACAGAGTCCTGACTGTACTCTTCCTATCTGTTCTGTAAAGCTTTGATTGATCTTTAGTAGGTTGTCAAGCGATTAAAAAAACTAATCACAATTAATCGCACTGTAAAACAATAATAGAATACAATGTATTTAAATATTTTTCTATATTTTCTAATATATTGATTTCAATTACAACACAGAATACATAGAAAAACATCCAAAAATATTTGATAAATTTCAATTGGTATTCTTTTAACAGTGCGATCCATCGTGATTATTTTTTTTTAATCGCGATTAATTTTTTTGAGTTAATTGTGGGAGTTAACTGCAATTAATCGACAGCCCAAATCTTTACACTTGGATTAAGTCATTAAGTTGCAAGTAGAGCTGAGATAATAATTCACAATAAATAATTTAATAGATAAATTTAGCTTGTCTTTGCTGCTCACAAAAATTGCATGAACAGGTCTGAGTTTCATCAGATTTATTTGTTATATGACAATATTCAGCAATTTTTGACACTATCAATTGATTAGACATTTTTCTGCAAGTATCTAATATCTGAGCTCTATTAGTTATTTGTGACTATCCAGAAAAGTCATATGGTATTTCTTTTTTCTCCTGATTGAATAAGTTTGCAAGCACCTCTGACTCAAGTACTTGCCAATAGGACTGTAAAATTCAGTTTCCATTTAGATTCACACTACGATTTTCAAATTCTCTTTCTGTCAATATTTGTGCCAGTGAAATCATATGAATATTCATGGAAAGCAAACCCTAAATGCATGTGGCAAATCATATGCTAAGGGCTTGTCTATACTTATCGCGCTGGTTCGGCGGCAGGCAATCGAACTTCTGGGTTCGATTTATCGCGTCTTGTCTCGGCGCGATAAATCGAACCCAGAAGTGCTCGCCGTCGACTCCGGTAATCCTGCTCGGCGCGAGGAGTACGTGGAGTCGACGGGGGAGCCTGCCTGCCGCGTCTGGACCGCGGTAAGTTCGAACTAAGGTACGTCGACTTCAGCTACGTTATTCACGTAGCTGAAGTTGCGTACCTTAGTTTGAATTGGGGGGTTAGTGTAGACCAGGCCTAAGTGATTTCATTTAAAAATTCAAATAAATATTAATAGAAATGTTCTGAAGTTCTTGCCTTGTCAGATTTTCAAAATCTTTTGCTTAGTGTCACCCCTTCTGCTGAGTTGTAGTGAATTTTAGGGCTTTATAGGTTGGCTTCCCAGTGGAAGAGAAATCAGTGATATGGAGTCTGGACATATCCTAAGTGTAACTTGTCTTATTTATTTACACGCACATGCATACATGAATTTATACATGTCCTGAAACAGAGGTGGTCAAGCAGCATGCAGGTAATCTTTCTCTTTTTGGAATATTAGTTCAGCATTAATGCCTGCATCCCAGAGAGTAACTCTACCTCAAGAAATGTCTCTAATCAGAGAACACTCAAAGAGCCAACTTTCTGTTCTTCCTTGCAAAGCTCCCTCTCCCAGAACCACTTCCTCTACCACACACTTTCTAATTAATAACACATCTTTCCAAGACTGAACAATTGCTCTCACATGAAAATTTGGGAAAATACATGTACCAGCATCACTTGGTGACACCTGCCACAGCAGTACTCTGTGTATTTAGGCTCCTAGGTAAGAGATTAAAGTCCAGGACCTCCATGGTAGCATTTTCTGAAATGCTTTCAGTTCCATGTGCAGGGCCAGTTAGACAGAACGGCAGGGTCTCAATGTATGGATGAGATGATGGTGTTGGGAGGATGGATTTAGATTTATTAGGAACTAGGGAACCTTGTGGGAAAGGAGAAGCATAAACAGGAAAGATGGAATCAACCTAAATCAAAACAGAACCAGGTTGCTGGCATTTGGATTAAAAAGGTCTTAGAGGAATCTTTAAAGAAAGGGCTCGGGGAAAGCCGACAGGTTAGGAGAAGCACACAGTTCAAACAGAGAAATCCCTTAGGGGAGGATTTATTAAAGGAGATACTCTATAGCCTAGTAAAGAGGAATGGAGCTGAAGAGAAACAGTCAAATGAAAAAGATTCACATTCAATTACATCACATGAAGGCAGACAACTAAATATTGACAAATTTTATAAGTCCTTGTATGGAAATGCAAAAAAAAATAATTAAATGATAACATGGGTTAACTTGCGTGCCTATATTAGATGAGGATATGCACCACAGAAACTTGGTGGATTGATGGTAATCAGTGGGACATGGTAATACCAGGATACAAAATACATTAGAATGACTGGTGGGGGAGTGGCATGATATGTGGAAAAAGCATATACTCAAATATAGTATAAATCTTAAATGAATCAAACAGTACCGTAGAATCTCTATGGATAGAAATTCCATGCCCAAATAATAAGAGCATAGCAGCAGGAATATACCACTGACCATCTGAACAGGATGGTGACAGTGATTGTGAAAAGCTCAGGGAGATTAGAGAGGCTACCCAAAAAACCACCTGTGACGGGGCAGCCCCGACCCACACTAGCCCCAGCAGCGTCAGACCAGTAGCTCTGATGGAGGAAGTCCTGCCCTGTTTGTACTGGGCATGCTCCAAGTGCTCTGGGAGTATAAAAGGAGAGAACTCAGCTCAGTCTGGGCTGGCGGCCGCAGGGGAAGGACCTAACCGGGAAGCTCCTGTGGAGGACCAGCCAACACTCTTGAAGCTGCTGGGAAAGGAGGCTTCTACAGGCCAGCACAAACCCCTACTGCGGGAGGAACCAGGGGAGGCGACGGACCCGGAGACCCGCGGAGGACCTTGGGATTCGTGGGAGACCCTAACTCCTAAGCCGGTAGGAAGCGATCCGGCGGGGGTGATGGACTGGTACCTTGCCCCCGGTAAGCCTCAGCGTGTTTCGGTAGGACCCGCCCCGCTGAGCCAATAAGGTCCTACTGCCCTGTAACAAGGGCTTATTCTATGGACTCTGGCCACTAGGCCGTGCTGCCCTGTAACGAGGGGCAAGTCTGTGGACTCTGGCCACTAGGCCGTGCTGCCCTGTAACCAGGGGCAAGTCTGTGGACTCTGGCCACTAGGCCGTGCTGCCCTGTAAGCAGGGGCAAGTCTGTGGACTCTGGCCACTAGGCCATGCTGCCCTGTAACCAGGGGCAAGTCTGTGGACTCTGGCCACTAGGCTGTGCTGCCCTGTAACGATGGGCTTAAACCCTCACAGCACCCTAATAATAATGGGGGATTTCAACTATCCCCCTATTGACTGGGTATATGTCACCTCAAATGAGATGCAAAGATAAATTTTCTAGTCATCATTAATGACGGCTTCTTGGAGAAGCTACTCCGGGACCTGACAAGGGGGCAGGTAATTCTTGATTCAGTCCTAAGTGGGGCTCAGAATCTGGTCCATGAGGTGAATATAACATTCAGTAATAGCAACCATAATCTAATTAAATTTAACATCCCTGTAGGGGTAAAATTACCAAAGAAACCCACCACAGTAGCATTTGACTTCAAAAAGGGGAACTACACAAAAATGAGGAAACTGGATAAATGGAAATTAAAAGGAACAGTCACAAGAGTGAAATGGCTGGAAGCAGGATATAAACCTTTTAAAAATGCCATAATATAAGTTCAAACTAAGTATATCTCCCTTCCCCACCCACCCCCAAAATAAGAGGTGGTTAGAGATGGTAAGACATATTTTAAAAATTGGAAGTCAAATCCTACTGATAAAAATAGAAAGGAACACAAACTCTGGCAAGTCAAGTATAATTAGGTAGGCCAAAAAAGAATTTGAAGAGCAACTAGCAAAAGACACAACAACTAATGGCAAAAAAAGAAAAATTGTATGTACATCAAATGCAGGAAGCCTGCCAAACAAACAATGGGGCCACTGGAAGATCAAGGTGCCAAAGGAGCACTCAAAAAAAGACAAGGCTTTGGAGAAGCTAAATTAATTCTTTTTATTAGTCTTCACTGCAGAGACTGTGAGGGGGATTCCCACACCTCAGCCATTCTTTTTAGGTGTCAAGTCTGAGGAACTGTCCCAGACTGAGGTGTCAGTAGAAGAAGTTTTGCAAGAAATTGATAAACAGTAATAACTCACCAGGACCAGATGTATTCACCCAAGAGTTCTGAAGGAACTCAAATATGAAATTGCAGCTTATGTACCACATTTAGTAGTTCTGTCACTGAAATCAGCCTCTGTTCCAGATGACTGGCAGATAGCTAATGTAACACTGATTTTTTAAAAAAGGCTCCAGAGGCAGTTCTAGAAAATACAGGCCAGTAAACCTAACTTCAGTACCAGGAAAATTGGTTGAAACTATAGTGAAGAACAGAACAATCAGACACACAGATTAGCACACTGTGTTGGGGAATAGTCAACCCTGCTTTTGTAAAGGAAAATCATGCCTCAAATCTATCAGACTTCTTTTGGGTGGGGCCAACATACACATGGACGAGGGTGATCCAGTGGATATGGTGTGCTTGAACTTTCAGAATGCCTTTGATAAGGTCTCTCACCAAAGGTTCTTTAGCAAAGTAGGCAGTAGTGGGATAAGAGGGAAGGTCCTCTCATGGATTAGTAACTGGTTAAAACACAGGACACAAAGGGTAGGAATAAATGGTCAATGTTCACAGTGGAGAGAGATAAATAGCGGGGTCCCCCAAGGATCTATACTGGGACCAGTGTTCTTTAACATATTCATAAATGATCTGGAAAAAGGGGTAAGGTGGCAAAATTTGCAGGTGATACTAAATTACTCAAGACAGTTAAGTCCAAAGCAGACTGTGAAGAGTTACAAAGGGATCTCACAAAACTGGATGACTTGGCAGCAAAATGGCAGGTGAAATTCAAAGCTGATAAATGCAAAGTAATGCGCATCAGAAAACATGATTCCAAGTATACATACAAAATGCTGGTTCTAAATTAGCTGTTATCGCTCAAGAAAGAGATCTTGGAATCATTGTGTATAGTTGTCTGAAAACATCTGCTTAATGTGCAATGGTAGTCAATAAAGCTAGCAATGTTGGGAACCATAAGGAAAGGTCAGACAGAAAATGTGATGACGACACGATATAACTATGGTAGCCCAAACCTTGAATACTTCATGCAGTTTTGTTCACCCCATCTCAGAACAGATATATTAGAATTGGAATAATACAGAGGAGGGAAATGAAAATGATTAGGTGTATGGAAAAGCTTCTGTATGAGGAGAGATTAAAAAACTGGTACTGTTCAACTTAGAAAAGAGATAACCAGGGGGATATGATAAAGATCGATAAAATCATGAATGGTTGTGAAGAGAGTAAACAAGAAAAGTTTAAGAACATAAGAAAGGCCACAGAGGGTAAAACCAATGGTCCATCTAGCTCAGTATCCTGCCTTCTGACAGTGACCAGTGCCAGGTGCTTCAGAGGGAATGAACGGAACAGGTTAATTATTGAGTGATCCATCTGCTGTCATCCAGTCCCAGCATCTGGCAATCAGAGGCTTAGGGACAATCAGAACATGGGGTTGCATCCCTGACCATCTTGGCTATTAGCCATTGATGGACCTATGCTCAATGAACTTATCTAATTTTTTTTAACTCAGTTATACTTACATATTTACTGCTTTACATAACATGTGAACCAAAGGCTACACAATGAAATGAATAGGCAGCAGGTTTAAAACAAACATAAGGAAGTAGCTAATCCCACAATGCACAGTCAACCTATGGAACTTGTGGAGTGCATGAGTATAACTGGGTTCCGCAAAATTAGAATTCATGAAGGATAGGTCCATCAGTAGCTATTAGCCAAAATGGTCAAGGACACAACCCTATGCTCTGTGTTTCCCTTAACATCCGACTGCTAGAAACTGCGACTGAATGACAGGGAATGGATTACTTGATAAATTGCTCTGTTCTTTTCATTGCCTCTGAAGCATTGGGCACTGGCTCCTGTCAGAAGACAGGATAGTGGGCTAGATGGACCATTGGTCTGAGCCCATATGGCCATTCTTACATTCTTATGTCACATATTCAAAGTCCCAGAATCACTTTAGAGGTAATGTTAAACAAATACAATTATTCTCGCAAACCTTTATTTGATTTATATGTGAAGGAGTTGGAAACGCTTCCATGGAGGGGAGGCATAGATGTTGATCCTAGGATTGAAAAATATACGTGTATTATTATTTGTATTCCACTAGCACCTACTCTAAATAGACAAATATTTGACAGAGGGGGAAGTGAGTCAAAGAGATATTAACTTTGCCAAGGTCACACAGAGAGTCCGTGGCAGGGCTAGGAATTGGACCTAGATCTCCTGAGTCCCTGTGCAGTGCCTTAACCACAAGACTACTTTTCCTCTCACTTTTCTTTCAGAAAATATTCTGATTTTGTACCCCATTAGTCAAGGGCTTCTGATACAAATATGCAAAGGTAGCACCTACATTTAAGTATAATTTTTAAAGCCTACATATTTTTTGAGATTCCTTTTTTTCCCTTTTTGATTAAGTTGTCATGAATTAATTAATTAATCTATAATATGGGATAATTTTTGGAACAAATTGAAAATCTTCTTCATGAATAATACAATACATTGGGCAAAAAGAGAAACATTCCATTGCATTTTTATTCCAACTCTAAATTTAGTAATCCTATCTGAAGGAGAAACAAGATGTATTTCAAGTGATCAGAATATACACACACTCACTCAGAGAGTGATTTGTGTATGTGTGTAGAATACTGGCAGAATGGTTGGATGCCAATTTGCTCATTTCCCTTTTTGGCATTGGCTAAGGTATTATTACTGATGGTCATTTGAATTAGAAGAGAAGATCATGGGCAAAATGAAAGGAGATATTCCCTTTTGTATGTCAACACTGTTATTTGTTAAAAAAAAAAGAGAACAAACTAGTTCTGATCCAGAATCAGAATCTCTTTCAACCAGCCAAAGTCAAAGGGTGCCAGGTATTTCTTGCTTTAAATACTAACAAGCTTGAAACTTAGTTGTTTGAAAATTAGTGCTCCACTCCTACAGAGATGAAAGAGTAACCTTGTCAACAAAGTCAGCATGATCCATACTAAGAAAGATCATACAAGAACCAGAAGAGCTTTTATAAAGTGTGATGTTTAGGGTTGGAAAATGTCAAACTTGGAAGCGGGAGGAACCTGTGCATGCATTAGCTTTGTTGAACTGTGAAAGATATTACACTGATGAAAATCTTGATATATAGATTTTATTGTTTTCCAGTTGATTTAATGTGACAACTAGGGCTAGTTGAAAATGTTCTGTCAAAAAAAAAAAATTCCAATCAAATATGTTTTTTGACTAATCAATGTTTTTGAATGTGTGTCAGAAAACTGAACAGTTTTGGCTGAAAAGTGGGGAAAAAAATGTTTGAGTTTTTCAGTTTATTTAAAAACAAAAACAAAAAAAAACAACAAATTTTCCATGGGGAAAACAAAAAACTAACAATATTCTGACCAGTTCTAGTGATCCACGTTTAGCTCTTCCACCTGTTTCCTCAAAGCAGAATGATAGCAGTTCTTGTAATGTGCCAGATATATCAAGCACATTTCACGTTTATTGCTGACTGTCTTGTGTACTTAGTATGTTGTGAGGTTTGTGGGGGGTGGAGGGAGTGGGTTGTGGGTGTTCTTGCTGCTTGAGACCACTACTGCCAATGCAGCTCAGGTAGTGGGGGGAAAAAACAAACCAAACCAGGATGCCTTGGCTTCAAGTATTTCTAATGCTTCCCTATGGAACAAGGAGAGGGAGTTGTTATAGGAGTGTTTTATTAACTGGTTGGGAATTTTCCATCAAAAATCATTTTCAGTTTCTATGGGAAATTTTTGCTTTTGATTTTTTTTTTCCTCTCAGGAAAACGGAATCAAAATATTAGAGTTTGTTGAAATAGTCACTTTCCCCTGCCTGTGTAGAGACACAACACAAGGGCTGTGCATCATCTAGGACCTACTTTGACGGCTATCTTGAACTGGTGGCCATCAACCCAGAGATCATTATTTTTATAAACAAGTAATGTCAACTCATGAGTAAATTGAAGGAATTGGGATTTGCTTCCAGACACTTTACCAGCAGAGAAAGATACTAAATTTGTTGAGTACATTATTAGTTGCAAGTTCCATTTTTAGCTCAAGTGATAACAATGACAGCTTTTTGCAGCCCATGCATTCCAGGTGGTATTCCTCTTGCCACGCTGCCAACCTGAAAAGATTTGGAAATATTACTACCTTTGATATCTTCAAAGTGTCAAGTCAGCATGGATAAGGCACTAGGCTGGGACTCAGGAGGCCTGGGTTCAGTGCTTGGTTCTGCCCCTAGCTTTCTGGGTGCTCATGGGAAAGTCATTTGGCCTCTCTGTAACTCAGTTTCCCCATCTGTAAAGTGGGGATAATGATACAGTGCTTTAAAACAGTGAGGTATGGTTATGAAACTTGTGTATGGATTGTCTGCTCTGGTGTTGGATTAAATTAGATAAAAATCAGGTATGCTAGAAAAAATTCAAATAATTTATCATGGCTGCAAAATTCTAAGTTTGCAGAATGTAGCACTTGTCTGCAGAAATCAAGGACCTTTGTTACAAAATTTACATCCAGTGTGGTGCACAATTGGAGTCAATGAAGATACCCAGGGAAGTTCCAGCACTAGGTTGCTTCCAGTCATTTGCTTCGTAAACATTTCTTCAGTACAACTTTTACATTACAAAAAAAAAAAAAAAACCACTTGAACTTGAGTGAAGCTGAACTCGTGCTGAAATTGGTTTAGCTGTAAGCTTCAACAAAGGCAAACTGTGTTCCATACTTAGTGAGCCAGCACTGCATCATGTGAAGAACAAACTGTGTTCAGCATTGGTTCAATTGCAACCACTGAGTCTGTAGTGTAAACAAGGCTTAAGATGTACTAGTCTATTATTCTCCAGTGTGGAATGCCTCATAGGTAGCAGGCATTTTGACTAACAATAGCGTTGTTCTACTGGCTCTAGTGTAGACATGTCCTTGAACTCTCCTCTCAAGCCAGGAATGTTTATCATAGCACTGAAAACATGACATCTTCAAAAAACCAGATGAACAATATGAATAATTTCACTCTTGCCAGTCGGATGAATGAAGGATAAAACTGGCTCATTTAACATTTTCAGAAGGATCAAAGCACTCACTAGAAACAGAGGCGGGCCCAATCTGGTAATGTTTATTCCGCTCTGAAAGTTGGGGGTTCAAGTAGTATGAGACCAGGTTCTGAACAATCCCTTGTTTCTCTTTTGTGAAAGCCAGGCCAAAGAGAGGTTTTGCAAAGACATTTACAAAATCAGGCGACTTGATTTATGTTAAAATAGCATAGTGAGATCAGGACCCCACTGTGCTAGCCAGTGTACAATCACAAGAAGAGACAGTCCCTGCCCTGAAGAGCTTGCAGTCTAGACAAGACACAAATGATTAGGGGGTTGGAGCACATGACTTATGAGGAGAGGCTGAGGGAACTGGGATTGTTTAGTCTGCAGAAGAGAAGAATGAGGGGGGATTTGATAGCTGCTTTCAACTACCTGAAAGGGGGTTCCAAAGAGGATGGATCTAGACTGTTCTGAGTGGTACCTGATGACAGGACAAGGAGTAATGGTCTCAAGTTGCAGTGGGGGAGGTTTAGGTTGGATATTAGGAAAAACTTTTTCACTAGGAGGGTGGTGAAGCACTGGAATGGGTTCCCTACGGAGGTGGTGGAATCTCCTTCCTTAGAGGTTTTTAAGGTCAGGCTTGACAAAGCCCTGGCTGGGATGATTTAGTTGGGGTTGGTCCTGCTTTGAGCAGGGGGTTGGACTAGATGACCTCCTGAGGTCCCTTCCAACCCTGATATTCTATGATTCTATGAAAAACAAAGCCTTGGAGCAGAAAGAGGCAACGTGATTTGCCCAAAGTCAGATAGTAGGTCAGTTACAGAGCTGGATTAGAACCAAGGTCTCCTGACTCCCAGCCTAGTCACCGGACAATGCTGCCTTCTCTTTTCTGTCTATCTGTCTCTAGTAGTTCCATAGCTGACCAAAAGCAGGGTTGTGAACCTGAAAGCCTAAGGGGACTATACAAACACATCACTAGAAATCAATAAACATTAAATGACCAAGAGGTGGAGTTTGTCTGGGTTCTTGGCACTGCCCCCAGTATGGAGATCAGTGCCATGCTTGATGGGCTTTTGAAGTGGAACGGTGAAGCTGGAATAGATTCTGGAAAAAAACATGCCAGTAGCGTGACTGAGTGACGTCCTCAGGCCAGAGTCTATGGACCTGTAAGGGGGAAGTCTCGGGGAGCAGACCACATATGCAGCATTGGAGCTGGTGCCTCGGCAGGGAAAGAGGCTACTGCCATCTTTGTTATTGTTAGGGGGGAAATTGAAGTATAAGTGCAGACTGTGACGGGTTGGATCACAGAAACCCCCTTGGGAGCTGCCACCCGATGTGCCAAGACTACCCCTGCTTCTGTTTTCCCTGCCAGCTCAGAACTCCAGCACCCCGTCTTGCTGAATTAGACACTCCAGTCCACTTCAACACAGACCCAGGGTCTGAATTACTTGTCCCAAAGCTGCAAGTTTACCTAAAAACAGCTCACAGGAGTGTGCTTGTCTTTAGCACTCAGATGCCCAACTCCCAATGGGGTCTAAACCCAGATAAATCCGTTTTACCCTGCATAAAGCTTATGCAGGGCAAACTCATAAGTTGTTCGCCCTCTATAACACAGATAGAGAGATATGCACAGCTGTTTGCTCCCCCAGGTATTAATACATACTCTGAGTAAATTACTAAATAAAAAGTGATTTTATTAAATACAGACAGTAGGAATTAAGTGGTTCAAAGTAGTAACAGACAGAACAAAGTAAGTTACAAGCAAAATAAAATAAAATGCGCAAATCTATGCCTAATCAAACTAAATACAGATAATCTCACCCTCAGAGATGCTTCAGTAAGTTTTTCTCAGACTGGACACCTTCCAGGCCTGGGCACAATTCTTTCCCCTGGTACAGCTCTCGTTCCAGCTTAGGTGTTAGCTAGGGGCTCCTCCATGATGGCTCCTCTCCCCCTCTCTTCTCTTCCACCCCTTTATATATCTTTTGCATAAGGCGGGAACCCTTTGTCTCTCTGGGTTTCCACCCCCCCCCACTGGAAAAGCACCAGGTTAAAGATGGATTCCAGTTCAGGTGACATGATCACATGTCACTGCAAGACTTCATTACTCACTTGCCAGCACACACGTATACAGGAAGACTCACAGGTAAACACAGTCATCTGCAGACAATGGGAGTCATCAAGATTCCAAACCATCCTTAATGGCCCACACTCTACATAATTACATTAGGCCCTCAGAGTTATGTTTTATATTTCTAGTTTTAGATACAAGAGTGGTACATTGATACAAATCAGATTATCATACTCAGTAGATTATAAGCTTTGTAATGATACCTTACAAGAGACCTTTTGCATGAAGCATATCCTAGTTACATTATATCACTTATTACCGTATTTTCTCTAAATCTATCCCAGTTACATTATATTGACTTATTATTATATTTTTATAAAACCATGTAGACTGCACAACGTCACAAAGTGCAGTATAAGTTTTGCCCATTTATGATTAAGGCTAAGATTTTGTCCCAGGTGTTTTTAGTAAAAGTCACGGACAGGTCACGGGCAAAAAAGAAAAATTCACAGAAGCTGTGACCTGTCCGTGACTTTTTACTAAAAATATCTGGGACAAAATGGGGATCTGCGGATCCCCACAGCACCTGAAGAGGAGGGCAGCTGCGCAGGGGGTAGGAGCCGCCTGCAGCAGCTGGGGGCTTCAGGGTAGCCCTCCTGCCTGTAGTTCTGGGGGTCCCCCACTGCCCCATGGGATCAGGAGCTGTAGGGTGCCCCAACTCCTGTGTCAGCTGGAAGCTGCAGGGTACTCCCACCACCCGCAGCTCTGGAGGCCCCCGGCAGCCGGGAGCTCGGGGTTTCCTCCACCTCCCCCGTGAACTCGGGGGTTCCTCTACTCCCCACCCTGCAGCTCCCCACCACTGAAGTCATGGAGGTCACTGGAAGTCACAGATTCCATATGCAATCCAAGATGGATTCCAAGCAGGGGAAAATAAATTAAACATGCAACTACTAATCTGTTCTCGTTTGGATTTAACTGAATGCTGCTAACTAATTTACTGAACTGGTATTCAAAGTTCAGCAAGCATACATGCATAGCTATCCATCTACTTATCCATCTACTAGCGTTAAAGCACTGTCCAAGGCAGCCTGGATTATAAACCCCACCCTATGAACTGTGGCTATATTGAGTGAAAGAGTCTCTTGGTGCCGTTGGTCTGAATTTTTGTGCATTCCTGGCTGATTATGCTTGAGAATTTTTTGTACAGGAGCAACTCATAACGGCCATACTGGGTCAGACCAAAGGTCCATCTAGCCCAGTATCCTGTCCTCTGCTGGTGGCCAATTGCAGGTCCCCCAAAGGGAATGAACAGACAGGTTATCATCAAGTGATCCAGGCCCTAACTCAAAATGGCAAGCAAGATTCCTGGACAGGGCAAACTTCCCACCACCACCTTCTGTAGATTACTAGTGCTCTCTAGTCATTGAATTGCAGAACATTTTTCTAATGGAAAATGCCAAATAGTCGAAGCAGAAGCGTTCTGTGGGAATATGGCAATTTCGACAAAAACCAGGCAGGTTTCCAAAGGAAGTCTATCTGGCTCTGTGCCAGCTAACATTTGCTTCTTCTGCTGTCAATCACTTCATCTGATCATGGCTTTTCCTGGTGGAGCAAGCAAAGTATTTAAAGCAGTTTTATAGCAATATTGTCCCTTTTTACTTTTTTTTCTGGGACTGTTTTCTTTAAGAACGAGGTCATCTCTCTCTCAACTACAGCATTTTTTTCTTCAGCAAACTTTACATCCTCAATCCTAAAAAATGTACTTGAGCTGATACCTGCATTTAAGAATTTGATCCGAAACCTGATAAAACATGGCACATGGATAATTTTTCTTTCTTATCTCTAAATAGTCTTGTCTCTTAGATCTAACTGGGACATAGGGAGGTTGAGATGAGCAAACCATTTCCAATTCAACTGTAAACTACTTTCCCTTCTACTCAAATCTGAAGAGTCCAGGCCAATATCATTTGGACGTGAGAAAATATAAGTCATCTTTATTCCATCCACACATGCATTCAGGAGAGCTGGGCATTAAATTAAAGAGTCCTGTTAAATCTGAGTACAATCAACTTTTCCTTAGATTATTACTGCAACCAGAGAGATTCTGTAATGTCTGTCAAATATTGGCAGTGCTGGCTTGTTTTCTGGTCCATCCAGAAATGCTTGCTACTCCACCAGGTCTCTGTGCGCTTCACTGTCACTCTCTATTGCATCTTCTGCTCTCGTTACCTGTGCAGAACTCCCAGTGTCTTCTGCAATTATTTGCGCAGAATAAATAAAGACTCACAGTATGGATCAAAGAAGAGAATTTGATGCTTGGATTTGGTTGTCTGTTGAGAAATCACAAAGAACCTACTTGCATTTTCTATAACTAGGCTTAACTTTTATTAAATACATATGATGAAAATGCACACTTGTGCCAAGAGCCAGCACCAGGCATTTAAGTGGGATTTCAGTGGTGTATAAGCTTTATGCTGGCTCTCTGCACGGGAGTGAATTCCACCTGGTGAGTTATAGATCAAAACAACCAGTCTCTCTAGCTTCTTGATGCTGGATCTCTACTGCTCAGAGAAACTGTTCTCTGTGTTACCTCAACATACTATTTTATAGAACACTCACTGAGTTTTACTAGTTTTGATGGGACAAACTAAGTAAACAACTTTCACCTTTCAATCCTAGGCAGTCTGGCCAAAAGGGAATGCTGGAGGCATATGATCTTTTAATAAAGCCAGGTGCTACACTGCAGAACTAAATTAACCCTTTAGTTGCTCCATGGCAATATTATGGCAAACAAATGTGACCCAAGAACCTTTTAATGCCATCTTGCAAGGGAGTGCAGCAGGGTTACAAGGATCCTTTAGTTCTGGCATGTACTTTTTAGTTCACCAAAGAGTGTAGTCTCAAATAAAAGCCTGTGTTACTCTGCTCATCACTATCATTGTGAATTGTATGTACAGCTCTATGTAAAGAGTTACAAATATATATACACACACTGAAAATATGTTCTTAAAGTCTGTGTCTAGGTACTGGTCACTAGCATCGGTGAAAAACAGGTTCTGTCAGACAAGAGATGTTTATCCATCTATCTGTTTACATGTAAATCGAGTATTGTCTTCAATGGGTGTCCTATCACCTGTCTGAACTGAATGCAAATGAATACAAAAGAAACTAACAGGAAGACAAAAACAGCAGGGGATGTGGGAGAAGAACCCTACATTGAGAACCACTTCAGCGGTTTACTTTACTGTATTTTGGGGGCAAAGAAGGCTCTGGGATCCTTCACCTAGGAAGTAAATGAACAGCAAATTTCTTTTAGAAAGTGGGATCTCAACCAGGCTTGGTTAAAATTGCTGGAGAAAAATGTGGGTGAGATAAGCTTGTTTAGACAAAAGGATAACTTGTTAGTTACGTATAGTCTCTAGAATGTGCGCTATGATTTTGTTGTGTATGTAACCATTTGTTTCCAATATTCCTACTCACTATCACTTGAATCTCTGTTCTTTGATAAACTTATTTTTGTTTTCACTATAAAGATTTCTAAGTGCTGAGAAGTTAAGCAAAGTGCTGGACCTGACCTAAACCTTTCAGTCTGGTATGTCCTCTTCTGGTGGGAACAGCTGGCCTGGTAATTCTGTGAGTGTTCAGTGGATAAGGGCTGGATGCTGGAGGGAATGCAGGGTTGGTGTGTGTCTGTCACTATCAGAACAGAGAGAGCAAAGCCTCTCGAGGCCTGGAAGACACTGCTTGTGCTGCCAGAGGCTGGTGGTAGTAGGGAGCTGATCCATGAAGCTTCCTCATGGTAAAGGCAGATGGTGGTGAGGTGCCCCACAATCTTGGTACCCCTGGGGAGCATCACACTTAGATAGATAGATAGATAGATAGATAGAAGATTTGTGAAAGGTTTAAAAGGGCCAGAGACTGCCATTACTCACATATGGGATTTTTATCTGTAGTCACTATCGTAAATTCTGAAAGACTTCTACTTCACCTTTAGCTAGTTTTCATAGACAAAGGGACAAAAATTCAGAAAATAATGTGACATGAGAAGTGGAATTACATGATTTGAGTTTGCTTTACCTTAAATGTTAACAGAGCAGATCATTGATGAAACCATTGATTAAACTTTGATTCATTTGTGGAACCTAAAACATTTCGAATGGAGGTGCAGACCCTTTTGGAAATCTTAGACATTGTTTGCAGACCCCCAGGGGTCTGCGGACAACAGGTTGAAAACCACTGAATTAAACCAGTGATTTGCAACATTATTAGAACAATTGCAAGATTACTAGTATTGGGCCAGATTGTGCCATGTCCTCTGCACCAAAGCAAAGGAGTAAGGGGCATAAGCTGCTTCCAGTGACATGGGGTTTAGCTGGCTATCTAGAGCCACTACATTCCCTGTCACACAGGGAGATGAGGGTGGGTGGAGCCCTTATTCCACCCTGGCATATGCCTCATTGTGTAGCTACATTGGTACATCATAAAGTATACCTGTTGCAGGTTCCTTCCCTTCCAGAGCAGTGGGAGGCTGGGAGGGAGATGGTGATTCCTCAGCAATGCATGGCCATATAGCCTTGGCTAGCTCATAATGACCCGATCTAACTCATTCATTTTACTGATGTCTGTTAAACATTGCAACATGCTTGGTGCAGCATGAGACATAACAGGTTAGACTGTGACTTCAGGCACTGCCTTCAGCAAGAGGTGGCATGTGAGCTGCCCCATCCCAGAAGTAGCCTTAGGAAGCACTATGACTCAGACAACCTCTATGCTTCACCCTTTTTTCCCTGGGGGAAAAGTTACTTCATCTGTTTTTGTGGATAAGCCCTGTGTGCCTGGCCAGCTACTCTGGCTGCAGTAAGAAGAGCAAAGCCAAGGCTCCTTCAACTTTCCACCACCTTCCTACCCACTTGCTCACAGAGAGGAGTCTCAAACGAGTAGCCCCTCTTGTGGCTGGAGTCTCAATCTGACCAGGGGCAGAGGGATGGGCTGAACTGCATGAGGAAAATCTACCTGAAAATGAAGACAACCCCTGCTCTAAAGAGCTGACAATCTAAGAAAATGGCACAAGACCCACCAGTCAGACACATGGGAAAGAATTCTCCGAGCCCTCCCCCCTCTAGCGTCCCATCTCCAGCTGTTGGAGATATTTGTTAATAGCAGTTGCGGAGGGGCTGTAGGCCTGGCTGGAGGTATGAACCAATGTAAGATATGAACCAGGGTAGGTCTTGTTAGGACAGTCACACTAGGTACAGCTAACCACGTAAATACATTCCTAAGAGGATGGTACAGGGTCCCTTATAAGATAAGGATGGAATGACAGGATAAAGAACGAGGATGTTTTGTTTAAACTATCAGGTACAAGGTAGGGAACTAACAACATCTGGAATGTAATACGTAACTTGTTTGTATCAATGTATAAAAGGAGAGTAGTAGGATGGCTATCTTTGTATTGGCCTAGGGGACAACATTATGTTGATTGATCTAATAACTTGTCATGGACATACATGTGTTAGAGTACTTGTAACCTGTTGTGGGGGGGATGAAGTCCTTGCTTTGTTGATAATAAACTTGGGAGAGCCTTTGCCTTGGAGCCTGTGGTCTTTCTTTATGATTAACGTTGAGGTCTGGTGCATCAACAATCTCTGGAGCTCCAGAAACAGCACACTAGCAACACAGACAATCATACCATTCCCTCCATAAATTTATCAAACTCAGTTTTATCACAAATAAGGATTTTGCTCCCATTACTCCCCTTGAAAAGCTGTTCCAGAACTTCACTCCTTTGATGGTTAGAAACCTTCATCTAATTTAAAACCTAAACTTATTTTTGGCCAGTGTGTATCCATTTGTTCTTGTGTCAACATTGGCCTTTAACTTAAATAACTCCTCTCCTTTCCTGGTGTTTTTTTTCTCTGATGTATTTGTAGAGAGCAATCATATCTCCCTTCATCCTGTTTGGTTAGGCTAAACAAGCCAAACTCCTTAAGTCTCCTATTGTAAAATAGGTTTTCCATTCCTTTCATCATGCTAGTAGCCCTTCTCTACACCTGTTCCAGTTTGAATTAATCTTTCTTAAATATGAGAGACCAGAATTGTACACAGTATTCCAGATGAGGTCTCACCAGTGCCTTGTATAATGGCAATAACACTTCCTTGTCTCCACTGAAATACCTCATGAGGTGCATCCTAGGACTGCATTAGCCTTTTTCACGGCTGCATCACACTGGTGGCTCATAGTCATCCTGTGATTGGCCAAAACACCCAGGTCTTTGTCCTCCTCTGTCACTTGCAACTGATACGGCCCCAGAAATTCTTGTTAGTTCCTTTCACTTTGCATTATTAAATTTCATCCCATTTCTGTTACTCCAGTTTTAAGGTTGTTCAAATCTTCTTGTATGATATTCTGGCCCTCCTCTGCATTGGCAATACCTCCCAGTTTAGTGTCATCCACACATTTTATTAGTGTACACCCACTTTTTGTGCCGAGGTGATCTCATGTTACATATTCTATTTGTGTGCTGGCAGCATCAGCATTTTTGTTGTCCCTCTTTAATTGTGTTAAATTAATTCTTAACAGCTTCTAGGTGGATTAACCAAAAATCTGTGCAGGGACAAATACATCTTTTGAAACACTAGTGGTATGAGTCTGCCTATATACTTCTGCATGGTAAACCTGGATACTATTGAAGAAAGTGTTTTCAAAATGTATATTTCCTTCTCTGCCATTACTCAGAAGAAAAAGAATCACCGTACCTTACATTCGTAGGTGAAAGAACAAAGCCAATTTCTTCCTAAAAATAGACATGGTTCTTTTGAATTCATTGAGACCAAGAGAGTTGTAAGATTCCATAAAGGATTACACAGTTATATAGATCATGAAAACATCCTCAGGTACATTAGATAAGATATCAAATATAGTAAAAGGGTAATGAGCCCTTTTGTTTCAGGGCATAAGCCAACCGCTAACTGATGAGGTTGGGTAAGAAATCTCCCCTATGGGCAGGTTATTCAATTACTATCCACTGTTGGGTTTCTTGTAGCTTCCTCTCAAGCATCTGTTACTTCATTCTGTAAGTGTTTGGATGCTGGATTACACAGACCATTGGTCTGATCTGGCATGGCATAATTTCTACCGGTGTATATTTTATTTCAGAAATGTATCTATTGCATAGCATCAGTTTGTCCTGAAACTTTCACTGATTCTTTAGTCATCTGAGCTTGTCATTCATCTTCTATTTCATCATCTCTTTTAAATGTACAGTGGAGTTTCTTATTATTTCCTTCTGCTCTCAGGTCGTCTGGCTCCAGACAGTTCTCACACGTTGAATTAAGATCTCAGCAATCACCAGTGATGCCTACAACCTCAATAAGCTTCATTTCAGCATGTGTTTCAAAGATGCTAGACGTTGTAGTTTATCACACAAGTCCACCCCAGGCACCTGCTACCCCTACACCAAAATAACTTATTAGCCCAATAAGAAGTCAGAGGTCTCTAAGGGGTGGTGGGGCGGGGGAAAGGTGTCTATATGACCCATGTTTATAAGGCAACTGTATTGGTACTTCAGGATTTTGGATGATAAATCCCCGTCCTGTGCTCTTTGTACGGCCACTACTTGCTGCCTCTTTAACCTGCACTGGAATTTGGGCTGCCCCAATGCTAGGCTTCAAATCAATCTAAGTTCGCTCCAGAGTGGGGCAGAGCATACACACCTGAATGGGATGTGGTAGGCAGTGGGTGTTACCTCCAGTGTCATAGTTTAATAAACTGGCACAGTTCCTTGCAAAGCCGGGAGCCACTGATTTAAGTCATACCAGGCTGATATATGCATTTTTTTATGCTAGAAAAGAGGAGGTGAGGGGGAGGGGGGGAAATCCAAGTCTGATTCTGCACAATGATAGATTACCACAAATTCCATTGACCGTAATGGGAAAAAAATCATTTTATCCACAAACTGCTACTTCAGTGAAAGTCAAGAATTTCCCAGAGCAATAGGCTGAGATCAAAATTATGCATCAATGAGATTTAAGGTGATTAAACCCCTCATTAGCAGAAGGATAGAGAAAAGGGGAGCTTCTATCACTGCAAAAACCAAACAGAGTAGAGAGGAGCAATGCTGTAAAATGCCCAATCCTGTAAGGGAATCCACACATGATTCTGATTTTCCTCTGGCTAATACTGGTGTAATCTCCCAGGGGCAGTTTCTGAAGATGGGTTACAGGTGGGGCAGAGACCATAATCTGACGACAAAGGCTCAACAGAGAATCCCCCTGTTGGTGGGGAATTCCTTGCTTGTGCATCTCTGCTGCAGTCAAGCCCCAACACCTCTGCCCTCCCCCACTCCACCCAGCGTAGGGAGTAGATTGGGAACAGAAAGGAAGTGTGGCTTTTCTCGCTACAACAATCTCCATTGCTGCAGGGTCCCCTAAGGACCCTAAACCACTGGAGGAAATTAGAGCTGCTAAGCATCAACAGGGCCAGAGGAGATCCAGGGCCAGAACTAACTCACTGATACCGCTCCGCTTTTGCACTGACTAGAGCTCTAGCACAGGAGATGATCTACTCCAGACACTTCATAGGACTTACTCCTGATTTAAACCAGTGTAGGTGAGAGAAAAATCGTGCCCACTAATTACTGCAACATACCATTCCATTCTGACTGCCAGTCCAGTTATTGATTGTACCTTCAGCCACGATCGTAAGGAAATCCATCATTTCAATACTAGACAACTCAGCAACATCAAGTATCTCCAAAGAGCCATTTTAATGTCCTCAGTCTCAGGTTCTTTTTATTTTCTCTGCCTGTCAAGATACCATTTCACCCACAAAATATAACCGCTAAATAGTTTATTCCCCCCTACCCCGCTACTACATGGTGCACATTCTCTGGGAGAGAGCATTAATAGAACCACAACTGAGCAATATTGTGGATTAAGGAAAAGTGCCCTGGGCTTTTCAAAGATGCCATGAAACGTTCATAATCTAGATAGGTCTATGGTAAATCTATGTTTGCAGAGCTGTGAAATTTTGCCTTTTTATTGATTTCTCCCATGACATCAAATAGATACGTTTCATGCCCCTGCTGCTTTATTTCTGACAAAGTCTCTGAAGATGATGTCTGTAATAATGTCCCTGACCTCAAATGACAATGTGAAACAGGAATGAAAGGCTCCCTAAGGTAATGATTGCTACTTTCCTTCTTGTGCCCTTGATGGCAATGATGTTATTGTTATTGTTGGGGGCTACATTGCATTTGTGAGGATGGTTGGGCAGAGTTCATCTGGGAGTCCAGATAAATACTCTCACCAATCTTTCTTCCTATTAGCTTGAACAAACCCTCGCTAATCCCAGAACTTGTACTAAACCATTCCTTAGATTCAGTGAAGACAATCTGAACTGCTATTGCTGAAATATCCTAGAAGAGTGACATAAACGGCAGCAAAAATCTGCAGAATATCTCCCCTAAGTACAAGTGCTGAGTGTCACACAGAGACAGGTAGCTCACTTTGCACAAGTAGCACACACGAGGTTGCTGTGTATCCTCACACATTTTGAGGTGAATCAATGGTTTAATTCATCATTTGTCATTTAGTTAAAAAGATATTAGGGAGGATTCTATAGCAATTTTAGTAAGGCATATACAGGGAAGACCTTAGGCATAGGCTAAGCAGGTGTGTGCTAAAGTGCCATATCTCAGGAGATGCCATCATAGTCACTAAAGGCCTGATCGAAAGAACACTCATTGGGAGTTTAGCCATTCACTCCAATGGACTTTGGATTAGGCCCCAATAGGCCAGTCCCTGTTGTCTGTTCTCCACCTGTGGCGTATTGGTTCACAGAGCATCTATTTCTGCTCAGCAGTGTGCAGTGTGGAGTCTTCTGTGTCCCTCACACACCCTTGAAGATTTCATGTTTGTTGCCACAGTACCTCCTTTGCTTCTACACCACTGCTGATGTTAAAAGTTCTGTTGTTGGGTTTTCAAATAGCTGAAGAGAAATAAAACACCCATCTAGGGAAGGAAACAACACAAGTTGGGAACTTACTGGGGTAGCTGGAGGAGAAGAATGGGGAGAAATGGGGAACTGGAAGGGAGGTGGGCAAGAGAATGTTACATTCCTGTAGGGCAACAATGTCTCTTGGGATGGCCTTGGTCACATACTGGATATCTCTCTGAATGTTCATTGGCGTTGCTGAATATAGATGTTACATTTTATATAACGTTTTTGAGAATAGGACTGCATTTAGCCTTACAAATTCAGCTAGTGCTAATCAGGATGCTGCATAAGTATGTTCTTTTAATGCAAATATCACACTCTTTTAAGTCCTGTACCATATCCTGTCTATTGCTTCCTGCTCCATATGCTGGTTTTGTTTGGCTGACAAGCATTCCCAATAATTGCTATCATCCTCTTTTGCCTACCCCACATCTTTTTTTGTGTTCCTTTGTAATCCGGAGGTAGCTAAGTGTCAGTCTTCTCCTCTATCCCATGGGCTTCCCAATAAAAAGGGCACAACCACGCCATGCTAACAATGCTCTTCTCCTCAAAGGCTGAATTTCTCATTTGCTGTAATATATTCCCACATCTCGAGCCCTTCCCTCTCCAGACCAATGTAACTGGGTCCCCTGAGGCACAGAACAAGATGTTGAAGTGCTGTCTTGTCTCTGCTGCACTGGCTGTGCTGGAGCAAATATTTAATTCTTTACGGGATTTTAAGGAATCAATCAGCTAGCTCCCTGAGAAGTTGGAAGCACTTTATCTTCCCAGTGATGGAATCTTTGACCAAACAATATTGATATTCTGTATATTAAAAGAATAAAACAAAATCCCAGTCAGTCTTTTTGATCACTAATATAAATTGACCCTATTGACATCTTGACGTTCATCAACCAGAAAACTATTTAGATTAACTGACGCCAACGCTTTTGGCATCTTGCACTGCTTGGAGGCACTCTCGGCCTAAATAACATGTCATCTGCTTTGGCAAGTCTGTGATAGACACAACGGGCTTCTCTGACAAGGAAAAGGCTTTGAGGATTTAATTCAAACACCCTGATGTTTTCAATGCAAAAAAATCAACTGCTAAGACTAAATATCTATCAAATACTTGTTGTACTGCATATTAAATGTACTAACACAGTGTGACAATGTCTTGATGTCTTGGGGCAGAATTACACTCTGGGAAGTGGTGCTGAATTTGTTTGTTACTTTTTCCTTTTTGTTTCTGAAATATCACGTTCATTTTTTGGTAACTCTACTTTTCCTAGGGGTGATAAAAGCCCACAGGAGAGGAACAAAACCACTCAAATTAATTAGATCACAAGCTCTTTGAGGCCTGAGCTGTCTTTTTGTTATATGTGTGTACACTGTTTAACATAATGGGGCCCTGATTCCTGATTGGGACCTCTGGGAGCTACTGCAAGATAGATATAAAATAACTAGGAACGTAGGATATTGGACTGGAAGGGACTTCCTGGGTCATCGAACCCAGTCCCCTGCTATTTCAGGCAATCCCATCATATCATCTCATTCATATATTTATCGAGCTTGTAGCCCATAGGGCTAGCTTGCCTTCATTCTGCCTTTATTATGTTAAGCAACAATGCAAGGAACCTACAACCTGTATTCTGTCAGACATTGGCTTCAGCAGTTAGCCTGAGGCTTGAGGCCTATGAACTTTGGCGCACGTAAACGGTCCAATGCTAACTGCTAAGTTTTGGGGAACTGGAAGTAGCGTGTAATGGGGAATTTTGCCCATAATAACATCAGCCAACAGAAAGATGAACTAACTCCAGCTTTTGAAAAGTTTTGGAAAGAACATCCAACCACAAGAGTGTGACGACAATGAACTGATGTATATGATAATACGTTGAGATCACTGATATACTAACTTATAGGAGAAGGGCACCTCAACATTAATACAAATAAGGAAGAGGGGCGGAACCCCTACTGAATATGCATTTGACATAGTGGCATCAGTGTAACACATTATAAAAGTTACATCCCAGCCCGTGAACAATAGGAGAGAGGAATGTAACCCTTGGGAGGTGCCAGACTGATGGCCACTGATGAGGAGGAGGAAGTTGATGGTGATGAGGAAGATAATGGGTAACATTTCAGGTTGTTCTGCAAGGGATGGTGTGAGTATGGATGTTTAGATGTACTTTCTGTATTATTTCTATTTACCTTATTGATGGGAGTGTTTGTGACTTTGCTAAATGTATTAATAAATTATTGTAAATAGAGAAGAGTTCCTATAGTATGAGTGTTTTAACCATGCACATCGGTGTTCCCAACTATCTAGTAATTTTAATAATATTGGTCCTGATCTTGGGACAAGAACCTTTCCCCTCAAAGTGATAACTGGGAATTCTTACGTAATCAATATAATTAATACATAATCTATAGATCAGGCTACAAGGTCCATCTTAAAACTAGCTAGGTTGTGCCTCCACTATACCTTAGGGAGGTTGTTCTAGAACCTTCCCCCTCTGATGCTTAGAAACTGTCTTCTAATTTCCAGACTAGATTTATTCATAGTCAATTTATACCCATTTGTTCTTATGCCAACATTGTCCTGTAGCTCAAATAGCTCTTCTCCCTCCCCGGTGCTTATTCTCCTGATGTAACTAGGAACTCCACTAAGTTCCTTTCACACATTTTCCTCTGCTTCCTCTCCAAAAGGGGAATACAATCAAACTTGGAAGGGACAGCCATTTCAGCCTGGAAACCCTGTGGAACTCGTGGTGAACCAGGGTCTATCCTTGTGGATCAAGAGATATCTGTACAGGGAGCTTTCCTCTAGGTAATTATTTCTTGGCTTTAAAATCCATGCTACCATTGGTTATCCTACCTCCTAGAACTGGAAGGGACCTTGAAAGGTCATTGAGTCGAGTCCAGCCCCCTGCCTTCACTAGCAGGACCAAGTACTGATTTTGCCCCAGATCCCTAAGTGGCCCCCTCAGGGATTGAACTCACAACTCTGGGTTTAGCAGGCCAATGCTCAAACCACTGAGCTATCCCTCCCCCCTCCTTGTACCTACACCCAATCTCTTCTGGAGGGAGCTAGCACATGAAGAAGAGGAGTTAATATAGTTTGGAGCAGCATTAACTCCCACGCTGTTTTCCCATTAGGAACCCAGAGGACCATGCTGTGGAGGGTCGTTGTTCCTTCAAATTTTACACACTCAGTCCTGACCTACAGTGCTTTGACCCCATGTTGCAACTGCAGGGAGCACTCCATTTATTCCCACTGAGCTGTGTTGCTTGTGTTGGGGAACTGTTACTCCATCTTTCACGACCCTGTTCATTTGCTTCCAAGGTTTTGCTCCATTCCATTGTTACCCAGGGTTTTCAGAACCCAAAGAAGTGGTAACTTTACTGTTTCTCTCCAGGCAGTGAAAGGAATAAATCAATGGGGGCACAGCTCATCCGTCTGATATATAACTGGCACAAGCAAAAATGCTTTTACCGAAAACTACTTTTTATTAGGTCTCAAGCACACCCACACCCACACACATGCTGTAGCAGTAGGTTCAGAGCATTCCAAACATTTATAGTTACCTAAAAAGTCTGAAATGGTTTAGAGGAATCAGCAGCCAGGCTTCTGGAGGGGGCGGGCCCTGCTTTCTATCTAACTGCTGGGGAATTTCCTCTGACTGCTCCAAAGCATGCTTTCTAACTAAACTTTTTATAATTTTTCTCCAAACAAAGCACATAACTCATAATAGCCTCTTACTATCTAACCTATTGGCTAACAATTTCCCTAGCAACAGCCAATAACAATTCATTATTCTTCTTATCATCAAAGCATTTCTAGTCATAACAACAATAAAACTGACACATTAGAGCAGAGGTGGCCAACCTGAGCCTAAGAAGGAGCCAGAATTTACCAATGTACATTGCCAAAGAGCCACAGTAATACTTCAGCAGCCCCCCATCAGCTCCCCACTCCCCCCCGCTCCCAGCGCCCCCACCCACCAGCAACCCCACTGATCAGCACCTCCCCCTCCCTCCCCACACCTCCTGATCAGCTGTTTTGTGGCGTGCAGGAGGCTCTGGGGGAGGGGGGAGGAGCAAGGGCATGGCAGGCTCAGGGGAGGGGGTGGAAAGGGGTGGAGTGGGGGGAGGGCCTGTGGCAGAGCCAGGGGTTGAGCAGTGAGCACCCCGCAGCACACTGGAAAGTTGGCACCTGTATCTCCAGTCCTGGAGTCGGTGCCTATACAAGGAGCCACATATTAACTTTTGAAGAACCGCATGTGGCTCCGGAGCCAAAGGTTGGCCACCCCTGCATTAGGTGCACCTAAAACCAAGGTTGTTGTCCAAACATTCTTTCTATTTATATGGAACCTTCACTTATTGTCCCAGCCTCCCATTCCAATAACAAAACTGCAAACAGGCAGTCATTTGGCTTTGCCTCTCAGGGCCTAAGATTTTCCTAGCTATGTGATATTTGTTTTTCAGTTGGCAGTGGCTGAGCGTACAAAATTGCTGACTTCAGTACTATCAGATTCTGAGGTACATGCAGGAATTTCAAATTCTAGGGTATTACCATCAGCCTAAAGGAAGGAGAGCATCAGACTCTTAGCTTTTAAGTCAGTGGAGTTAGAGCTGTAAACTGGCTTATGTGAAAATGGAATCAGGTATAGAAACTTCTGCTGTGCGATGTAACTGCTGTATATAATGCCAAATAGTTTTTCTACTATACTGTGCCTGCCTGGCAACTCTGAGACAGTGTTCTGTTTTATATTGGGTAAAATACCACCTAGTTCAAAGGGGCCAGCAGGAGGCCTTTGCAACTTGTAAATGTGATGTAAGCCTTCAAAAGAGGATTGACTTGGGACAGAGCACAGGGGTGAATTTCACCCACTGATGTGAAAGCTAGGTTGAAATTTTTGATCAAAAATAGAAATGAAATTTTAAAAAATTGTGAAACATTTCTCTGTTTTCTCATCTGGTCTACGTGATAGTGATTTAGGAAATGTCATTTATAGTTATCCACAGTGTCAGGGAGCACAACAAAGGGAACAGAGATCATATCCATCTCGGCAGCCTACATACTCAGCCAGGGTCAAACATATGTCAGACCATTGCCCCACAATCAGTAATGTAAACCTGAACACTGAATGGCACACATAACAATGCATAAAGGATACAACGAAGGCATATTATCATGGCAACATGCTTACCACCAGGATGTCACATTTTCTGTTTACCACGTGCCCATCACCTGCAAATCTCCACTGCCCCAAGAAACAGGGGCCTATGATTGCACCAAAAGTAACTGCATTTGCATGTGTTGTGCAGAGGAGTCAGAGCAATTTGAAACCCTCTTGGGCAGTTTTAAAATGAAATATTCACTGCATATTTGCTGACCTGCTTCTGACCCTGATGTGCTGGATATTTTCACTGTCGTCTAACTGAACTGCTCTGAGCCTTGCTTTCCCCCTTTGTGATGTATGTATAAAATGATATTTACCTACCAACGAAATGTTGTGAAGTGCCAGGCAATAGTAAGGCCAGTAAAGATCAGAGACAGGAACACAACACAGAAATACGTGTAACTTGGGAGCAATACCTCCTCCTCTAGCTGTTTTTTCTAAAACAGCACCTGTTGATTTTTACATCAAAACGGATGTTTGAGTTTTTGTGTGCTTCATTGTGCATGTGCTATGGAGGCTGGGGTGTGAAATTAGACAAATTCACCCAGCTCTAGTTGAATAAGAGAAAATATGCATTTAGGCTAGGATTATCAATGTTACCTAAGGAAGTTAGGTGCTCGAATCCAGTTGAATTTTAGCTGGGTTATGGAGCCTAAATCCCTTAGGTTCTTTTGAAAATCTCACCCTTCATATTTATTTAATAAATGGTTCCATACAGTCTTTGTTCCGGAATTACCGAGAAGATCTGAATAGTATTTCAGACTCTTCTATACAGAGGAGCTGGAGTCTGTTGCTTTCAGCTGAACTTGAGAACACTTAATACCTGGTGATAGGGACCTGTGGCTTGTTTCAGCTGGGGGTCTTTTCCACTTATGTAGCCACACCGATGTTGCCTTGATATAAACCCTTAGTGTAGATAGATGCCCTTCACCAGTGTTAAAAAATGACTTGCCTTGGCATGTCCTTTTTAGCTCTATTGTAACACACCTACTCTAGGGGTTTGAACAGATGTAGCAACACCAGTGCAAATATCCCCAATTTAAACTTTTCTTATTTCAACAAAATGTATAAATTTTCATGTCAGAGAAATGAGAATGGTTTGTTATAGGGACTCTTGCTTCATTCCAGTAAATCATGAAGCTACAGATGCTACATACTGTACCTTGCTCTCCTCTAACATAGGAAAGTACAGACCGAGGGCCAGATTATTCCTGTGTTACTCCACAGATATCAGTAGAGTTCCACAATGGATAAATTTGCCCCCAGAAGCTTTGATTGTTTTCTTTCCCATCCCTGCAAAGTAAGAATTTCCTACAGGCACTAACACGGCTACCACTGAAACCTATCTTCTGAATGGAAGTTATCTCTGATCTCATCTGTTTTATAGTTAATTGAATTTAATTCTATTTTTTTAAAGCAGTTCACTCTTCATATACACCTCTACCCCGATATAACGCTGTCCTCGGGAGCCAAAAAATCTTACCGCGTTATAGGTGAAACCGCGTTATATCGAACTTGCTTTGATCCACCGGAGTCCACAGCCCCGCCCCCCCAGAGCACTGCTTTACCACAAATTCATGTTATATCGGGTCACATTATATCGGGGTAGAGGTGTAATGTATTTGGTTTGCTGTCTTCCAGATGGATCCATCTCTATTGGATCTAGACAAGAGTGGAAAAGATTTTTTCCCCCTCTTGAATTCTGTTTCAGCAGCACCCAGTCTTTAATTCAGCTTTGATTTGTGTTCTCTATGTCTAGTTTGGCCAACACACAGAGATATAATCATTCTTTTTTTATAGTGCAGGAGCACCTAGAAACCCAAGCTAGTAGCAGCAAGTCATTCTGCTAGATACCATGCATACGCATATCAAAAACCAATCTCCGTCAGAAAGGGTTTTAAAATCTAACCAGACAAGGGAGTGGGAGAAAGGATGGATTATATTCCTCATTTTAGAAGTGAGGAGCCGAGGCACTGAGAGATTAAGGCCGTGATTTAGCTCTATTGTAGCACATGCTTAACTTTAAGCATAAAGCTTAAGTACGATTGCTTAAGTCCGGTGCTGAATTGGGGCCTAACTGATTTTCCAAGGTCACACAGGGAGTCTCTGGCATAGCTAGGAACTGAATTCAGATCTCCTGGGTCCTGGTCTAGTGCCTTCAGTACAAGATCATACTTCTTATGTACAAATACTGCATGTGTCATGCCAGGTTCACAATGTACAACAGCACAAGAGACTCAGGAAGAGTATGACAAAAGGCCTGCTCCTGCTCCAAGTAAGTGTTAGCAAAAATTTGACTTCAGTGGGGACAGGATTGAACCGCAAGCATTGCCAGAAGGGACCGTATTGTTTTACCTCAGAAGCTGTAGAAACTCTCTGGGCTTCTAATCAGTTTGAAATTTCAGAATTATGCTGATCCAAAGTCAAACAAACCTTTTTTCGAATAATTTTTATTGATTGAACATTTGTACAAGAGTGACATGGAGAGAAACAATATACGTTATATGAAATGTCCAAAAATCAATATTTTGAAAATAAACCCCGGATGAATTATCCTTTTATCCCAGGCCCAGAAAGGCTCTTGAGGCAGAAAATAGCCTTATTCTAGTATTCATTATTTCTTATAAACACATTATATTCATTTGTTGTGTATATACTTATGAAAAGTTAAATATTCAATTATTTTTGAATTACTTCTTTTTATATAGGATACATTTTTTCTCCTGCCCTATTTCCACACAAAAGCCATCACAGACACTAGACTCCCTACAAGTCCCATTCAGGGCCTCCAATTCTGAGTGGGACAAATGCTACTTAGGCCTTGGGCTGGCCTTCTGCACTGGAGTGCATTTCATTCATAGATCCGATACAATGACTGAAGCTCCAATCCCACAATGATGTCCACATGCACAGATCCTTGTCCTGAATGGAGTCCCATTGACTTCCCGGGGACACCAGAATTGCAGGTGTCCACTCATGCAAAGCAGGATCGGGGCCTAAGAGATTTAGGTGACAAATCCCACTTGCTTTACTTATGTGTAATCCCAGTGAAGTCACTGGAGGAATTCAGTTCAGTCAAAGTCAATGAGATTATTCATTGGACGAGGCAGGCAAGGATTAAGCAGACTACAACCTGATTTTAGTAACGGGACCATAAAATATCACATGGAAGTCTTTGGCAACACAGCACCATCAATTCTTCTTTAAATGCATAGTTGTATAGCAAGTGCCTCTGAAATGTTGGGCCAGTTGATTACAGCTAATGCTACTTTACTTACTTGGCTGTTAATATATTCCATCTTTTTTTTATTTCTGTAGAAAAATATCCATTACGAGAAATTGTATGATCCCTCTCAGCCTGATAAATACTTTAATACCTCTGACTGACACAATAATTTCTTTTTTCAATTTACTTAACCTCTGCAGAGCTTGCAGTTTTCATCATGCACTAAAAAATAAAAACACTATTCATTTTCTAACCTACCTCCTTAGTATAATTTTGAAAAGTGGTTAATGTAAAATTCACTTTCTCTTATCTCTGCTCCTGTAAACTAACTGATTTTGTGAAATGCTTCAATAAGACCCTGAAATAACTTCATTTTGCTTTTTCAGAAAACATCTGGAGATGTCACATTTCCTTTTAATGCTGACATCTTTTAATCCTTTTTTATTCTCCAAAAATTGAAGATTGGGTCAAATAAAACATTTTCCAGTTGAAAAAAAACTCAACAGCAAAATCTAAAGAAGTTGTGTTTCATTTCAACGTTTTTTGAATAAACATTACAACTTTTCAATTCAAAACCACTTTTTGTTTTGAATTTTACCTCAATTGTATTGAAAAAAAGGGAAAAAAATGTTTTATTTCAGTTTGGTGAAAAATTAGAAAAAAAATCATTTGGGGATTCTTTCTGTTAGGCCACTGAACCAAAAAATTGGTTAGTCCCACAGCTCTGCTCCCAATGAGTAAGAATTTAATTCATGAGCAATATCAATGGGTAACGAGTGGACGAATTGGATCATAGGTGAAGGGTGATTATTTATATTTCTCTGGCTGTTTTTGTAGAGTATTCAGGAATTCATGATAGCCATTTTAAAACATAACAAAGCAATTACATATTAGTCTGCTGACAGCTTCCTATGTTGTAGGAGAAGTATGAAATTAAAGAGTTAGAGTTACTTTAGATTTGGTTAAGAAAATGTATGTTTTGTAAAGAAAGACCCTGACTAGCAAGTAGAAGGCCTTGACAATAATAAGTTATAAATCCGGAAGGAATAAAGTAGGGAGGCTGTTTGGTTCAAAGAATAACTAATGTGATAAGGGAAAGTTTCTAAAAAGACTTGTGACTGATAGCGGTGACTGAAAATGGTTTTAAATAGAGCAAAGAGAATCTGGTTTAAAATGATCCAGCATGGCCCTTCCCCAACCCGCACACCAGCGTTAAAACGTAGATGCAATGGGAAAACTGTTGGGAGAAAGAAGGAGATAAGGAAAGGCCTTGGGAAGAAAGGAGGTTTTAAATTTTGTCTGGATTAAGACTGGAAATAAGGGTGAACAATCTCTAATTGGTTTTTAGCTCCAGTCGGTACTTGGCAATGTACAGCACTTGTTTGTTAAAGGGTATAAGCAAGTAAACTCTTAAAGAGTTCATTGCCAATACCTGCCTGACCACATTGGAGCCAACCAGTATGGGTCTAAGTGCCCCTCTGTTTAGCCCATTTATAAGTATCTTGATCAAATGCTTTTAAATGTTTTGTTACTGTTTGGATGCAGTAAACTGCTTATTTTTAGGCAAGTTTAGACAATTGTATCATTACCATTTGTCCTCTGGAGTGAATTAAGGAATGTATAGTTAAATTAGTGTTTGGTTTCCCATTTTAATATTAATAATTTCAAATATTATTAGTAATTCCAACATATTGACCTTTGTAAATATATTTGACCTCATGCAAAAGGAATTATATTATTTAACCTTTATATTGGAGTGGCACCTACAGGCCACAACAAGGTTGGGCCCCATTGTGCAAGACACTGTACAAATACATAACAAATGACAATTCCACCCCAAAGACCTTACAGTCTAAAAATAATAATAATAAACATCTCCACTGCTAATGTGATAGGATTTTGTACAGATTTTGGGTGCTGTGAAGTTTGTGTTACAATGTCAAGATGTTTGCCTCTGGTATCATGAGGTTGTGATGTTTGCAATGCAAATATTGTCCTCCCTAAGGCTCAATCACTATGTGGAGTGCTACCCATTCATTCTCAGTAGGAGGTGCAGCTGTGTTGTGGTGCGTTGCAGCCTACTTTAACTCCCGATAACATTTTGCATTTTAAACTGTTTGCATATTCTTTTCTCATGCTTTCCTATAAAGGCTTCCTGGCCACACTGCATATGTTATATTTCCCATAGGCCTTAAGTTATATCTTCTACTCATCAATATATTACTTTCCATTTGGGAGACTAGCTCTTAATCTCGGGGCCAGATCAGTCCTTCCCAAGGGAAAATCTATGGGAAGGGAATTGAGAGGGAGGAAATCTCCAAAGTTCCCCTCATGAAATGTCATCTCAAAATGCTCCGGTAAGGGTGGGAAGAAAGGGCAGGATTAACTTCCCCTCTCCAGAACAGCTAGGTCCAGACCCAGGGATCAATGAAGATCTACAGGAGCCCAGTGGTATCATTCTGTGTCAGGTCCGGTCCCTGGGGCCTCCTTTTGGTCCCTGGCAATGCAGCTCCACTGGAGCCATACTAACAAACTTCTGTAGCCAACAGCTGGACCCTGGATCCCCCTTAGAGGGGGAACATCCTCCTGCAGTAGGTATGGGGAAAAGCAATATAGTCTGAAAACTGATAATAGGTTGCACTGCTCTTTGGATCATGATTTAGGTACAAACCAGGTCCAAAGTGGCCAAAAGTCATTATTTTATGATGCTTATTCAGCACAGCAGCCTATGCAAAATGACTTGTGGTCTCAGTAGATTCTGAAACTGGCAGGAATCCACGTCACGAAAACCCCTGTTGCAGCTGGGCACTATTCCTGGCAATTCAGCAGCGAGGCCAGAGTTTGAGTGGGCATGGACTGAACCTGACCTCTTGATTCCCAATCCTCCTCAAGTCAATATTTGACACATTGGCAGGGTAGGATGAGTAGGTTTGCAGGGCCAGTGCTTCTGCTACACCCGTGTCTGTAGTTTCAAAGGCTTGTGAAACGCACTAAAATTAACTTACATGTAAAAAGATATCTGTATGTAATAATACTGAATGTACCGTGCCAACCATGTGGTATCCAACTTAAAACCAAGATTTTCTTCTGCAGACTTCTTCAAGGGAAGAAAAGGTAATTTTCAAATGATTTGTGAAGCTTTAACTTAATTTTACTGTAGCAGTCTGGACAACTCTATCCCATTCCTTCTTTCAGAGAATGACAACATTTTGCATAATACACCCAGACACATTTCCACTTGATTTTCAAATAAGTTGAATGAAAAATAGATGTTGTTGCAGAAATCAGCAGAAACTTTTTTAACTGAATTCAGCTGATCCCAGCAGCGCATGGGTGGTATTTAATTACCAGTGTCGCTGCTGAGATTCTTCCCTAGGATGTTTTCATATAGGGCTAGATTGTCATGGCCCTGCCTCAGCTGGGCGGGGTAATAGGCCCACCCCGACTTCACTACTGTGCTCAGCCCTGCCCACATTGTGACTCCAGCCATGTGGGGAGGGCCTGGGCTACTTACCTGATATTGCAAATGGGCTAGGATGGGCAGGTGGGGAGAGCAGGAGGCGCTCCATCTTCCTCCATCCCCCATCTCATTGGCCACAGTTGCTAGCTAAGCATACAGAGAGGAGTAAGGTGAATCTGGACAGGGTAAAGGTTCCTATTCCCTTCCCAGAACAAGAGAAGAGCTGGCAAGTAAGAGGGTTCTGTTGGGCTACTCCATGAGTTTGGATGCTTAAATAGCCACAATTACAAAAATGGCCCCCTCACATTTGCAGTTGGGCAAAAGACTTCAGCCTGTCTTACCAAAGGCAGATCTGCATTGCGACCTGCCCATGCAATTACTGCACCATTGTCTATCTAGGAATGAAACTGTACCCTGCGAAAACTCCCAACTAGTGCAAAGTGCAGCAGTCCAGTGTAAAGCAGGGCCAATGGAGGCCAGGATCTAGCCTTAAGTTTCACAGAGCCCAGATACAAATGTAAGAGTGAGGGATGCAGAGACTTCTCTATGCCGGAAGTAGGTTCTGGAACCACACCATTGTAAGTCCCATCTCCAAGCTAAAGCATTCCCCAAAGAGCTCATGAAGAAGGGAAAGGAATTAGGGCACTTCAAGGTACCAGCCCATTATTAAAGTGGGAGGTGGGGAAAAGTAAATTGACTGTCCCCAGAGCACAACAGGCTTTTAACCCTATACACTCCCTGTATACTAAGTATACTTAGCTGTTTATAATCTGTATACAGGTGGGAGTCGATGTGTGTGGTAGGAGAGAGTGGGGAGTGTGAAATACATGGTGACCCTGAAGTAACAATGTATTTTTCTTCTGAAGTAAGGGTATCAGTAGCAAAACGCTTTCAGGTTTCAAACAACCTATTGTTTCAGGATATCTGAAATGTGCTCACAGCAAATGGATTCTGTTCATTTGTAACTCGACATTTTCATTGCAACGTCCATGAAAGTGAAATGAAATAGACACCTGCTGTCTGGTTTTATAATGGACTGTATAATTTTGTCAATGTCTTTTTAAATGCCTGAATGAATGGAATACGAATGTTCCCATCGACGAAATGGAGTTAGAGCTTTGCAAATCACTTGAAGATTTGATTTTCATCTCTTGGGGGTGGAGGGAATCACACCTGCAAAGGAAAAAAAAATAGGAGAAAAAAGATAAATTGCCTACATTTTCCTTATAAAATATTATTTCCCCATCCTTTTATCTTATTTTTACACTTAGGAACAAATTATGATTATTCTGCTTGTGTCAGCTGGAGGGGCACCCAGGGAGCTGCTTCCCTCCCAAGTGCTTGTGTTCCAAATGCAGCCATCCTTTGACCTCTTGCACACATTGGACCAAATTCTTCTCTCAGTCTCTTCAGTTTTACACAGTGTAACTTAAAGCATCATTGTCCCCTGAATGAAAGGATCTGTGTGAACTAGCACTGTAGGAAGAATGCTGCATCGGGGCGTGTCTGGTTGGGCTATAGCCATGTTTTCCCCATACACCAGTTAGCAGTAGGAGAGAGAGGATAGACTTGTGGTTAAGGCACTGGTCAGAAGTTCTGGGTTCCATCCCCAGGTCTATGACAGACTTCTTACATCACCGTAGGGAAGTCCTTAGTCTTGCCATGCTTATTTCCCCATCTGTAAAATGGGGATAATAATACTGCCTTTGTCCAACTCTTTGTCCGTCTTGTCCATTTAAATTGTAAGCCCTTTAGGACAGTGGCTCTCAACCTTTCCAGACTACTGTATCCCTTTCAGGAATCTGATTTGTCTTGCATACCCCCAAGTTATACCTCACTTAAAAACTACTTGCTTACAAAGCAGACATAAAAGTACAGAAGTATCACAGCCCACTATTACTGAAAAATTGCTTACTTTCTCATTTTTACCATATAATTATAAAATAAAGCAATTAGAATATAAATATTGTACTTACATTTC
Organism: Terrapene triunguis; assembly: GCF_002925995.2. NCBI lineage: Eukaryota > Metazoa > Chordata > Testudines > Emydidae > Terrapene > Terrapene triunguis. The sequence continues at coordinate 7,601,370 of NW_020699373.1, read as the reverse complement.
AATGTATAGTATATAGAGCAGTATAAACAACTGCTTAAAATTGCATGAAATTTTAGTTTGTAGTGACTTTGCTAGTGCTTTTTATGTAGCCTGTTGTAAAACTAGGCAAATTTTTAGATGAGTTGATGTACCCCCTGGAAGACCTTTGAGTACCCTTAGGGGTACTCGTGCCCTGGTTGAAAACCACTGCTTTAGGACAGGGGCATTCTCTTAGAGTGTGTTAGGACAGTGCAGTTTTAGTTTTGACTGGAGTTTAAAAGCATTACTGTAATACAAATAAATAACAACAACAACAACAACAACATTAAACCAACAAACTCCAGGGCATTTAACTTGTGTACACTGGAGTTCAACTTGCACCAATTTTCCTTCTTCGACATTTTTATTTCCATTCTTTTCACAGTGGCACAAGATAGGGATAAAGGGCAACATTTTCAAAAGCAACTGACTGACTTATGGCGAGTTTTTTAGAGGCATTTAGGTACCTAAAGATGAATATAAGCACTTAATAGGATTTCTCCCAGCTAGGCGCTTTTGAAAAAATCTCACTAGGTTCCTGTCTGCATCTCTAGGCACCTAAAGATCTTTGAAAATTCTTAGGGCCTATGTCCCATCTTCATAAGTGACTTAGGTGTCTAAGCCCCATTGAAAGTATACAGGATTTAGGCTCCTAAGTTCCTAATAAGGGCATGTCTACACTACAAAATTAAGTTGACTTGACTTATGCCGGCGTGCAGCCACCACAGTAATTACATTGCTTGTGCATGTCTATGGTTTGCTCCTTGTGTTGGTGTTGTGTGTCCTCACCAAGAGCACTTGCACTGATTGAACTGTCAGTGTGGGTCTTTGGGGGGACAGTTTTTGAAAGTCAGCAAAAGTCGATGTAAGCAATACAGCGTCTAGACTGACACTGCATCAACCTAACTATATCGACATTGACACTACCCCTCTCTTGGAGGTGGAGTTATTAAGTTGGTGTAGTGGGCGAGATATCGGCGGCATCGAAATTTTAGTGTAGACACTTACATAGTTATGTTGACGTAAGCTGCCTTGCATCAACCTAACTCTAGTGTAGACCAGGGCCAACGCACTTTTGAAAATGGTACTTAGGCTTATAAGTCACTTAAATGTGTTTGCACCTTTTATCACAAATGTCAGCCTTGAAAACTGGCAGCCCCTGGGATTTGTCTGTTGGCATATATCCAGTATTCCAAGACAGGGCCTGCATTTCTAATGTTATTATCTCTCTCTCTCTCTCTCACACACAGACACTCACACGAAAACAATGTGTGTTTTTTTCAGATTTCTTAAATAAAGTAATCTTTTAGGTCTTCTTTATCCATCAAGAAGAAGTGTATATGAGGTGTATGAAGGAGCACAATTCCAATGTATCCCATTGTGTGTGTGTGTATTTTAACCTGAGCAGGTGACCTTTAAATATCATATCAATCCAGTGTTTCATATGTAAAGTTTACCTGCATCCCTGTCACACTAAATGGATGTATTTATTTTCATTGCAGAGCAAAATATAGGATGAAAAGAGATGAGTTGTCCACAAAATTAAAAGGGTAGGCAGTTTTATCACACCTTGTATTTTGTTTGGTGGGGACATTATGTATACACGGTGGGGTAGATTTTTAACCTTCTTATGCCGCCACATGAACTACTGGACCTTGGGTCAGCGGACGCAGGAGTAAGCATGTCTATGCATCTGATAACTTGCTCCCTGGAGTAGGTGGCTGGGGAATGGGCAGAGTCTTACTTTCACCCCCTACTTGCTGGCCATCACACCTGAAATAGCTGTATTTTACTACTGGTATAAGTCAGCACTAAATTATTTGTAACCACTGTGAGCAAGGAGGAAGCAGAGGAATTGTGACCCCAAGGTGTGTCACTGAGTCACAGTGGCTCCTTGGTCTACTCATGGGGTGGTGCAGCTTGTGAGCTAGCCTCTGCCAGGGCTTTGTTTGAAGGCACAATCTAGCCCCGTGAAAGTGGGACAGGGACCTATAAACTTATGCCAAAGAAAAGTAAATGTTCTAATCAGATTCTCTGGTTGGAATTTTTTTCAGTTTTACACAGAACTGAAACAGAGATAATCCAGACAATATTATAAGCAAGGATAAAAACAGATAAGAGGCTTTAGCAACTCAGTGTTTACAAGTCTCACTCCCTTCAGATCCAGCTTTTAGTGCCTCTTTTCAAATGTAAATTGAGCCAAAAAAATCTGTCAATTTGCCCTACTGAAGGGTGTTTTGTGCATCTTGAGCTACTTGGCACACCTCTAATGACAGGAAAAGAGAGTAGGGACTGGGGAATGGGGGTGTAGTAGGAAAAAATCTATGCTTTTTAAATTGACAAAATTGCCTATTTCCAGGAATGTCATGAATAATCAGCAGAACGTTAAGTGCCAATAAGAAGTTATTCCCAATTGCTGCAGACAGGTCTTTGGTAGTCTCACAACTCATCTTCACACTCCAGTGGAGTTCATGCTTAAATAGAGGTGAACAAGGGAAATCTGTAAAGGTACCTGATGTTAGTAACTGCAAGGGCACCAGGACTAATGAAACGACAAATAGCAATCTTTTCAATTTTGTTTGATACCGGGCTGCTGTCTCCAAACAGCAGAAGCAATAACTTCATTTTGAGCCTTGCATTTTTATAAACACTCTACCACACTATCCCCTTAGCCAGAGCTGTGGAAGTTGTTTGTGAAGATGGCTAAGCAGAACTGTTTAAAACAAAAACTTTATGTTTTTTGGTTTGTTTATTTTATATATTGATTTCAGCAACGATATGGTGTGACAACATAGGACCTGGTTCTTATTTGCAGCAGTGTGAAGGAATCCTAGTGTAAATGAGAATCCAGCCCATAAAGTGTGCAAAGATTAGTGTCTTATTTTAGTACCATTATGAAGAGCCAGATTGTGGATTTACAGAGGTGCCCAAGGTTGTGAGGCATCTCACCACTACCTGGTCCAGAATGGCACATTTTATGAAGGCCCATTCATGCATCCCTTGCACATACAAAATATCCATTTGGGACAGATCCTCAGTTGATGTAAATCTGATTCGCTGGAACTAAGCAGATTTCCACCAGCTGATATTTTGGCTGTGCAAAGAATGCAGGATTGGGATCAGATATTGTTTGTTACTTAATTGTAGAATTACTGAATAACACCTCAGTTATTTTTATAAAAGAATGTATTGCACTTCTATTGCACTCTTTCTGATTATGCAGTGAAGTAAATCTTGGGGAATGGCAGACTTTTGGTAGACTTATTTCCACCTGAGAGAGATCAATTCAAATTAATAAGGAGCTGTTAGAGAGAGGGGCTTCAAAACGTAAGCCTATATCAACATATGGTAGAGTTGGAAAATAAAGTTAGAAGAAAGGCTTTGGAGCTAAACTAAGGCTTCAGCTGACTATGAAAAGGTATTATAGCCTAAGGTCCTCTCTAATTTGAGATCTCTAGTCCCACAGTGGTTACATGACATTTACGCATGGATATGCATACTGCATGAAATCAGTACTTCTTTACATTTAAACTCAGTGTACAATGGGACACTTGCATCCCAAAGGCTAAAAAGGAGAAACAGGAATGAATGAACGAATGACTTTGATTCTTGAATACAAGACTGCATATTTTATGACAAGTTGGATGCGTCGAAGTCAGAATAGACCCCAGGCAGGGTAACGGGATTCAGGTACAGAGTTGGCACTTACAGAGCCCTGGGAGAATTCTCACTGAGGCTAGCGTCATTGAAAACTAAAAATCTTAGAGCTGTTGCTGGGAACTATGAAAAAAACAACAATTATTTTTAACTCTTATTGAGAGCCACACTATCTTAAGACTTATCATTTATTCAGTCAGCAAGTATACTCTTACCAGGTACAGCAACATTTTCTTTAGATTGGTTTTATGCAGTTTTGAGTAACTGGGTCAGATCCTCAGCTGGCGTAAATCAACCCAGGCCCATGGAAGACAATGCAGCTATGTCGATATATATCAGTTGAGTTTCTGGCTCACAGTCGGCTTTTCTCCCCTAACCAGACATCATGAAAAGTGCTGGATAACAAATCTGGAGACTTTATCTGAAGATAGGGTGACCAGATGTCCCGATTTTATAGGGACAGTCCCGATTTTTGGGTCTTTTTCTTATATAGGTGCCTATTATTGTGAAAGTAGAATGAATTATATTGTTAAAATAGAATGGATTAAAGAAATGTTGTATGTTCCTTTAAGCAGGAATAAGGAATGTTGAAATATAGTTGTCAGGAAGAGAAACATTAAGGTATGAAACAATGGGTCCACTTAAGCTAATGGTGGGACATTAACAGGAGATCAGTAATAGTAAGGCCCCAGGTAAACTTATCAGTTCTGCTTCCTTTTGTTATCTTGTTAACTTTGTGCCCATTTATCTGTATAAATAAGATAGTTTGAGTCTTGCATGGTGCTCACATTATCTGGGTGTATTAGCAGAGCACTTTGTTAATAAACAGAGTGGTCTGACAAATTGTGAGTCCTGAGTCTGACTTTGACACCCCCCACCCCCTGTCCCGATTTTTCACATTTGCTGTCTGGTCACCCTATCTGAAGACCAAGGTACACAAGGGACAGCAATACACACTTCCTCATCAGTGTGCTGCCTCCACCTTACCCTGCAAGGACTACCTTAGGGATAAGACATTAGTTCATTTCCCATTCATCTTTGGGCTCTCTGGGGCCTGGTCTATGCTACACAGTTAGGTCGCCATAAGCTGCCTTGTATTGACTTAGCTGTGGAAGTGTCTTCACTTAAATTGGGCTCCCACCAATGTAAGTGCCTTTCTATGTACAGCCCTGTGCGGATACCAATTTATATCTGTGGATGCGGATATCCGTGGATTTAAATTGGTATCCATGGAACTGGAAGGCTCTCCCAGAAACCGCAGCAGTGAAAGAAGCAGAATGTGGGGCCGCCAGTGCTCTATGCCGGCAGCTCCTCTGGTGCAGCTGTACCACCCACAGCCCTGCCCACTGAGGTGGGCACCAGGCTTACCAGCTGCTGTCCCTGGTCGTGCTCTTGTGTTCAAGCAGTATGCATGCCCCCGGACAGGGGACGCAGCCAGCTCACATTTATTATGAAGGTAATTTCCCCCCTTCCATAGCATGTTTATTGTGGCCACAACAAAAATCCTAAGTCATCCTCATGTTATATTTATGGTCTTCCATGTTCTCCTGTTGTCTCTAAAAGGAATTAATAATTGGAGTTGCGGTCTTCTTATTCTACAGAAGTGTATTCTGAATGGTATTCTGCAAGGCTCATTTTTCCCCCCCAATGACCTTTTATACTTCTGGTGGACTGACAATTTCCTTATCATGGTATGTGTATATAAATATTCAAAGTGTACACCTTGCCACATTGCATGAGCTTGTGAGATTCACCAACAGAACTTGGTAACAAACTTCAGATTTGATGGTAGCACGAGTGGTAGAAGTTGGAAAACATTACTTGTGTTGCAGTAGTTCTCCAATTTGGTGAAACCACCTGTTTGTTACTATTGTTTGGATAGAGGTTATTTTAATATTAATGAATTCAGTGTAAAATACTACGATTTATGAACACAGCTCAGCAAATGATTGACAACACCCTATTTATTTGACAACTTGGCCTTGTATGCTGTTTGAAGATTGTCCACAAACAACTGTGTCAGGATAAGGAGCCTAAATGTTTTTTGTTGTTGTTGTTTGTTTGTTTCATGAACATAGGAATTTCAGTTGCAGACCAAAACTTCACCTTCCAAGAACATTTGCATATGAACAAAACTGAATTTGCATGGATTTCCCCCCAAAAAACTAATGGCCAGAGACTTGAGATATTCTTAAGCAAATGCAAGGGGCCCATTATTCCTATATTGAAAGATTTTCTGTTGTTGGAGGAACTATAGGTGAAAAGAGGTGAGCTGTTAGCTAGTTTGCATTCACAGGCTGCTCAATAAGCTCTTCCTTGTGTTAGCAGCACCGCCCCACCAAACCAAAAACAACCCCCCTGAGCGCCGCCCCGACGAATCAAAAACAATACCCCCCTCAGCGCCGCCGCACTGAACCAAAAATAACCCCCCCGAGCGCTGCCCCGCCGAACCAAAAACAATACCCCCCCAGCACTGCCGCACTGATCCAGAAATAACCCCCCCGAGCGCTGCCCCGCCGAACCAAAAACAACAACAACAACAACAACAACAAAACCGAGCACCGCCCTGCCGAACCAATGTTCTTAATTTCAAAATGTTTGTGATAGGCAATTTTTATTTAAGATCTGGACTATGGGAATGTGAAGTAGCTGCTGTTGTTAAGCAAGGTGGAAATGGGTTGTGGTGGCATAGACCAAAGGTCAGCCTACATTTTGGAAGTCAGGGTTCTATACTACAGAGGGCAAAATAGATCGTAGCTGCTTGAGGCTTAGAGTGGGCTCTTGCTGCTGTGTTATATTATGTTTTAATAAAAATAATGTAACTGTTTAATACAAGTGCTCTGTGCCTTAATAAGCTCTCCCTTCCCCTCCCCCCCCCCCCAGTAGGCTTGGGGAAGATGGAGTGTCATTCAGATTGATTGCCTTGATTTGTGGAGAATTGGCCAGGCTCAGTAAGAGCGTCTAGAGGCAAATTGGTAACTTTACACTGACTCACCATTTCATTATGTTTTCAGGAAAGTGAAGTAAACAGTGAAGAAGAATTGATCTGCCCATAGGACAGGCAACTGTCCAATTTCTATCAATTTAATTGCTAGACTTATGTATAAACCACAGGGAAGCCACCACTGTTGTGTAATGTTGGTGCCACAAAATGGCCACCATACCTCACCTCAGAGGTGGCTGTGCTATAGCAGTAGGTGAGGTGATTTCTAAGATGAAATGCTATAAAATGTCTTAGTGCTTGTGCGGGACACAGTTGGCCAGGATCTGACATCCTTACTCACACTGAATGATAGCTTACTCTGCTAGTAGTACCACTGAAATCCACAGGATTTCTCAAGGAGTCAAGTACTACTCAGAGTAAAGTTGGCAGAATCTAACCCCATATAAACCAATCCACAAAAAAAAATGTCTTTGTTCCTTTCAGTGCCAATGAATAGTCTCCCAGTACCATCCTTACTTGCACAGTTGCCTAACAAATGGAGTATAACCTAGAGCCCCTAGATACTCTCTTGCTAGAGTGTAATATACTCCTAGATACTCCCTCTTCAGATGGCAGCGCACTTCTGCAGACGATATCATTGGTCAGATTTGGTGTTATTCCTTGAAATGTCATTGCTGGAGATGCTGATTCTGGGAATGACAATACTCATGGTACTGGAACCCCTTGGGAAGGAACAAAGTTTAACAACAGCTGGTCAGATCATCAGCGGGTGTAAATCAGCCTAATCCTTTGAAATCAATGAGGCTGCACCAGTTTACTACAGCTGGGGAGTTTGCCTAGTATATCAGACTTTAAAATAATACGTTAATACACAGCTTTAATGAAATCATCTTTCAGATTTGTGCTAGGCGTGATGTCTAGAGGGGTGGAAGACACTGTATAAATGGCTTTGTGCTGTATACCGCCCTCTATCTTTCTTTATTACCCCTTTCTCTTTTACTTTTTCTCTCTCTCCTTTGTGCTTACAAACAGTAATAGAGTAATTAATCATCTGATATTCCTGGTTTGACAGCTTTGGCCTCTGCTGACTACATTTATATTTCATCAGACAGAGCCTGTTTTGCCACATCCTCTGGCTTGTCATAACCTGCCCAGTAATTCTCAGGGCTATCAACTCTTCAGCTCAAGCAGCATTATGCATCTGCTCAAGAATGATTATCTAGCTGCAGAAATCAATAAACTGAAGCTCTATTAATAACACACATTATAAGGGAGATGCCAAAATGACTGTCATGTTCTCTTGTGTGAGTACTGCCTGAACATAGAGAGAGCTGTCAGAAAGCCATTAGAATTAAATCAGTCTGACACCATCATTCTAGTTTCTTTAATAGCGGGGTGTCAGCACCTCAATATTTCCCTGCACTAATAGATTTCTGGGAGGAAATAAAAGTTCACCATCCCGGATGAGAGACTTTTGAAGCTTAAGTTTTGGTGTGATATAAAATGAAAGCAACAGAACAACTTATTATGTGTTGCCCCAGGGTCACTGTTACAGACTAGTGATTCAAGCGCTCTGATTTGAGAGGCATTTGGACACATGCCTGCTTGGTTACAATCAGGGGGACTCTCAAAAAGATTAATATCAGGATAAAATTGAAAATTACAGACAGAAATCACTGCAATTTAAATTTATCCCTCTCTCTAGCTGTTGCGCCTTCGCTCTTGAAGTGTGATGCTACAGTAGCATATTGCATTTCGAGTCAGAGCAGACGTCTCCATCTGATCTGTGAGGAAGGTCACATGTCCTTCTGTTTGAAAAGCACAACTCTCCCCAGTCCATATCTCCATCATTCATTCCAGGGGATGATACTACCAAAGTATTTTGACTCGATCATCCACTCTGAAAATTACATGCCTCTCACAGCAGCCCAGCTTCAATCATGGATGTGGAATTTCTAACCTAGCACTTAGCAAGTGATCCAGACTACACTTCCTGCAGTTTGGTACAGAGGAATTGAAGGAAAGTATTTGTATCATTTGGAACCATCCCTGAGGATACATTTCACAGCGGAAGATTGAGATTTGCACTACCATTTAGATTCATTCTCCTTTAGTATTTGCTTTTAAAGACTAAACGGTGGTCTGGGATTCCTGATGGAAAATACGCCTTCACTTAGCAAGATTTATTTATCTAATTCTTACAAAATGCATGCACAGAAAAAGAGATTTTCATTCAAATTGTTGCATAACAGATGCTGGTTCATTAGTTTAAAATTTGAAGATACCATTCTCCCAGTTTTCATGGATAAAAAATAGCTCCACTTGACTTTCTAAAGTGGAAGAGAGGCTAAACCACAACTTGAATACTTGCTATTATTATTTCTATTATGCTAACACCTGGGAGCCCCAACTGAGATCAAGGCCCCATTTTGCTAGCCATTATGAATACATGTGATAAGAGATAGTCCCTGCTCCACAGAGCTTATAAGCTAAAGAGACAAGAAAGTATTAACTCAATTTTACATATAGGGAACTGAGGCACAGAGAAATTAAATGATTTGCCTCAGGTCACACATGAAGTATATGGGAAAACTGCAAATTTAAAATGAATGCCAGGCCAGAGCCTTCACCATAAGACCATCCTTCCCCTCACAATTCCTGGAGCTATGTGTTAACTTTTCCAAGGCCCAAGTTTCAAGTGAGCTTGCGTCACAGTTTGAATGAACCTGTGCTGAGTTTCTCATACTGGGAAGGGCTTTGTGGTTTCTGGTGGCAGTTGCACAAAACTCATTGGTTTGAATCTACTGAAAACCAGGGAAAAATTGGCAGTTTCAGCTGATATTTCCCATGAGATTTTGGATTTGTTCAAACCCGAAACTCAATGGGAATCTCGGGGACATATGAACTGACATGAATTAAAACAAAAAAGGGTTGAATTCAATGCCTGTGAACAGAAAATGTAGAGTTTCGCATAGCTGCAGTAACTGGCTCTAGTAAAAGGCATTGCTTGCAATATTGAGCGCCTGCAACCTCTAAAACATTGATCAATTTGAGCAGACTAGGACAAGCAAGTTGAGAGAAGGGGAAATGAACTGAAAATGAAGATTATTGGCATAGTTTCAGGAGTTTCTCCAAAGGCACTTTAGAGTGCACAAAGAGCGAAGGTAGTGAATGGTGGGAGGGAGGGGAAGGGAAGGGAGAGGGGGAGGGAGGAAGATGAGGCTGGGCACTAAGTGGGCAGAGAGAGTTCAGTTGAAGATAGAGTGATTTACGAGCATGATCACTTTTTGCGATCCTACATGATTCTGTATCCCAGTAGGGAAAATGTATCCTGTGATGACATTAATCATTTTAAAGATATATTTGGGACCTTGATTAGGTGTCCCAGTTTTGAAGAAAGAGAAAACATACATACTGGAAATATTCTTCCTTGTGTCTAGCTTGTGTAAGGACATTCAGCATAACAGCAGCTACCAAAGTACATACTCTTCCCTCTATTACCCTGTACAGTAAACCGATGTTTAATTGTAGAGCCCTCATGAACGGGGTCATAAAATATCAATTAAAAAAATTTACAACACATATTAGATTCAAAACAAGGTGTCCAGACTTAGCATTCAGTTCAATGCTGTTAATTTCTTACAACAACTGTGGAGATAAGGAGATACACAGTCTGAAGTATTAAAAGGAAATACCTCCCTGTAAAAATATTACAGAATGGGTCAGGACCAGTGCTAAGAACATATGTACCCATTGTGGTTGCATGAGACAGACTGTTGTGGGAGATGCAAAAAAGGCATTATTCCTTTGTCCTTAGGAAGGAAGTAGTCGAGGTGAGAATCCCCTCGTTGGGAGGGGATGACCAACAAGAATTTTGTGCTGGAGGAAATGAAGGATTCTTGTGCATCCCACCAGTGAGTGTATGTTGTAGGCCTCTCTCTCTGCCCAGGCCACAGAGGATCTGAGTTTGTTACCAACCCCTCTAGGGAGCCTTAGCTCAAACTGTAGCAGCTCATGCATTTAGATTTGGAGATTTCCAGCTCAATTTGTGCTGTGTTGGCCAAGATAGCAGCTATTGCACTTGCACATCCTCTAAAAATATGTGACACAGGCATTAGTTTGGGGGAATACATTGTGGGGGAAGAGGGGGCAGCAATGTATCTATCACACTCATGCAGCTGAAATATTCAATGACAATACTACTTAATACATGTACAGTAATGTTTCATCTGTGTATCTCAAAGCAAATTACAAAGGAAAGGTAAGGCTCTTTAGCCCCATTTTACACATGGGGAAACTGAGCAGTAAAGTGTCTTGCCCAAAGTCACACAAGTATCTACAGATCCATGTCTTTCCACCAACTACATTCAGATATTTGTGACCACCTTATGTCCTCAAAAACATCAATTTTCATCCCTTAAATTAATTAGAGATGAGTCTTATTTCACTGATCTTGATTCCCACCATTTGGTTAGTGTACATGAAATCATTTGTATTAAGTTACTAATATAGAATAATAATGTCAGCATTTGCTTCTGTCCTCTGAAACAAGATACTTTATTTTTTCTCTCTTCTGTTATGACTTGTGTTCCTAGTTACTCTTTGTTTGCATGTCATTTGACTAAAAAAAATAGCTAATTAAAAAAAAAGTATTCATGTGTCAACAGGGTTGATTTATACAAGATGACTGAAATAGAGGAGCAAACGAGAGCCCTGTGAAATTTAAATAGTGAGAAGAGATGAGTTCATTGAAATCTGCCAGGTTCTGATCTTGTATAAATCAGCGTAGCTCCAATAAAGTCAATGCAACTATGCGGATTTGTACCCATTGAAGATCTGACTCTATATTTTTATGTTCCTCTCTTACATTAGGCATAAATTAAATACATTTGAAACAGTGTCCTAAACACATTTTCTTTACCGATTTCAAACGTAGCTTGCACATTTAAATATGCTTCACTCTACATTCATCTGTCTTCTTTTCATGCTCTTGTGAATTTTTCCATACATATTATGAATTGGATTCTACCACCCCTGCTTAAATTGAACATCACCTTACTCTGCAAGTAGCCTGGCCATTTGAGCTAAGAGAGGTAGTGGTAGTAAGTTGTCATACTCTGTGTGGACCACCAGCACTAAAGGAAGATGAGAGACCTACTTTGCCAGTGGGTTTCACAGATCTTTGCTGACAGATCTTGTCCCCTCTGCATTCAAGTCAGGCAGCTTCTTCTCCTCCATGCTGCTTGGGAGCCTGCAAAGGGAACATTGAAAGCACAGGAAGACAGCAACTTCTGCATCTCTGGGAATGGTGCATGCCCAATATACACATAATCTTCAGAGAATTTAGCTGCTAAATGTCAATAACTTTCCACTGATTATTCAAAGGCTTGTAACTTAACCAATTTTGGATGGATTTTCACAGGGACAGCAAAAGGTACAGCCTGGGCATAGGGAAACCTCCCTGCCAAACTTTGAAGTACCCACTCCAAAGCAAGTATCTGGTAGAGCTTCTTAATGAATCAGTTATGAAATAATTTTTTTGCATAGCAAAACAGTGTAATTTCCCCTAATCTCAGTCTCAGAAATGGATGGGACATTTTTTCCCCCTGATTCTTTAACTAAATAAATAAATCGCCCCGAGACAGATACCAGTCAAGGAAAATCCCAGCCCCAAAAATTTAAGCTGAGCAGTTATAATCAGCTAAAATCAGGGTCTTATAATGGGAAGTGTTGGGCATCCTTAACCATAGATGTTAGTATCAGCTCCATCTATAATTAAAATAGCAAATACAGTGAGACAAACTGAGATCTTAGTTACAATCATGTGGACCCCATTGACTTCAAGTAGTGACACCAAAGCTGTGTCATGTGCTTAACAGAATGTAGATTTTGGTCCAGTATTGGTAGAACTACTTACAATTGGTATTTGACTTAGAAAACAACTTACAAAGGACCAAACTCTGATATTTTATTCATTCTGCGTAGCACCTTACTCCAGAAGTAGTTCAGTTCACAAATAGTCCCATAATGATGTTGAGTAAGGTGCTATTCAACATACAAGTAAATAATGAGGTCCAGAATGTATATCAGACCTACATGAATAGAATATAATTAATGTATATTGTGGTTTATTCCTTTTTTATTTAAGTCAAAATTGATGGACCACACTTCTGCTGTGTCTAGATATCTGAGAACCTTCTCAGGCTCCTACATACTGGTTCATTTTTACTTCCACCTGTATTCATGGGAAAGGTCACATGATATTTTCCAAAATTCTCTTACCTAATTTTTGTTCCCAACAAACATGTGAGAAGCCCAGATCCCTAGATGCTGTTTAAGGGCTCGTGGCACAATCAGACTATGGGAAAATTAGGTTTAATTAAACTCAGACCTCCTCAAACTTTAGGGCTTGTCTACAGTGAGGGCAGATCTGTCTAACATTCTGGTGGGCCACACACACAAAAATCTTTGTCAAACTGACATTTGTATGGTAATGCCAATATAAATATATATATGATGGACCACGTTCTGCTCTCAGTCACATGCATGCCGGCCTCATTTGCATCAATAGGGGTAAGCAGGTGTAAGTGAAAGCAGAATTTGGCCCCTTATGTTTTAAAGTATCATTATCTCCCCATAGAGTTTTTTTTCAGTAAGCCATAGAAAGGGGGAGAAACTATTATAGCAGATAAGATTACTTTTTAATTAAACTAAATTAATATACTCTTCACTGCACTATTTAAAATTCAAACTAAATTAATAAATACATTAATCATATCTCGGTTGAGAAGAATGAATAGATAATCCAGTATGCCCTTCAGTTTCAAGGAAAATATTAACTCGTACCATTTCACATATCTATGACAGGGATGACCAGGAAAAATGTGAGATTTATCAAAACTTATGCACTCTTCTGTATTCAACCAGTTTTCTAGAGCTCTGAGCTCTGGCTGAGGAATTCAGATCTGGATCTAGATCCACAGATTGCATTTTCTGGGATCTGGGACTTTGGGTTGTCCCACTAGAAAGATAAAGGGTAACATTTTCAAATGCACCTAAGTGATTTAGAAGCCTACATTCCATTTTCAAAAGTGACCTAGATACTTAGGGCCCAAATCCTCAAAGGTATTTAGGCACCTAATGCATATTAATTTCAATGGGAGTTAGGTGCCTAAATACCTCTGAGATTCTGGTCTTTAGGAGCCAAAGGGCTTTTGAACATGGCAAGTTACTGTGCGGCAAGCCAGGCTGTGAATCTACAGTGTTCCAGCTTGCCACACAGTAACTCACTATGTGGACCCTACTAGAGCACAGTGAAAAACCTTGAGTGTGGCTTAGTGCACTACGCTTCGAAGCAGCAATATGCCACGCTGCACTCTGGGACTTTCACTGTTATGTGGCAGCGACCACATGGGACTGTGTGGCAAGCTGGTGGGCTGTAGATTCACAGCCTGGTTTGCCGTGCAGTGACTCACCATGTAGACAAGCCCTCAGTCTCACTGAAAGCCAATGGGATATAAAAGTAATTGAAATGCTTTTGAAAAGGTTATCCTTGGCCTATATGAGTGATTACAGTGTGCAGTTGTAGGTGCTACAACCACTGAGAATTGGTCAATAAATATGTCTGCTGAAACTAATTAAAGAACATTCTATTTTTTTTTCTACTGTCAGAGAGCAACAAAATAATCTTCCTGTGCTCTTTGCTCCTGGAACTCCATGTGGCTTAGGTTCAGCACACTTGACTAAACCCTCGCACAGCTTTATAATATATGAAGTCCCTAAACAAAAAAAAAAGGCATTTATTCTCACATATCCACCCCCCCCAAAGAAGCTCTGAGAGCTCCCCAAGATATGACAGGCTGCTCTAGTAGGTTTTGTTAATACACAGTGTGTCAACAGTGATGCGGTACGTAGAGGTACCTGACAGCACTGTGGCACATATGTCACAGAGGAACTTCCTATAGTAGAGGTGGTATTTGCAGTGTTATGCAAGCCGCTGACTTAAGATAAACCTACAACTCGAGGGATTCCTTTAAATGCAGAAAGCGTGTGCCTCCAAGACTCAATTCATGCAGCTAAGATTTTTATAGTACCTATAAAACACCCTCATTTTGCATTTGGTGCATAATCAGAGCTGCTATTGCTGCCAGTAAAAGTACTGGGTGTGTAAAAGGTCGAGCCAAAAAGTGTGAACGAATTCTTCTAATTATACCAGAAAACAATTAGTTTACTGGGTTTATTATAAAGTGTATAAGAGCATGGAGCACACTGGAGTTGGTTCTAAAGGCCACATTTCCTTCATTTGAACATGGATACAAAGCCCAGGTGCCTCATTTACCCACTCATCTTAACCCTTTTAATTGAACCCACTACATTAGGATAATGAACATTGTGGGTCCGGTTCTCACGCCAAGTTATGGCTCCTTTGTGCCTCACAGGGGCACAAAGGGAACATAATCCAGCTGTTAATGCATGGCAGAGAAATCCTTTGTTGCACATCTGTGCCAGCTCTGAGCCCTGCAGTTCTGCCCACCCCTCCATTTAGGAACGCTGCATCAGTGGCATAATTGAGAATTGCCAAGCAGCAAGTCTGATTCAGCCCAGGGCTTGCCCTCAGAATCAAGGAGCCCCCTCTTTTTCACCATCTCTTCTTTTTTGTAATAAGCAGCGCTCTGGAACTGGAAAGAATCTATACATTTTATTCTACTTCAGCATCCAGGCTTTCATAAGCATGGCCAGAGGCAGATTAAATGCTTATATTTGTCTAGAGCATGCCTCCTGTTTAAGTGGCACAATTGATTTAGTTCTTTGGGGTGTTTTACCTGCTCATAACAACTTTGAAAATTATTGTACTTGTTTTGTAAAAATTAGACTTGGCTCCAAATACCCTTAATGTTTGGAAAATTCACATATAGATTTTGGTCTGAACTTTGAGGCCTGGGCTCAATTTGAGAGTGTTTGGATCCAGGATTTGTGTTTGGGCCTATCTCAAAATAATTGTCATGGAACTGAATCATTGATAACAATTCTAGGGGCAAACGTCCTCTTGAGGCCAATCATTAGTTGAAAGAAAGTTAACAGGTACCCTGTTTCTTCTAGACCCCAACAGTATCCCTATCACTCCAAATAATAATAATAATTAATAACAATAATTACTCATGGATATAATAAAGGTGCTAAGCATAACCCATCTGGATGGCCAGCAATCTTCATTCCTCACACCAAGTGGAGAATGAACAATAATGGTAATAAATAACATCTTTGCTTCACTTCTGTATATTTTTCAATTCAGTGTACTACACCAAAATGGTAATCTATTGCAGAATGATTTGCTGTAAACCCAACTTCATAGTGGTGAGAAATTGCAGTCCCTGATGGTGATACATTAAGGTGAACAAGGGTGTGCTTAGCATAATGCATGCCAGAAATATAGATCAGAGTAAAAGGTTAGTTCTATGATACTCCTGTCGTCTTAAAAGAGAGAGAGAAGTAACTGCTTTTCCCTCCCAAAGGCAGTTTCCATAGTCAGTTTAAAGCTGGACCCCATAAATCTATATTTTCACTATATGCTTCCTGTGGGATCAGATCAGGCCCAGGAATTTTATGGTGTGAAAGGAATGTTATTGAATCTCTCACTAGCTCAGGGGATACAAGGTGAGGTAGCATTTCATGACTTTGGGTTTAATAGCTTTTTTACTGTAGTTCTTCTAGTAATACAAATATTAATCCAATTGCTTGAGTTGTTAGCTGTCGATCCCAGGGTGAACATTATTATCAATGGGTAAAACTCACCCCTTCTTCGAAGGGCCAGGGTAAAGTCCCCCACACCATTTAAGCCCGACATGTTTACAGCAGTGGGGGTTAATTAGCCAAGCAGCCGCATAGCTGTCCTTGCACATCTCCTTTGTGCTACGTGTGGCTGTTGCAGAAGGTCACTTTACGGCCAAGCCAGAGGTGGCTAAGTGGCAGACCTAGGGAGGGGCAATAGATTTGCATTTATTTAGATCAGGCACCCTTTCCCACATGCAACTGGCTCAGAATGGGTATGGCTGCAGCTGTTGGGGGTTGCACATCAGCCACGGGCCCTGGCCCTGGTTGAGAGGACAGGGATGGATTTTACCAGTTCAATCACCCAGCATTTGTACCCTCTCTCCCCCCCATAGAACCGGAATACTCTATGGGCACTGAGGGCACTGAATAACTTGCAGTATCAGCTGCATAATAAACTCTTATTGGGAACCACTAGCTGTGTCTGGCTAGGTGGGCAGCTTCCCCAAGCGCATGGCTCAGCCTCTTCTCCTATATGGATTTTTTTTTCTGTTTGCTTTCTGAGACACAGTCCCATATATTTAAATTTGAAATACCCTCTTGCAAAAGTGGAGACCTGTGAATATGGGAAAGGTTTTTTTGTACAATAACAAACAAATCAATCTTTTGAATGGTGCAAGCACCCCTCAGTACAGAGCATACTGAGACCTTTCTTAAGTTTTTATTCAGAAAACCTTCTTTTCAGAAGCACTTTGTTCAAATCTATCCCCTTATTACACGTCAAAGCTCATCCCTCATGTAGTAGAGATCGAGGAAATGTATTACAGCAGCTTGCGGCCTCACAGAGGCCGCAAACCACTAATTAGCTTATAGATTAACAAACGTGCCCCATAGGATCTAAATAAGAACAATTAACTTCATCTGAAGTCACTGCCATTGTGAAACTCACTGTTTTAATGTGGTGTTAAAGATATCTAAAAGTAGATACAACATTGGGAACCTTTGTGGCTATGTGCATATCTCAACACTGCCAACCCCAACCATCTAAAAATCATGAAGCAAGCTGCAAAACCCCATGAAATTAGCCTTAAAATTACAAGATTTTGTTTTTAAATAATAAACTCTGGATTCTTTTTATTTGCCCTCTGAAGTTTTAGCCTTGGGAATTCATGTTCTCCAGATGTTCCTGCTCATGAGGACTAAATATTTAGTTTATTGTTTTAATGGAAGCTGGGGTACTCACATAATCACATAATTTCAGAGCTGGGTCCTGAGAATCACAATAAGATTGCAGTAGGTGGCAAGACTGGTATTATTGCATTTTTGACCAGAGCAGTTAGTCAATATTCAGGTTCTTATGGGTTGTTTCTGTTAGGGATAGAAAGAGGTGATGGAGTCTGGTATTTTGCTGATGCAATCCTGTTTATCTACAAAGAATATACATATAATCCTGCTTCCTGGAACACAGGAAGAATACAATAGCAGGAAAGTTTCTTTGCTCACAATTCCCAGCCTCATTCCAGCCAGTGTTCAAAGCTTTTTCCTCAGCTTCACACTACAAATGCTTCTCTGGAGATTCCTTGCTGCCTTCTCAGTGTGCTTTTGTGGTATTTTTGTTGCTTCTCTCTCACGCACACATGCACACAACCTCCATCGAACAGTAACCGGCCCTCCTGTATTTACAATCAGTCTCCAGTGAAACCCCCTCCATCCACAAACCTCAGATTTCTAACTAGCCTTATATGTGGCCTGTGTTTTGGGAGGTGGCTTCTATTGTTTCAGCTATATATTCTATAAAATAACGTAGGTGGGTTTTTTAAAGTTTATCCTGAATGCAGGGTGGCTGCTATGCCCACCTGTTTCACTGAGACTTTGCCCAACTACCATCATTACAATATCTAAGGCTAAAATACACTTGAAAGACTCTACATTTCCCTCCTTGGTAATGTAGGGATCCTTTGTTGTTTTCAGTGTCTTCTCCAGTCTAGTTATTTTGTATATGTACAAGTCTTTTTCACAGTACTTATTTTCCTTAAAAGAAATCAGATTTAAGAATTGATCCATGATATTCTCCAGTTTCCAGTGCAGATCTTTAGTAATTCTGCAGGGCTTGCAGCAGAGGAGAATTGACAGGATGTAGGTTTGCCCCAGCATATATCCTCCTGCACCCATCCTGCCACTTCCATCCTATGGCCTACTCTCAATCCAAGCCCGGTTTCATTCCCCGAGCCAGGACTTTTATGGAGGTGGAACAGAGGTAACTGATCCCCAGTTCAGTGTTTGATGGGGCATGTTCTCACTTGGAGCTTTAAAAGAGAGGATTGCCCAATGGTTAGAGTACTGACCTAGGATGTGAGTTTGGAAAGTGTGTGACCTTGGAAAGTCAGTTAGCCGCTCTGTGCTTCATTTCTCCCTCTATAGAATGAGAATAATAGTATTGTCCTACCTCAAAGGGGTATTGTAACAAAAAATACTTTAAAGATTGTGTGTGACTCAGATGTTTTGGCAACGGGGCCCATATGCTACCTTAGATAGCTTACATAAAATGGCCACAGCACATTTCGAATTCCCATCACCTCTCTGGGTCTTCCTGTGGGGGCAAGAATCTTCTGATTCTCTTTTTTCCCCCCTTCTGTGACTAAGACAGCAGTGTTGGAAATCCTTCCTTCTCAGGGATGGGGAGAATGAAATATTATCTGACAGTGAAGAGCAGACCATGGAAGAAGGACAAGGAAGATCAATAAAATACTTAGAAAACATCTCGCTCCTCTCAACAAAATGTATGCAAATGTCAAGCAGATCCTAATTTTCTTCCTGTTTATTGTGTAAATCAATGGTGAGGCAGCTCCCAGTCAACTTATTCTCTTCTACTTGTGTGACGAGAGTCACTGCCACTTTATCCATCCTTCAGAAAAAGTTCCTCAGATTAGATTATATGTTATTCTACCTTTAAAAAGTCTATTTAATATGACATAAGACTTACCAAATATTGCTCAGTATCAGTTATCTTGGGTGCGAGGCACAGGAGAATTTAGTGATTCTACTCACTTGATTCATCAGTTGATGGAGACAAGGGTAATATTTTCACAAGTGCCTATGTCCCATTTTCAAAAAGCAAGTTAGGGCTCATCTGCACAAACATTTATTTCATGGCAGGGCTGGCTCCAGGCACCAGCTTGCCAAGCAGGTGCTTGGGGTGGCCACTCCGGAGAGGGGCGGCACGTCCAGCTATTCGGCGGCAATTCGGCGGACGGTCCCTCACTCCCGCTCGGAGTGAAGGACCTCCCGCCGAATTGCCGCCGCAGATCGCAATCGCGATCACAGCTTTTTTTTTTTTTTTTCCCCCTTTGGGGCGCCCAAACCCTGGAGCCAGCCCTGGTTCATGGCCAGCTGGGGTGTGGATCTACCATGCATTCTCTTCCCATGCACTGACTGTTCCTGTGGACCCTGCTGATGTGCATTAGCAGTTTGTTAGTGTGTTTTGAGTAGTCCGCTTAGAAACGGGACTAGGTCCAAGGTGCATTAACAAACTGTTAATGTGCATCAGCAGGGTCCAAACAGACAGTTAGTCCCTGGCAGGCTAGGGTAGATTCACACACCAGCTTGGTGCAATCTAAATGATCATATAGGCAAGCCCTTGGGCACTTAGGTACCTATGTCTGATGGAATGTCAATGGACCTTAAACTCCTCAGGGTCAGATTTACAAAGATATTTAGATGTCTAAAGTTGCCCCTTAGGATTTTCAAAAGCAAACAAGTACCTCCCTCCTGTTACTTGAAATGGGTGTTAGGTGCTTTGGCACTCTTTGCAGATTTTTTTCTTTGTAAAGCCAACTCTAGAGACAGCCAAAGTAATCGCTGGCTTGCAGCCCCACTGCTACTGTGGCTGTCATCTCCATAGACATTCTCCATGCTGGTAGTATTTCCATCATCCCTTATCATTGTGCTCATTTGAGCTGTAAACAGGGTCTTGGGAAACGATATAACCTCTTTCTCCTTTCCGCAGCCTGACGCAGATTTTAAGTTCTGCCACATCTTCTATCTGCAGATGCCACCACTGTTGCTGATGGTTTCTCCTCTCTCCCCTATGCTGCTGGCTTTTCAGCACCATCCGTTCACTTCCAAGACAGCAAGAGACAGCGGGCAACTTCAGCAGCAGGAAAAAGGCTCCTGAGACCTAGCAGCAGCAGGCAGAACCCTCTCAGGAAGCAGCAGTACCAGGGAAGCCACTCCTACTAAGGAAACAGCAACACAAGCAGCTTAGCTAGCGAGAGCTCACTAGAAGAATCCCTCCTAGGGCCAGTCTGCAGTCATCACATGTGTGTTGGAACATGGATTATTCTTTCCTATGGAAATGGAAAAAAAATTGTATGATCATATTACAAAATCATGCTGGTTCCATTTAAATACCAGGGGCCAGATTCTAATACCACTTGCACTGGGGTAACTCCACAGAGGTCAATGGACCTGATTCTCCATCACTCTGCAACTTTTATAGTCCTTTACACCAGTGGTTCTCAAAGAGCGGTTCCCGCAGCCCCCATTGGCCTGGAGCAGCGAACCGTGGCCAGTGGGAGCCGCGATCGGCCAAACCTGCGGACGCGGCAGGTAAACAAACTGGCCCAGCCTGCCAGGGGCTTTCCCTGCACAAGCGGTGGACCGACTTTGAGAACCACTGCTTTACACCATGGCAAACCATTCTGATTTGGTAGCATTTTTACCAACTACAGTGACTACACCAGCAGCAAAGCAACAGAGAATTAGCACACATACAGTTACTCTGGATTTACACCAGGGTCACTAAGAGCAGAAGGTTACCCCAGGGCTGTAACATTGTTCCAGAATTTAGTTTGGTCGTTTTTAGAGTCACATGACATGTTGCCAACTGTTATGATTTTTATTGCAAGATTCCTGATATTTGCTATTTTTCCTTAAAGCGCCGGCAGCTGGAATCATGAAATTGCATGAACTTTTCTGCTTTCATTAAAAACAATAATAATTAATAAAATAAAAGCAGGTTTCTAGCTCTCATGGTTGTGGAGAAAAGCTTGAAAATATGAAGCAAGTGCACCCAAAAATCTTAGAAACCAGAAATCACATAACAAGAACCCAGCATTTATTATTATGAAAAAGCTAATGAATTTTAAAGCCAATCTAATGATTTTTAATGGCCTGACTTTTGAAATGTTGGCGTCGGCAGTGTAGTCCACAAAGTGGCAGATTTAGCTGTCTACAGGTCTCTTAAGCTCTTTCTCAGATGTCACTGTTGCAGTCTGACACTGTATTCCTTGCTTGTTACTGCTTTCCACCTTTTGTCTGCTGTTGCAGTTGTTTTTTGTTGGTCATTGGCAAGAAAAGGCATGGCTGTCCTGTGATGTGGTTGAGTTCAGATAACAATGACCTTTGATCAGTTTTGGCCTCATGTGCAATGGTGAACTACAGCTGAAAGACTCTTTACAGTTGCTAATTCCCTCAGCCATGTGGCCCTCCCTTAGTAACAAGTTATTTAAAATATTCAGATGTTTTATATTCCAATCTATTTTTTGCAGCCCTGATTGAGTGATTTATATTCCGTATAACGTTAAGAGGACAAGGAACCCTCCTCTGAAACACAGCACTATACAACATTTTATATCCAGCCTTAAGGCTAAGCATGTCTTATTGTTCAGTTGGTGCATTCAGCAAAATTTCATGCAAATATCTTTATTGTGGCTGTATCTTGGAATTAAAAAAGAAAAGGGAATGGGCTATTAGGAAGAATGAAACAGGAGAGAATTACATTTAAAAAGTGCGCAATTTATAAGCAGCAGACATGTCTACATTTTAATCATTAGGCCCCAAAGACCTTTAATTATTAAGCAACACTCAAATGCTAAGCAACATAATCTCTGTGTTAGTTAATTACTGCAGTGAGTGATGGTATACATTACACTTGTGAAAACTGCTGTTTCTTAGTGTGTGTACAGTTGTTCGGGGGGGTGGGGGGGGGATGGATTGGAAGAACATTGAGGTCAACAATCTCCAGGAAGGAAAACGGCTTGGAGGTTTACTGAAAATCTTTTTAAACACAATCAATTTTCCCAAGATAGATTCCCTATGAAATATTAATGAACTATGCTATTTATTGAGGCAATCATTACCCAAGGTTATTGCATAGGAAACTGTTATCTAAATTAATCCTAGGGAAAAAAATGAACTCCCTTCTTGGGACCCCTAGTATGCAGCTGAGTTCTTTCATTTCACACTTTAAGGTAAACACTAATTTTTTGTGCAACAGTGGCTGGAGTTTGGTAAGTTCCATGCAAATGAAAATAAGAATGTAAGGATGAAATAAATACGCAAGCACCTGCTCACTTTAGATCATTCAAAAAGGCCAACAGTGTTTTCACTGCTAGTGTTATAGGAAGCATGAGGTTATCATTCTCCCCTACTTTCCATCTTGTGAAGTCCTTTCCACATGTGCAAAGCCACGGCAAAGGGCTAGTCAATCAGAAGGTAACTACATTGCTCACATTATACAGGTGTAAATGACTTTCCAAGGTGATTTCAATAGAACCGCACTGATTTACACCAGCTGGTGGGAGCTTGTCCTAGGCACCCTCCACCCAGAAGGCACCAGAACCAGGTGAATCACTTAAATTCTGGGTTCTATAAAGATAGGGCAGGGAGACTAACAGATATTTATTTTCTGCATGGAAACAAAAAATACTAGTTTGGGAATGATCCTATAGGTTGCTGGAGTGCTAACCTGGCATTGAGCTTTAGGGGGTGAATCTGACTCAACCACTTAAACAGAGGCAAGTGTGTGAAGGATAGTTATGACTTAGATAAGTCCTGATCGCAGAATACTTACACTGTACTAGGTAGTCCTAAACTTTAATCTTGGCTCTGATGCTTACTTTCTCTGACTTTGGAGAAGTCAAACTCTCTGCCTCGTATAATGATGCTAATAACAATTACCCCATGGGGGTGTTGTGAGGATGAATTAGATAGTATCTGTAAAGTGTTTAAAACTTCAATATACTTTTGCAAATGCAGAGTGTTAGTATTAATAACGAAATACTGTGTCAGTATTATTATGGCTACTGGCGAGTGGTTGACCATAGTGCTAGGATGGGAAAAGTGTAGACAGAGAGTGAATGGCATTCCATTAAAATTGCAAACTAATAACAATAGTCAGCCTTTATAGGGCGGATGATTATGGCTTACAGAATACAGGTTTGCTCCTTGTGAATAGCCCTTGGTCATCAATGGGACTATTCATGTAAGTCAGAGTCTCCAGGAGTGGGCCCTATATGAGTAAAGAAAGTAGTGATCATGCACCTCACTGAAAATAAAGCAGTATCACGTCCCCTCAGTGATCATACACAATTCCCATTCTCACTAATAGAGACTCACTAACAGGAGTGCTGAGAAAAAGAGTATTCCCCCCAGAATGGCATGATAAGAACAGGAAATTGTTTTAGTGCAGTCTTTTCCCCCTTTTAAGCACAATAATTAATAAAATACCTGGGTTGTCATTACTATTATTAACATCTGTTCTGTAAACATAGAGCAGTAAAGTTATGCTGCAGTTAACTGCACAAACACCTGCAATCCTTTTAATTAAAAAAACCCTCTAATCAGAACTATAAATAGAAAAGTTCAGTGTAAAATTGTGCTGGAAGATTAGTAATACAGGTCAAATTGTTAGCAGTGCTGTGCTTATGACAATTGTTATTTCAAAAAAGGAATGTAAATACACACAACCCTGGTAATGATGTGTGGTCGTGTTTGTATATCTCAGTTCAGAGACTCACTAAAATCTGTGACTTTTTTTCAGCAAATAATGTCAATATTTCATTTAAATTTTGCTATGAATGCTCCCATAATTCCTGATGCTAATTCTTCTCTGGCTAGTTATTTAAGTATACTTAACTATTTTTTTGTTAATCACAGCTTAAACCAGTATTTAAACAATAGAGGTCAGCTGGTGTGAATTAATGTAGCTACAGTGAAGGTCATTGATTTACAACAGTTGAGGATTTGGCCTTTAATCTGCTGATATTTTACTCCTGGGGTAAAGTGACAGACAAGAGGCTTAAAAGCTGGAGACAAAGATGAGGACATTTAATATTTTACCTGGTCATATCAGTGAAGATTCTAGTAGGGTATGATTTGTTATAAATGCTACACAGGAGGGCAAATTGATTGAAATGAGAGAAGGAATGAATGAAATATATTCAAGTGCATAGGTCCAAATCCTTGTTGGTGTACCTCAATGTAGCTCCCTTGAAGTCCGTGGAGCTATGCCATATAACACCAGCTGAAGATATAGGCCATAGTTTTTGCCATGAGTTTGAATGGTTGTATTACTTTAGTGACATTATCATGGGTGATCTATGATAGAATCGTTGGAGGGAGTGTGGTTATAGACTGGAGTTAGAGACTGGGAGGCAGAACTCCTGGAAATGTAGGGAACATCCTTTTGTGTTTCTAATGACCTTCTGTGCCCACAGAGGGATGGAAGCCAGAGGCAGGGTCTTCCTTTTCACTTGGATGTGAGGGACAGCTGGAAGCTGCAGGCTCTCTGTATTTCCTGGAGGAGAGGGGGGATGTGGCAGAGGAACAGACTTGCCTTCTTTCTCCTACTGGAAGATGGGAACTCAAACAGCTTTTTTCTCCCCTCAGATGTAGCTCCACCTGCTGATGGGAAGGCCTGTAGCTTGGAAATCCCTCAGCCAAGCACTAGCTGCTGCTTCTTCACTGAGTTCTGTGTTTTAGTCACTTTTTGGCAGACATTAAATTAACTTTCTCTATTTTCTAAATATCTACCTTGATACCTTTTCACTGGATTTTTTTTTGTAGTATCCACTATTCAGTTGTAAAATAAGAGCAACTATTTGTATGCTGTTCCTGCTAATTTGTTCAGAAAAGAGTCTTTTGACAACTCTGCACTTTCCTGGAAATATGAAGAGCAGAGGCTTAGGAGCCCAGGATGTAAACAAAGCCAAGTTGGCTTATAAATTTTTGGCCACGAAAACAAAATTAAAGGTTCTCCACATGTAAGAGGATGAAACTGATTGTAGGGAAAGGTATTTGAATTAATATTTTATTGTTGTTACAAATAGAGCATAAAAATTCAAACCGGACAGAGACCTCATTGCGCTAGTCACTGTATGGACAAAGCAGACAGAAGATGGGACAAAGGAAGTATCATTACCCCTATTTTACTCTTGGGGAACTGAGGCACAGAGAGAAAAAGTGACTTGCCAAGGTCACAAGTGAAATCTGTGGTAGAGCCAGGAATTGAATCTTAGTCCAGTGCTTTAACCAAAGATCCATCCTTGTCTCAAAGTTAAACTTTTAAGAAGTTTATAAAGAGGGTTACAAACAGAGATTAAATAGAAATTTTTTTTCATAGTATCCTTCTAATGAAATTAGCATTATGTTTTTAAAGATGAATTTGCAAATACGCTTCAATTTTTTATAACAATGCTAAACACTCAACCAAAATGATGTGATATCTTTTGCAGGTTGGAGACAATCCGGGGATCAGAAAATTGTGCTGTTTTGTGTTTGTCGTTCAGGTAAGAGCCACAGTTTTGCTAGTAAGACTTCAGATATTCTCTGGAAGGCTTTTTAATTAGACTTGTAAATAATTCATTACAGAAAGACTGTTTAAATGTGTATTTTAGGACTGCCCATAAACCCAGGTTTTGAGTGTGTCTTATAGTTTTTCCATCCTGACAAAGGGCAACATTATTTATCATAACTGAAGTAAATAAGCAAAGTTGCACTGCAATGTATTGTCTTTGTCATATTCAAGACAATGCAAAGCAAATAGAAATGAGCAAACTATTGTTAAATAATGCACGTGTTGTATATCTACAGTAACTTACAAGTAGCTTGTTCTTTCTTAAATTTTTCACGTTTGCGTTGTACAGTCATTCACAGCCCCCCCTTTCTCTCCCCCCGCAAACATTGTTAACGTGAGTAGTCTCATTGATCTTCAGCTGGGCTAAATAAATATAGATCCACTGAAGCTGCACAGGTTTGTCAGGCGAGGCTTAAGCCCATTGACTACAAAGCTTTATGTAGGAGGATACAGGATTTGTGTTTTTTTAAGTTCAGAGGTAAACATTAGCAAAATGTTTGGGGGAGAGGTGTGTGGTGTTTTTGTACCAGGCTTCATAGAAATATAGGTTTGGATCCTGCAAGCACTTAGGCACATGAGTAAAGTTACTCATGTGCCAAACAGTTTGATGTCTATCTTTGCATCGAGAACAAAACAAATTCTTCATCTCCCTGCAAAGATGCCTTAATGAGGATGCTCCTAAGAATCCTGCTGTGCCGTTTGATTCTAGAAATGTTGGGGGAAATCGGCTTGATTTCACAGCCATTAAAACAATACATTGTACTTGTAGGGACTGATCTGTAGTATGATGCCTGCTGCGTCTATTATTACTAATGAAATGTGATCTAGAGCCCAATGAAATCATTTGGAGTCCTTCCACTGAGGGTGGATCAGGCTCGTATAGCACTGTGCACCCATGGATCTTATTTCACACCTACCATTAGAAATGATGAGTCACAACATTCTGATCCAGCCTGGATTTTGAACATTCCAGAATGTGGATATCTAAAGTTTTGGTTCGGGCTGATCACTACCAACTCTCTAGTATGTAGTCATCTTAGTCTGTTTAAATTAATCACCCACTTGGTTTTACATTTTGGTAGCTTACTCAGAGTTGCTGGGTGTTGCGAGATTTAACAGGCTTTTGTTGCAATCACAAACTGACCTAAGACATGACCTATTCGTTTCTAGTACTGTTGTCTATGAATAGTGCTTCTATGTCAATATTTATGCAAAGCTTTTTTTCCATTCATCATATTGCTTCTAAAAATATTGACTAGAATTGCACCTTGTAACAAAATTATGGCCAGAGGAGAATCTGATCTCCATGACTTTTATTTTTTTATGTCTTCTTCTTAAATGGTATGTTCAAATTCATGAGTGTTTAACCAATCTCATTTTGATATCACATTTCTGGGGTGAAAATAAGGGTTAATAAATATGCAATCTGGTAAAACTAATTTCTCTGAAAGAAAGCTAAGAATGATTACACCCTGCTAGGTACAAATGGTCTGTTTTTTGTGTGTTAAGAGAACCCCATTCTTAAATAAACAGGAAAGATACATGGTGCTTCATCACTGACAGCTTCATTACAGACAACATATGCCTGACGGACTTCTCATAAGGATTCCTGTCATAACTATAAAGGGAAGGATAACAGCTCTCCTGTGTACAGTACTATAAAATCCCTCCTGGCCAGAGACTCCAAAATCCTTTTACCTGTAAAGGGTTAAGAAGCTCGGGTAACCTGGCTGACACCTGACCCAAAGGACCAATAAGGGGACAAGATAGGTTCTCTATGATACCAGTCTCCAAAGAGCAGTCCCAGGCAGCGATGTTGTATTGACCTTATGCAGAAGGTGTGCTCCCCAAAGCTATAGCTCTAAAGCCATCCTTTTATAGCCTACTAGTTTACCAGTAAAAGGTACTATATACATTACCTGAAACTGGATTCAATTAATCAGCTTGTTACCCTTTTTGTTTCTGGTACCACAATGTACCCCTTATCTTTTGCTGTGAACCCACATATTCCAGTCCATGATACATCCTTATCTTTGTTCTGGGTGCATGTGTTCCAGATACCATGTGGTGCGAAGACACCTCCTATGCCTGTACTGCGATAAACAGGTTTGTGAGGTTAACTCCCTTTCTGTTGCTATCAGGAAACAATTATGTCATGCTACTGACAGTTTTCCGATCTACTTAAGCCAAAATCTTACTTCAGCTAATGCAAGGTGTTATGCGATACTTGGCATAAATGAACAGGATTATAATAAAGGTATAGCCAATTTGGGTTATATAACTGCTATAGTAATGCTTAAGTATACTTAAATGCTTGAAGTATATATTGTGGGTAGTATTATCAGCATAATATATATGAATGCTAGCCAGTGTATATTAGTCAACAGAACCCTTGACCTCTACATCTAGAAGCTAGTTAAACAGACATTTTTTGAAGACTTTGTTTTAATGACTTTAATTATGGCTCTCCCTGTAATGTGCCTAACTTCCATGAAATGTCTGAACCAGTTATACAGGTTGGCAGGCTAAATTCTACTCTTGAACTTAGGTGCACAGCGTCCAATGAAGTTGGTGGGAGTTGGGCGTGTGTCTAACCCATGCCTGGTTGGTGTGGCACTCTGTTCCCTTATAGAGGCAACTTGACCACCTAGAGATTGATGAGTCTGCTACAGACTTGGCTAAGAGCCCAGTGGCTTTTAGCTCTTGCAGTAGAGGCTTATACACTCAGCTTCAGGTTTGATCCCGCCTGCCGAAAACCGGAGTCTGTTGTCATTACATGTGTGAAGTATCTGAGGGCAGAATTTGGCTCTTCATATGTAGTCAACATAGAACTTGTGTTGGATTTAAGTAATGCCTCTGCACAGTGGGGAATTTTACTCTTTATCAGGGATGAGAGTGAGAGGAGGGGGAATATATCAGAGGGTTAGAGAACAATCAGGGTAATAGAGGGTAAAATCAAGCTGAAATTGAAAAGTTTAAAAAAAATTGTTATAGGAAAAAAATGGATACGGATGGCAGGAAAAGCCTTCCAGTTTTTGCCAAGTAAAAAGATTTACTAAAACTGATAACTGTGCTCAAGCTTGTTTTGCTTCTAAAAAGATTACACTTAGATTACTGCAGCTCCATGCTGTCCTTGTTGAATATAATTTGTCTGACAAATTACCGGTAAGTAAATAAAAGAAAAACAGGACAAAGGACAAAACCGTTTAAATCCTTGTTGGAAATCACATTTGTATTTGATGTACGTGGCTATAAACACAGAAATCATAAGAGTGGGATGAAGAAAGCCCTGCACAAGGCTGTTGAAAATGGATGCATTTAGACTGCTGCACGCAGAATAGGAAAGGAACAATATGAAGCATACAGATGGTGCATTGTGTCCTTGTTTCCCCCCAGTAAAAGTAGCAATGCTTTTCTGTAACTTGGGGCCTGATTCTATGAGATGCTGAGCACCCTCACGTGCTATTGTCTTCACAGTCCCGCCTTAGAATCAGAGCTAGCTGGAAAATGAAAATCCCTCTCTGGGGGGAGGTGGGGGAATGTCAGATTTGGGGTTTTTTTGTCCCAGATTGAGACAAAAAGTCAAATGCAAATTTTTTCACTGGAAGAAATTTCCAGAAAAAATTCCATTGTGGGAGAACTGAAATGGAATTTTTCAGCTTACCGTCTGCCTTCTAGACAGGCAGCCAGGAAGTCACCATTTTGATTTTTTTTTTTTTTTTTGATGAAAAAATGTATATATTTGGTGGGGGAGGGGAATACATTTTTGCAAAAAGGGCATTTTCTTTCAGAAAATCATTCCAAAAGGGAGATACCCAACCAGGTCAAATTAAAACACTGGTCAGAATAGTTTCCGCTCATTTTATTTCCCATGGGCTTGTTTTTTGTAGAGATGGTGCTATTATAACTCAATTAACTCTCTGTTGGTCTGCCGGATGTCCAAGGATTAACTGACTTTTTTTGTGTAATATATATGCAGTATTGCTGTAGTCGTGTTGGTCCCAGGGTACTAGAGAGACAAGGTAGGCAAAGTAATATCTTGCATTGGACCAACTTCTATTGGTGAGAGACAAGCTTTTGAGCTACATGGAGCTCTTCTGTGTAGTTCAAAAGCTTGTCTCTCTTACCAAGAGAAGCTAGTCCAATGAAAGATATTACCTTGTCTCTCTTTTTTTTAAATAGCTTTTTAGCATTTGATTGTCACTTCCATTCATGGCTAGTCTAATGGATGGATGGGCCATCCCACTGTTTAATATTTTAAAAGCTGCCAGTGTTCTCCATTAGTATTAGTATTCACAGTAACTTGGAAAGAGAACTCCAAAACAGCTATACTTGAGGGGGGGAAATTGGAAAGTAAACGGGATTGTACCAAGTATACATTAGCACAGAAGTTAATTAAGCCATTTGATTAAGTGCTGGGATCTTGTTGCCCTAGGGACAATTCTGGGACCTTTTTTCCTGTTTGTCTCAGACAACACCTTTGATAAGAAAGAATTCAACTTGTAACCAACCCCCTCAGCAAAAGTATTATAACAAAGATTTAGGCCAAAGATTCTACCCTTTGCTTCTGTAATGAGTGATGGGGAGTCTTAACTGGCTTGCTCAGTTTCACTTGTTGAGTAGAAAGTGGTCATTGCCTTCCCAAGAGGGGCATAGTCAGTCTTATTCAGTATGATCTCCAAAAACAGTGCAAAAAAGGAGCAAGTTCAAGGTTCCCAAGGCAGCTTTTATTTGGACCTTGTCCACTCTGCACATAGGGCCATAACCAATATGTGTGCTGGTATGGGTCATTGCTCCTTGGGAGACTATATGGGAGAGACAGATGAGAAATGTAGTAAATGTAATATCTGACCAATTTATATATAGCTATATTGATGCCATAGTAAAAACACATCTATGCATTGTGACTTTGTCCCATTAGTTGTTGAGGTTCATGTTACTGATTGTAGGGGCACAATATCCCACAGGGATTTTTCTGAGTACATTTCCCATAATGCACTATGGCTAGGGGCTCCATGATACACAGCTTCCCCTCATGAAGAGGGGAGACCATGAAGTATTATGGGAGATATACTTCAGGTGGGTATGCTGGCCCAGTGAGAATGGGGACACAATAAGCAAACTACAATTCCCGTGAGGCACTAAAACTCCCATTTTCAGCCCAAATATTTCTGTTTTCCAATTTTGGTGAAATTTTTTGCTGGAAAAATAACTATTTGTACTAGCTCCAGTATGTACTGTAGCAACGTGACACTAAAGTGTTGGCATCAGCACTTATAAAAGGAGGAAAGTGACTGTGTGGAGGGGTACAACTTCTGACATAGGAATTTCCTCTGTTCCTGTGAGCCCCCACCATAGGTTTTTTTTCTCCCTGTGGATTTATTCCCCTCCACATTACACTGTGGGAGGAGGGTGCCCATATTAAAATTGAAATTTAGCTTTTTTTATCACACCACTAATAGGATTAGTTTCTATTCCATAGTCTACAAATGTGGGGGGGTTCATTCATATTTTACAGTAAGAAGTCTGAAGGCCTTTATAGTATCATAAAATATGTTGCTGTAGTCAAGATCTGCTTTAAATTCTATGCATTTAATTTTTTTTTAAGTTTCTACTTTGACACTAAAAATAAAAACACTGGTATTTGAGATAAATTTTTAGTTTTCCTATTCACAGTGGCTAATAATGGACTCTGTTTGTATAGAGAATATATTGCAGGCCACCTAGGAATATAAATCCTATTGCTGCTCATAAACTCAAGTCCTTTTACTTGCGCAATAATAAAATCATATATTTGGGCTCTAAAGTCTTTTTTTTTAATTTAAATTTCTGAAGCTTGATGTCTAATACAAATCAGACAACGCTGAAACACTCAGATAGCTTTTAGTTGCTTTGATGCTTTCCCCGGGCATACATTATGTACTTTTATTTTTTTCCTAAATCAATTGGAATGTTTTACACAATGTTCTCATTCATTTTGCCTCAAACAATCCTTTTTGCATGTTCTAAACTCAAATGTATGGAGCGATATTTTAATGTTTGAAACTAACATACAAAAGCCTATATAAAATTAGTCAGTTAGCAACTAAACTACATTCTAGGGTCTTGTTTTAATAATTAGAGGTTGAAATCCATAAATAAAGATGACTGACTAAGCATGCTCTATACACGTGCACACTCACAAGTAGCAGTGAAAGTGACACTAAGTAGAATGGAGAGATTAAATTTGCTGTAAGCGCTGAAAAAGATACTTCTGAGTCCCTCCAGTTGTTTAGATTCATGGAAAATGCTGCAGGTGGTTCATTATTTTTTAAATGTTTACATATGGAAAAGAGAGAACCAGGATCTGGGGCCATGTGTAAGGGCATGGGCATCCGCAGGCAAAAACTCAGGTTTATACATTTCCTGCTGTAAGAAAGTCTGGCTTATGCATGTCCATCACACTTTCAGTGCTTGATCCTTAGTGTTTAGTGCTGGCAAATTTGGCGCTTCAAATCTGCATCTATCTTTTTCTCTCTATTTTTCATTATTGAGCATGAGAGACTGATAAATGTAAAATATGACAACTGGCAATGATTGGTGTTTTGTATTGATTATTGGGTCAGTATTCTCTCTCTCTCGCAAATGCTTCACCATTGTCACACTACAGACAGTATATCTCTGCAAGCAGCCATGCTCCATTCCCTGGCCCTAGACCTATGGGAGGAGCTAACTGCCAGTCAGTTGTTGCTGGCTAGCAGTGTGGTCAGGGGCCACATTTTTAAATCTCCCTGGAGATTTTTTTTTTTTTTAAACGTAAAGCAAGGCATTCCTTCATCAGGGATACAGTATCTGGGGTGGAGGGAGGGAGGGTGTTCGGAAGTATTGAGTTCACCAGTGCTGCTTTCATGCACAGCCTGGGTCTCAGAACCTGCACCTGGAGCTAATCGTAGGTAGATCTGCCAGCATAGATCTACTGGGATTATAGACCGAGCCTAAAAGTATCATTATGTATTAGAGATTTCTCACATACAGCTGCTTTCTGCCCAGACTGTGGAAACTGACATCCTGGCTGAAGATTCACAATAGATAAGGAACAGTTTAACCTCTCTTGGTTCATGCTGCTGCTGTCCCATATTGACTTAGAATGTATCTGGAGCAATTCCCCTAGTGATTGTGCTTTTAACACTCTTCCTGATTTTAGGAAAACCAAGAGAAATGGCCAGGGGCAGAGTAGAACCCTTCTAAAGAGGTGGTGTGAGATCTGCAGAGCTTTCTCACTTAACCATCCCTTTGAAAAGTCAGTTACCTAAAGAGATAGGCAAGCAATCCCAACAGTGATCTACAGAGGTTCACCAGAAAGGGGGTGACTATATTTTACGATATTTACTATGTCATGTTCATGGGTCTTTCTCTTGCTCCTCCAATCCCATCTGTCCACCCATTGGGATGTCCATCCTGGCTTTCCCTTTTCTGGTTCTCACTGTGGCCCTGACCCAGTGAAGTACTTAAGCATGTGCAAAATTTTAAGCATGTGACTAGCCCCATTGAAGTCAGTAGCACAACTTTTGTGCTACAAGTTCTGCATTTGACTAAGTGCTTTGCTGGAATAGGACTTTTGTCCTGAGCTCCTTGTCATTCTCTTTCTCCCTTCAGTCTGTTATGTATCCAGTGTATGTCTTTTAGAAGAAGTGGTTTCTGCTGATGGCCTCTGGAATTGTGACTATCCTGTGCTGGGGTCTGTTCTGTGGAAATGGTGGGGGAAGGAGCAGAGGGAGGGACAGCGGGCATAGAACTTGTTGTGATTCCAGAATTTTCCACTCAAAACCAGGAT
This sequence comes from Terrapene triunguis, assembly GCF_002925995.2. Lineage (NCBI taxonomy): Eukaryota > Metazoa > Chordata > Testudines > Emydidae > Terrapene > Terrapene triunguis. The sequence continues at coordinate 7,567,533 of NW_020699373.1, read as the reverse complement.
GATCAAGTAGGCAGAGAAAATTCTGGCAAACTGGACATCTGGCCACTCTAAGCACAAATTATCGACACACAACCACCCTCAAACATAAGCATTGTTTTCTACATTATTTCCTCCTCTATCGCTGCCTGATGTAGTTTCAAAAAATGTTGTCTATACTTGCCAGGGATATCTCACTGCTGAATAGTTACTACTGTAAGTTCTAGCAAGGAAAAGAAAGTGAGATCACTATGGGTACGTCTACACTACAAGATTAATTCGAATTTAGATAATTCGAATTTGGGAAACAGATTGTATAAATTCGATTGTGCGCGGCCACACTAAGCACATTAATTCGGTTTTTAACCACATTAATTCGGTGGTGTGCGGCCACACTACCCCATTAATTTTAACCACATTAATTCGGTGGTGTGCGGCCACACTACCCCTAATTCGAATTTACAAAATCGATTTTGGTGCTACTCCGCTCGTCGGGGTGGAGTACAGAAATCGATTTTAAGCGCCCTTTAATTCGAAGTAACTGGCTCCGTTGTGTGGACGGGTTAAGGATTAATTCGGATTAACGCAGCTAAATCCGAATTAAAGTCGTAGTGTAGACCAGGCCTATGTTTGATGTGTAACACAGGGTCTCTGGTGTAGGGACAGGTATGTATCTCCGACACCACTGCAATCAGTACACCTCATGCCAATTCAAAACCATGCCCATCTTCACATGGCTCGTTACTTCAACAGAACAGCTGACTTCCCCCCCCCCAACCCCCCAGGCTAATTTATTCTGTGCCAAGGCTCATGGCAGGTTTGACAGGGCAGGAGGAAATGAGTTCTGCATGAGGACCTCATGGGAGGTGGATTTCAGCCTTTTCCCCAGAGGGGAGGGCCCATGAATGGCCCCCTCCTCCCCTTACATCTTGCCTTAGCTCCTACAGTGAGGAGAAGGGCAGCCATGGAGGGGAAGACCTTTGGATCCCTTGTGCATTATAGAAGGAAGAGGGAGTTCTACTATGGCCCAAAGGAGATGAATGTTGGACGTTTACCCAGATATTTACCTGTGCTATGCAGTGTTCTTGCAGCCAGGTTGGTCCCAGGATATTAGGCAAGGTTAGTGAGGAAATATATTTTATTAGACCAACTTCTGTAGAAAAGCTATTACCTCACCCACCTTGTCTCTAATTACCTGTGCTAGACAGTGTCTGCTCTGCAGCTAAATGTTGAGGCCTTCAGAGCAGTCCATTTGGCAGCTTTATTCAGCAGTTCACTGGACCGCAGCAATGAAAACAAACCTCATGGGCCATGTACTGAGCTGGTGTACATCAGCATAGCTCTATTGACTGTCTGTGCCAACTGAGATCTGGCCCATAACATTTTCTGAATTAAAGGCTTGCTGCTTAGAAACAACCAGTGAATTTAATAAATTCACTGGAAAAATAGATGAACACAGAAGTTGAAAGTGAGAAGACAAACATCCACTTCCCATTGCTTGCCATACGATTTTCACTTGTGCTCCAATTCACAGCAAACATGTTACCCAGTGACTATGGTTTAAAATGAAATTCTGAGGTTTATATTTGGGAAGAGTTCATAGGCGGCAACTCCGTGGGTGCTCTGGGGCTCAAGTACCCATTGAAAAAATAGTGGGTGCTCAGCACCCACCAGCCAGAGCTGTTCGGGGCTGCCGATCAGCTGTTTGGCAGCTGGGGGAGGGGCTTGAAAAAGGGCGTAGAGCAGCAAGTGGTGGGTGTGTGGGGCCTTAGAGGAGAGGTTGGAGTAGGGGTGAGGTGAGGATGGTGCCTTGGGGAAGGGGGCAGAGCCAGGGAGGGAAGGGGCAGAGTGGGGAGGGGGGAGGCGGGGCAGGGCCTTGGGGCAGACGGGTGGAGCACAGCTGGGGAAAAGTAAGTCAGCACCTATGGAAGAGTTTATATTCTATTAGAAATATCATCTCAGTCATGCCGTTGCTCTGTAAACATATGAGAGTATACCTTTATTCTGTGTGGGCTTGTAGTTAATGTACCTGTGAGCAGTGACCTTTGTGCAAGGTGAAGCAATACCCTTGTGTGTCTCCTGTGAGTGAGTCATTGAATTGTAACTCCTCTGCTGGACATGGCTGGTAATGTCTGTTCGGCACCCACCCCAGTGTTGGTTACCTTCCTTGTCATTATCTCTAGAGAGCCAGTTTCTGGGCGCTTCCCAAACCCACAGCATATTTTAGTGACAACCATACAACACATTCTCATAACTTCATATGCTTTGATATACATATTTAGATAGAAAAATGACTTTCAGCAGATCATAACCGTTCCCCTGATAATTCACATGGCCTGCTTTATGTGCAATATCGCAATTGTATATAAAAGAGGAATATGGGGGTTACAAGATGCTCCCCCAAGGTGTAGTGTCACAAGGGTTCTACAAAAAATTTCAACCAAAAAAAGGGTTTTCTTTCAAATTGTCTGCAGAGAAGTTTGATTTCTCATTGCGAATTGAATACTGATTTTTTTTTCCTGAAAACTGAAATATTTCAATTTGTAAATACTGCTCTGGTGCCTCATACTCCCATTGTTCTCTATAAGCCAGGCTACATGGTCAGACTACAACTCACTTGAAGCACCATGGACTCACATCATAGTGAGGGAAGGCAGTTATATCATGGGAGTCCCTGGACATGGTGCATCATGGGAGATGTACTTTGGCCAGGGAGACCAGCCCATAGAGGAGAATGGGGTCATAAGGCACTCAAACTACATCTCCCATGAGGCACAGTGTCAGCATTCCCAAAGTAAAAATATATTGGTTTTTCTACCAAAAAAAGAAAATCAATTTTTTGGTGAGGAAATCAGGTACTTCTCACACAGACTTGTTTAGTTGGGAATGCAGGTTTGATATAAAGTGTTTGAGTAGGCTTATTCCTCACCATTGCATTACCCACATAAGGACGGGACAGAATTGCAGTCACTCTGCTCATGCGATACTCCATCCCTTTTCCCCTTTGGGGGCTCACAGTGCCCTAAGGAAAAAAGTAGGAGAAAAGTAGGACCTGACCCCACCCATCCTCTGCCCACAGAGCAGGACTGACTCTCAGGGAAAGAGAAATCCTTTCTCTCTAAGACAGATGGCTACCCAAGTGGCTGGGTAGCTTTTCTGTGCCTGAAAGACACAATCCAGCCACTAAAATGTAGGGCTTTTTTTCCCCTTCATTTTCTGAATAGTTCTCCTAATCCTGTCCATATAGAATCTGTGTGTTCCAGAAAGGTCTGAGGGTTATATATAATACCTTTATTCATAACAACTTGCATTGTGCCCATACCCTAGATGGGGACTGGATTGTGCTAGGTGCTTGTAATCTGAACATAAAATGAGAAACAGCTGGAGGACAACAAACAGGGCGGAGGAAGGACAAAGTAACAACGATACAATTGCTTAATATAATAAGTAGCAGTTATGGCATGGCCACTCCCTAGTCCTTGTCCTTGGTTTTTCTTTTCCTTTCCATCTCATGCCACCTATTTTGCCAAGGCAGATGTCCGGTTTCACCAAGCATAGAGAGAAAAGTCTGCGCTGTGACATGGGCAATAGAAAAGTCTGTGTGATGCTCACCAGGCTGTGACAGAATTCCACGGCTGTAGTATGTGGCATGTCACAAGGCAGACATACAGCGTCCACAGAGAGCCTTTGAAATAATCCTGCTTCCTTACAGCCCCCATGTACCTAGGTCTCTGCATCCCTGTTGCTTTTCTGGTTGCTCTGCAGTTGTCCTTTGATTCTTGCTGTGAGGTCTCCATTACACAATGATTTAAAATTGATGCTCCCCACCCCCTCAGAAATTAGAGGAAATGAGAGCTAAATTGCCATAATCACACTTGTGACTTGGGTAGCTCTTATGTGCATGGTTGATGTTGTTACATGTTATACTTCTGTTCTTCAGTCACCCCTGCTGCATGCCCATGATTGCTTGGCCTCGGTCAGGTCAGATATCCACATCACCTGGACCAGAGCAGGTTGCTCTCTGCCGTCGCTGCTGCTATCAGTATAAGCTATAACTCAGGGTGCTTCTGGGGGTATCACTGTGGAAAGTTTGTTCCATAATCTGGGTAACGCAGCTGCTGGTAGCTGCACCTCATGAACCTTGCACACAATTGGCTTCATTACCAGGGTCTGATTGCTTTTCCTCTAGGCATTTTGGTGCTACTGTAATCCTTTTGCTGTGTGTTGCACCGATGGAGACAAGAGGGTACCCGTCTTCTTAATTTACTGCAGTCTATACAAACCGTTATTGCTGGCCTCAGACCCACAGAGGCCAAGTCAGTGTTTGCCACCAGTTACAGCTGTGCATTAACTTACCATCCAATATGTCTTACTCAGCGTACTGGAGCATGTCCCTTTGGCCAGGGGTGGCCAAACTTTCTGACCCTCCGAGCCACATACGACAATCTTCAGAAGTTCGAGAGCTGGGGTGCGCCTGCTGGGGCTAGGGGCATCAGCCCTGCGGCGGGGTGGTGGGGCTAGGGGCTTCTGCCCTGTGGGGTGGGGGGTCTCATGGCTTCAGCCCCTCAGGAGGCGCCTTATGGGGCTTGGGGTTTCAGCCCCACTCCTGCTGAAGCCCTGAGTCCCGGCAGGTGCACCCCATGGGGCTGAAACCCCAAGCTTCCACTCCCTGCAGGGCAGAAGCCCCTAGCCCCTCCACATTGCTGCAGGGCACAAGTCCCGAGTTCCCCTCAGTCTGGTAGGTGGAGCCCCCCATATTTCCCACTCTTCATGAGCTGCACTTTAATTGTAAAAGAGGCACATGTGCCTTGCAAGCCACAGTTTGGCCACTCCTGCTATAATTCAAGTAGTAAATAATTGTGACCACTTGTATACCTCTGTATGGTAACTGGTGGAACACATCCTCACGTGATAAAACTTAGGCCTTGTCTACACTACAGGGGAAATACAATTTAAGCTACACAATTTGAGTTATGTGAATAGCGTAATTCAAATCAACATAGCTTAGATCTACTTACCACAGGGTCCATGCTATGTGAAGTCGATGGTAGATGCTCTCCTGTTGTCTCCCCCAATCTTCTCGATTCGGTGGAGTATAGGAGTCGACGGGAAAGCAATCTGCGGTCGATTTAGCGGGTCTTCACTAGACCCGCTAAATCGACCTCCGATACGGGGGGATCGACGATCAGTATAAGTGTAGACAAGCCCTTAGTAGTCAGTGGAATGACATCAATTTCACACCAGCTGAGAACCTGGGTCATTAGCTTTTCAGTGGTGACCACTTCATGGACACCAGCCTTTCAAACAGCAGAAATAAATAATAAAGGCTATTTTTTTTTGCTTGAAATAAAGAATATCTAGGGGGTGATGCTATACTGTTGAGAGTGTGTGCGGTTTTGTGTTATCATCTTAGGGTAGACATATTGCACTCCTAGAAACAGAGAGAGCATATGTTGCTAGGGGGCCATCTATTCGACTCTCCTTTGTTGAAATCCTATCCTGAATATGTTCAGATATTGCCTTTTTATGCACATTGCTGTACTTATCTCCTCCCAATCCAAGTTCCTAGCTTGCAGCTCCACCCTTGCCATCTTGCATATTTGTTCAGGGTCATCTGCTGTCTCACAAGCCACAAGATGAAGCATTTCCCTTTCTTAAACTGAATCCTTCCTGCACCGCCAAATGTAGCTCAGGGCATGAATGTGCCCTTCTCTTCAGAGAAAACTACATTCAGGAGGATAACAAACCCATTCTTCTTTATGAAAGGGAAAGCAGGGTCTGTGCTTCCTCTCACTTCCAGAGCTCAGTCATATAATTGCCTTTTTCCCCACTTTGCTTGCTAGCTAGCTTACACTTTCTATTCTGTCGAAGAAAAAGCAACATATTGGTGCACATTTCTTCATGCTCCTGGACCTTGTACAGTCATTTACACCACTGCAAATCATTACTATTCAGATTTAGTAACATCTTATGCTTGCTTTCCCCTCAAGTTTTATTGGTTTATGGGACTAAACAAGATACAGGGAATCTGACCCAAAGTTTATGTACATGCTATATGGTATGTGATAAAAGATCCTGGTTGTACCGTCTTCCTATCATTTGTACATGGTATCAGTGAACTCTTCCATAACTGGAAGAAAACATGTGACTGAGTTACTGTCTAAAGCTAGGTGAATGATTCATAAAACAAGTAGGACCTTAGTACTAGGATTGGTTGGCAAATATATTAAAAAGAAAGTGGAAGTTTCATTAATATTTGTTGTTAAAAGTTTGTAACTGAGACATTTTTATTAAAATTTTATCATTTTTGTCAAAAATTGGAATTTTAGAAATTTTCAACCAGTTCTGTTCTGTTCACTAGTCTGAGTCCTATTCAGATCAAAGCAAGAATCTGCCCTTTAGTTGTCAAATTTCTTTTATTTTTTCCCCTGACAAATTGTTTGGGGAATTCTCAGATTGATTGATTTATTTTATTCAGAACTACTTGTGAATTTCTTCTTGGGTCTGTATGACTGCCTCATTGTGAGCATTCCAAATGCTTGCTGTTTCGGTAACTAACAAACAGCAAGGTCGTTTGCATGTTTCACGTTCAGGTGTAACACTTCCAATTTGAAATTCCCTCTGTTTATTAATGCAGTGAATAACTGAGCATTCACACTAGCAAAGCTCATTTGACATAACATTCAGCAAAAGCAGACACAGAAGGAGTATGAACATAGTGTAGGGAAATTTTAAAAAATGTATTACTCCAGTTCAGTTGATCATCTCAGCCCCTTCCTTGGGAAAGGTGAGCAAAACAATGATCATAACTGTTACGAATTGGCACTCTTGTTGGTAGTCTTAGCAGAGTGGCCAAGAATAGAATTATCCTCTCAACCATAACATAGGTCCTTCCAGGTCAGAGCTGGTTATGTTGATGAATGAACACGGATCTTAGTGTTTTTGTGTTTGGTTTTTCCCCCCCGCCAAGCTTGTGAAACACTTTACCACTTCCTGCATAGCGTGGAGTCCTGGGAGGCATTGCTCCTCCAGGCACCGCAGATTTCTCATTGGCAATTGAATCTTTGTAACTTAGCCACAGCAAAGCTGTGCCTTATAGTCACCACAGAGCTCATTATTCTTAAATATCTGTTTGAAAATGTTATGCTGAACGACTAATGTAACAAAAAAATATTTGGGGGTATTAATAAATATGCTCATCACTCCATATCATTAAAAAGAAGTACAAGTTGCTCACTCCAAAAAAAAGAAAAGAAAATTACAAGAACTGTAAAATGGATCAAAGGTGGACAATATCTTCAATTTCAAAAGGTTTCTCAGTAATATTTTTACGACATAGCTGCATTCTGCATTGGCTTCTATTAAAGCTGCATTAATTAGCCTCCAAAGGAATATATAAAATGCCAGATGTCAAAGTAGTAATATTAGCAAAGCTGTTAAATTCATGAACAGAAGTAGGAAGAGCTTTTAACAGAATACACTGTGAGTTTAAATTGCTGGCAAGAATTGCCCAAACTGTGAAGATTATTTTAGTCGGAGTTCTGCCTTAAAACAATCCATGAGTGATTCCAATAGTGTGGAGTAGAGATTTGTGTCTGTTTTACAATAGGCCCAAAGACCTAATAGCCATTTAATTCCCTTGCCTTTTTTCCCCCTTTCTGAGAAGATTTAGTGCTAAAGATAAAGTGGAACTGAACTACCTGCAGTGTCCATGAGGTGCAGAGTAATGACATAGGATCAGATTCAGACCTGGCACAATCAGGTACAACTCCAGTGAAATCAGTGGAGACGTGCCCGCTTACACCAAGTCTGAATTTGATCTATAATGCCTGCAATGTTTTTCTGGCCGCACGAAGAAAGTGTCATCTCCAGCATGTCAGCTGATCTAAAAAGCCCTGGACTCACATGGCAAGAGCGGTGGTTTCTGAGTCGGGCAAGATGCCTCTGAGCACCCATCTTACTACTGGTCTTCTGCAGAATCTGCCTCTTTTCCTCATGCACAGGGAAACTATTTCAGACTTAGTAACGAACACAGAGCAAGGGGAGACAGAAGTCACTAGGAAATAGGTAGTTTAGTCGGCCTACCCCGATTGGGGGTGGTTATAGGGAGTGGCTGTGCTCCTCTCTAATTTACCTTTGGAAAGATCTTTTACCCTGATGGACTTCCTAGTACTACCGACACTTCCTGGGGACAAAAACAAAAACAAACAAGTAAAACCATCCCTAACTCATCTGAGTGAATAGTTCTATGAGTAGGTCCACTGGCATTAGTACAGTTACTTGCACGAGAGAGGACTCTTCATGAAAGTAAGTGTTTGTAAGGTCATACCCTAGGATTTTCTCACTTGTATAACCATCTTTGATCTGATGAATGGAGTCTTTCAGTAAATAGGAAGGCTAAAAAGCAAAAAAATCCCCTACTCCTCCATTCCATGCTGCCCAATATACAAAAATATGGTTGTTAATAATCAGCCCATTTTTCCAATGTAACCAAATGCAGTCTGACATTAAGTAGATTTTGCTTCTGTGAATCATTCAGAAATGTATCCACTGGAGATCCGTCTATCCACAGCTCATTTTTAAAATACAGAACATTGTTGTAAAAATTAAGTATCCACTAATGGATGCTCTTGCTCTTCTCTCTATTAAAGTCCATCTTAATGAAGGAAAAGAAATATTGGCTGATTTCTATGTTTCCAGGCATAAAAATATGCACATCTATCAATGATGTTTAAAAATATTAATCTTCACATTTTTAATGTTTTCTGTAAATCTGAGGCATCCAGGTCCCCAGCTCTAGTTGGTCAGCATAACCTCATTACACACTCAGGGCCCAATCCCCAGCTTTATGTATTTGCAGAGAGTCGACCCAATGAAAAGACACTCATCAACATATTTTCCCAATCCTACAGTAAATGCTACAACCTGTTCTACCAATTACTATTCATTAGTTTGTATTATTCATCATAACTATTAGTAATAGCACTTTAGAACATGTTGTATTTTACATTTACAGAACACTTAATAAAATTAGCTAAATAATTTAACATCAATAAAATACACCATCAAGTATATTTAAGCAAGTCCCTTTTCTGTCCTAGTGTACTCAGAATTGATGTCTGGGTAAACACACAATTTGCGTCCATGGTCATATGCCTCAAACTTATGTCACTTCTTTGGCTTTTCAATAATAAAATAGCGTACTCAGTAGGAGATTGTTTCTGCTTTTACATGAATGGTTGATATGTACATGTACAAATTAAATATGCATGATTCTCTGTCAAGTACTTTACTGGACTGGAATCTATTTGCCCAGATTAGTTTTCACCTGTGTAAGTGCTTACACACACACACACACACAAGCCAATAAGGCCTTGAGTCTGCAATCATTAGGCAAGAAGAATGTACCACATAGCTTTAAAGTGTTTTAGGTGACATTCCTGGCTCTAAAATGCACTGATAACGCGTGTGTATGCGGGACATGCAAAATGAAATGGAGAAGACATGGAGTGATGAGGGACCCATCTGTGTCTAAAGATTGCAACATTGAGACTTTGAGGTGTATTCCTGCTTTATGTATCAATGTTCATTGAATATTAGGGTTGGAAGAGATCTCAAGAGGTCATCTAGTCCAACCCCCTGCTCAAAGCAGGACCAACACCGACTAAATCATCCCGGCCAGGGCTTTGTCAAGCCGGGCCTTAAAAACCTCTAAGGATGGAGGTTCCACCACCTCCCTAGGTAACCCATTCCAGTGCTTCACCACCCTCCTAGTGAAATAGTTTTTCCTACTATCCGACCTAGACCTCCCCCACTGCAACTTGAGACCATTGCTCCTTGTTCTGTCATCTGCCACCACTGAGAACAGCCGAGCGCCATCCTCTTTGGAACCCCCCTTCAGGTAGTGGAAGGCTGCTATCAAATCCCCCCTCACTCTTCTCTTCTGTAGATTAAATAACCCCAGTTCCCTCAGCCTCTCCTCATAAGTCATGTGCCCCAGCCCCCTAATCATCTGTGTTGCCCTCTGCTGGACTCTCTCTAATTTGTCCACATTCCTTCTGTAGTGGGGGGACCAAAACTGGACGCAATACTCCAGATGTGGCCTCCTCAGTGTTGAATAGAGGGGAATAATCACTTCCCTCAATCTGCTGGCAATGCTCCTACTAATACAGTCCAATATGCTATTGGCCTTCTTGGCAACGAGGGCACACTGCTGACTCATATCCAGCTTCTTGTCCACTGTAATCACCAAGTCCTTTTCCGCAGAACTGCTGCTTAGCCAGTCGGTCCCCTGTCTGTAGCGGTGCATGGGATTCTTTCTTCCTAAGTGCAGGACTCTGCACTTGTCCTTATTGAACCTCATCAGATTTCTTTTGGCCCAATCCTCCAATTCGTTTAGGTCACTCTGGACCCTATCCCTACCCTCTAGCATATCTACCTCTCCCCCCAGCTTAGTGTCATCTGCGAACTTGCTGAGGGTGCAATCCATCCCATCATCCAGATCATTAATGAAGATGTTGAACAAAACCGACCCCTGGAGCACTCTGCTTGATACCGGCTGCCACCTAGACATCGAGCCGTTGATCACTACCAGTTGAGCCCGACGATCTAGGCAGCTTTCTATCCACCTTATAGTCCATTTATCCAATCCATACTTTTTTTAATTTGCTGGCAAGAATACTGTGGGAGACCGTATCAAAAGCTTTGCTAAAGTCAGCCCCTACAGCTCCTGGAGTCATGTGATTCCATAATGATGTCAGCTTCCACTTTAAAATAAAGGAAGCTTTCTAGCTCTTATAGTTGCTAGAAAAGCTTGAAAATGTTGACCATAAAAGAAAGAAAATTAAAAAAAATGCAATGCAATATCTCTAAATTTCATGATTTTACAACCAGTCTCATGATTCTTGGGGCCATGGTTGGCAGTGCTGATTAAAAAAACTATCAAATGTCATGTGTGCTGTGTGCTACTTTGCCATTGCACCAGCTGTCCAGTAGTTGAAAATAATGCTAGGTTAAACCGTACAGTTAATGAAAGAACTTAAATAATTACTGCACCGTACCTGATGCACATGTGTCAAAGAGCCTTGTGGAGCTGAGACTTAGATACACTGTATGTATTTCATCATATGACTAGGTTATGTGCAGTGCTTCTCAAAAGCTGCTGTGGTGAAAACACAAAAAAACCCAGCTTTTTCTACACTGTTCTTTCTTCCCAGCTCCTATTGTCCTCAAATGTGACAGATTCCATCAGCATGGATTAATAAAATTGGGCCAAGAATATTTTCTTTTAATTCTGCTGTGCCCACAGATCCAGCCAAACTCTGAATTGGGCAAGAAAGTCCAGGGGTTTTGACCTATTGCACGTTACTAACATCATTTGTATTTATCTGGCACTGACAGATTTTGTATCTGGAAACATGAGTGATAACATTAATTTGCAAAGCAGTAGCAGCTGTTAATTTTATGTTGTGAAAAACAAAATAATTCTTCGATTTACTGAAGGTCCTGCTCCAATTGCTGGGGCTATACAGGGTATTGCCTGAGGTTCTGGTCCAATGTCTATTGAAGTCAAGGGAACGTTTCCCACTGAATTCAATGAGTATTAGATTGGGCATAAATTAGGAGGTGGCAGGTATTAAGGAATGTTTGGAGTGAAAGTTAGTTTAGGGCGCATTTATGTGCTACTTCGGATCCTTCTGACGATAAATAAATGCTCATTTAAGGCCTGTTCCGAAGTCCCCTGAAATTAATGGAAAGACTCCCATTGACTTAGTATGTTCTGAAGCAGGCACTTCTGCAACAAATGAATTATACTAACCCTAGAATTCAACCCATGCACCTGCCTTATCTCTTGGGCCCATTTTAGTGGCTGGACATATGGATGTGCTCTTCTGAGCTGAATATTAATTAAGGTTGTCAATTTTTAAGTGACCAAACTTAAAGGAGGAATCTGAATAAGTAACTTTTTTTTTTGTTTTACATCCTAAAAATCCCCCAATGTCCCTTTTATATTGATGCCTTCATTTTAACTACAATATGAAGTATAAAGCTCTGAATTTACCTTCATGGCAAAGGTCCCAGATTGTTAGATGATGTCTTCAGTGGGACTTTCCATGCAGTAATATCATGCAGTGGAATGAAGTAGTGGATTCCACTTCAAGTGTGGGGTAAGGAGATGTAACATTGCTGATTGCAATGGAGTTGAAGCCACTTCGATAACATATCAGTTTGGCTCAAGAAGTTTAGTACTGGGCCCTTCCATTAGAGAACCCTTAAAATGAGAATACAATTATAAACTGCTATTTATAAAGTTCTAGAGTCTTAAAAAAAAACCTATAGGGAAAGATAAAGTAAGAATTTCATTAGTTTACCTTTTTAAAAAGGCAATATTGCTAGTTTTATGGAAGCTTTCCATAAAGATAAATATTTGTTTCTCCTTTCCTTTCCTTATGCTGAATGTAGATGCAGTATGCTTGATAATTTTCTCATAGAAGGCAAATCAGTAGAAACTCCTTTGAACCTAGTGCAATGACACCAAAGTAGCCCGAGAGGTTTCATTCTAATGTAAGTGATACCAGGATCAGGCTGTGTAGTTCTGTTCACTTTGTTTTCCTTTGCCACGTGGTGTTTTGGAACCTTAAGGGAAAAATGAGGCTTCTGCTATTAACTAAACACATCTGATCCATTCAACATGTACCTGGACCATAAAAGAAAGGACGAGACATAATATTGAAGTTACAATTTTTTCCAATGGGCTGAGCTCAAGAAATGTCTATTTGAATGTTGTAAATATTCACTGAACTTGTCAATCAATATCCATTTAAGTAAAGTACTCCGTTTGCAGAGTTTAAAGTCTCTAGATCTATGTGGCCTATCTTTTCTGTTTAACATCTTAAAAGAAAGTGTCTCTTTCAAAAGGAGCCCTGCAGCCAAATATGCAAGATCCTAGTGAACACATTGTTCCAAACTTGAGCATTACCTTGAAAGTTCACTGCCATCTGCCCATTTGGCTCACAAAGAAGTATAGGCTAAATACTACTGTTTACCCAATAAATACATGCTTTTCATTGCAAACCCAAAATATCTGCCAAAAGGAGATCTATGTGGATTGCCAGGCAATGCAAATCTTTCTCTTAAGAGAGTTTAGTATTTGTAAATGCAGCTGGCTTGATAGCTTTGTAGTCTGAAATCCTTTGTATCCAAGGACAGTTACAAACCAGGAAGGGACAGTACAAGCTTCCAGAAGAAGACCTGAATAAGAGTTCTGTGTAGCTCAAAAGCTAGTTGCTCTCTCTCCAACAGAAGTTGGTCCAATAGTAGATATTACGTAGGGATTTTACTATAATAAGCTTAACTTTCAAAACAAGCTTTTTTGAACCAAATAGACTTTTTTTTTATTTTGAAAATGTTGCAACCGGATGTTTTTGACAAAGAAAAAATTGTAAACAGCATTTTAAAATTAAGTGAGAAATTCATCAGAACTGATCTTTTCCCACAAACAATTTTGATTTCAACAAATTGGCATTTTCTGAACAAAAATGTTTCATTAAAAAATTTCTGACTGGATTTAGTCATCAACACTGGAGAGGCAATAAGAATTTGAACATGTGCTAGTGATGTGAAAGTACTGCTTTCCATATAAGAATACTTACAATAATGTCATTATGAGATCATTTTACTACAGTAATACTGTAAGGGGTCCTTAAACTGTGAAATTCTTATGAGTATGACCTTTACCAACATAATAGTATTTAATTCTTTGTTCATGTCCCACACAGAAATATTGTGCACAGTATAGTGACCACGAAATCACCCCAATGTGTATACTACAATGCCTTGCTAGGTATTCTTTACTTGTACTATTATAGCATCCAGGATATCCAGTCATGGATCAGGACCCCATTGTGCTAGGCACTGTGCAAACACAGAACAAAAAAACGGTTGCTTCCCCAATCTAAAATCCTATAACATTAAGTTTAACATGTGCATGTGTCTGAATCTTATTCATTATTCTATATATGTATTATTTCTGAAGTAGAGTATGGGTTCCATACCTTGGAGTTGCAATTCCCACTGGCATGAAAGGTTACAGATGGCTGCAACCACTGTCCCTTTCTTTTCTGGCTAGACGGGAGGGTACTTCCACAACATATGGGGTAGGCAGGGCCGGCGCTTCCACTAGGCGACCCTAGGTGGTCGCCTAGGGTGGCAGGATTTGGGGGGCGGCATTTTGACGTCCTCGGCGGCAATTCGGTGGCGGGGGTCCTTCTGCTCCGCGTCTTCGGGACACTTTGGCGGCAGGTCCTTCATTCGCTTCAGGACCCGCCGCCAAAGCGCCCCGAAGACGCGGAGCGGAAGGACCCCCCGCCGCCGAATGCTCTGAGGAGGAGCACTGCTACCTAGGGCAGCAAAAACCTGGCGCCGCTCCTGGGGGTAGGTATTACCTGAAGCTTTTTTCCTATTGCAGTGTGGGTCACGGTATAACAGGATGAGATCCATTCCATTCTAAGTGCACTAACTACACTGCAGTTGCATTTACTTATTGCATAGCTCTGTTACTTGAAAAACACCACCACAGACCATCTTATATCATCTAAATCCTACAAGTTGGAGATGGAAATGATCTATTACAGTGATCATCCAGTCCATCTCCTTGTTGCTATAGGATACATATTAGATCCATTCTTTATATTTTTTTGGAAAATGTTGCTAACAAATACAAGCATAGTCTAGGAGCACTAAGAAGTTAACAAAAGCCAAACTTGCTCTTGCATCAGCTTGTTGCAAGTTCAAAAACTCTATTCAAATTCACTGACAGATTTGTCAAACCACAAAGGAGAAATCCTCTAGTCATGTCTGATTCCCAAGAATGTTAACATGTGATAGAAAAGAGAGAGTCTATTTATTTATTTTAGAGGGATGGAATGATACAGGGAAAATGGGATTCTGTTCTCTCGAGCTTGCATGTGGAAAGAATTATACTTTACATCAAAGCGGCTTCTAATCAATAAGTAACTGAGTCTAGCAGTCAACTTCAAATCAAGAGCAGGTCATTTCAATGTTCATGTTCAGTATGTTTTGAATGGTTAATTTGAGATGCTAAATATAAGGCCAGAACCTCTATCTGCTATGGTTCCTTTGTGCCACTCTCTCAGAAAAAGGGGAAAGAAAGCCATCTCAGATGTTCTCCTAAAATTTTCTTGGTGTAGGAAAATCCTAGGTGGCATAGAACCAGCAGGGTAGCTCTTCCCTGTCTTTTTTACAGCATTTGATTGTGGGAGGCATGGCCAGGGAAAAAATAGAATAACCATAAGTGTGTACACAGTGCTAGTTAGTGTGCAACACATTGGTGCTCATTACAATTGACATCCCAGCCGGGGTGAAAGTAACTTAAA
This sequence comes from Terrapene triunguis, assembly GCF_002925995.2. Classification (NCBI taxonomy): domain Eukaryota; kingdom Metazoa; phylum Chordata; order Testudines; family Emydidae; genus Terrapene; species Terrapene triunguis. The sequence goes on along the minus strand of NW_020699373.1, from coordinate 7,552,162 downwards.
GAACTTACTGGTACTCTGGAGTCCTGAGCAGGGGGCGGTGCCTCAACCAGAAGGGGCGTGGACTCAATCAGAAGAGGCAGGGCCTTTAGAGCCCCAGGCCCTTTAAATCAACATTTAAAGGGCCCTGGGCTCCGGCTGCGGTAGTGCCGGCTGGGAGCCCCGGGCCCTTTAAATCACTGCCAGAGCTACCAGCTGCAGAGGCTTGGGGAGCATTTAAAGGGCCCGGTCCTCTGGCCACTGCTACCACAGCGGAGCCACAGGCCCTTTAAATCACCACCTGCGCCCTGCTGCCGGAGCCCTGGGGTAGCAGCGGCGGGGCTCCTGCGGTGATTTAAAGGGCCAGGGCCTCCCAACCGCCGCTACTGCAGTGGAGCCCCAGGCCCTTTAAATTGCCGATGGAGCCCTGGGGGTCCCAGCTGCTGCCGCCACTACCGCAGAGCTCCGGCAGCGGGGCTCTGGCGGCAATTTAAAGGGCCCGGGGTGGTAGCGGTGGCCGGAGCCCCAGGCCCTTTAAATTGCTGCCTGAGCCCTGCTCCCAGAGCCGGCAAAGATTTAAAGGGCCCGTGGCGGTCGCCATGACCGGAGCCATGGGCCCTTTAAATTGTTGCCCGAGCCCTGCTCCCGGAGCCGGCGGAGATTTAAAGGTCCCGTGGCGGTAGCGGCGGCCGGAGCCACAGGCCCTTTAAATCGCCGCCTGAGCCCTGCTGCCAGAGCCCCCGGGTAGTGGAGGTGGCCGGGACCCCCGGGGCTCCTGCGGTGATTTAAAGGGCCAGGGGTTCCCAGCCACCTCCACTAACTGGGAGCTCCGGCAGCGGGCCTCTGGCAGCAATTTAAAGGGCCTGGGGCTCCAGCTGCTGCTGGGAGCCCCAGGCCCTTTAAATTGCTACCTGGGGAAGCCAGTCCAGTACGGTGTACCAGGGCGTACCAGCTTACTTTCACTTCTGCATCCCAGTCACTTGCATTGCTGCACTGCGTAGACAAACTCATATGCTGCATAGCATGTATCACTGACAAAAGTCATAAATTCAGAATAATGTTGCTCCTCTGACATGTTGTAGCTGATATATGGGGCCTTCAGCTTCCCAGGCAAAGAGAAATCTGTGCTGGGGAGGCTGGGAATATTCTAAGTGTAACGTGTATTATTCACACACGTACATCAGTCCTGGAACAGCAATGGTGCAGCAGCATGCACACAAATCCTTCTTTCAGGAATCACAGCACAATACCAGGGAGCAACTCTGCCTCAAGAATTAACTCCATTCAGAGATCAAGGGTGAGAACAAATTCTCCTGCTGCTTGAAAAATTCCCTCTACCCAGAACCTTGTATAACAAAACTAACACAGCGTGTCTTCCTAAAACTGAACATTTGCTCACGCAGTCCAGAAAGGAACTCGGAAATCTATGCCATAATAATAAGCAGAGGATTCTAGGTTAAGGTTTTCAAACATTCCAAATTAATGGAGGACATGCATTTAAATCCCCTCAAGCGTATGCATACTAAAGGGGAAAATCATGCTTTTTTTAAAGAAAAGGTATAAGATATTTTTATTTCACTATAACTGCTGATTGAATCTGAGCTCTGTTGATCCATAAAAAGAATCTAATTATCTGTATGCATTGTCTCACTGAGGATGGCAGATTTGTGAAGATTGTTACTCAAGTTTTAAAGCCTGTGACAAAACAGGACAAAGTCGTACAGAAGTGTTACTTTGTCAGGTGATGGTCTAGGCCATATTTAAAACGTATGTGGGGAGGTAACTGTGGTTGGAGGAATAATAGAATGATTGGTATCCTGTAAGGCTTAATAGGTACAGTAGAACCTCAGAGTTACAAACTGATCAATCAGCCACACACCTTATTTGGAACCGGAAGTACGCAATCAGCAGCAGAGATCCAAAAAAAGCAAATACAGTATTGTGTTAAACATAAACTACTTAAAAAAAAAAAAAGGAAAGTTTAAAAAAGATTTGACAAGGTAAGGAAACTGTTTCTGAGCTTGTGTCATTTAAATTAAATGGTTAAAAGCAGCATTTTTCTTCTGCATAGTAAAGTTTCAAAGCTGTATTAAGTCAATGTGCAATTATAAACTTTTGAAAGAACAACCACAATGTTTTGTTCAGAGTTACGAACAACCTCCATTCCTGAGGTGTTCGTAACTCTAAGGTTCTGCTGTACAAATAGAAAGTTAATAGTCTCTGAAGCTACCCGTAGACCAATCATCCATTGCTATTTAAAGTGATGGTATGTTAGAACCTTGCAAGAAGGTTAGAGCAGAACAGATGCCTTGGAATGGATAGACATTATTTTCATTCTTGATATAAATTAAATAAATACATTTATTTAATTTATTTATTTAATTTATATCAAGAATGAAAATAATGTCTTGGAATGGATATAAATCCTCCCACTGTGGGGCTTAAGCCAAATTTCTAATCCTAACCACAACATTACAGGGGAACTTCCCTGGGAGCAGATGACCCCATTAGTACTCAATGCATTATTTCTTGCAACTTCCTTTAAAGTGACTGGTACTGACCTCAGTTGGAAATAGGATAATCAATTAGATGGCAAATAGCATGGCAAGTCCTCTATTTTGTTAACATTGACTAGATAGAGATATTAGACAGGGATGGCTCTACGGGTGTGTCCGTGAAGACACATTGTCCCCAAAGGGGGTGGGGAGAAGTCAGAGCTATGATCTCAGCAGGGGGAGCAGCTTGCACTATATATATATATAGATAACAAGAATCAGTTATAGTAAATATTAATATCCAGATCCAATATAAATCCAAATAAACAAAACCCCTTTGTGACTCCTGTTCTCCTAAATAAAAAAAAAAATCTTGAAATCAACAAGGCATGTGGTCCAACATCCCTGCTGTTCATTTCCCGCCCCCCCTTCCCCATCCCACTGCCTATCATTCATCTGTGTCTTATTTATCTCTTTAGAGGTTTGTCTACAGGCCTGTCCCTAAAGCACTTAACATACTTGGGCAACTAACTAAATAATAAGTAACCGTAGGTATGATGGTGGGTAGTAGCCAATAAAAGGGATGTGCTGTATTTCCTCATGATTCAAGATTGACATTCCCTTACCCCATCAAGGAAAATGTAAAAAGGCAAGTTAATCTGAAAAAATAAAATACCGGTACTTGTATGTTTGCCCTTATGCTGCTGAACAGGTAACCTTAGTCCTATAGGTGCTTGACATGTTATAAGGACTCTAGTGCATATTAATACGAACACAATCAATATCTGGTTATATTTTTCTTGAGACTCCCTCACCTTCCTTTTGAGCTTCTGAAAGCTAATGTTGGTGTCTTCAATGAGAATAATCTATTCATCAGCTTTTGAGTGATTTATATACAGGTTGTATTCTATTCATTTCTCTGTCTCATTTGAATATAGATATCTGTTACACATTAAATAAGTAGGCTTTTCATTCCTGAATAAGCTGACATCAAGATAAGGTTGCTCTGTTCACTGCAACTGCAGTGGAGCACAAAAGGCAACTGAATGACATATCCTGAATGAGAAATATCTTCTACTGCATGTTAGTCATTAGACTGACAATGCTAGTGCAGTATAGAAAGAAACTACTCACTAAGTTTTTACATTAAAAAGAAATCACTTTCCTAAGAGAGCTGACTGGCTAGATACTGTGACAGTAAAGTCACAGCTTTGTATACCAGGAGTGTTGAAGTGGACCACTCTAGTAGGAGCTATGATATCAGTGTTGTGTCTGAGGCAAAAAAAAGCAGTGCCTGAAGCTAGGCTTCTAAATACATAATTAGGCAGCTATGATTTTAAAAACGGCTCAGCACTCAGCCTCTCCCACTCACATCAGGCGAGGAGGCCAAAGGTGGTGGTTTTGTTGTTTGTATGATGGTGGCACTTAGGACCCCCAGTCATGGACCAGTGCTATGCACTGTACAAACCCAGAACAAAGAGCTTACAATATAAAGGTACCTGGTAAACGTTGTTTATCACGTGTTGCTATAATTTATCACATGACGAGTGTTAGCTCCGATAAATTGTAGGTGTGGGATAAATAAATAGATAAAGCTGATGAATGCAGAGGGGTTGGCCTTGTGGTTGAGGTACTGGAATAGGGCTTAGGAAGTCTAGGATCAGTTCCCAGATTTCCTACAGCTGTGTTACAAGTAGTTCGGGCTGGGATTTCCAAAGGAGTGAGGTGCCCAATTCTTTGGAATTCAGTGGGCTTTGGCTGCCTGACTCCTTCAGGCTGACTTGAACATCCCACCCTCTGTCCCTCAGTTCCCCATTCCTTTCTCCTGCTCTTTGTCTGTCTTGTCTATGTAGTTTGGCAAGGCACCTCCTTCACCTCTTTGCCCTCAGTGATTCTCCCTCATGTGCTGGGGGCCTGGAGTAAATCTGTCCTGCCCCTGAAGGCTTTTTAGTCTTCACTCTGGTTTATTTTTTTATATTTACCAAGTGGGCCTCAGTAGGCCCAAGCAGTACTTCTCAGCCAAAGCAAAGAAACAAATTCATAACAGAAAAGGGAACACTTTTCCCTGCCCTCTCTCCAGTGTGTTGCCTTACTATGCTGGCTTCTGTGTGCCAGCCCTTCCCCACACAGCAGTTAGCTTGGTCGTTTCCCTTATAGCAAGGAGAGCCACCTTCAACCCAGGAAAAGCCTTTTCTCCCTGCTGCCACTGCTGCAAATGGTCTCTTATCTCTCCCTTCCTCTCTCTCACCAGAAAAGGGGTTTTTAAAGGTCAGACAAACCTCGTTGCACTCAGGTGTCTCCAATTTTCCTGAGGTAACCTCTTCTCAGCTCATAGAGAACAGGGCCTTTACCATTCTAAAGTTGACATGCCTGCCTTCTACCACTCTCTCATAGCTGTCAGGTCTGGTGTTTGGCTATATCTACACTATGGACCTTAGTGGCACAGATGTATCGCTGTAAGGTCTCCTGTGTAGCCGCTCTTTGCCGGCAGAAGAGAGCTCTCCTGCCGGCATAATTAAACCACCACCACGAGCGTCATTAGCTATTTTGGCAGGAGATGCTTTCTTGTTGACATAGCGCTGTTCACACCAGCGCTTTTGCTAGTGAAACTTATGTTGGTCGGAGGGGTGTTTTTTCACACCCTGGACCAACAAAAGTTGTATGACAATAGTGGTAGCGTAGACAAAGCCTTTGTCACATTTGACTGTAAGCTCCTCAGGGCAGGGACTGTTTCTTATGTATGTTTACAACATAAAGCACAATGAGGCCCTGCTATTGGGTGGTGCCTGTAGGTGCTACTGTAATACAAACAGTGAATATTAAATCAACTTTATCGTATGACTTTGCAAAGTATTCTGCATCTTTATCCTTCTCCACACGAGACCTCTCCGATATCACATCTAAAATCAAGTTCCTGTAATACATGCGGCATATACATGGTGGCCTGGTGGTGTTTTATTTATTCTTGTTTGGGATAACCCTCATAACTCACTCATGGGGAAACCATCTGTGGTTAAGAGAGAGGGAAAACACTTATAGACCACATCACCTCATAACGTATGCTGAACAGACAAATTGTATTGTTTGTTTTTGATTAACCAGGGTAGTTGAAAGTATGTGTGTGTTATCTAGTGTCATTTCAGGTTGTCAAGAGCTCTGGAAGTAACCAATTGATTTTTCACTTATCTGCCCGAAAGGTTTATTTTAATTTTTTTTCTTTCCATTGCTTCACATCCTCATGGTTGTCTGCAAAGTGGCATTTCCAGCAGTACTCCTGTGAATGCCATAAAAGCCTTGTTTGATTTATGATAAATGTTAATTGCCTTCATATAGTTTCCAGTCTGTCCAAGTAAGTGCTCCAGGACAGCAAATGCCATGCTCATTCAAGCACACTATGTTCTGAATATTATCTATTAAAGCCATTGTGGATTAAATGAAGCAGATAATATGTGATGAAATGTTTATTCACTTGTTTGGCTCACAAGACTAGTATACATTACAGCATTCCTAGCTGTCTTGCCCTGAAGGTACAAAAGAGAGCTTCTTTTCAATGTTTGGGTCTCACATTGTTTATTTTTCCCCTATAAATGTTTGTTTACTTTTATTGTTTGGGATGTTGGAATATAAATATGTAGCTTCAAGGCAAACACATTTGCCCTGGGCAAAATACAAAGCACAACCTGGAGGCTGAAACACTAACTGGTTTATTTTTTATTTGTAAAAGAATGCAGTGTTAAAACCCAGCAGCAGTTCCCCTAAAAGAGAGGTTGAAAAAAGGCATCACCATTATTATGACCCAGGGCTAAGGAATGAAAGAGTCCTACAGCATTTGACTATATTCATCCAATACCCTTCTGTAAGCGGAAGACATTTGCACGTAACTCATAATGTACTCCCTGAATATCATCCTTTTGCCTCCAGGGACTGGTTCCAAGTATATCTATCACAGGAAAGTATCAGCAGTGACACATCAGCTATTGCACTACATGATGAAGGATTACAGATTGTGATCATAGTGTCATTATTGACCTCCCACAACCTAAGGCAAACTTTGAAGCACTGTTTAACCATCCACCTTCCAACACAATTGTAATAAGATTTGCTTAGAAGGCTTTCGTAGTAATAAGCTCCGTAAGGCAGGGACCAAGTCTTTGTGTATGTTGGAGTGGTCAGGGCAACACACAGCATGGCCTCTATAGGGGTAGTATTCATAATTACTCAATCCTTCATGTCACACTGTACTGTTCCGATCCAAGAATTCAAGCAAATGTCAATTATTGTACTATGTTTTACCGCTCCTCCCCCAACCCCCCAAAATAACCAAAGTTTTAAAGGGACAAGGTGTGTAAGGGATAAAGACACTTTTTCCTCTAGGTCATTGTTTTGTTTAGACTGCTGTCTCCTCAAATAAGGGACTATGCCTTACTCCGTGTTTTGTAAACATACATATACACTTGTGGCCCCGTATTGATAAAATGATGCTCATAAGTCAGGTCCTCAGGTGATGTACATTCACATAGCTTCACTGGCCTCAATGGAGCTATGACTTACAACAGTTGAGAATCTGGTACAATAATCAGAAAGAGGCATCGTAGCCAGTGGGCTCAACCAGTTTCCTAGTGGAAAGGTCTCCCTATGAAAACCACCTTCACAAATAGCATTCTCAGCAGAGAGGCCAAGGACTAATCCACCTTCCTGTCTCTATAGGTGACTTCTTCAAAAGAGCGCTCAGGCACATCTGGTGGGCAGCACAGGAATCTTCTTGCTAGTTACTATGTAATCAATGGTTCAGCTCACTACAGCTATTAAATGGGAAATGTTGAGGCATGCAGCATCCCCTGGCATTTTTAGAATGGGATCAAAATTAATGAGTGTTCCTGTAATTAGGGTGCAAAAGACAATTTACAGGGTTATGTTTTAAAACAATGGATCCTAAACTGCACTTGCAAAATATGCATGTACACATTTAAACATGAATTTGTACATGAAGACTGGCTGACTGTGGATTCAAATAGATACCTCAATACACAGGCACCCATTTGTTTGCATAAAAATGCCTATTATTAGAGCTGATTGCAAATGTTTATGCACACAACTTCCTGGTTTTCCCCCTTTTTGTTATGTTTAGAATAAAATTTTCCAACCATCTTGATATCTAGTGTGACAGACCCAGACCAGTGGGGTACAGGAGTCTGGTAGAAGGCAAATATACTGGTCACTGGATGAGTAGTTTTCTGTTCCCTGAGTGACCAGAGCAGGGGCTGCACTAGAGTAATCAGGAACCTGCTAGAACCAGTTAAGGCAGGCAGGCTAATTAGGACACTTGGAGCCAATTAAGAAGAAGCTGCTAGAATCAATTAAGGCAGGCTAATCAGGGCACCTGGGTTTTAAAAGGAGCTCACTTCAGTTTGTGGTGTGAGGAGCTGGGAGCAAGAGGCGCAAGGAGCTGAGAGTGAGAGGGTGTGCTGCTGGAGGACTGAGGAGCACAAGTGTTATCAGACACCAGGAGGAAGGTCCTGTGGTGAGAATAAGGAAGGTGTTTGGAGGAGGCCATGGGGAAGTAGCCCAGGGAGTTGTAGCTGTCATGCAGCTGTTACAGGAGGCACTATAGACAGCTGCAGTCCACAGGGCCCTGGGCTGGAACCCGGAGTAGAGGGCGGGCCCGGGTTCCCCCCAAACCTCCCAATTGACCTGGACTGTGGGTTCTTCCAGAGGGGAAGGTCTCTGGGCTGTTCCCCAACCCACATGGTGAATCTCTGAGGCAAGAAAATCCGCCAATAAGCGCAGAACCCACCAAGATAGAGGAGGAACTTTGTCACACTAGCTAGAAGAAAAAACAACAACAACCTTCTTTCTCCCCCTTTCCCATCCCTTTAATCACAATGGAATTTTCCTAAGAGCTCTACCTGTTATTCATAGGTGTAAGATTGTTAAACAGGAATACTTTTTTGTGTGTGCTTCCATGTACATATTTTTAAAACAAAAATTAGTCCCGAAGTGTCGATGACTTTGTTCATTTTATTCAACACATCTGAGTCTGCATGAATGGGCATGGTGGTAGTAGTAGTATGCGGAGTGATAATGTAAAACTTGAGTGAGTGGCTGATTCAAACCCTATTCAATGTCTTTTCTTGCACTACATGGTCTGTCATTTACATAAATCTATTGGATTTTGAATTTATACATCACGGGATTTACAAAAGGTGAAAATACAGACTTTGCAGTGACTGCTAAAAAGGAAACTTGATTCCTGTGTAACTCCAACACTACAGTCAGTCTGTGATAAGAGGTGAAAAATGTGATAAGGGGGTGTGATAGCATGAGATAGGCCTGCCACAGTGCCCCTTGCAGTTGAACATAGTGTGGCCAGTGAGGCCTGCCTCAGTTTCCCTCTGTGCAGAGTAAAAGTCCAAACCAGACTTGGGTATTAAGGAGCGCCGTCCCTGAAGGGTCTCATTTATTTAAGAGTCTTTCACAAGTATAAACAAAACCTTTCTGTCTCAACTTTATGGCTCAGTCAGACAGTTAGTCCCAGTCTGTTTCGACTGGCATTAATTATACTGCCCCTTTTAATTCTTTATTAATGAAATCTTGTATCAGCTGCTCCCTTCTCTTGCTGAGGATGTCAGGCTGCCAGGCCTACAATTACCCCAGCCAACCCAATTTAGCCTTTTTAATTATTGGCACAGCATTAACTTTCTTCCAGTCTTGTGGCACATTCCTCTGTGTTCCAAAACGTATTGAGAATCAACACGAACAGTCCAGTCATCTCCTCAGGGAGCTCTTTTAAAACTCTTGGGTGCAAGTTATCTGGACCAGCTGATTTAAGTGTCTAATTTCAGTAGCTGCTGTTGAACATCTTCCTGAGATACTGGTGCAATGGAAAGAGTGTTATATGATGAGACTACAGAATCTGTATCTTTTTTTCAAATACAGAACAGAAATATTCATTGAACACTTCTGCCCTTTCTGCATTATTATTGACAAATCTGCCCTTTCCAGGAATGGTCCAGTACCATTGTCAGGATTCTTTTTATTCCTAGTATACTTAAAACTCCTTAGGCACGTAGAGCACAGGCGCCGCATGTGGAGCTACATACCACAATGAAAGGCCGGCTGCATTCACACTTGTGTAACTACATGCCACAGTGAAAGGCTCTGGCAGCGGGGAGCCTGTCACTGCAGTGGGGAAAAGCCCCAGTAGCGAGGAGGCAGCAGGACACTACACCATGTGAGTCCCTGCTTAGGCATGTATACAATCATGTAGGGTATGTACCCTGGGGGTTCAGATGCGTAGGGCACTGTACTCACCTCACCTAATCTGTACCTCGCCATCTACACAGCTGTTTATATCTGTGCTTGCAGTATCTCTATTCTACACACCACTGTAAGTGTAGACTTATTGGCCTTAAATTTGCTGGCAATAGATCTTTTTCTTATCGCTTTGCTTTCCATCTCAATTTTCTGCAATTCCTAGCTTCTGACTTATGTTCATTACTATCAGCTTCCCCTATTTTCCATTTGTTAAATATACTGATTTTTTTATAGCTGCCTTCACTTCCCCTCTAAACCATTTTTTTTTAAACAAATACAACCTCCTTCCTTGATTGTGGCTCTGGGGCCGCTAGTAAAGAGTTCTTAGACAATTCCTCATTATCATTCATATTTTTCTGATTAAATTCTTCCTCCTAGTTGATTTGGCTCATCATTGTTTTCAGCTTTGTGAAATTGGCCTTTTAAAAGTACCAAGTGTGTGTGTATATATAGCACTGGTCTGGATTTTAGTCTGTTGAAACATGATAAATGATCAAGTCATGATCACTTGTACCTAAGTGACTGTTAATTTCTAGTTCTGCAATCAGTTCCTCTTTATCTGTCAAGATGAGGTCTAATATAGAATTCCCCCATGTTGGCTGCAACACTTTTTTGAGTTAGGAAATTGTTACCTGTAATATTTAGAAATTCCAAGGTGTTTTAATACTGGCAAAACAAACCAATTTGAGTGACATGCTGGAGGAAGTCCCCCCAGGTTCACCCATCTTTTTCTCCTAGACACTACAGATAGGTGCATAAGGAGCTAGTCACCCAGTTCCCTAATGTGATTTGGTGGTCTGTAGCACACACAAATAAACACCCTATCTTATCCTTTATCTGTTACAACATTGTCCATAAAACATTCAAGTTTATTTTCTTCTGAGTTATCAGTGACTAAGACCTGGTCTACACTGGGGAAGGGGGGGATCGACCTAAGATACGCAACTTCAGCTACGAGAATAGCATAGACGTATCTTAGGGCGACTTACCTCGCATCCTCATGGCGCGGGGTCGACTGCCACCACTCCCCCGTCAACTCCGCTTCTGCCTCTCGCCGCGGTGGAGTACAGGAGTCAACGGCAGAGCGATAAATCGTGATGAGTCAATAAATCGATCCCCGATAGAGCAATCACTACCTGCCGATCCGGCGGGTAGCATAGACGTACCCTCAGAAACAGGTAATGCCATTTTTGACAGAGTGCCGCTCCCCCTCCCCTGTTGCCCTGAGCCCATAACATAGTCATCATAGGATGCACTTGAGCGTGTGGTCTATAGTTAGCAGTGGGTGTCTGGCAAGCAAAGCCAGATATATTGTAATCTTTGGTTTTCCTAAAAGTTAGGTTGATTCCGATTGAATAAAAATAAGTTTACTACTGAATACAGATTTTCTTACCTCTACATACAATGCCATTTGGATTGCGTATTTTCTCTCCATGCTGGCACAGGGATTTTTGCAGCAACCAGTTCCTGTTGGAAAAAATGCATATTATATTGTGTGGGTTTTTTTGTTTGTTTGTTTGTTTTTTGCAGCTGCCACGTCTTTGGCAAGGGAGTGAGTTATAGTTTCCCAGATGAGAGAGAATACATTGGGCAGATCAGACTGCAGCTGTTTGCAGTGTTCCACTGCCCTAGCAATTGTTTTCAAATGGTGGAGGAGAGTTCCTGGCATGTTTGACTGACATGTCTGTGCTACTTGTTTGTATCTTAGTGTGTAAAAAATTGAATGGCTGAAGTTGTTGGCAGCTGCTTGTTTAAGGTTTTGATCAGTGGGAAATTTAAATAAATCATTTTAGTTTTGAGATATAATCAATACCTTAATAGCCTTAGAAAATACAGGAATGTTCTACCTGTGCTGTTGCTTCTGTTCCTCTTCCCATTTCTGTAGATTATACAGGATATACAACTCCCCCTCTCAGGGCCGGCTCCAGGGTTTTGGCTGCCCCAAGCAGCCCTCTCCCCCCCCCAAAAAAGCCGCGATCGCGATCTGCGGCAGCAATTCGGCAGAAGGTCCTTCGCTCCGAGCGGGAGCGAGGGACCATCCGCCGAATTGCCGCCGAATAGCTGGACCTGCTGCCCCTCTCCGGAGTGGCCGCCCCAAGCACCTGCTTGCCAAGCTGGTGCCTGGAGCCAGCCCTGCCCCCTCTCTCAAGATTTCTCATTTGGTCTCTAACACCCACATCGTGCTATCGCTGCTAAGATGCCATTTACTGTGTTTAATCAGAGATCTTGTACTAAACTTTTCTGCTGCATCAGCATGTAGCTAGTAGGTTTTCATAATAAATCATGATTAAGGCTATGTTTTAGTCATGGGTATTTTTAGTAAGTCATGGACAGGTCACAGGCAGTAAACAAAAATTCATGGCCTGTGACCTGTCCATAACTTATACTATATACTCCTAAATCTTGGGTGCTCTGGGATGGGGGGTGGCCCGGTGGGGGGCTGGGGGGAGCAGCCTGGCACACCCGCTAGTGCTGGGGTGGCATTGGCGGGGCTGGCAGAATCCCTATCCAGATCCACATAGCTCTCTTGAAGTGGTGACATGTCCCTCCCTCAGCTCCTAGAGAGGCACAGCCAGGGGGCCTCCGCACACTGCCTCTGCCCTGAGCATCATCTCCGCAGCTCCCATTGGGAACCGCGGCCAATGGGAGCTGTGGGGGAGGCACCTGTGGGCGGAGGCAGCGCGAAGAGCTGCCTGGCCGTGCCTCTGCCTAGGAGCCAAAGGAGGGACATGTCACTGCTTCCAGGGAGCGCCCCCCGAGGAGAGTGCCACCCAGAGCCCTCACCCCTCCTGTGCCCCAATCGTCAGCCCTGATCCCCCTCTCAGAAGCAAACTCCTGCTGCTGCTGAGGCTTGGGGGCCCGGTGGCCCAAGACTGCCCCAGCAGCAGCCAGTGCGGCTGGCCCAGGGGCTGCCCAAGCAGCTCAGTCTGCACCCTGGCCAGCCGCACCGGCCGCTGCAGAAGTCACGGAGGTCCTGGAAAGTCCCGGAATCCATGACTTCCGTGACAAACTTGCAGGCTTAATCATGATCAGTGCGGGCATTTGGTTCTCTGCCTTCTCATCAGCATCCGATAATCATATTTTCTCAGTTATATCCAGCTTTATGCATGCTGTGCCAATCACACTTGAGGACAGCATTGGGTTTGATAGTTGAGAGCTCTCTGGCATATGGATTATGAGTAATAAATTCAATTCCATTCTGTTATCAGCCTCAGAATGACTTTAAACCACACAATAGGCCAGATCTTCAGTTGGTGGAAGTCATTCTAGATCCATGGAGTTCAGTGAAGCTGCCCCAATTTATGCTAGCTTAGGATCTGGGCCAAGATATGAATCAGTAACTAATCATGTATATTTTTCTCTCTCCCTTTCTTTGCATTTTCAGAATACACTTTTTCACAGCTTCATCTATCTATGATTTGAAATTGCTGCCCACACAATTGCTACTAGTTGCAGTATTGCCAACTGTAAACTTTAAAAAAAAAATCTTAGTGAGTCGTGAAAAATCATATTAGTTTAAAAATCACAAGATTTTTAGAAATAACAAATATTGGGTTTTTTAATTTGCTTTCTGATTTCAAAACTTTTAGGTTTCAAAATTTTCTTTGCAACCCTGAGGGCTAGAAAGTTGAATGTCTCAAGTAATCACTCTCTCAGTTCAGGGCAACGGCACCTATATCTCCCCATCATGGTCCAGAAGGGGCACCCATTCATAGGCTTCCAACTCCCCAGGTGTCCATTCTCTTGGATGGAGACACACATCTCTCTTCCTCCTGACTGCGGTAATACCAGGCTGCACAATTCCCTGCATACACTGTGAATTTCCTAGCGAAGTCGACTTCCTAAATAGGCTAGCATTTTCTGCTTTGCTTTCTCTTTAAAGGCTATGTAAGGGGTAATTGCCCACAGTTTTAAATGACCATACTGCTCTTTCTAACAAATTACATTTATTCTGAAGGTAAAAGCATTACAGCGGAAACATACTAAAAACAATACAAGAACCTACATGCATGCTAATAAGCTTACCACAGATCACCCTTCCTCACATCTCCACAAGGGATCTGTTGGGCGTCAGTCCTTTCAACCCTTCCATAAGGATTGGGGTCCTCCCCTTGGACAGAAGATCCTGTCTATTTGCTGGACCAGAACAAAGGTCTTGAGTCTGTTTAAACTCAGGCTGTTTATCCGGAAGTCCATTCTTTGTCTGACCTCTGAAGAATCCAGTTTTCACTAGTGTAGGTTAGCCTCATGAGAAGGCAGTGTTACAACTTTAGTGAACTTGCACTGATCTTAACTCCTGGAAGGGCTGTGGTTATCCTCCCCCATGGAATTACATGGCCCACAATGATACATAAACTTAATACAATTAGGTCTCCCAAAGCTATTGCAAGAAATTGCCATTTCTGTCACAATCACATGACTCCAGGAGCTGGGCTTTAAGGAAAAATTGCCAGTATTGCAAGACTCAATAAAATTCCATGCACTGGTAATACCGTAGCTGGTATCTTTCTGACTCAGCAGAAAAGCGAAAGATTAAGTGAATTTGGAGACTAAGCTATTCTCACCCTACTGCTCCTGACTGAGGAATATTAGAATGTTATATGGAAGCTTTTATTGCTTTTTCCTGTGGTGCATTTGGTCTGTGGATTGAAGAATTCAATATCCAAATATTTTCTTCCAGTTTCTCGTCTGTGCACGCATCCAGGCAGACTCACTTAGGGCAGTGAGTGTCCAAAGACTCCTTATTGGAACAGTGGGCATTGTCCAGGGCCCTCTGTTTGGTATCCACCCTTGTTTTGACCATGTGACTGCACCCCCACCCCCACCCTGTGTTTTCATTCTTTGTCCCCTGTAGCAAGTGAAATTCAGGGTTCTGTGTCCCTCTCCCTCATCTGAGACGTGTGACCCTTTTATTGTGATGGGTTTTGCCCAATATCCTGAGAGATAAATAGGCTGCCCTCTTTTATAAATAAATATTAAATATACTTTCATAGAATCATTGAAAATCTTTAAAAACAAAGATGAAACCACACCCACATTCTCCATTTCTCAGGTCAGGATGTAGAGAGAGTTGGGGGATTCAAGCACACCCTCTTTGGAAATGCACTTTGCCAGCATGGCTCTCCACACTCATTGGGTCCTACTAGATCCCTAACTGCTGCACGATTTCCATGTGATGTATGTGATTACGGGGTAGTGGGGTCACCGGTGGCTGTGAATTGTTGGTGGCTTATTTTTGATGGTTGTATGTTTATGTTCCTCAGGACAGGCGGCGTGGGATCACTAGAAGGGCACTTTCTGAGGGAACCTGCCTATTGAGGATGATGTGGCTTGGGCTGGTGCTTGGGCTCTGAAGCCTAGGGAGGAGGGTGGGCTTCAGAGCCTGAGCCATGACAACTATACAGCTATTTTTAGTGCCATCATGTAAGCCCGAGTCTGTCGACCTGGGGCTAAGGTTCACTGCTGTGCGCTGTGTAGACATACCCATTGAGTCACTGGGAGCTTGAGTGTTGTGAGCTTCAGCATGTAGCTTAGGGCCTATCCCTTTGGTAAGGCTTTTGGATGCCCTCATCTGTACATCAATTTAATAGCATAAAAGGCAGAGAGGAGGATTACTCTGCTTTAAAGTGATTTTTTTTCTCTGATAGTGGCCGTTTCTGGGGTTGCATGGTGCTGAGATGATTGGATAATGGGAGTATCGTACCTTTCCAAATACATGTTTCACTTACTTTGTGTGCTCTGCTTTAAGATAGCGGCTATAATTCTAAATGTTAATGGGTAAAGGAGAATGGGAGAGGAAGGATGGTCCAGTGGTTAGGGTCCTAGCCTAGGACCTGAAATTGAATTTAGGTCTCCCCTGCTTTACAACAAACTTCCTGTGTGACCTTGGGCCAGTCACGTAGCCTCTCTGAACAAATCTACACCGCAATGTAAGTCCAGGGTTAGTGGGACTTGAGTCACTGACCCGTGTTAGGAAACCCTGTGCTTGAGCATCTACTTTGCATTTTAACCCTAGGTTAAGAATTTTCTGACCCATGCTCAAACTTAGGGGTCTGGAGTCCAGTGGGCAGACACGAGTCAAAGTAACCATACCCCAGAGCCCTCCACCCCTGTAACATGGCCTCTCTTGCCCTAGGAACCTGGTGCACCGTGGGAAAACTTTACTGCCCACCCTCCATGTTACCAGGAAGCATCTAACCTTGCGAAAAGTTTGATCAGTTCGTGCTCCATTACAAACCCAGGAGGCTCTCTGATAGTGTGCTTGCAGATTGGTGATCAGAACAGAAGGGTTTAACACTGACCTAAGTTGCTGCTGTTTTCCAAGGAGGTCAGTGGGGAGGCTTCCATTTTCAATAGAGTGGACTGCAGATTGTTGGGATAAAGAGGACAAAGGAAGTTGTCCCATGGAATTGTGGAATACTTCCAGATGATTCCTGGGACCTGAGTCAAGCAGGGCTCTGGCTACACTACAAAGCAATAGGATTCAGACCATGGGTCCCGGCTTGACTAGAACTCAGATCGTCCAACCGCTGGGTTAGTGTAATTGCAGTGTAGACGCAAGGAGGGTTAGCCTTGAGCCGAGGCTTACATTGCAGTGTAGGCATACCCTCTGTCTCTCAGTTTGTGAAATCAGGATAATAGTTCCTGACCTCAAAGGCTATTGTGAGGATAAATACATTCAAGGTTGTGAGGTGCTCAGATACTACAGTAATGAAGACCATGTAAGTACCTTAGATAGGAAATATGTAGACACTTCACATGCCCTTATCTGCTAAGAATTTTGGAGGGATTGGGGGACTATAAATAGCACTTCCTTAAACTCCTAAATTGTTAAGAAAGCACACTGACAAAACTTCTCCTATGACACAAAATAGCTGAGTTTACTTAGGGGATTTACTCTCTCTTCAGTGTGTACATGTAATACCTAACAATGTTGATGAGTGTTGTGACTGTGTATTAAATAGAGAAGAGATTCTCATAGTTGTATTACAGCGGGAGCTGCTGGATGCTGAATCCTTTTGAGGATCTCTCCTTAGACTCTTAGAATATCAGGGTTGGAAGGGACATCAGGAGGTCATCTAGTCCCACCCCCTGCTCAAAGCAGGACCAATCCCCTGACAGATTTTTGCCCCAAATCACCCCCTCAAGGATTGAACTCACAACCCTAGGTTTAGCAGGCCAATGCTCAAACCACTGAGCTATCCCTCCGCCCCCCTCATTTAGAGTTCATAAATTGCTGCTGAGCTGTTTTGAGAATCTAGCCTCAATAGCAGTTGCTCAGTACTTCTGAAAATCAGACCTGTGACTTTTGTGTATGTGTGCGTGAGGTCTAATATAGCAAAGAACTTACACCTGTACTTAACTTTAAACCCATGGACTTAAAGTTAAGCACAAGAGTGGTCCTGCTGACTACAGGTTCTTAAGGCCCAAATACTCAAACATATTTATGCACCTAACTCTGATTTCAGTGGGAATTAAGTACTTTTGAGGATCTGGGCTTAAGTGCTTTGGGGACCAGTGTCTTGGTGAATCATAATGTTTTCCCATTAATAACATAAATAAAAATTACATTACAATATGAAACCACTTAGAATTAAACTTTCAAATCTGGCTACTAAAATTACAACCTCAAATTTTGTGTCTACTGGCATGACACCATCAAAATGCACACTTGCACATACAAATTGATGTTTGCATGTCTAATACAAGTAATTTTGAGAATGAGTGCCCATTTATGCACACACGTACTCATTTTACACACTAAGATGCCAATTTTCACACACTGTTAAATACAGTAGATACACAAATACCCATTTGCGCACACAAGTGTGGGTTTTGCAATGGGTGCATATACCAAGATTCTTGATGCCATTTAGAAGATGGCTTTGCAAAAATGTCACCCTAACTCTGAAATTCTATCTGCATATTTCCAAGCCTCTTTTTGAATTGTTCCTCTAAATTTTCCCAAGTGAATCAGACAAGGAAAAGATTGCCATGAAATGTATCCATGTTAATCAAATCAAAATTACCTTTATAAACTGTAAATCTCAAATAAAATTCCCCCTTTTTAAAATGTATTTTAAAATAATCTGAGTCCTGTGCAAAAGCCTGCATTTTATTACCACCAATTCTATTCTATTTTAGACACAATAAAAGTGTTTCTAGAAACTTGAATGATTAATCAGATCATTACATTTTATCCTGTGGTAATGGAATACCGACTGCTAGCTGTCCATTTACTGTAGGTCATAGTGTTGGCAGTATCATTACAAATGGCCCCAACAAACAGCTATTACAGTGCATAAAACTAAACAGAGTGTAAAAGGGTAACTTGGCTGTGCAGGATAGTTTTGTGTATGGCATGCAAAAATTAGATGCTAAATTTTCTGGAATAAGGTCTTTTGTATTTTAATTGTGTCAAACAAAGTTTGCTCTTCAGAAGTAGAGTACTTGTATGGATTTCTTTGTGTAAAACTAAGAGTGCCCCCCACATAAAAACCTGCTGACAAGCCTGGCAGTGCATGATCCTGTTCCCATTCCTGTGCAAAGATAATTAATAATCCAGCACTTTGAACATGTAGAGTGTTTTACCAACATTGTGAGTTGGTCAATATTTTTCAATCAATATTTTTTGCAGTGAAAAATGATTCTTTATTGGAAATTAACATTTGTGTCTTTTGAAATGTTCCAGTTTTTCAAAGAAAACAAATAAAAGCTGATGGTATGATTTTTGAAAACTGAAATATTCAATGTTTTGTCAAAAACCAAATCACTTGTGTGAAAATTTTAAAAAATGTATATATATTTTAGAGAACAGAATTTTCTGACTAGCTCTATAAATAATTGCCCTATGCAATAGGCAAATATTGCCATGCCATATATGGGGAAACTGAGGCTATAACTTCTGGGTCTTGATTTTCAAAAGTGTGCAGTAATTTTCTAGGCCTGTGTCTAAATGCTACAGGCATCTTTAAAATTAATATATATATATATATAGTACTTGAGAAACAGTATGCGATAGAGCCAAGATTGCACATGCAACATTACCTTTAGCATTTCCTACGTTCAGACCTTTAAAATATATATATCAATCACATACCCCTTTTTGTATTCCATTCTAGATATATTTGACAGAGCAATATATTCTCAGACTTACTAGGTCTTGGAATTGCAACAGTGGCTGGGAGACGCAATGGGGAAAGAGCACCGGAGTGTGTAGAGAGGCACATGGAAGAAGCAGAGACCGCAGGAGCTGGAAGTATCCAGATAGATAGGAACAGAAGGTGGGGTGCAATGGGGCAGAGACCGTCTTTGTGAGTGGACAGAATCAGAAGGCTCTATAACCACTAGAGATTACTCCCCTCTAGGACATGAAATTCAACCCATAGTCCTCAGTCTCAACATTCCTCTTATCTCAGCAAGGAGATGTGAAACCCACTGGCAAATTAGCTGGTCCTCAAAGAGAACAACCTCCTACTGCTATCCTGGCGCACATATATATAGCTTCGAGCTGTGGGGTAGAATTGTACTGTACAGTGCATATCTAAGGTTATTTTCTTACTGTCCCTCCAGTATAATTTGTGTTTCTGCATCTTCACTGACCCTTGTCTTTAAGGGATTTGGTGAATCAGTTTTACCTTCATTCACAGAAGCAAATATGTTTCATTATACTCAGTTTAACTGCAGCTTGCTGCGCCACAGCAATGGATACTTTACCTTGACACAATACAGCATTGCAGTCCAGGCAGGGGGAGAAATGGCAGACTAACAGCTCTTCTCCAAAGATGAGGGTAATAAATTATCCATGAGCTCACAAAGATCAAAGCCTGAAATGATTTCGCTTTACAAAGGCAACATAAATGTATCTGTGTGATGATCTTGGCGAAAGCCTGTGGAGTCACACAATGACAAATCAAGCCCTCTCAGTCACTGTAAAAGTTTCTGAACTGCTCTGCCTTTTTGAGATACCAATTCCAGTCTGGTGCACTACAGGGATTTTTTTTTAAAGGTAACCCTTAAAACCCAAGGCCAATTATTTACCTTTCTCTTTTGGGAGGAAAGGGAACAGCAATAAACATAGAATAATTTGACCACATTGCTGACCTACTAAATATTTTCAATTGCCAAGTGACTACCCATTCAATATATGGGCGGTGGGGCATCACCTGACTATGAAACATCTAGCTGAAACAAAAAAACAATAATATAGGTGACTTGATACCTCCTTTTCTATTACTAATGTAAGGACAAAATATCCTGCCCTGAGATTTTGAAGTATGTATTCGTAATCACTTTTTAAAATTTAGTTTGTTCCCCTGCCCTCCTCCAAGTGCCAACATGAATTTCCAAATATGTAAGTGCTTTTGGAGGGGGAAAAATGCAGATTTGGCAAATGTTTCAGCTGAAAAATTTTGCCCAGCTCTACTTCAAAGAGTTAGTGGGACAGCTCAGAAAGGAAAATATTCTAGGAGCAAGAGAAAGATGTAGGAAGATGTAGTCCTCTGTGTAGTAGGGAAGGCGAGCTAATAACAGATGACACCAAGAAGGCTGAGGTGTTTAATGCCTATTTTACTTCAGTCTTCACTAAAAAGGTTAATGGTGACCAGATACGCAATAGAATTAATAAGAAAAAGGGGGCAGGAATACAAGCCAAAATGGGGAAAGAACAGGTCAAAGAATATGTAGATACGTTCGATTGTATTCAAGTTATCAGGCCCTGATGAAATTTACCCTTGGGTTCTTACGAAATCTTGGAATTGTTAGTGATTTCTCTGAAGATGTCATGGAGGATGGGTTTAGTCCCTGAGAACTTTAGAAGGGCAAATATAATACCTATCCTTAAAAAGGGAGAGGGGAGGGAGAGGACCCAGGGAATTATAGACCAGTCAGCCTAACTTTGGTACCTGGAAAGATACAGGAGCAAATTAGTGAACAATCAGTTTGTAAGCACTTAAAAGATAATAGGGTTATGAGGAATAGCCAGCATGGATTTTTTTCAAGATCAAATCATGTCATGCCAAACTAATTTCTTCCTTTGATGGGTTTACTGGCCTAATGGATGGGGAGGAAGGAAGCCGTAGAAATGATATATCTTGATTTTAGTAAGGCTTTTGACACAGTCCCACATGACATTCTCAAATGTAAACTAGGGAAATGTGATCTAGATGACATTACTATAAGGCAGGTGTGCAATTGGTTGAAAATCCATCCTCAAAGAGTAGTTCTCAATGGCTTGCTGTCAAACTGGGGAGACATGTCTAGTAGAATCCTGCAGAGGTCTGTCCTGGATCTGGTACTAGTCAGTATTTTCATTAATCACTTACATAATGGAGTGGAGAGTCTGCTTATGAAATTTGTGGATGACACCAAGATGGAAGGGGTTGGAAGCACTTTGGAGGTCAGGGTTAGAATTCAAAACACCCTTGAGAAATTGGAAAATCTGTCTCAGATCAACAAGATGAAATTCAATAAAGATAGGTGCAAAGTACCACACTTAGACTTATCTACACTTGTGGTGGCTTACAGAGTATGCATAGCTACATGCCACAGTGAAAGACATGCTGCGTCCACATTGTGGTGTGTAGCTACACATGGCAATGAAAGGCTCTGGCAGGGGTGTGACAGTGGGGAATGCTCTGGCAGCAGGGAGGCAGTGAGATGCTACATAGCTAAAAATAGCAACGTGGGTGTGGGAAACACTACTTGAGTGTGTAGAGAGCTATGTAAGTAGGGTGACCAGATGACAAAGATCGGGACGCCGGGGGGGGGGGGAGA